>NW_026606149.1:3332500-3932500 GCF_029834395.1 Sorex fumeus | reverse complement strand
CCCAAAACTCAGATCTGCTGAAAAGGCAACAGTAGACAATTTGTTTTCTATTGCTGTTTATGAATAATGTAAGATGTTGTATGCCTGAAGCAGTGGCTGCACGATTTTGAAATTCCGAAATTTTAATACTTAAATCTGGAGGGATTTCTGCCAAAACCTGCTGGGTTCTGAGATTTGCTCCTGAGTCTCTGGGATCATGGCCATTGAGCAGCTTGATCAGGAGCCAGATAGGTTGTTCGTGGGCAATGACTTGGGGTCTCGTTGGGGTGGGGAGGACAGGACCGGCTCCACCCCCATCCCATGAGGCCCAACATGTTTTGTCACTGTGGGCACAAGCCTGACTGTACAATGGCCTCTGGAGGATGGCAGCCACTGAGCCACCAAGTGGGAGCAGACGGAGGGACAGCACCCTTTTCCACCTTGGGGTGGCCAGCGACAGTAACCTACTGCATGATTTGGACGCATTTCTGCCAAAAGCCGCTGGGTTTCAAGATTTGTTTCTGAGTCTCTGGGATCATGGCCATTAAGCAGCTTATCAGGAGCCAGAGAGGCCGTTCATGAGTGATGACTTGGGGTCTTGTTGGGGTGAGGAGGACAGGACTGACTCCACCCCCATCCTGTGAGGCCCTGCGTGTCTCATCACTGTGGGCCCAAACCTGACTGTCCAGTGGCCTCTGGAGGATGGCAGCCATCGGGCCACCAGGGGGAACAGTCCAAGGCACGAAACCTATTCTCACCTGGGTTGGCCCAACACCGGTAACCTACTGCAGGTACCAGATGCATTTCTGCCAAAAGCCTCTGGGTTTCGAGATTTGTTTCTGAGCCTCTGGGATCATGGCCATTAAGCAGTTCGATCAGGAACCAAAAAGGCCATGCCTCCAATTATATAGCTGAGCTGGAGGTGGTTTGTGGGTGTGTTTCCCACATACCTAGCTTTTCGCCATTTACTTTCTTGGAAAACTTGGCCCCAAGTTTTTGGGGTCTGGCCAAAGGCACAGCAGCAATTTTGGGGTATCTAGAAGTCTGAAGGTGCCATCAGGCTGCTGATGTACTCGCCTCACAGGTATAGATTGACCTACTGGGGGCACCATACCCCCTTTAATAAGTATTTTCTATGGCCCTCTACATTGTTCTCATTAGAAGCAAAAATCCATAAAATCTTTTTGCTTCCGATTTTAACATGTCAATTGAGAAGAATTCTGATGACTCTTGGCTTTTTACCTTATTTGTCAACTCTAAAAAAGGCTGATAAAGATTCATGGACAGATGCAGAAGTTCTAAAACTCTTAGATCAGATACTACACATATAGGCAAAACGGGTGTTTATGCCTCTCATTGGCTTCAGGTTTTATGAGAGAAGGACCACTGACCAGCAAGATACTGGGGAACAAAGTGTTTCTGTATTTCAGAGAAGTTCCCCAAGCTCAGGGACTCTAAATCCTCCACATGAGGCAGCAAATACATTACTCTGAATGTAAACCATTATCTTTATTGCCCTTTGCCCCCCAAAAACAAAACAAAACAAAACAAAAAAATGACTGGTTCTGTCTCTGAAATGTGATACACTCTCCAGGAGACTGGCCATTATCAAATAATGAACTATAACGGCCAGCAACTCAGACCTTATGACATGAGGAAATCAGAGAAAACTGATTTAGGATAGTCCTCAGGTAAAAACCAACATTTAAAATCACATCTTGAAATACATTTTAAGAATGCAAATCATTTCATCACTTGACATCCCATTACTCATCGATTTGCTTGGGCAGACACCAGTAACGTCTCCATTCGTCCCTGTCATGTGTTAGTGTAGCCCAATGGCATCTGCTCATTCTAGGAACATGAAGAGCCTCAAAACGATCACTCAGGGTCTTGATGAAGAAGTCTGACCATCACGTAGGTAAGCGGCCACACGATCCTTTGAGGTCCAGTGGAATTCAGTTGGTAAGGGCTTTAGTCCAGGGGTGATCTCCAAATCTCATTACTTGTCCAGCCCATCTGATTTTCGATACGTTGGCAAATGAGACAGTGTCCCTGATTCTTGACAGTCGACGAAGGACTGAACTCTGAATTCTTTCTCTCATTTGAGTGAAGCGTGATACTCCAAGCATAGCTCTTTTGATTCCTCTTTGGAAGACCCAAATAGCATTCTCATCCTGTTTTCATAGGGCCCAGATCTCTGAGGCGTGTGTTAATGCAGGAAGAACAGTAGAGTTGAAGAGATGTGCCTGGAGCTGGAAGTTCTTTGTCCTCTTAGCTATTTCTTTGACACACTTGAAGGCATTCCAAGCTGCTCTCTTCCTCCTGCACAACTCAGGTGCCAGGTCATTTGTCATGTTGACTTCTCGACCTAGTACACATAACTGGTGCATTCGGAGATGTTCATTCCATTGAGAGTCAATGGAATGTCAGAAACAAGACTGTTTCTCATAAACATTGTCTTCGTGATATTCAGCTGGAGTCCGACCTTTCCACACTCATTGTCGAAGTCGGCCAGCATTTGTGCCACTTGGCCGATGTTTTGTGTTATTAAAACAATGTCATCAGCAATGCGGAGGTGGTGTAGTTGCTGACCATCTATCTTCACTCCCATGCCTTCCCATTTCAGGTTTCGTATGATGTTCTTAAGGGTGGCACTGATGAGTTTTGGTGAAATGATATCACCCTGCCAAACCCCTCTCTGGACATCGATGATCACTTCTTTGTAGAATGGTAAGATCCTGGTAGTGAATATGCAATACATCTCACAGAAGATACTGATGTATTGAGTTTGAATGTCCTGATTGGCTAAGGCTTCAATGACTGCTTCCATCTCAACAGAATCAAAGGCCTTCTTTAAATCAAGGAAGGTTAGACAGAATAGCATCTTGAACTCCCAAGAAATTTCAATGAGCTTGGTTATTGTGTGGATATGGTCAATTGTGCTAAATCCTTTTCAGAAACTAGTTTGCTTGCATGGTTGACCTTCATCTAGTTTTCTGACAATCCTATTCAGGATAACTGGAGGGAAAAGCTTGTAGACGACAGATAACAGGCAGATTGGGTGATAGTTGCCAATGTTGTGAACGTACAGTAGTACAGTTCTGTTGGTTTTCCATTGAGACAGAACCTTGCATCCAGACAGGTAGCAGGTGAAGAGCTGAGCCAGTGTATGTATGCGTACTGATGGCAGGCTCTTCAGGTGTTCAGGTCTGACCTTGTCTGGGACAGGTGCTGTTCACTTCTTATCAATGAAATGGAGTGTTGGATTTTGGAAGAAAGAACATTGGGAACGACATATCCATCCTGCGGGATTTGGTATGTGGGCAGGTGGACATGGCTATCAAAGAGATCTGAGTAGAAGTCATGTATAATATTCTACTTCACACAGTGGGGAGAAAGGGCTGCAAAGTTTAAGAAGAGAACTCCCAGAACGACCACCAACTGGGTACTCTTTGGCACTATTGCAGCAACATGGGAAGAATGCAAATAGAATTTCATAAATCCCTTAGCAATTTTATATTTTTGGGCATTGAAAAGAGGGGTTATATACTGATACACTTTTTCTCAAGTTCTAGCACATTTAACCTTTCTTTACTTCAATAGTTCCTTGAGAATAGAACTTCCTAGAAGAGGAAGGGAAAGTGGATATGATGAGATGAGATCCACTGAAAAATAAGATGCACTCCCATTTTATTAAAATAGTTTAATATTAAAAAATCATTAGTAAAAATATCTAAACAGCTTACTGATTAAAAGATGTTACCATCAATGAAACGATGCTTTGGTCTGGATTAAAACACCTCTATTGACCTGTGTTTGTCTACCCAAAGCTTTTCTACCAGAGGCCAACACAACTAACTTCCAGAAGAAATTTGTTTTTGTATGTGCTTTCTCAGCTGTGGAAGCTAAAGAAAAGACAATCTGTGACATCACCATTCTTCCCCATAAAAACGTTACTTCCGAAACATAGACTGTGACATTTCAAATAATCTTTTGTGCTGCTTACAATGCCTTGATAACTAGTTATGACAGAGAGACAGTTATGACCATTCTGGGAGCTTGCCACTTTAGCTGTCATGGCGGATAGAGGTTTGATAGTCATGGCTCTGCTATGATTTCATGGTGGGTTTGATTCTCTTTCATTTTAGGCGATGTTTGTCATGTTTCAGGCATTATTCAGATGATGCACAATTATCTTTAACTCTGTGGAGGAACCAATAACAATGAAAGCACAAAGAAAGGTCAAATATGTTCATATCACTCAATAATTCATTGTGTTTTTCCTACGCAAGTGAATATCAAAGTAAAAGGAACATTTCATTTCAGTTGGGAAGAAAAGAATCAATTTGTGAGAAAGCTTTTGATTTTTGAGTTATAATGAGAAAAGCATAAGAATAAAAATAATTCAAAATCTATTTTATAACTGTAGCCCACTGACTGAAAAACATGTCATTTTATAATCCATTAAAAAATTAATCAATAAGTGCACAAAATCTAAATTCAAGAAATAAATAGAAAAATTTTTATAAATTTTTCTATCTGAACAATTTTTAAAAAGTCAGTTAGATTCCTTGTTAATTTACAAAACAAAAATATACAGATAGATTTTATTCTTAATTATTATATATAACTCACAAATGCTTACATTTAATGCACAAAATTAATTTCTTAAGGCAATATTTATGTATAAATTAGGAATATTAATATTACATATTTGCAAATAAAAGTAATGGATACTGAATATATATACAATTTTACATATATATGAACATATCTGTTAATGCAAAGCTGCCTTAATATTTTCTCAGTGGGTTATTTTAAGATAAAATATGTATAATGAGGGGATTAGAGTTATTTATTTCTTATTTATTTCTTTTTTATTTGGGGATGGCTCTATCCATCAGTGTTGAGTGCTTACTCCTGACTCTGTGCTAAGGGATCACTGTTGGAAATGCTCAGGATGTGATTGAACCCAATTCTTATCTGTCTAAGGACCATACTTGCTGTCCTATCTCTCCAGCCTTCTATGACCTTGAATAATAATACTCTAAATAATTACCACTTTAATGTATGCCATAAGAACATACTGCAGATAATTAGATTCCAATATATAGTAAAATGATTCCAAAATAATTACTTCCAGAGTAATATGAATTTAATTATTTTGCAAAATTCAATTCATAAAATTCCACACATTCACAGGGTCTTCATGTGGGTTTATATTAGATGTAGCTTAAGAGGTAATGAGAGGTTTAGACATCTAATTTAAGAAGTAAATTAAAGAAAAGATGAAAAGCAATATGTTAAATTCATTCTCAAAGATCCAGGCAGCAGAATAATTCAATGCACAGGAAAGTAAGAGTTTTAAGCTTAAGCCACAGAAACACTTTACTAATATGTTAGCAATTCCAACACAAAGTAAATAGAATCTGGTAAAGTGAAAGGTTTCCCCAACTCTGGAAGTGTAAGGAGGCAGTTGGGAACAGAATTATTGGCTTTGTGAAATCCAAGCACGTAAGGGTTTCCAACTTGGTGTTGACACATGGCTGATTAATGATCAGGACCTAAATATGGCATACAGTTATGATCATTTGCCTTCAAGGTCCTAATGAATAATAGATTAAATGCTACATCGCATACAGTAACAAAGGAGTTAGAAGTCAGAAGTAATAGTAATACATATAGTCATGCTTAAAGAGTATTAAACATTCATTTGTAAAATGTGGGGTAGGTGATTTGGGCAAGATGGCGGGGAGAGAGGGAAAGAGAGCGAGAGAGAAGAGAAAGGAGAAGAGAAAAAAGGAGAGGAGAAAGAAAAGGCAGGGTGAGAAAGATATAGTTATGGACAAAAAAAAGCAAAAGGAAGAAGAAAAGGAGAGGGAATATATGTTTGAGTATTTTAGGGGGTTTAGTTGACTATGAGAAATGGGTTTTAGTTATTTGGTGATAGGTGTAATGAGCTAACATATGTTTCAAAAAGTAAAGTGTACTGCTAGACCATATACAGTCTTGATAACCAATATTACCTCAAAAATAATTATGAAAATTTCTATAAAATTATGCAAAAACACACTTAATTTTTGCAATAATTTGCAACTTATATTTTTCAAGTCAGGCAGAGAAAAATAAGAAATAGCTTAACTTTCACCAAGAGAGAAGTTATCGGTAAAAAGTTACACTCTCAAGATCATACCATTTGTAATATACACAGTAGAATTACAGAGATAGAAAAAGATTCTTACTTGATTCAGTGAATACAGTGCATATTATTTGTCTTGAATATGTTATGATCTCTGATTGTCATTTTTACTCTTTTCTGCAAAGACTGCTGTGGAATTGCACCTGTAATCTATTCATTTTCTTCCCTAGGACATTTGGGAAAAAAAAGGGTAATCTAGTCTATTTTTCTTGTTTACATTCTTTCAATCAGGGCTTTTGGTAAACACACATCTATTTCCTACAGAATGATAATTTAGTCTTCTCCAGTGAAATAATTTTAGTGACCTGGGTGGATTTTGTAAACATAGCTAGTCTGAAGGGTGTTTTGTTAATAAAGCCATTCTTAAAATTACCCAATTTGTGTCATCACCTCATGTGTTGCTGATCATGAACACAATTTTAATCCTAACATAGAGAATAGAGGAGAACTGAGTCTCATGGTCTTGCAACACTCCTAGGGGAAAATGCTTGGTTTGTAACACACAACTGCATTTATCCATTAAATCATCAGTAAAGCGTGTTACAGAATCCTTTTGTTCCCTTCAACTTTTATTTAAGCATCATGATTGGCAGTCGATTAATAATAGTTTCAGACACAAATTGTTCCACCACCACACACACCGCAGAATGTCTGCACCCCTACGCCAATATGCCACAACTCCCTTCTGCTTCTCAACCACCTCCAGCCCACCCCGTGATCAACTCAGCTCTGTGGCCTGACTCTCAGGGTTGTCTACAATTTTGAAAAGTTTTATTTATTCCCGTAATGCATTTGGTTTTCACATGTGAAAGAGAACATTCTGTGAACACAATTTCTGATTTAGACAAATTTGTTTTGATCACTTTGTCTTGATTGCTACCACACATTGACCCTGTGAGGAAAATTCTCTTGACAACCCATCAATTTTAAGAGTTGAGAAATTGAGGAACTGCAGATATGGTCAGGGTTAAGGCAGGTTCTGTGGATGCGGCCAGATCCAGTTTGATCCCTGTACTATATGGACCTTCACAAATTGCTGAAGATTTCAGTGGAGCCCCCAGAACATCCAAGGTCACTAGGTGTGACCCTGGAAGCAAATAAGAAATGTTGGGGTGGCACCGAGGAACCTACAGCATTCTTAGGGCCTGAGAAGCACCATACTTGTGTGGGAACTTGGAACCACTTGGCAGGTTGGCGGAGACTCACTGAAAAGGGTCCCTGAGCCACCTGAGCACCCGGGGGATGTTCCCACACAACAAACAAAAAGATAAAGCAACTCTAGGACAGGAAATGAAGATCAAAAGTGTAATTAATGGCAAGATAGTCTTCCAGTCACGTTTTCATGTAATAACGAAGTTAAGTCTCCACAAAGGACTTTTAGAGAACACTGGGAACTGACTCTGGAGAGACATTAGGTATGAAAGGTAAAAGAAATGAATACCCTATGTACCCTATGTGTTTCCCTGCCTTTTGTTAGCAGAGGAAGGAAGGAAAGAAGGAAGGAAGGCAGGCAGGAATGAAGGCAGGGAGGGAGGAAAGGAGGGGGGGGAGGAAGGGAGGAAGGGAGGAAGGGAGGGAGGGAAGAAGGGCATGGTGAAGAAAGAAAGAAAAAAGAAAGAAAGGAAGGAAGGAAGGAAGGAAGGAAGGAAGGAAGGAAGGAAGGATGGAAGGAAGGAAGGGAAGGAAAAAAGAAGGAAGGAAGGAAAGAGGGAACGGCAGGAAGAAATAAAAAGGAAAGAAAGAGATAAAGAGAAAGGAAGAAAGAAAAAGAAAGAAAAGAAGGAAGGAAGGATGGAAGGAAGGAAGGAAGGAAGATTAATAAATAAATTTGAAGAAATCGTAAATGCAATCATCTGGAAATGGTTTAATAATAAGCTTAATAGAAGAGAGTTATTTGTTTTCTCAGCAACCTATATTGAATTTGAAGTTTAATCATAGTGTGTTACACTGACAATTTATTTTAAGAAAAAGATTCAGAGCCAGTGGTTCTCTTGAAATGCAATTTATTTATCATAGAGTAAATATCTTCAATATGTTTTCTGTGGTTGAAATTCTTAGACAGTCCATGGGGCTGTGTTAATAGGAATCACTGAGAAAACTTCTTAATCAGACCTTTTTATAAGGCTGGCCCATATCATTATTATTTTTTTTTCCTTTTGGGTCACACCTAGCCGATGCTCAGTGGTTACTGCTGGCTCTGCACTCAGAAATCACTCCTGGCGGTGCTTGGGGGACCATATGGAATCCTGGGAATCAACCCCAGGTAGGCCGCGTGCAAGGCAAACGCCCTACCCACTGTGCTATTGCTCCAGCCCCCATATAATTAGTTTTAAGACAAAATTCTTCTGGCTGCCTTAGCCATGATGACCACCCCTTTTGCAAGAGCCGAGTCAGCATCTCGGCAGCCTGCAGGCCAGGGTAGTGAAAGGGAGGAACAAATGAGGTATTGGCTACACTCACCTCCAGTTGAGATCAATTAATTCATTAATATTTATTTATGAATCATTTAATTAATCAATTAATTGATCACAGTCAGTTACAGAGATTACTTATGACAGACATTAAAAATTTTACTTTGTGGTTGAAAGGTCAAAACCAAAATTCCGATCAGAGAAAGTGGTTGGATAGAAATTCTGACTTTTTTCCGAGTTGGCCTTCTGCTATCCTTGGACATGTTGGCTGTAGTTAATTCCTTCGTAATGACCTCCAATTCCTGCTGCTAAAGACCATCTTTCTGGGTTACAATCAACTGCTTCCTTTCCGTGTTGTTATAAATGTTACTCTATGTTTGGTTGGGTATTTTGTGAAAATACGTCTGCCTTGCACACGTCCGACCCGGGTTTGATTCCTCTGTCCCACTCTGAGAGCCCGGGAAGCTACCGAGAGTATTTGCCCACACAACAGAACCTGGCAAGCTCCCAGTGATGTATTTGATATCCAAAAACAGTAACAAGAAGTCTCACAGTGGAGATGTTATTGGTGCCTGCTCGAGGAAATCTGTAAACAACGGGAGGACAGTGCTACAGTTCTATAGTTCTATAGCCTTAGTGGTTTGAAAACAATTTTTCTTATCCTCTCCTAATATTCAAAGACTTAAAATGTTGTTTTATTCTTAGCACAGTGGTAGGGTGTTTGCCTTGTGCGCAGTCAAGGTTCAATTCCTCCGCCCCCTCACCGAGTCGGGTTCAATTCCTCCGCCCCTCTCAGAGAGCCTAGCAAGCTACCGAGAGTATCTCGCCCACCAAACACAATAACAAGTCTCAAAATGGAGACATTACTGGGCCCACTCAAGCAAATTGATGAACAACGGGAGGACGGTGACAGTGACTTAGATTATCCAGTCAATGCTCCACCTCCCACCTACATTTCTCAAGTTTAAAAGCAAAACTACAGATTTGCCACTTTTCAGAACTTCACTGACTCACAATTGCTATCATAGAATTGTCCTCTCAATTATCTTCCTAATTTGTCTAAAAAAAAAAAACGGAATAATTCGTCCCTCACATATTCCTTAAGCAATTATATATAAGTTCTATTTTATTTTGAATATTGAGTAGACTATTGGGAAATTATTTTTTAAACTAAAATCACAGCAGGTTTTAAAGATTTACTGCATATGTCATGCTTTGCATCTACAAAAAGAGACAGAAAAGGAACTTTTAGGAAGGAAAAAAAATATTACTATTTGAAATACAGCTAGTACCTACTTATTATCAGATACTAGAAACTGAGAAAAATTAGGAATACTTCTAATTAAAATTATGGCAAAAGCTTATGTTTACGGAAAATGTTAATTTAGCAGATGAAAAATCATATTGCTAATACAATAAAAGGTAAATTATTATGGACACTTGTGGAAGCAACTCTAAGTGCAAATAATTACTTTTCTGGGCCGTGGACTGACTGGTGTCAGTCCACAACTATGAAAGGGTTGAAGAATACTAGTTTGAAGCTCGATTATTTAGCCAACAGTTGGTTGGAGTGATCCTTGAGCACCTACTGGTGTGATTCCCCAAACCAATAAAAACATCTTAATCACTTAATCACTTAACTTCCCCTTAATCGTCGATTTGCTCAAGCGGGCGCCAGTAACGTCTCCATTTGCCCCTGTTGTGTGCTAGTGTAGCCCAATGGCATCTGTTCACTCCGGGAACATGAAGGGCCTCAAACCGATCGTTCATGATCTTCATGAAGAAGTCTGACCATCTGGTAGGTGGGCAGCCACGCGGTCTTTTGACATCCCGTGGAATCCAGTCGGTAACAGCTCTAGTCCAACGGTCGTCTTTAAATCTCATTACGTGACCAGCCCATCTGATTTTCGACACCTTGGCAAATGAGACAGCGTCCCTGATTCTTGATCATTGACGGATGTCAGAACTCCGGATTCTTTCTCTCATTTGAGTGAAACGTGATATTCCAAGTATAGCTCTTTCTATTCTTCTTTGGGAGACCTGAATAGCGTTCTCAT
The DNA here is from genome assembly GCF_029834395.1 of Sorex fumeus. NCBI lineage: Eukaryota > Metazoa > Chordata > Mammalia > Eulipotyphla > Soricidae > Sorex > Sorex fumeus. The sequence goes on along the minus strand of NW_026606149.1, from coordinate 3,921,851 downwards.
CTTGTTTGTGTAGGGCCCAGGTCTCTGAGGCATATGTTAATGCAGGAAGAACAGTGGAATCAAAGAGATGTGCCCGGAGCCGGAGGTTCTTCATCCTCTTAGCTATTTCTTCCACGCTCTTGAAGGTGTTCCATGCCACTCTCTTCCTCCTGCGCAGCTCGGGTGCCAGGTCATTTGTCATGTTGACCTCTCGACCTAGGTACACATAGCTGTTACATTCAGAGATGGTCGTTCCGTTGAGAGCGAATGGGGCGTCAGGAATGAGACTGTTTCTCATAAACATTGTCTTCGTAAGATTCAGCTGTAGTCCTACCTTTCCACACTCACTGTCAAAGTCGGCCAGCATTTGTGCCGCTTGGCTGATGTTTGGTGTTATTAAAACAATGTCATTAGCAAAGCAGAGGTGGTGTAGTTGCCGACCATCTATCTTCACTCCCATTCCTTCCCATTCCAGTCGTCGCATGATGTTCTCGAGGGTGGCACTGAAGAGTTTCAGTGAAATGGTATCACCCTGCCGCACCCCTCTCTTGACATCAATGATCACTTCTTTGTAGAATGGTGAGATCCTGGTAGTGAATCCGCAATATAGCTCACAGAGGATCCTGATGTATTGGGCTTGAATGCCCTGATTGGCTAGGGCTTCAATGACTGCTTCCATCTCAACAGAATCAAAGGCCTTCTTTAAATCAATGAACGTTAAGCAGAGCGGCATCTTGAACTCCCGAGAAACCTCAATGAGCTTCGTTATCGTATGGATATGGTCAATGGTGCTGAATCCTTTGCAGAACCCTGCTTGCTCGCATGGTTGTCCTTCATCTAATGTTCTGCCAATCCTCTTTAGGATGACTCGAGTGAACAACTTGCAGATGACAGACAATAGGCAGATCGGGCGATAGTTGCCAATGTCATGGATGTCTCCCTTCTTGAACAGTAGTACGGTCCTGCTGGTTTTCCATTGGGACAGAACCTTGCATTCAGACAGGTAGAGAGTGAAGAGCCAAGCCAGTGTATTGATGAGTACTGACAGCAGGTTCTTCAGGTGTTCAGGTCTGACCTTGTCTGGGCCGGGTGCTGTTTGTTTCCTACCCACAAAATGGCATGTCGGATTTCGGAAGAGAGAACTTTGGGAACGACATATCCATCCTGTGGAATTTGGTATGTCGGCAAGTGGACATGGCTATCGAAGAGATTTGAGTAGAAGTCATGGTTAATCTTCTCCATTACCATTCTGGAGGATGTGATGGATCCATAAGGACGTCGGAGGGCAGTCATCTTGGTCTTTTAGTTGGCGAAGGACAGGCGGGCGTTACGAATACTTTTCCCGGCTTCTGCCGCATCTACCAGTACTTCTGCTCTTCTCTCTTTGAAGAGACTCTCAAAAACATCTAATTTTTTTTTTTTGGGTCACACTCGGGGATGCACGGGGTTACTCCTGGCTCTGCACTGAGTTATAACCCCTGGCAGTGCTCAGGAGACCATATGGGATGCTGGGAATCAAACCTGGGTTGGCCGTGAGCAAGGCAAACAGCCTACCCACTGTGTATTGCTCCAGCCCCAAGAAAAACATTCAAATACATTCCTAGAGAAGAGGTTCCCCAACTTACTGGACTACAGGTCTTCAGAAAAGAAAAGAAAATATTCTCAGTACTTCTCTGGAAATCCACCTTCCTCAAGCCAATAGTGTCCCCAATTGGCTGATGTCCATTCACAGCTGCCACTCACTTTGTTTTAGAGGCCCCTAGGGGAAGGTCAGTGTCCCCCATCCCCACTGGAAAGTGGTGCAGCCATAAAGTGTGGCTCTATCCTGAAAGGAATTTCTGTTTATTTGGACTTTCTGGGCTTGGACTTCTGTTTATCTGATAGCACAGTGGTAGGGTGCTTGCCTTGAACGCAGCCAACTTGGCCGGCCTGAGTTCACTGATAGCACAGTGGTAGGGCGTTTGCCTTGCACACAGCCAACTTGGCCAACCTGAGTTCAATTTCTCCATTTCTCTCAGAGAGCCCGGCAAGCTACAGAGAGTATCTCGCCCTCACAGCAAAGCCTGGCAAGTTCCCCGTGACATATTCGATATGCCAAACACAGTAACAACAAGTCTCACAATGGAGATGTTACTGGGCCCGCTGGAGCAAATCCATGAACAGTGCTATTTGGACTTCCTAAGGTGTGGCTGTGCTATCCTTTGAATTGTTTTATGAACTGGAATGGGAAAATTTTGTCAGTGAAAAGTGAGGGCGAACCTGTAGTTCCCTTGTCAATCTGCACACGTGCCAGAAGCCGTAATGGAGGCAGGAACTTGCATTCACTTAATGTCACTCCCATTATTTTTTTGATCTTAAGCCAATTTAGTTTTCTTGAAAATTTATCAGATTTAAGAAAGCCCTAACCTTTGCCATTGCTCATGTCATATTTAAAGATGTTTCTCTGTTAGTAAGCCTTTGTTTAGTAAATGAAGCAGATTATATCTGAGCTTACAGCTATGACTAGAAATGCAAATATATAGTCTATGTAGTATTGTATCCTGGAAATGATGAAAAGACATATCCTCTCATAAAATTTGGGTTTGGCCTCAAGACCTCTAATAATTCGCTTTACTGGATAAAACTGTGTGGGTGGTTGTGTGAGAGTGTCAGCTATTCTGAGGGAAACTTCTGAGGGAACCAGCTACTAGATGGTTCAATTAGTCTTTCACCCCTATACCCAGGTTGGACGACTGATTTGCATGTCAGGACCACTACGGACCTCAACCAGAGTTTCCTCTGGCTTCTCCTTGCCCAGGCATAGTTCACCATCTTTTGGGTCCCTGAATTGGGCTGGAGCCATAGCACAGTGATAGGGCATTTGCCTTGCACACAGCCAGCCCAGCTGAGCAGGGTTCGATTCCTTGACCCTTCTGGGAGAGCCTGGTAAGCTACTGAGAGTATCTCGCCCACATTGCAAAGCCTGGCAAGCTACCCGTGACATGTTCAATATACTAAACACAGTAACAAGAAGTCTCACAATGGAGACGTTACTGGGCCCGCTCGAGCAAATCAATGAACAACCAGAGGACAGTGCTACAATATTGAGTTACTTTAGACTGCCTAATTACTGAGCTCATCTAATGATTTTTAGTATCTGTAATCCTCAGTCTGCTATTATGTCTAGGTTAAGAAGAATAGTTTTCATACTACCTTCTGATCCAGCAAATGAGTCTAGGTTTAAGAGCATGTTGAATGACTTACTTTTCTTCATGTTGATTTCAATTTCAGAGACTGAGTTTTAATAAAGGAGCTTTAAATAGCACTTAGGCTTGGAATAATATGGATTACTCACTACCTTGACTATATTATTAATAAAATGAAATGTTTTATAATAACTATACAGAAAATTTATTAACAAAGTTCAGCAAAGTTAGCCTACTCTGAAGTGAGGATTTTCTTGTTTCTAGTTTTCGTTTTATTCTTCATCATTATTTTTTTTAATTCAAGAGTTAGAAAAAGCATAGGGTGTTAATAGGCTCTCTTGGGGAGGAAACTCTGATATCTGTGCAGAAGATATAGAAGAGAAAATTTACTATTTATTCTTAAGAGAATACTCTGAAATTTTGAAATAGTGTTTTAATCAAAGTATTGATTCTTGCTTTTTTCCAATTTCTAAGATGACTTTCTTTAATATAAGTTATCTTTATGTGTATTTAAAAATACATCCATATTATAAAACTCTAACACGAATCCATAATTAATCTCATTAGCACATTTAAGCAGTCACATATCGTATTGAATTTTTCTTCTTAATAGTTTTTTTATAAAATGCAAGTATACATTTTATGGAAATAGCATAAAAGTTACAAAAATATTACTTTTTGACTCAGTTTTTTTTTTGCATTATCTTTTTTCCATTAATTGACTTAGAAATCACATAGGTACCTGAAGTTTCCCATGATTTGATCAAATATAAAATTAGTCAGGTCAAATGCATAAAAAATGGAAAAAATAACAAGTTTTTGTGTCCTTACTTAAAGGAAATTATTCATGGGGGCCTGATGTGGGTTTAATGTGAATTGAACAGTTCTCATAAGGATTAGAGAACTGGAGCTCAATATTCCATTGTGGGTTCACAGTTTTGCAGAACAGAGAAGAGGTACCGTGGGTGGAACAGGTGATGCTGAATATGAGTGTTGGGGAATTTCAGTTATCAGTTCTGCTGTGGGCAGGCATCACTGTGGGAGAGAGAAGAGTGTGTGCCTTTATGCAACCAAATGTTTCCTCTTTTAGCACTCAGGCTGGAACCACTCTGTACCTGTCAAGTCATGAATGTTTTGAGATAGTCTCACATTTCTAGCGGAATATGAGCCTGAGTTGTCACTGTTCTGTGCCCTCTGTGAAACCCTTGTCTGAGACTTTTTCCTCTATGCAAAATGTGTTTCCCAAGACTGCAACACAATAGTTGTCTACATATATTTACATATTTCAAATCAGTAAGACTCTCTCCAGTTTGAAACTCACCATCTAGTTTATCTGCAACTTCAAAGACTTCTCAAGAAGTAGATGAAGAATCTGTAAAGAAAATTAATAAGGACTAAGTTCTCTTTGTCCACTTATAAAAATGATAAACAGAATTAAAATAGAACCTAATTTTTATTTTTGCCAACTGTTGACAATTTCAAACAATGTCACTGATTAAAAGAAAATATATATATCCTTTATAAAAATAAAAGTACCAAAAATGTGCATATCTAAGTAATTGCAGGTAACCAGAATTCCACTTCTCTGTAGGTTTAGGATTCTTCCTAAACCTGATCTCCATATAAATAACCATTACACTTCCATAAAAGAATCGAAAAGGGGTGGAAAAATGAGTCCAGGTAAAAGAGTTGAGATTTACCAGCAAGGACCACCTTCAACATACACCACCACTCACTTATCCTCTCCTCTCAGACTCAAGGTTCCTCGACATCTGGATGACGATCAATACCTTTATGTTTCCCCCTCAACAACCTGTTGCTTCCCTAAACAACATGCTGTTCTAATTCTCCGTATGACAAGAACAAATTTTGTGAACAAATATGAAGTAGCTCAGATTTTGTTCTCTCAAAAATTTCTCACCACAGTGATAGGAGTTCTTTCAAAGTTCACCTTCGAAGAATTGTAGTGGAGTTCCTCAGAATTGGGAGGTACCAACCACACTGCAGGGGGCCAATTGTTATGCTTGTTTCAACTTGTGAGCGAGAGAAACTTATGAAATTGACTGTTTCGCTGGGAATTGTCTGGTTTAGATTTCCAATGGAAAACAATGTTTATTTTTTGTAAATCCTAAGAACATGAACATAACTGTAATCACAGCAATTCTTTAGAAGCATGCTTTTTTTTATGAAGAAGAATCTTCTTTTAATCAGTGACATTGTTTACAACTGTCAAGACTTGGTAAAAATAAAAATCAGGCTCAACTTTGCTTCTGTTCTGTCATTATAAGTGAGATTGAAGTGATTTGGTGAGATCAGGATAAATGAGAAAACTAAACAGTTTGTTAATTTTCTTGCCAGATTCTACTACTTCTAAATCTTTCTAAATATTCCAGACTACAAATTAATTATACCATAAGTTTCAAATTTGAGAGTGACTTGCTCATTTGAATGAAGTAAGTCAACAAATAATAAACTGTCACTGTCACTATCTCTGTCCTCCCATTGTTCATTGATTTGTTCGAGCGGGCCCAGTAACGTCTCCATTGTGACTATTGTTAGTGTGTTTGGCATATCAAATACAGCATGGATAGCTTGCCAGGCTTTGCCATATGGGCGAGATACTCTCGGTAGCTTGCCGGGCTCTCCTAGAGGGGCAGAGGAAATAATAGACTAAGCTTTCTAATTTTTATATCATATATAATTTTTTTCTAAGTTTGAAATCTTATTTTCCTTCCATATTTTAAAAACAACTTGTGAGATAAACAGTTAAAAAATTGTCCATGTTTGGGTTTCAGTGATACAATATTCCAACACCTATCTCTTCAGCATATATACTTTTGCAGTATTAAATAATGGTCAGGTTCATGGTTGGTCTACCATAGAAGTACTTTGTCTTATGCATTTTTTTTCTAACAGGAGTCAGTGAAAATAGAAAGAATGAATAAAAAAACAGAAAAGAATCCATTTTCCTCTTTCTATTTAAGGTTTCATTTTGATTCTGTCTTTATTTCCAAAAAGGTTCTGAAAGAACCCAGTTTTCTTTGAGATATGAATGGGTAAATTGAGTTAAACATGTTACCACATAATAGTATGATTAGAATATATATATATGAGGATCTATTTTAGCAGAATTAAGAGATGTGAAAGAAAATTATATGTATGAAGCATAAAATCACATGAGGGTAGGATCTGGAGATAAAGTATATTGGATAAGGAACTTGCCTTACACAAGGAAGATTCGAGTTCTATCCCTGGCATCCCATATGGTCCTCTGAGTCTGCCAGGATTGGTCCCTGAGCACGGAGCCAGGAGTAAGCCTGAGCACTGTTGGGTGTGGCCACCAAACAATCAAGGATAGACAGGAAAGGTAACTCCCAATCTATACAGCAGAACGGATACAGTAGCACTGGGAAAAATTCAGAAGTCTAAACAACCACTGTAAGGGAAAAGGATTTCTGGGAGCTGAAGTGATGTTACAGCTGGTAGGGTGCTTGTCTTGCACACAGCTGACCTGGTATCTCTGCCTGGCACTGCCTATTGTTCTTGAAGCACCACCAAGAGTTATTCTCTTTTTTTTTCTTTTTTGGTCACATCAGACAATGCTCAAGGGTTACTTCTGTCTCTGCACTCAGGAATTATTCCTGTGGTGCTCAGGGGACCATATGGGATGCTGGGAATCGAACCCGGGTCAGCCGCATGCAAAACAAATGCCCTCCCCGCTGTGCTATTGCTCCAGCCCCACCAGGAGTTATTCTTGAGTGCAGAGCCAGGAGTAAACCTTGAGCATTGCCAGGTATTGCTTTCCAAACAACAAAAACAACAACAACAAAAACAACACTCACACACACACAGTGTTTCTGTTTGTTTTCTGCCAGTAAGAAGCTCCCACTGGAGAATACTAATGAAAGTTATAATGCTCTAACTTGAATTTTGAGAACTCAGGGAAGGAGTCTGTATTAGACATCCGCGACCTCAGAACCTGATGAGCAGAAAACTGAAGACAATCACGAGCATCATTACACCTTGAACAAAATCTATCAGGTCTCCTAACGGTTCTTTCTACAGCCCTGATGGTTGCATGTAACAAAATTGCTCCTGACACATTTCATTACTGGCTCATTAAATCAGAGATTTGTCTCTCTAATTATGCAGTTATACCTTCCTATCATTTCCAAAATTTTTCCATAATAGCTCAACTAGTTGTTCTTTTGTGCTTAGAAATAAAGTAACATTTTGGAAGGAAGTGTTTGTTTTTTACAAAGTTCCCTGGAATCAAACCTCTAGACGTAAGTTTTGTTTTCCTAACAGCTTAATAGCACCAATGCAGATATGCAAATTGGATCACCTGGTTTACTTAACATTTGTAAATAGATGAACTGCATGGGTTAAACAGAAAAATGTTGCATATAAATTTTCCCTGTTACTTTTTTTGAAAAATATATAAATATGAGATTAGATTGTGGAAAATATATTTTACTCCACAATGGATGACAAGCTGTGAGTGCATTTACATGTTTAGTGCCAAGGGCCTGAATTAATATAATTGTTTTCTTTTTTAGCAGTTTTGAATGATTTGTACATTATCCCAACTTTTATTTCTATTCATATGTGTATTTTTCGTTCCACTCATGCTAGAAGTCCAATGTGCTATCCATTGTACCACAGAGTCTCCTGTCCCTGTGCCTGGCTGTTCTCACCAGGGCTCCTTGGATGGGGGCGGGTTGAGTTTCCCTTCCCGCCCCGACAGCAGAAAGACCCCCAGAACCAGTCACAGTCATGCTTAAGGCCACTCTCCAAACGTTTGGACAAACCTCATACATGAAGGAATTAGCAGAGGAACCCAGGCATGAGGGACCTGGGGCTGAGATCTCCAAGCCTGCTCGGATCTGGACTGGGTCTCTTCGACCCAGATCCCCCATTTTCCAGTAGCTAGGCATTACACCCACCAACTGCCCCCGGAGCCATGTTATCCCATCAACAGCCAAGAACTAGAGACTATAAAACCCAGCTCCCGGGTTTTTTTTAAACCTCTTATTATCTAGTTCGTACTCTTGGAGAACCTGGCAGGCTACCGAGAGTATCCTGCCCACATGGCAGAGTCTGGCAAACTCCCCGTGGTGTGTTCTATATGTTAAAATCCAGTAACAATGATGGGTCTCATTCCCCTGACCCTGAAAGAGCCTCTAATGTGGCACTTTCTAAAATCTCAAGGCTAGGACGAAGGAGACGTTACTGGTGCCTGCTCAAGGAAATTGATGAACAGTGGGATGACAGTGATACAGTGATGTGTATTTAATAAACATTTCATCAGAATCAATGAAGAAAAATATGTGGATCATTATTTAACACTGTGTTGATCTTATAACAAGTGTAAGTATGTTAATCACAGAATAAATAATATGGTAAGCTATTATATTTTCTATCTAGTTTCTGAAACCACAATTTAAGAAGAAATAAACAAGCAGTAAGTCTGAGAAATGTTCATTAACCTGCCATGAATAATGACCAAGAGTACTTACAAGATTTTGAAGCTCTATGTCAACCAGTACAATGTCCCTGAGCTGTTAATTATTGAAGACAGTTCACTAGCAAAAAAAAAAAAATGCCTCATTAGAGTGACAAAAGATGGATGTTCTCATTAGACCCATCCTTGTTTTGAGTACTAGCCGCCAACTCTGTCTTCTTTGTCACAAATGTTCACGGCAGTGAGATACTCTGCTCAGTGGGTGCTCTCGAATTCCACGCTATTTAGAAATGGTCACATTAAAAATTAAAAATGAAAACTTTAGTTTGCTTTAAGATCATGGAAAATTGTGTTTTCAAATTTATGCTGAGTAGAAAAGGAAATTGATACATAGAAACATTTGTGAATATGTCTATGGATATGGATATCAATACAGTATGTGTGTATTTGGCAATAAAGGAAACAGTCATCAGATGCTCCCGGAGGGTGTCTCTCTGCCTGCCTAACATCCTTCACCCAACATCTGCCCTGACCCAGTGTTCAACATGTCCTGGCATGTTGGGGAAAACCTATATCCCAAGAGAGATATCCCCTTTTGCTTTAGCCATGAGACTGGTGACTGCCTTTTGCTGTGTGGACTCCCTGCTCAGAAGCTGTGCGCCCCTTGATGGCAACCTTCCAGTATTTCTTTCCATTATTTAACTTTGCTAGTTCTCAGATAATGTTGGAGATGAGAGGACCCCACTGAATTGGGGCAGGATGCCCTTCAGTGTGGCTTCCTGTAGTGAACTTGAGATTCAGAAACCCTAGTAGGGACTCTCCGTTGTTTTCTGGGGTGGGGGGGAACTACGCTATGGCCTGTAGGATAACATTGGTTTGTCCTTTTTCCCTTGTCACTGGGAGTTTAGGTTTATAGCATCATAGTGCTCCTGAGTGACTCCCATTGCTTTTTGTATCTGTAACCTCTTTCTTTGTGCTATACCTCCACAATCGGTCAATAACCTCTATCCCCTAATCAAACTCTGTTAACTTATAAGGTCAAATCCTTCTAAGGACACTGGACTTCTGTTGGTATGTGAAATATTGCTTTTCTCCTTCTCTTATGTCCTTTTACATCATTTACTTTAAAGCATGCCCTCTTTGTATCAACACAGGAAGACAGTTAATATTATGCTTTTGTAACTTGGGAGTTTAATTTACTCTGAATAATATTCACTCGTGGGCATCTGCTTTCTCAACTTTAGCCTCAGTTTCCCTTACTTCCTAGCACCCCAAAAGCAGGGTTCTGATGAGGGACTTGATGGTCCCAGGGCAAGCTGGCATGAAAATGGGTCAGGCCTGTAGGATGACATTGCTTTGTCCTTTTTCCACAAGGATCTTAGGTTTATCTGGTTACACCCATTACAGTGCTCCTGAGGCACTTCCATTCCACTGTGTTTATCTGCAAATTCTTCCCTATGCTCACCTCCCCAACCAGTTAATCAGTTTTCCCCCTAATCAGATTCTGTTAACTTGTAAGGTTAGATTCTTCAGAAATCTATGATTTTATATGTATGAGTGAAATATTGCCTTTCTCCTCTCCTTACGTCTTCTGAACAGTTTACTTTTAAGCAATGCCTTTTTTGTATAGATACAGGAAGACTGTTAACATTGTAACTTAGGATTTAATTGGCTTTGAATATTATTCACTCCCGGACATCTGCTTTCTCGACTTAAGCCTCAGTTGCCCTTAGTTCGTAGCACACCAAAGCAGGGTCCCGATGAGGGACTGAATGGACCCAGGGCAAGCGATGAGCTACCCTGGCATCAAAATGGGCCAGGCCAAAGTGCCACGATTCTTAACTATAAGTTAAGAGTTTGATCATAGACAAATGCTGTCATGATCCAAAAGTAACGACGAGACTAGGATCCTGCTAGGGGTGGGAAAGACTATCTGGCCTGAGCACTGTAGTCTGAGATCGAGATGGCCCAAGGAGGGCAATTCTATAAGTTTAAGATATTTCTTACTGTATCCATACAAAATGCTTTGTATTATATATGCTTATATGCTTGTCAGACAAGGAGAGAAGAAATACACCCATGGGATCCTTCTCTAGGATGGGTCATCCTGCTGAGAGAGGACCTGTCCTAGGAGCAGCTATCCCTGAGGGAAAGAATTCTACCCCTATTGATTGTGACCACACCTATGTGTAATTATTACCCCAACCCCTCGTGCTTTGGAATTTAACTAGACTGTAAGAGTGGGCTGGGGGATCAGAAGGAGGAGAAAGGAGATCAGGATCAGAATCCGGACTCCAGAGAAGGAGGATGAAGGGGGATGGAGAAGGAGAATGAAGTAGCATGGGGGAGGAAGAAGCAGGAGGCAGAGGCAGAGGAGAGACTGGTGTGGACGGAGAGAGGATCAGAATAAACTTCGAATAAGACCAACCCAGCCTGGCCCTCGTTCCTTCCCTTGCCTACCCATCACCATCGACCTCCCCCAGGGTGGGGGAAGAAGGGTGAGACTACCAAACGCGGGAGGTGGGAGAGATAGAGCCACCACCACTGTGCTGTGCCCCTTTTTTGAGTTTACACACAGGCCAAAGTGCTATAATATTTAACTATAAGTTAAGAGTATGGTCACGGGCAAATTCTGTCATAATCCAAAAAGAAACAACTGAATTAGGATCCTACTGGGGTTACGAAAGACTAATCTGCCCTGAGCACGGTAATCTGAGATCTATAAAGATGGACTCAGGATAGCAAGCCTATAAGCTTGATGTATCTCTTACTCTGTCCATACAAAATGACTAAAATATTATGAATGTGCATATATTTGATGGACCAAGGAAAGGAGAAACACAGTCATAGTTGAAATTTCGCTCTTTGGTGGGTCACCCTGCTGAATGAGAGTTTATCCTAGAAGAAGCTTCCCATGAGGGAAAGACTTTACCTCTGTTGACTGTATGACCACACTTACATGTAATTACTATCCCAGTCCCTCATGATTTGGAATTTAGCTAAGGCTGTAAGAATGGGCTGGGGAAGGCAGAAAGCAGGAAGAAGGAGTATGAAGGAGCAGGTCCAAGAGGAGGATGAGGGGTATTAGGGAAGGGGAAGATCAGAAGGACAATCAGGAGAATCCAGATGAAGAATCAGGAGAGAATGGAGATGAGATTGGGATATGCTGCAATCGAGACCAACCGGCTTGGCCCTCGTTTCCTCCTTCATCTGCCCATCCCCATCGGCCACCCTGGGGTGGGGGAAGCGGCGTGAGACCACACAGGCGACGAGAGGGAGAGATGAGGCCTTTCGTATTTATTTTTTTAATACACAGTGACCTACTCATGTTCTGGCATCCTTTGAATTGTACCTTGCAATATTTCCAGATTTAAAGTGGCACTTGTTTGGGGGAGAGAGGAGTAAGGGGAATTATTTTTGCAATGTTGTCTCGATTTCAAGAACTTTTTACACGCTTTTAGATTTTTTTTTTCTTTTTGGGTCACACCTGGCAATGCACATGAGTTACTCCTGGCTCTGCACTCAGGAATTACTCCTGGCAGTGCTCAGGGGACCATATGGGATGCTGGGAATCGAACCCGGGTTTGCTGCGTGCAAGGCAAACGCCCTACCCTCTGTGCTATTGCTCCAGCCCCACGCTTTTAGATTTTTGAGCAGACAAATGGCCCAGCAGGAACACTTGCCCTGCATATGGCTAACAGGAATTCAATTCCCGTTACTATTCATGGTTCCCTGAGCATTTCCCGGAGTCACTCCTGAGCGTAGAGCCAGGAGGAAGCCCTAAGAACTGCTGGTGTGACCCATCAAACAAACAAAAATTGCAAAATTCAGGTGATTTTCATAGGCAACCCTCGAGCTCTCTTCATAAATCATTCACATATTCTCTGGGAAAAGAGTGGCAAGAACATTCATGAAAGGAAAGAGCAACACTTTAGGAATCTATCAGCCTCATAGATTTTATTCCTTAAGCTCAAATTTCAATACTTGCCCCCTGAGAATCTCATTACATTTCAATGCTGCATTCTTAATTTACTTGGGTGTGGAATAACAGGTGTCAATTTATTTATCCATATAGTACTGGACACAGTTTTCCAATTTCCCAAAGAGCAGTGTGTGTGGTGAGGCATCACAGCGTGAAGAAGGTCTCATTTTGGTTCCCTCTTCCCGCTTACCACCACTATCAAGTGTGTGTCTTGTACCACCAGCGCTGTGGGGTTCCATGGTGTAATGGTTAGCACTCTGGACTCTCTACCACCAGCGTTGCGTCACCCTAAACATGCCGCCAGAGAGGCGATACCAGAGTTGAAGATGACAGATGTTATATGTCAGTGTATTCAAAACAATTCAAACTAAACAGGAATATGTCTAAACTACATCACTCTATATTTCTAATCAGTACCTTTTTAATTTATCGCTGCCATCTATGATGGTAATTTCCAAATTTTTTGACTTGGTGTGAAATATCTATGACCTAAATTAATTTCAAATTTTTTTACATTCTATGGTGAAAACATAAAATTAAGTACCAGGAAATAGCAGGAAAGTTTATTTTCCAAGGTATTCTGCTATAATATACAGTAATTTTAAGCAAAAACAATTAAAAATAAAATAATGCTTAACATTTACCTTTATATAAAGAAAATTTTAAACAATCAATAACTACATGTGACTTACTATATTTTAAAAACTCACAAAAATCACAACTGGTAAATCTGAAATAAAAGTTTACTATACTAATAGATATTTTATAATTGTTTGAGAGTTATTCTCATTTTTCCTATGCATTGGCCTTTGGTATGTCTTTCTCATATGACTAGGAATTTTGTGGCTGTCGGTTCTCTTTAAGTGAAAGTCTTCAGTAAACCTAGGTAATTCAGTAATGCTAATTTTGTAATGTTAATCACTTAATCACTTAACTTCCCGTTAATCGTCGATTTGCTTGAGCAGGCGCCAGTAACGTCTCCATTTGTCCTTGTCGTGTGCTAGTGTAGCCCAATGGCGTCTGTTCGCTCTAGGAACATGAAAGGTTAGACCTGAACACCTGAAGAACATGCCGTCAGTACTCATTGTAATGTTATAGTTGTGAAAACAATGTGACCTCAATTCAAAGTTAAAAATAATGAAACTATTTTAATGACTAAAAAGTAATTAAATTAGAACATATAACCATAATTTTTTAGAAATAAGGAAAATTAGATGCTCGACTCCAAATCTAATCTTCCACCCAGATCCTCCAAATTCCAGTAGGCGGGGGTCACACCCACCACCTGGCCCCCTGGCGCCGTGTAATCCCATCAGCGGCCAAGACTCAGAGACTATAAAATCCAGATCCCGGACGAGAACAGTGCAGTCTCTGCCCCCGCGCCTGGGTGTTCCTTCCCGGAGTCCCTTGGAGGGGAGCGGGTTGAGCTTTCCTCCCCGCCCCGACCAGGGCTACGGCATCCGAAGACCTCCAGGACCAGCCATCACCATGCTGAGACCACTCTCCGCACACATGAAGGTACTGGCAGAGGGACAAAGCCACGCGGGTTCTGGGGCCGAGATCTCCAAGCCTACTCAGACTGGAGTCGAGCATCTTCCACCCAGATCCTCCAAATCCCAGTAGGCGGGGGTCACACCCACCACCTGGCCCCTTGGCACCGTGTAATCCCATCAACAGCCAAGACTCAGAGACTATAAAATCCAGCTCCCGGAACCGTGCGGCCACATTGACGGCCGCGCGACATCTTATCAGGACATCTTTTTATGACATCTTATTATCTCATTCCTACTTTGGACAAACTTGCAGGCTATCGAATGTAGCCTGCCCACAGGGCAGAGTCTGGCAAACTCCCCGTGACCTACCAAATATGCCAAATACCAGTAACAATGATGGGTCTCATTCTCCTAAAGAGCCGTGAATATAATCTCAGGGCTAGGATGAAAGAGACGTTACTGGGGCCTGCTCGAGGCAATCGACGATTAACAGGATGATGAAATGAAAAAATGAAAAGGAAAATTATAACTTTATTATTGTGCTCTGCAACTCAGTCTTCAGTTGTACATAAATTCAAAAGAAAAGAGCATATACTCCTCCATAAGAATTGATATTTTCAATTCTTATACCATAATAAGGTTGGCCATGAGCCCAGAGACCCTTGGATCTTTTTTATATTGATGCATTAAAGATAACATTAAGCGTGACATGGAAAATCTTTCAAAATATGATCATTTGATTCCTTCCTACTTGACTTTCTTATTCTCTGCTCTCATTTTACTCACACTAAAATGCATTTGTGTCTGGTGTATATTTATTCTATATAATATGTTTTCTTTTAAAACTTACTCATGCTACTTCTTGATTTTTGAAAGTCTCTCGACGTTTTTTATAATGAAAAATGCAAAATTTGATACACGCAACTTGCCTTGGAGCTTTTATGTCTTGCCTAGAAGCTTTTATGTGTCTTCTTTTTGAATTAAATGTGACCTTGCAATTCACCTACATTTTCCTGCACAAGCCTGTTGAATTATTATATATTCAAATGTCCAATAACTTTGTTTTAAAATCTAAAGTTCCTTCCTTTTAACCTCACATCACCACATTCCACATTCATCCCTGCCAAATTATCTTAGAAATATCTTTTCAAACCACAAGCATACATGAAATAATGAGAAAGAAATTCAAGCGATAAAGGCTGTCATGATCATTTTTTTATAAGGCATTCTTATTTAAAGGTCACTTAAATGTACTTTTGTGGCAAATCGCAAATTATCTTCTCTAAGGAGTAAAGATTCCTGCTCAAACCTTCACCATTTTATCCGTCTATGAGGCCTTAAGTTTTTGAATCAGCGCAGCTACTTTTAAAAAATCTTAGTCAACTTCCTTCAATTTCATTTTATTTCATCACAAGGGGCAGGTGAAACATTCAGCTTTTTTCATCTCAAATAAATTGTGATTTTGTTCCTTAATAAAGTAGCAATGAAGAGAATATATTTGAGAAATTGGAAAATCAATCATTATTGTCTCTATGACAATCAACTTTCACCAAATTTAGTGGTATTAAAGTGATTACTTTTTCAAATAAATAACTGTAAAAATGATATTACATTGAAAACACAAGACTATCTTTTTGGAGGGCGGGACTTTAGCTAAGAAATCAAAAACTGGTCACAATCTCTTACTGATTCCCATCATTCTTTTTGTTTCATGCTAATTGGTAGAATCATAGTGTAATATTGTGCTGAGGAAAAGAGACGTCTGAAACTTGTCTCTTTATGAAATGAAGATTCTGAAACTGTTTCTCTTGCTCCAGTTATCATAAAGATTGAGAGAACGCATTGACATGCATGTAAATTTTCAAAAAATTCTATTCTTAACTATGTTCCTCTTGACTCTCATTATATAGTACCCACTAACAAATGCAACCTTTAATTTGAACACAACAACCAAGGGTCTGAGCAATAATACAGTGGCTAGGGTGATGCTTTGCCTATGACAGACCTGAGTTCGATGCCCGGCATCTCAGATATGGTCACGGTCCTCACCAAGAGTAATTACTTAGCACGGAGCCAAGCATGCTGAGTGTGGCCCCCCGAACAAATAAACTACAAAGAATGCAATCATAATTTTATTGATTATAGAGGGAAATTAATGTTTTAATATCCTTCATAAGAATTTCTCTCAAATGATATGGAGCTGGCTATACAAGTGATAATAGTGTTATTTTTCAGCTATGTTTTTTCTGTTATATTTGATTCCTCTCATTGGATTCCTTTCATTGTACTTTTTTGCTAAATTTCTGTTATCATGCATTTTGCCACCACTTGCTTTTAAATATGATCAGACAGTTAAATGTATGTGTTAGAGCTCTTTGGCACCAAAGAACAGGAGATGTTTATAACCATAAAACTTTCTGTTCTATCTTATACAGAGAGAATTGTCTTTAACTTGAGCCAATATTTTTCCAGGAAAAATGAGAAAGCTTTCATTTATCATGATTTTTAAAAAAAAATTGAAAAGAGAAACTTCAGTTCTATGCCTTCTATCTGACTCATTATAATTACCTTTTTCCAAATGTTTTAAAAATCTTTTTAGTTAAATCTTTGTAGTTTCTGGCTGCACTATCAAAAAATAATAAATCCAGGTAATTTTTTTAGTCAGTCTTGGAGGAATAATTGGAATCACACATCCAAATCTATTTTGTATAACAACAAGAATATCCTGTTATGTAAGAATCTAGAGTTATATTCTAACTCTTTACAAGAGGCATGCATAAATTGCTGAAGATTTTTCAGATTTCTATTTCAAAGATGAAGGGAAATATTTTAATTGGGACTTCTAATATATGCTAAAACTTAAGCTTAAAAACAACAATGTAATTAAAACAGAATATTCTATTTATTTAAAATATATATATATTGCATTGTTTTTGTGGCTTTATTATAGAGTACCCACATAATTATTTTCAGTGAAATATCACTTCCCACATTAAAACATTTCTATCCTAAACCACTTAAAATATTTTTATGTTTAAAGAATTTAATACTAAATATAAAAATGCTTCCTGGAATAAGTTTATGCTAAGTTAATTTATTAAGGTAACTAGAATGATGAACAAGAGTGACAATTCTTAGTAATCTCCATATTCCCTGTTGAATGTTAATTTTACACAACCTTAGCCAAAATTGTATACATTTAAATGTAGCACTATAAGAAAATGATGACTGTTAGATTCTTCTGTGTTTTGTTCCAGTTACATAAAGCTACCAAATACCTAATCCACTAAACATTCAAAGAATTGTATACATCACAAAACACAATTTAGTTTTGCTACAAAATTTTACCAGAAAATATTTCTTAGATTTTTAGGTTATTATTTTTAAATAAGGTTATAATGTTCTCTCCATTATAAGAGAACAAGGCAGAGTATCCTACCCTGTGCCTGACTGTCTCCACCAGGGCCCAACAGCTGAAGACCTCCGGGGCCCAGCCAAGGCCATGCTGGGACCACTCTCCACACACTTGGATGAGCCTCACGCATAAAAGAACTGGCAGAGGAACCCAGGTGTGTGGGACCCGGGGCTGAGATCTCCAAGCCTGCACGGTTTGGGACTGAACCTGCCAGTAACTAGACAGTTACACCCACCAACTGCCGTGTAACTCCAACAATGGCCAGGAACCAGAGATTATCACACTCAGCTCCCGGAAGCGCGCGGCCGCATTCGCAGCCGCGTGACATCTTATCATCTCATTTCTACTTTGGACAAACTGGCAGGCTACCAAATGTAACCTGCCCACACGGCAGAGTCTGGCAAACTCCCCGTGGTATACCCAATATGCCAAATACCAGTAACAATGATGGGTCTCATTCTCCTAACCCTGAAAAAGCCTTGAATATGGCACTTTTAAAAACAATCTCAGGGCTAGGACGAAGAAGACATTACTGGCACCTGCTCGAGGCAATTGACGAACAACGGGGTGGTCGTGATCGTGATCGTGAAGGTTATAATGATACCAGACTCATGTAATAATACCTCAAGGCTACTATTGAGTAGGAGCAATTGATCATAGCAGTACTGAAGTATTAAGAAAATAAGCTTTAAGAAAATGTTCAGATGAGTGTTAAAATACTTGAATGGAGTCTTTTCCATGTATTAAAGTGTATATGAGAGACCTGGGCACTAGTACAGCTGGTAGGGTGTTGCCTCACACACAGCCTACCTGGGGTTTGTTACCCTCAATCCTATATGGTCACTTGAGAACCACGAGGTAACTCCAGAGTGCAGAGACAGAAGGAAACCCTGAACATTGCTGAGTGTGACCCCAATACAAAATAAGAAATAAAATATATAAATTTGAATAGACTTTTCTAAGAAGCAGCTTCTTATTTTAATACAGCTATATTTACATAATACTAGTGGAGACTTTAAGAACATATTAATTAAAAAATCATCAATAAAGTAATATTTTTAAAGCAGATGAGTATTATCTCCAAAATATGGGTTTACTGAGAAAGTTGGCTATACTATTATTACTGCATCATTCAAATAATTGCCATCACACTATTAGGAGCTGATATAGGGCACACATATATCTGAATGATTTCTCTCATATTTCTGCTTTAAAGTCACATTTGAGTTACATGAATCTCTTTTCCAACTCTTTGGGTTATTGTTAGATTGCCAACTTCCTTGTGATTCATGAGAAGATTTAAAGCACCTTTATTTTTTAAAGGTAATAAAGGTTACTGTTAAGGATATCAATGAGACCACACTCTTTTTTTTGAATTATTTAATCTAATAATATTTTAAAATGTGGAATTTCTATAATAAATAGAAATAGGTTCTATAATAAATAGAAAACCTTTAATAAATAGTTTTAAAATTCTTGAAACAGACAATTGCTTTAAGTAAATTAGAATCAAAAAGAAAGATTCCCAGGAATATCACTAACCATGATAGAATATTATTAAATGAATGAAATAATGGACAAACATAAATACATGACTGAAAAACAGATAAATTAATCTAGTGAGAAGCAAACAAGAAATTTATTAACCATTAATTCTTCTTTACCCAATTGCTTATGTGTGAGTTTTTCCACTTCGCCAATTTGTTCTGCAATATCAGCTGTATGTCCTGTAACTCAAGTCAATCCTGATATTATTTGCCTGGAGATAGGATTTGATAGTCTGTTAAGGGTCTATGATGTCAATTGTACAATACTGTCCTGTCTGACGTGAGATGCAGACTAGAAGTCCACACTGTCACCCACTACCAACAGAACAAAGATTTCAATGCCTTTATTTTAGGTTCAATTGATTTGGTAGAGCAGCTAAGAGAATTCAGAGATATATTTTATTTATAGACGAGCAACTCAAAATGGAAGAATAAAATGCAGAAACGACAGATCGGTTAGATAGATAGTGCTTAGTAGGAGGGGAAGAGCTCAGAGGGTGAGTGTCTTCTGAACACATCATTTTCCTCATGTCTCTGGGTGTATCATCAAACCAAGGAAACCTCAGAACCTCATAGATTTCAGTCTCTGTTGTATAGACACAGTGATTGAATCATTGGACATTAGTTAATGATGCAAGCTTCACCCATGATCCCTCTTGAGAGGCCAAGGGTTAGGACTGGAAGTTCCAAACTTTGACCACATGGTTACTATCACTGGCAAGAAGGCCCCAATTTGGGGGTCCTTTCCAAAAATAATCTTTTCACATTACCTATTCTCTTCACTTTTCAGATCTAAGGGTTTGGGGAGCTATTTGTCAAAAGTTCTCATATATTTTGTAAATAATGATATAATGATACAGTGGAAATGGTGCCAGAGAGTAGAAAGTATAACCGAGTGAGTTGCTTTGACAGTAACATACTTAGTCTCCTCGGTTTATGTATTTGAGTTATACAATGCAAAACCCAAATTCATTCATTTATTTAAATTTTTCTATTTTGATTGATAAAACATAAAAAATAATAGATTATGAATGTTCATATCTTCCTGCACCTCAAGACTGTTAGATATATGATGAAGTTACCATTGACCAGTATTTATAAAAGTGCTACCAGTATTTATAAAACTCACCTAGGAAATTCTTGTGAGAAGGTTGACACTAAACAAAATATAATAAATATATAGAATTGATTGTATAGTGAATGAATTCCAAAGCTGAATTATTTAAACAGACACAAAGTCAAAAAAAAGCCTCATGTCATTATAAATTTTCATTTACCCTCAAGCTTTGGGTATTTTCAATTAATATTTCATTAGGATAAAATTGTTTATTAGGTACACTGAATATTTTTATTGTTTTAATAAAATTTTAGACATTGTAGAGGAGAGCTCAGGCTATCAAGCATATGCAGATCTTATAGGGAACTTCAGTCCCAGCTGAAAAAACTGGGACTGATAAAACTAAAAATGAAGTAATATCGTCAAACCGGGCTGGAGCGATAGCACAGCGGTAGGGTGTTTGCCTTACAAGCGGCCAACATGGCCGACCCGAGTTCGATTCCTCTGCCCCTCTCAGAGAGCCCGGCAAGCTCCCCGTGACGTATTCGATATGCCAGACACAGTAACAACAAAGTCTCCAATGGAGACGTTACTGGGCCCTCTCGAGCAAATCGACGATCAACGGGAGGGCCTTTACCTTTACCTTTACCTTATCGTCAAACCAAAATTATTACCTGTATCTTCTAAAATATATAACAGAGTAAATATAAATTCCCCTACAACGGTTTTAAAAATTAGTAACTCCACAACAAGGATAAAAGGAACATACATGAATAGGACCACTTTTTTTTTTAATTAGGAAAACATTCTGTTTCCATTTGGTTCAGCCTTTCAGCTCCGCCAAGTCCTCTAAGAGACTCTCAGAGCACTGCACTGCTACGCTTTGTCAGATTGCAAACGCTTCCTTACCCACTGCAGTACAACACTCATCCATCTTCTCAGTAATTTTTTTAACACTCAGATCTACTACCAAATCATAAAATGCATATGTGAATCATTTTTATTGGGCTCCCCACCCATAGCGACATACCAGAATACATAACACGGATGCAGAATTTATGTTTTGGTTTATACTGATAGGCATAGGTGCTGACTGCATATTAAAGGAGTGAAAAATTCACTGATGAAAAACACTCAAGCATTTGGTTGCATTTATCATGTTTAATGTAAGACATTCATAAACTTGGTAGGATGCAGAGAAATTGTGAACAACCTAGAATGACTACATATCAAATAACTAAGTAGAAGTGATTTTGTTTATATTGGATATTTGGTTTGACAGAGTACATATATCATGTATTCTCTTAAACACTGTTGATAAAAAGCATGGATGAACCATAAAATAATTGTAGCCATAAAATGAATATAGTTGCAAGATAAGAGTTGCAAAGATCAGAATGAAAGTTCTCAAGGCATATTGTACCTAAAATTAAAGAAAAATGTTACCCAAATCAGAAATTTTGGGGAAATAGATACAGTTGCTTTAGGAGGTTTACTATCCTTTTCTCAGGAAAACTATGGAAAATCACATTTTACTCTATCAGTGGATTCCATGCAAAGGCTTACCTAGTATTTCGAAACTAGAAGTTCTTTAGTATGCAAAATCTAGGAATGAGGATAAAACACAAATTTATTATTGAATCTCAGAGTACATTGTAAAAATGTCCACTGTAAAAATATTCTACTATCACAATAATGATAAATATGAGTGCAACATTCAAGTAGGAGAAAAGTGGAATAATACAATAAAATAAATAGCTATTTTATTTTTTAGATAATTTTTCAGCACTTTCAGATATATATTATGAGTAAAAATGAAAAGCAGCATTTATCCAGTGATCCAGAAATGAAATTGCAATGTGTAAAAGAAATTCTTTTTCTGTGTTAAAATTGGGCTGGAGTGATAGCACAGCGGGTAGGGTGCTTGCCTTGCACGCAGTCGACCGGGGCCAACCTTGGTTTAATTCCCCTGCCCCTCTTGGAGAGCCTGGCAAGCTACTGAGAGTATCGCACCCCCAAGGGCAAAGCCTGGCAAGCTGCCTGTGATGTACTCGGTATGCCAAACACAGTGACAATCTTCACAATGGAGACATTACTGGTGCCCGCTCAAGGAAATTGATGAACAACGGGCGGGGCGGGGGGGGGGGGACAGTGCTAC
The DNA here is from genome assembly GCF_029834395.1 of Sorex fumeus. Lineage (NCBI taxonomy): Eukaryota > Metazoa > Chordata > Mammalia > Eulipotyphla > Soricidae > Sorex > Sorex fumeus. The sequence goes on along the minus strand of NW_026606149.1, from coordinate 3,899,571 downwards.
AGTGTCAAAATTACTCCTATCTTTTAATTTTTGGAATACAAATGATTTGTTTTAATATCCTAAAGTTTTTGTTAATTTAACTATATTCTTTAAAAGTGAGAATACAGTAGATATAAAGATAAAGTCATTTGGAACCTAACTCAGACTTTGCTTCTTAATGTAAAAACGTGGAAAATAAATTTAACTTTCTCAAATTTTATGGTATAGTAATATAGAAAATTTCCATTTTATTTGTCTAGGAGTCATTCTATTTCAAAGTTTCTCTATCTCTTTAAAGCCTTACAAAATAACTACTCTAAATTAATATATAACCAACCTTTCTGAACCTAGTTAATATTTTCTATTATTATTAATTTTTTATTGAAACACCATGAGATACACTATTACAAAGTTGTTTATGATTGGGTTTCAGTCATACAATGTTCCAACACCCGTCCCTTCACCAGTGTACGTTTCCCAACACCATTGTCCTCAGTTTCCCTCCCAGCATGACCCTGCCTCCCCCAGTTTCTGAACCTTATCTTACAAATCTGTAAATTTATGTGATTGGACTAAAATATTCCTAATATTGGTACTAGTTCTAAAATTGATAAAAATTTTGGGTTTTGATAGCAAATTATTAACCCTTTGGAAGGTACTTGTGATTTAACTTGTGAAATAACACAATGTTTTCAGTTCTATTACATGTCCATAGTTTCCAACAATGCTATCTAATGTATATAATCTACAAAATTAGTTTTTCTATGAGACACTCTTTTTTACACATCATGTGTAGTTGAGGAAAAAAATTAATTCTGTTTTTAGCACCTAACATATTTCAGATAATAAAAAAGAGTGGTGCTCATCTGGCATGATTATTAGATGAGATAAACCTAGAAATTTAATTATTTGATTGAATTTTTGGTTCCAAAAACTTATTGGTTACAATATGATGTTTTCTCAATCAGGAGAAAATCTGATTTTAAATAAATCTCCATTTTCATGAGAAATTACATCTTTAAAAATAAGCGAAATATGTTAAACAAGCCAATAATGTGTATATTTGTTTTATTTAGAAGTGAAGATAGAATTTGAAATGATTTTTAGGAGTAGGGGCAATAGGATGGTAAGTATGAAGTTAATTAATCTAACCGAATTACTGATGAATTTGAAAACTTGTGTGTAGTATGATTTTTTGTTTTATTAAAAGTATGTTAAGTTCATTCTCAGATAGGCTGAATAGAAGGACACTAAGCGAACAGTGCCTTTCACCACATTCAAGATTAGAGTAAAAATACCCATTCAATAACTTGTTATTGGTTATTTATTTTTACCAATGGCAACTGAACTAAGCTTCAAATCTCTTCTTGCCTCACTTCCTATTTTTCTGTTGACCTGCTCATTGAACAGTGTTAAATCTACTGCATATGGACAGTTGCTCATCTAATGTATGAATAAATGGAGGAAACTGTGGAAAGCTACCTACTGACGTTACCTGCAAAACCAAACGAGACTGCAAAGCTTCACTTTATAAACTTTGGAAAGTTTTTGTGGACGTCAAGTCAAGGTACATCAGATACTATAAGCTCTGGATCCTTCAGTGTAAATCATTGCACTTATATAACTTACTGATCACCAGCATACTTACCTTTTATTGTTCTTATATTAGCATCATAAATAATATATATCTGTTTGATATTTTGTAAAATAGAAAATATAGTGGAGAGCGTATGAAACAAGATTGCCTGAGACAAGCAGATGGACACGATGGGTGTCCTCACCTTACCACAGTGTCAAATTCTATTGACCTCTGGTAAAAAAAAAAATATTCATCGAGTCATTGTGACATAGTAAGGTTATTTCTCTGCTCCCATGGAGATGTTAAATCTGGTTCAGACTCTGCTACGATTTGTTTTATTTAGTGATAGGTGGGTGGACCAAGAGATCCTAGTACATTTTTCTCTTCGTGTCATTTCCACACTTTGGTAGAGAGAAGCTAGGTAAAACAATACGAATCACATAAGAATTAGATCTCTGAAGAGTGGGATTTAATCCTGAGCAATACAGTTTGCAAAGGAGTAGAACAGGCACGTTCCTTATTTCTTTCTATAAACTCTTTCAAGGTGTGATATAACTGTAGAATACGTCTACCCTTGTCTTTGAGGCTAGTAGACATAGCTGCTATATCTGTTCACATCTTGTAAAGTGCTGGATCCCACAGAGACAAATCACCTTGTGTTTCTCTACTATTACTTATCTCATTTTTCTTTGTCCTCATATACATTGACTTGATTTTTTTATCTCCCAAAGAAAGCATCAGCAATTCATCTTTGCCTCAGAATGTATTTCTAGAATCCTTGGGATATTGTCAATTTAAAAAATGTGAAAGCCGAGGAAAGATCAAAGGTTGCTCAATAATTATATCTATATGTCATGGTTATGACATATTTTGGGTTATAAATGGATTTTCCTTTGATTCTTCACAGAGCTTGTTCATAATTGACCATCTGCTTCGTGAGACACATTTTTCTTTACACCACAAATAGGTCATTGCTACCTCATTTAGATTATTGATTTATTTAGATTTAGATTTATTACAAATAAATAGATTTAGATTATTTAGATTATTAGATTATTTCCTCTACTTTAGATAGATTAGATTATTTCCTCTACTCCTGCTTCCTATTTTAATTATATACATCAATTATCTCTGATTAAAACAAAAACATCTCATATCTGATAAAAATAGAAAGATAATTTAAAGAAAAAATAAATGCCTTTATTTCTATTTCAGTTCCGTCATTTCAATTTTAATTATATATCTACTTCAATTATTTTATATCCTCCAACTCACATATATTTTCTTTATTCAATGAGATGTTCATGTATATCTATATCTTCTTAATAACTCTTAGAAAATGCCACATGTCTCTCAATAATTTATTTTTTTTCTAATTTTTCTCAGCCTCATGGGCATTATCTTCATTGTTTATTCTGTAGTACCGTAGCACTGTTTGTTTATTCTAATTCAGAAAGATTACATATGCTTTACATCATTTTTTTCTGTGTTATTGTAACAATTAATATGATCACTAAGGAATAGTGATTCAAAATTCATGAAAATTTATAAAGAATTGGAGGCTGATTGTTTACAACACCAATATTTTTAATCAATAATGGTTATAATAAATGAATGAATATTAATTTTAATTATTGTTATTGTTATTTTAGCTTGAATCTATTATTTTTGACTTAGGAAGATTTAAAAATATAGTAAACTTCATAATTAACCATTGACTAGCTAAAGTTCACCAAAAGTATAATTCAACTATGTAATGTACTATTAGATTTGATTTAGATCAAAATCTATTAGTAAAACATTATAGTATATTTATCATGCTTTTCTTATTCATAAATTTTATATGAACATTTCCAAAATTACCTTAATTATGTTTTAACATCCTTCCTCCTCTAAACTCATTCTTTGGTGTATAATTATTTCTCTCAGTTATAGCCCTGAGAATAGTAAAATTTTATTATATGTACTTCTTATTCACAGAACTACTTAATTTGTGTGAAACTCTAAGTTCAATATTTTATGGATATTCATGCTCTTAATACTACTAATGGAACTTCCCTAAACTGAAGAAGAACCAATGCAAAGGTAATAAGATAAGAGTATGTTTCATGGATCAGAGAGATGGGACAGCAGATACGACATTTGCCTTGCATGCAGCTGATCAAGGTTTGATTCCTGGTACTTCCTGTGGTCCCCTGAGAGACTCCCTCACTGCAGATCAGGAGTTAGTCCTGAAGTCAACCAGGCATGGCCCCAAATAACAAAATGAATCTCTTGATTTGAACTTTTGATTTATTCCAAGCGACATGGATAACTAACATTTTAGTGTAAGAGGAATGTGTTGATAATTTTAATTTATTTATTTTTTGGAGTGTTGGAGCAGTAGACACACCTGCTATTCTCAGGGGTTACCCCTGTCTCTGTGCTGAGGGATAACTCCTGGAGGTGTTCAGGGGATATACGGATTGCTTGGGGGACCAGATGTAGTACTGGGAAGTGAACCAGGTTTGGCTGCAGGCAAGACAAGCACCTCACTTCCTGTAATACCATGTTGATTTGATGATTTTAATTTTTAATGCTTTCTTCTTAGAAGAATGTAGAAGAACAAAGGTTAATTGAAGGTACCACAAACATTCTGTACCTTTTTAAAACTGTTCAATGAATATCAATTGCTACTTGGTCTGAGGTCTAAGAGAGAGAGAGAAACCTCTGTTCTTATCATTTGAATGAATATCAATAAACCACCATGAAGGGTAAGGTCATCCGTTCATGTGCAAAATCTCATATATAAGAAGTCATGAGAAAATGAAGTGATTATCAGTTATTTGTCAAGTTTTTATGACACTGAGTTTGGCATATAACAAACAAGACTGGGCAAAAATCAATCTAATTAACATATTATTTTATGTAGCTTTTCATAAATAACAGATATTATTATGGTATCTAAATGAAGTCTCTAAAGTAAATGAATGTATTTAGAGTAGATCTGCCTGCTGTGGACAGACTCTTCCTTATCTGAGAAATAATAATAGGTTAAGGAAAAGATTAAGCTATTAAATGATAAACGCTAATTTAGACTCATTCTGAAGTCTCATCTCTTTTATATGTTCCCATGTTATGTGAATATATTAGTTTAAGCGTTAAAGAAACCTATTGTGTTAATGTGTCTAATTTTAAGTGCAATCTTTCTCTTTCGTTGAATCAATTAAGATGTACCAAGTTGATATCTATGTTTTCAGGATATATAGGTAAATGAATTAAATTAGTATAAATTACACAAACTCCATTTAATTATAAGACTCTTTCCAGAAAAAAAAACCTTTATAAAATTCAAATAAGTTACTGTTCCTAGTGACTAATGCAGCCTGGGTGGGCATCTCTGTGCTTCAGTTTTCTTATTTACATTATGCCAGATAAACCTGTAATATCTCCCCAAAGTATTCCTATACATACACTTAATAGTAAGTGTATATCCGACCTTAGGTGATACTTAGAATATTAATTTTATGCTATTAGTCAGAATTTAAACTATTTCATCAAATAATTTTGTTTTGTGCCCTTTGTTGATTTGTGGTGGAAGTTTGGGGGCCACTCTCAGCAATGCTTGGGGCTTTGTGGTCAAGGGTAATTCCTGGAGGTGCTTTGTGGATCACATATAGGGCAGGGATCAAATAGAAGTTGCCTCATGCAGGGCAAGACTCTTAATACCTGCACCAGCTCCCATACGTCCTAATTTTTTTGTTTTTTAATATTACATGATGGTAGCCAAAAATTGAAAGAATGTAAAGTGATAAAGTATCATCTAGGGAAACTATTAGTGTGATATATTTTTGAAATGACTAACTCATTCATTTCATTTCATCATCCTGTTATTCGTCGATTGCCTCGAGCAGGCCCCAGTAACGTCTCTTTCATCCTAGCCCTGAGATTATATTCAAGGCTCTTTAAGAGAATGAGACCCATCATTGTTACTGGTATTTGGCATATTTGGTACGCCACGGGGAGTTTGCCAGACTCTGCCCTGTGGGCAGGCTACAATCAATAGCCTGCAAGTTTGTCCAAAGTAGGAATGAGATAATAAGATGTCATAAAAAGATGTCCTGATAAGATGTCGCGCGGCCGTCAATGTGGCCACACAGTTCCAGGAGCTGGATTTTATAGTCTCTGAGTCTTGGCCGTTGATGGGATTACACGGTGCCAAGGGGCCAGGTGGTGGGTGTGACCCCCGCCTACTGGGATTTGGAGGATCTGGGTAGAAGATGTTCGACTCCAGTTCGAGTAGGCTTGGAGATCTCGGCCCCGGAACCCGCGTGGCTTTGTCCCTCTGCCAGTACCTTCATGTGTGCGGAGAGTGGTCTCAGCATGGTGGTGGCTGGTCCTGGAGGTCTTCCGCTGCCGGAGCCCTGGTCGGGGCGGGGAGGAAAGCTCAACCCACTCCCCTCCAACGGGCCCAGGCACGGGGGCAGGAGACTGCACTGTTCTCGTCCGGGAGCTGGTTTTATAGTCTCTGAGTCTTGGCCGTTGATGGGATTACATGGCGCCAGGGGGCCAGGTGGTGGGTGTGAACCCTGCCTACTGGGATTTGGAGGATCTGGGTGGAAGATGTTCGACTCCAGTCCGAGTAGGCTTGGAGATCTCGGCCCCAGAACCCGCGTGGCTTTGTCCCTCTGCTAGTACCTTCATGTGTGCGGAGAGTGGTCTCAGCATGGTGGTGGCTGGAAATGACTAATAATTTTCTTTAATCAGCCAACTAGCAATTCGCAGTCACCCTGACTTTATAGGATCAGAGATGAAACAAGTGATTTAAGAGAAAGATTTTTTAAATAATAGAGCATCATTCATGCTCAATATAACATTTAAACTTTGAATAGAAGTAAGAAAATAATCTAATCAACTCCTCCATAAACAAATCAAATGCTAAGTATAGCCACTGTGGTAAGATGCTACTAATGACAGATAAGACCTTTAGATGGCACAGATGACCTACTAGTAAACAAATGTGTACCCCTTATACACATTTTCCCAGTTTTCTAATTAAATAGACATAATCTTCATTTGTTTTGTTTTGGTTGTTATCAACAAGGTCCAAAATGCAACATGAAATATCAGAATAAACTGTCTTAACAGAAAAACGTCATTATTTGGACTATAAATTTTTTAAATGGAATAATATCATAGGAAATAGAGACAGTGGGAAAAAAGTCAGTTTGCCCACATGATTTGCATCTTCTTCTTTCCCAAATTCTATGTAAGCATCTTTGTGTTTTAAAAAATTATTTACCAATAGAGACAAGAAAAACAAGTAAAGATATATCAATGCATTTTTTTCTCATGGAATTTTAGACATTCCAAAAGTGATCAGTGTTGGATAAAATTAAGTCTATTCTCAAAAAAGAAGATGGTTCCTACTAATATCCTACTAATGTGTAGACACATTAGGAATTTGAAAAGAACAGTCAAGAGAATCAAACTGAAGAGAATAGCTGAATGTGGCAAACCTGACAGAAGTTCAGCAAACATTAAGCAATTACATTTTTGGTCAGTCAAACAAGATATTTTACAGATTCTGAAATCTGAAGTAACAAAGAGTGCAGCAATATGGGAAGATCCTTGCAAGAGGCACAATTTCACAAATTCATCTGTAATGACATTGCCTTCTCCTAAGGAAAATGTATTCCAACATCGAAGAGGAGAAAAAAATTAATTCAATTCTCATTCTTTAATGTGACCCAACTGGTGGTCCCATTCCTTAATATTCAAGGACTCAATTTAAATTCCAAAATCTATTTGGACAGTTGAGTGTCAATATTCATGGAAAATATACTCTATTGGCTATAAAAGAAAAAAATGGAGCCAAGGTTAAAAATTCACAAATAGAAGAAAAGTGAGGATATACTGTAAATTGGAAAATAATCTTTACAAATTTTTATTTAGAAAAATAGAAGAGCTACACCTGTGAAATAGAATAAAAAATACCATGCAAACAAGACTTTCAGAAAGTCGCCTTTTTAACATGCAGGTACAATAAATAAAATTTTAATTTAGAAGTAGACTTTCTAACAAAAATAATATAGCAGACTGGGATTTATGTATACTAGAGCACTTAAAATGTGGGGAAAAAGAGAGAATGCTTTGAAGTTCGAAGGGCAGATAATAGGACATGCTGAAGGAAGGAGAGAGGAGGAAAACTCTGGTACCAACTGACCATCTGGAGTGAACCCAAGGCACAACATGGGAAATGAACCCAAGTATGCCTGGGGAGTTCTTTGGAGTAACACTGTAGCACAGTAGCAGTGTCCTCCCATTGTTCATCTTTTTGCTCGAGCGGGCACCAGTAACGCCCCCATTGTGAGACTTGTTGTTACTGTTTTTGGCATACTGAATACACCACAGGGAGCTTGCCAGGCTCTGCCAGGTAGGCGGGATACTCTCGGTAGTTTGCTGGGCTCTCCAAGAGGGACGGAGAAATCGAACCCAGGTCAGCCACATGCAAGGCAAACAACCTACCCGCTGTGCTTGCAAACGCCCTACCTGCTGTACTATCTTTAGAGTAGATACAAAAATTCAGATAGAGGAAGGCAAAGCATCCGGGCAGCGCAGGCCAGAGCTCAGAAGAGAGCTCTAAGTTTCTCTGGCCAAGAGAACTAACCAAAAAGAGCAGAAGGAGTTATCAAACGTGATCACTCGGGACATGTTGAGTTCATTTCCCACCAGCAGCCAAAGTAGAAAACTTGCAGTTCAACGGTAGAATATTCAGGAATGTATTACTTTAATAATGGGACAAAGAGAACTGTTCACATCTTGGGTCGCGTTAAAAAATTAACTGATTCTGTTGCCTTGCACATGATAGGTCTGAGCTCTATCTGGGCACTCCGTAGAGATCCCATCATCCTCTCAGGAGTGATTACTGAGCAGAGAAACAGGAGTAAGCTTTGAGCACCAACAAGTGTTCCCCCACCCCCCGCCAAATAAAATAAAATAAAATAAAATAACTGATGCATGATGCTGAGTTTTGCTTTAAAAGGACTGAAGCTCTAAGTGGCACATGTATCATAATTGACATTAGGAATGATGGCTCTCTCGATTTTCTAAGTCTGTATTCTCTCTCAGAAAAAAAAGTGCATAACTATCTGGCTAAAGAAAGGAGAAGAATAAAGCATGTAGGCAGCACCCAGAAATTGCTCTGTACCCAAAACAACCCCAAGAGAACAAGGATTCTAAAGACCCCGAGTAGCCCATTCTCAGCTTACTTATTATACAACACCAAAGACTAGAGCCAAAAGCAGACATTTAGCTACAGACATTTTTACCCGCACTGACAAAAATAAACTCTGGTGACAAATGCTCTCTGTGCAGAGGAGAAAGTACAGGACCTCCGTTGTTTCCTTTCCCCCTACCCCCCTATTTTTTTTATAAAAAGACATATTTTTAAAAAATATTTTTCTTCCTTTGCATACTTAGGGAACAATTTTCCCAATTTCCTTCCAGAATCTTTACCCAAGTTGAACCCACTTAAAAAAAAACAGTTTCAATGTTGTACTATGAGGCCACTTTTCTGAAAGATCAGGTGGGAGTCATGCACAATTTAGGCTTTTTTTTTACAATCAGAATGCTTTCCTGGTCAGGCAACTACTGTATATCATTGATCTCAGTTTTATAAAAAATAGAAAATAATACTCAGTTTCTCCCTACTTTATGGGACTAACCCACTGCCAGCAGCAATAGAGGCAGCAACGTTGCTCCCTATATTAGAAACACAGATCACAGATCACAGATCATCCTGTTATTCGTCGATTGCATTGAGCAGGCCCCAGTAATGTCTCCTTCATCCTAGCCCTGAGATTATATTCAAGGCTCTTTAGGAGAATGAGACCCATCATTGTTACTGGTATTTGGCATATTGGGTACGCCACGGGGAGTTTGCCAGACTCTGCCATGTGGGCAGGCTACATTCGGTAGCCTGCCAGTTTGTCAATGTAGGAATGAGATGTCATAATAAGATGTCGTGCGGCCGCAAATGCGGCCGCACAGTTCCAGGAGCTGGATTTTATAGTCTCTGAGTCTTGGACGTTGATGGGATTACACGGCGCCAGGGGGCCAGTTGGTGGGTGTGACCCCTGCCTACTGGAATTTGGAGGATCTGGGTGGAGGATGCTCGACTCCAATCCGAGTAGACTTGGAGATCTCGGCCCCGGAACCCTCGTGGCTTTGTCCCTCTGCCGGTACCTTCAGGTGTGCGGAGAGGGTCTCAGCATGGTGGTGGCTGGTCCTGGAGGTCTTCGGCTCCCGGGGCCCTGGTCAGGGCGGGGAGGAAAGCTCAACCCGCTCCCCTCCAAGGGGTCCCGGCGAGCGAGGACAGTCAGGCGCGGGGGCAGGAGACTGCACTGTTCTCCCTCCGGGAGCTGGTTTATATATTAGAAACACGATGAAAAATAACAGCAGCTTCCTTTTACTCCTCATTTTATGATCATCTTCCATATCATAATTGTAGAGACCCACAGTGTGCTTGGAAAGCATTCTGATGTTATAATCAAGCCAGACCAAAGCATTGCTTCTCCAGTAAAGGACAGCTCAGGAAGAATTTATATAACTCTTTGGCAAGAGCAAGTAGAAAATTCTTTTCATTCTAAGGCTGCACTACATGATCTTGAAAGCAAGATGATATGTCAGCCTCATTCTAAGATGTTCCACTAGAGGATCATTAGATCTGACAGTTTTTCCCCTTCTATCTCATTAAGAATAAAATCAAATTTACTGAAAGGCATATATCATGATCACGATCATCCTGTTGTGCATCAATTGCCTCTAGCAGGCACCAGTAACGTCTCCTTCGTCCTAGCCCTGAGATTCTAAAAGGTGCCACATTCAAGGTTCTTTTAGGGTTAGGAGAATGAAATCCATCATTGTTACTGGTATTTGGCATATTGAGTATTCCATGGGGAGTTTGCCAGACTCTGCCGTGTGGGCAGGTTACATTCGGTAGCCTGCCAGGTTGTCCAAAGTAAGAATGAGATAATAAGATATCCGGGAGTGGGTTTTAGAGTCTCTGAGTCTTGGCCGTTGATGGGATTACATGGTGCCAGGGGGTTGTTGGTGGGTGTGACCACTGCCTACTGGAAGATGGAGGTCCATTGAGAAGAAAAAAAAAATGTTTTTGATCAAAATTCAGGTCTATGAACTGAATTCTTCTAGCAAATCGATGATCAATGGGAGGGCCTTTACCTTTTCCTTTACATTTAGTAAGTAGTGAAACTCTTTATATTTGAATGAGGAGAAAAGAAAAGAAATTACTTTTCTAGGTTAAGAACACAACAGGTACTGAAATACCAGACATTAAAACATCCATTAAGACTCTTACAAATATGCCACCTTTAAGACCCTGAAACTTCCTATACAGAAATACTGCCCATATCTTAGCATTTCCCCCCATTTGGGCAAGAAGTTAGAGGTCTCATCTCTCAGTTAATATTTTCTCTGCACTTAAATCTTTGAGATAATTTCACTTAGAAGAAACACAGTGCATTTGAGAAGCAATGTGTGCTGTTCATTTAATTAAAAAAAATCATAAAAACACATGTCCTTCCACAGATTTGCTGGATTCTTGCTCTTAAAACACCAGATGTGTTTTATAAAAGCTCAAAAATCAGCATTTGCAACTTTTAAATTTTTGTTGTCCCATGTTGAAGCAAACACATTCTTAAGTACTGTATTCCAGATTTCTCATCTTTGGGTAAAGGTGGGTGGCCACGGGTATGAAGCAGTTGTGGAATACGATGGCAGAAGTAAGGGACAGGAGAAAATAATTTTTAGGAATAGATGGCATTTCTTAACAGCTTCAATATTTACATCAAAGAATTGAAGCCATTTAGTCCCTCTCAGACATTTCATTTAATATGCCCAGGCAAGAGTGACTTGGTGAACGAGGTCTACAACTCTTCTAGAGGAAAAGCTTAGGTCAGTCAGCAATGGCCCATAATCACCTAGATTGTCACACAGAATAGATCACCTGACAGAGCTTTCTCTACAAAAGTTCTCCATGCCTCCGTGCAATACCCTCACACCTGCGAGATCTCCATGGATTACAATGCAATAGCGACGTCAACTGGAGCCTGTCTGCCATCATCCTTTCCATCTCCAAAAGTTATGGAAAGATAGGTTTAAAATATAAAATATCCTCCATGTCCTGGTCCCCACCCCCATCCCCTTTGCTCTTGAAGCATTGCATCCTGGTACTGAGGAACTGCTTTGAATAGAATGTGATTAGTGAGAGAGGTGGCATTGAACAGAGGTAGGGATCAGCAGGTCTCATATATTCTATCTCAGGTTACCAGAGTCCTGACTTTCCTGCCTAGAGTTGCAAGTGGGTTGGGTGACAGTGGGGAGCAAGGAAGGTTGCCTCAAGGAGAGAAGGTACCTTCCCATTTTCTGCTCAACCTACTTGAGTCACCTGGGAAATTCCCTCGGCTGGGTTAGGACTGGTGTCGTCAGTTATGAGCATGATCCCCTCAAGGCCTTTGTCAAACTGCACTTGAAGTCTACTTGATTGGTGGTACATGAACTGGCCCTGTCCACCCAAGTTCTTAGGGATGCATGGACCCAGGCTTGAGGGAGGAATTGTTCTTTTCAGGTAAGGGAATGTCAGTCAATCTTTCACAGAGTTTTTAGGATTGTCACCTTCCCTTAAAGAAAAGAATTTAGAGATGAATAGCGAAGTAAGGAGAGAGAGAGGGAGAGAAAGAGAGAGAGAGAGATACAGGGACAGAGAGCAGACAGAGACAGAGACAGTGACAGAGGCAAACAGAGACAGACAGACAGACACAAAGACAGACCAACCAAATTTGTATCACAAAAAGGTAAGGTATTTTTCCAACCTATCTGCATACAATAGAAACTCCTTTACTCTTGCAAAATATTGCATATAAAATATGGTCTAGCAGCAGATCTGAATAGCTTAAAAGAGTTTAGGAATATAAAACAAGATCTGCAAATACTAATGCCTTTAGATGGATTTGTGAACCAACTTTTTAGAATATAAAAATACTTACAGATGTGATTTATGTAGTACCTTAAAATACTTTGAAGACCCAGCAAGAATGTCTCATTAAATCTTTGGCTGATGCAAAATTTTTCCATCCCTTTGACACAGCATTACGTTACATGAAAGTTTTAATATAGAGTTATGTTGACATTGAAAACCAGTATGTCTAAGAATTTTAATAATTTATTGTATATTTTTATTATAAAAATAAGACATAACAAGACAACTCTGATCTTTTAGTTATTCTGAGTCAAATTCCTGAAATGAATCCAATGCTTTAACATTCTTTAACTTTGATACTAAATCTTGTCAGACTTCTTTTAGAATATTGTGGAATCTGATTCCCTTTCACCACTTCCAAGCCGAGCTTCTCCAGGAATTGTTCTTATTAATCTCATTAATTGCATTGATTCCTGCTCTAACACTTCACTCACACCTATGCTTTATTTTAAGATATCACTTGATCACTTGACTTCCCGTTAGTCATCGATTTGCTCGAGTGGGCTCCAGTAACGTCTCCATTTGTCCCTGTCGCGTGCTAGTGTAGTCCAATGGCGTCTGTTCGCTCTGGGAACATGAAGAGACTCAAACCGATCGTTCATGATCTTGATGAAGTCTGACCATCTGATAGGTGGGCGGCCACGCAGTCTCTTGACATCCCGTGGAATCCAGTCAGTAACAACTCTAGTCCAGCGGTCGTCTTTAAATCTCACTACGTGACCAGCCCATCTAATTTTTGACACCTTGGCAAACGAGACAGCGTCCCTGATTCTTGATTGTTGACGGATGTCAGAACTCCGAACTCTTTCTCTCATTTGAGTGAAATGTGGTATTCCAAGCATAGCTCTTGCAATTCCTCTTTGGGAGACCTGAATAGCGTTCTCATCCTGTTTGCGTAGGGCCCAGGTCTTTGAGGCATATGTTAATGCAGGAAGAACAGTGGAATCAAAGAGATGTGCCAGGAGCCGGAGGTTCTTCGTCCTCTATAGCTATTTCTTCGATGTTCTTGAAGGCGTTTCAAGCCGCTCTCTTCCTCCTGCGCAGCTCGGGTGCCAGGTCATTTGTCATGTTGACTTCTCGACCTAGGTACACATAGCTGTTGCATTTGCAGATGGTCGTTCCATTGAGAGCGAATGGGGCGTCAGGAACAAGGCTGTTTCCCATAAACATTGTCTTCGTAAGATTCAGCTGTAGTCCTACCTTTCCACACTCACGGTCAAAGACAGCCAGAATTTGTGCCGCTTGGCTGATGTTTGGTGTTATTAAAACAAAGTCATCAGCAAAGCGGAGGTGGTGCAGTTGCCAATCATCTATCTTCACTCCCATTCCTTCCCATTCCAGTCATCTCATGATGTTCTAAAGGGTGGCACTGAAGAGTTTCGGTGAAATGGTATCACCCTACCGAACCCCTCTCTTGACATCAATGATTACTTCTTTGTAGAATGGTGAGATCATGGTAGTGAATCCACAATACAGCTCACTGAGGATCTTGATGTATTGAGCTTGAATGCCCTGATTGGCTAGGGCTTCAATGACCGCCACCATCTCAACAGAATCAAAGGCCTTCTTTAAATCAATGAATGTTAGACAGAGCGGCATCTTGAACTCCCGAGAAACCTCAATGAGCTTGATTATTATGTGGATATGGTCGATGGTGCTGAATCCTTTGTGGAACCCAGCTTGCTCGCATGGTTGTCCTTCATCTAGTGTTCTGCCAATCCTATTTAGGATGACTCGAGTGAACAACTTGTAGATGACAGACAATAGGCAGATCGGGTGATAGTTGCCAATGTCATGGATGTCTCCCTTCTTGAACAGTAGTACAGTCCTGCTGGTTTTCCATTGGGACAGAACCTTGCATTCAGCCAGGTAGTGTGTGAAGATCCGAGCCAGGCCAGTGTATTGATGAGTACTGACAGCAGGTTCTTCAGGTGTTCAGGTCTGACCTTGTCTGGACCGGGTGCTGTTCATTTCTTTACTGATGAAATGGAGTGTCGAATTTCGGAAGGGAGAACATTGGAACGACATATCCATCCTGTGGAATTTGGTATGTCGGCAAGTGGACATGGCTATCGAAGAGATTTGAGTAGAAGTCATGGATAATCTTCTCCATTGCCATTCTGGAGGATGTGATAGATCCATGAAGACATCGGAGGGCAGTCATCTTGGTCTTGTAGTTGGCAAAGGACAGGCGGGTGTTACGAATACTTTTCCCAGCTTCTGCCTCATCTACCAGCACTTTTGCTCTTCTCTCTTTGAGGTCTTCCTTGATCGCATCTCTCCACTGCTTTGCGAAGACTCAAGACTCACAGAACAAGATAAGTGGAACCCTCTGAGACCTTGGACTCCAGGCTCAAGGGACCCAGGGACAGAGTTTCTCTGCTAGCTCCCACCAACCACAGGTGACAAAGGGATTATAATCAGAAGCCCCACCCTACCCTGCCTTGCCTGCTTCCACCAACCACCAGAGACCCAGGTATCCAGGGATCAGATTGCTCACAGAATACCCACCCTACCCCTAACGGGAGCAGATAATTACCCCACTGGCTGACCTCCACTATCAACACTACCTCCACTACCCAGCTGCCGCCACACTCCCGGACGCTTTCCGGACACACATGGCCGCAAAGCGGATGTGTGACAGATCATAAAACACTAAATACCATCTTCTGGAATTGCCGTACCATATGTAATAGGGTTCCAATATGGTAGCACCTACGAGGCCGATTAGAGGTCACCCCAAAAGCCTCTATCCCTCTTGAAAAAACTGGCAAGCTACCGAGTGTATTCAGCCAGCACGGCAGAGCCTGGCAAGCTATCCGTTGTGTATTCGATATGCCAAAACCAGTAATTTCAATGGGTCTCATTTACCTGACCCTGAAGGCTTCACCAACATAGCAGCACTGAGAAGGATGAGAAAGGAGAGGCCGATAAAATCTCAAGGCCAAACTAGGCTGCAACAACGAAGGAAGACAAAATTGATCGTCTGTACTTTCAATGCACGTATGCTAGCATCAGATGCACATCCATCGAGGACCTAATGGTACATGCCCGAAAGATCAAGTATGACATAATTGGTCTGACTGAGACAAGAAGGCACGAATCTCACCATGCCGTTTTCGACACTGGAAAAGAATTTTTCCTCGGAACATGTGATAAAAGAGGTGTCGGAGGCATAGGTGTCCTTGTCAACACAAACTTGGCCATAAGCATTGATTCATTCGAATGCCTAACAACTGGAATCGGACGTTTACATTTGAATAGATGTGGTTCCCCTCCAGCAGTTTCTATCTTCGTTGTCTACGCACCAACATCTAATTATGATGAAGGAGAAATTGAGAAGTTCTACATGGAGCTGGAGAAGTTCTATAAAGAAGACCACACCTTCTTCAAGATCATTGTGGGTGATTTTCATGCCAAGATAGGACCTAGAAGATCAGCTGAAGAACTTCACATCGGGACTCATGGCCTAGAATGGAATGAACAGGGTGAGAGACTGTCTGAGTTCATCATGTCAACCAAGACCATCCATGGTAACTCACAGTTCCGGAAGGCTGAATCTAAATGTTGGACATGGTAGTCTCCCGGTGGACAATTCCACAATGTAATAAATCACATCATATTCAATTGACAGGTTTGCCTGACCGATGTCGCTGTTGTCCCCAAATTCCAAACGGGATTGGACCACTGTCTCCTTCATGTAAAATTCTACTTACAGAGTGGGCAGAAAGGGCTGCAAATTTAAACAGAGAACTCCCAGAACGACGACCAACTGGGAGCTCTTTGGCACTATTGCGGCAACATGGGAAGATACCATTGTTGACAACATTGGTGAGGAATACGATCGACTGGCTCATCGCCTCCATGATTGTGCGAGGAACACCAAGAGAGAGATAGCCACAAAAATAACGCCTGTCTTCGAAAACACTTGAGCTTATTCGTGGTTTGGTGCATGCCTCAGGCAACAACAAGCGAACGTCTGAGCTCACAAAGCAGTGCAGAGATGCGATTTTAACATATATTTGTTATGTATGGAACATTGTTCCCTCCCATTGTTCAACGATTTGCTCGAATGGGCCCAGTAATGTCTCCATTGTGAGACTTGTTAGTGTGTTTGGCATATCAAATACTTCACGGGGAACTTGCCAGGCTTTGCCATGTGGGTGAGATATTCTTGGTAGCTTGCCGGGCTCTCCGAGAGGGGAGGAGGAATTGAACCCGGGTCGGCCGGGCCTACCACATGCAAGGCAAATGCCCTACCTCTGTGCTATCGCCTCAGCCTACATAGAGCTCAAAGTTTCAAATTCATATTTGAGCTACTTGTGCCAATAGGAACAGACCACCCCAACCAGTGGGTTTCCAGTGAAGCCCCAAAGCCCTTCCTTAACAATACTCCCAACCAATGTGTCCCCATTGATGACTAAACCTCTCAGGAAACAGTCTCTCAGGACATGAATTCTAGCCCAGAGTGGCATTTCTCACAAGGCAGCATGACCTGAGGCTGTTTCTGCTACGCTCTTGGACTCAGTTTTCTCACCTGTTAAATGGGGATACCATCGCCTGTCTTTTTTAGTGTGGGAATGGAACCAGGCAGTGCAAGTTCTCTGTTGTTGAGCTAACTCCCTGGCTGGCCAGCCTGCTCCGTTTCAGGGGTTCTCAGCAGATTGGTGGACCATTAAATAAACAACAACAACAATAACAATACAACAACAACAAAATACATTTAGGGCCAGAGAAATATTATGGGGGCTTGCTCTACATGAGGTCTACTTTAGTTTGATCACAGGCACTACCTAAAGTCCCTCAAGCACCCCCCAGGGAATGTTCCCTGAGCATAGTCAGTAGTAAACTTCAGAGTAAGCCCCAAGCATTGCAGAGAATAGTCTTAGAATTGTCACTGTTATCATCATCACTGCTGTAATGTTGATCATAGAATTAGTTGAGTAGGTGCCAGCAACGACTCTATTTCTCCCAGCTCTGAGATTTTAGCATCATCTTCTTACTTCCCTTTTCCCAATGATTGGAGATTCTTTCGGGGTCAGGGGAATGAGACCTGTTGTCGTTACTGTATTTGGCATATCGAATACGCCACAGGGAGTTTGCCAGGCTCTGCCCGTGCGGGTGGAATAATCTCATAGCTTGCCGGGCTCTCCAAGAGGCATATATTTATATATTTCTCTCTATGTCTGAGAACAAACAACAAAAAAGGATACCCCATTGCTATCTTTCCCAGACTCTCCTGTGTCAAATCTAAAGATCAATTTTTATTGAGGTTTGAGTTTTACTTAGAGTTGGTACTGATGGTTGTATTTGCATGTCTTATTTGACAACTGAAACGTACTATCGATCATTCCCTGCCCTGGTTTCTCCCCTGAACACTTTTTTGCAGATGCCTTATTGTGTGACTACTCAGTACAATTGGTCAATGGATATGGAGGGCAGCAGGAAGGGTAGGGAAACTGTTGAGAACTTACCTCGAGCTCTGATTCTTCATGGTTTTAATCAAGACACAGGATGAACTGATTTAAGGAGACCTTAAAACATTTGTAGAGAAAGAAAATATGTTATTCAGCAATAAAATAAGCTTAAAATAATAATGTTTGTAGGATTGTAGCACTGTCCTCCTGTTGTTCATTGATTTTCTCGAGCAGGCACTAGTAACGTTCTCCATTGTGAAATTTGTTGTTACTATTTTTGGCATATTTAATATGCCACAGGGAGTTTCCCAGGCTCTGTTGTGCAGGTGGGATACTCTTGGTAGCTTGCTGGACTCTCTGAGAGGGATGGAGGAATCGAACACGGGTCAGTCGCTTGCAAGGCAAATGCCATTTCTACTGTGCTATATCGCTCAAGCCCAATGTTTATAAGCAAAAATATTATCATTTATTATACAATCAAAGAAAAATAGAAACCTACTTTTCTCTTGAAACATCATATAATTATTTTAATTTCAGGTACAACCTACAAAGAAATAATAGCCACATTATAAAGAATTATAAAGACAATTATAAAGAATATATACATGTATGTATATTAACACATATTTGCAATCACATATTTTTCCTGGCATGGCTAATATATTATAGAACTATACTGATCCAAAATGATAATATAACACTGTACCTCTGTTCTCCCATTGTTCATTGATTTGCTCGAGTGGGCACTAGTAATGTCTTACAACAAATTGGGAGACTTGTTGTTACTGTTTTTGGCATATTGAATATGGCACGGGGAGCTTACCAGGCTTTGTCGGGAGGGTGAGATACTCTTGGTTGCTTGCCAGACTCTCTGAGAGGGGTGGAAGAATCGAACCCAGGTCCTCCGTGTGTAACACAAACGCCCTACCCACTGTGCTATTGCTCCAGCCTTGGAAACAAACAAAAAGTTAAGAAACAATCCATGATATGTATGGTTTAATGTAGTTCATAATATTAAAGGTATTTAAATCACTAATCGTAGTGTTAGTGTGTTATTGTTACTACAGAATTATAACATATTAAGTCAGGCTATCATTTAGCACAAATTTGAAGGAATTTATTTATGAATATTGGAGTTTGGGGTAAGACTTAAATGCCTGGAATTATCAGAAGCGGAAAGTTAGAATCAAGTTGCAGAAGACCTGGAGTCTGGGCAAAGACTGATTATAGTACTGGCAACACTGCAAAACTTCTTGAAAATATCTTGTTTGTTTTGTTCACATTTAGTTTAGAATGTAGTCTCTGGACAAAGTTACAAGGACAGTGTTTTCCTGGAAATAAACTGAATTTACAGTGCTGCAAAGTCCTTGGCCTCGAGTCTCTCAAGTCTCTCTCCTACTGCTGAGGGGAAATTTGGTTCCAAGTCCAGATGTTCTTATGTCTCACTCAGAATTACAAACAGACCTACATATTGGTCTTATTTAAGTCTCTCCTGGCTGCAGTATTTGGAGAATTACACCCAACACTTAAGGCACTGGCTTTCAAATGTTAAGGAATTCATCATGACTTACTGTAAATAATTTCTAATTTATTGTTGTAACTTAGAAAACTGATCTCAGGTGCATTTTAATCCTTCATCTTACAGTGACTAGACGTTCAAGCTAGATTCCTGGTCAGAGTTTTCTTCCTCATACTCTGTAGCATGAAAATTCAATCATCACTGTTTCTTTCAACTATGTCTCAGGGAGACAACCTGACATTCTTGCCAATAAGCAGGAATGAGAAGTAGAGTATTAATTTTATGAAGTGCTTGGCAATCTTTGGCTGACACTTTAGAGGAGAATTATAAATATCATTAACACTATTAAATTAGATGCTTCAATTTACAGTTGTAGTTAATTACTTTACATATTGACAAAATTATCACAGCTGGGTATTTTAAACATCACCCTGGATGTACAGTACATATAATTTTATGTAGCATATTAGCCTTTCAAAATAGTCTTTCCCCCTCATTAACATTACTAACATTAGTCAAAAACACTTAGAGTCTTTTTCTTTCACTTTCATAACACTACACTGTTAAGAACAACAACAAGAACCCAAAAAAATTGTCTCTCAAGAATTCAAGCACTTAAATATGAAATAAAGTTGGAGGTTAACCATTAAAGGGAATTATCTACCAGTGCTTAAAAAACAAGGGTTGGGTAAGGCAGTTCTAGAAGTTTAAAACTCCCTTTAAGAACCTGAAATTTTGAACATCCGACAACATTACTCTTTCAAATCTTATACATTTCTTCCAGGCATGCAATTGAAGTCTAGTTCTGGTTTCAGCATTCCTAGTTTCCTTGTCATAGCTTTGGGCCTTATATTTCAACTTTCTGTTTTGGTTTACTCAATTAACTTCCAAGCAATTATCCTGTATTTGTCATCTATTTAATTATATCAAACCACACAGAATTAATTATGCTTAATTAATTCATTTAGCCAAGGCGTATGGGCTCATAATAATGGCACGCTAATCATGGCCCTGAAGGCTTCAAAGAAATGAACCAAATAGAGGTGACCTATAAACTGTGTGCTCCATTTTTTTTCTACTAGTGCTCGCTAGTCAATGAGTACTTTTTGAAAGACTTGCATTTAAACTTTCTCATGTCAGAGATAGGATTTAATGGTTTCATTTAATGGTAGATGGAACTACTTAAAAATATAGCAGAGGCGGGGCTGGAGCAATAGCACAGCGAGTAGGGTGTTTGCCTTGCATGCGGACAACCCGGGTTCAAATCCCAGCATTCCGTATGGTCCCCTGAGCACCGCCAGGAGTAATTCCTGAGTGCAGAGCCAGGAGTAAGCCTTGTGCATTGACCCTAAAAGCTAAATATATATATATATATATATATATATATATATATATATATATTTTATAGCAGAGGCAGAGAGCTGGTACACAGGAATTAAGGTGTTTTCCTTGCATTAGGACAATGCTGCTTCCATCCTAGAAGCATCAGCAGGAGACAGCCCTGCACAGAGCCAGTAGTAAGTCCAGAACTCCACTAGGTATGTCTTGAAAACAAAAAAGAGAGCAGGAAGGTCACAGTTAGTTTATTCACCACCATGGTCTTTGCAATGAGACTTCTGTGTGACTGGCATAAATTAGCACTCATAATAACACTGTTATCTTCAATTGATGATGCTGAAGAACTTGAGAAAGAAACTATGAGAATGCAGATTCCTTTGTAACTCCTTACAGAAGACTCTTTTGTATAGTAAATATTAGAAATTTTTCCTGTTTCTTGTTTGCTTGGGGGCCACACCTACAATGCACAGGGCCTACTCCTGGCTTTGTGCATAAGGATCATTCCTGGTAGTAGTGCTCAGACTACTAGGAAGAGTTGGGGATCAAATCCACATGTATACCATGTTTTCTAGCCTTTTGAATTCTTTCTCCAGCTTTCACTAAATTTTAGGGGATAGGGCTCCACTACGGTCCCGGATGGCCTGGGGGATGTTGTTGCTTGTCCTGTGATGTGGTCCTCAACTTCAGTGCTCAGAGCTGACACTGTGTTTCATGGGCCCAGTGGTTCTGAGTATCACCAGAAACATCCCTATTGGTATTTGGGGATTCCTACAGTGGCAGAAAGTGACACAAGACCTCACACATATAATGCCTATTCTGTATTTCTCTGAACTACTCTGTGGATCCACATTTAAATTTTTTATCACAATTTCCAATTATAACTGTTATAACCTGAAAAGTCTGTAAGTGAGAATACACAGTTATGAAATTTCCTCGAAGCTCTGCTTCATTTCTTCCCACATGTTTGATATGTTGGTTCCTACGTACCTTTCAATTCAAGATGTTTCTCCTAACCATTGAGATTTGTTCTTTAATTCATGAGTAAAACATAAGTCTGTCACTTAATTTACAGACGACTTGGAATTTCATATTTTTTTCATTTGACAGCAATTAAACCTTAACTCTATGCATCTGTCTAGGTTTGTTTGCTTGTTTAGTTTCAGGATGGAAAGAAAATCAGCCTATACAACTCATTCAGGTTCTTCAGAGGTTGGAAATATAAATAAGTATCAGGCAGACTGATAAGAGAAAAAGCAATTTATTAATATCAGCATGTACCCTTCCTGGATAACAGAGAAATCCAGAAGGACTGCCTCACCTCACTACTTCAGGTGCCATCTTTAAATAGCTCAACCAAGAGAAGGCATTGAGATAGGAAAGCCAATGTAGGTAGATTGTCACGGAAGACAGGTGAACAGAGGCTTAAGTTATGCCCT
Organism: Sorex fumeus; assembly: GCF_029834395.1. Lineage (NCBI taxonomy): Eukaryota > Metazoa > Chordata > Mammalia > Eulipotyphla > Soricidae > Sorex > Sorex fumeus. The sequence continues at coordinate 3,877,265 of NW_026606149.1, read as the reverse complement.
CCCAGTGAAAGGATAAAGTTTTTGAGGTCTTCCAGGAAGAGATATTCAAAGAGAAGTTAACATGAACATAGTTTTCACAGAAAACACCACTGCCCAATTCCCAATGTCTTGAGAGTACCTAAAATTAGCAGTTTACCAGAGACATATTTGAGGGTGGCAGGACATAGCTCTCGGCACTGCATCTTAAGTTATTTGAAATTTATGAAGTGTCATTTATCTCACTTTGTAGCAGATGGTCTATCTTACCAAAATTTTTGTATAACATACGAAATCAAATGATTTTTGTCATTGTCAGGAGTAGTAGTCTACATGTCAATTACATTAAGTTTGACACATATGTTCTGAGCTGCTTACTTGTTTTTTTGGCTTGTTTTCTCCATAGTGAAAAAAGACAGCATCGATCTAAAAGTATGAACTTATTTACTTTCATCACTTAACTTGATGAGCTTTTATTCTATATTTTGGAGGCCATTTTATTTGCTCATTTAATATTTGGTCATTAATTTGACAGAGATTTAATGTTTATTTTTCATGTTATTGTAATATATGTAGGCTTCCCTTTTAAACTAAAGTCAATATTATTTTATAGTTTTACCAGTATTTAGGCACATAGCTTTGAATTTTTGCCATTAGGCTTAAAGTGCACTTTAAAATTAATATATGCGCAAATAGTGAAAGAGAAGAAAGTGACATGAAGAAAACAATCCCATTCACAATTGTGCCCCAGAAAATCAAGTACCTAGGAATCAGCTTAACTAAGGAAGTAAAGGACCTGTATAAAGAAATCTACAAAACGGTACTTCAGGAAATAAAAGAGGACACGAGGAAATGGAAAGATATCCCCTGCTCATGGATGGGGAGAATTAACATTGTCAAAATGGCAATACTTCCCAAAGCACGGCACAAATTCAATGCGATCCCTATAAGGATACCCATGACATTCTTCAAAGAAATGGAGCAAACACTCCTGAAATTTATATGGAACAATAAGCCCCCACTAATAGCTAAAGCAATTCTTGGGAAAAAGAAAATGGGAAGAATCAACCTGCCTAACTTCAAGCTCTACTACAAAGCAGTAATAATTAAAACAGCATGGTACTGGAATAAAGGCAGAACTGTAGACCAATGGAAAAGAATTGAATATGCTGACATCTCCTCCCAAGCATATGATCATCTAATCTTTGATAAGGGGGCAAGAAAAGTGAAGTGGAGCAGGAAAAGCCTCTTTAATAAATTGTGGTGGCATCACTGGATGGTTACATGCAAAAAAGTGGGCTCAGATCTCTGCCTAACGCCGTGAACAAAAGTAAGATCAAAATGGATTAATGACCTCAACATCAGACCAGAGTCCATAAAGTTCATTGAAGACAAAGTTGGCAAAACCCTCCACGATATTAAAGATGTCATACCACTGCCCAAGCAAGTGAAAACAGAAATAGACAAATGGGACTATCTTAAACTAAGAAGCTTCTGCACCTCAAAAGAAACAGTGACCAAAATACAAAGACAGTCTACAGAATGGGAAAGGATATTCTCCAAATACACATCTGACAAGGGGTTGATGACAAGGATATACAAGGTACTAGTTGAACTCCACAAGAAGAAAACACCCAATCACATCAAAAAATGGGGCAAGGAAATGAACAGAAACTTTCGCAAAGAAGAAATCCGAATGGCTAAAAGGCACATGAGAAAATGCTCCACATCGTTAATCATCAGGGAGATGCAGATCAAAACAAAAATGAGATACCATTTCACATCAGAGACTGGCCCACATCCAAAAGAACAAAAGCAACCGGTGCTGGTGCAGATGTGGCGAGAAAGGGACCCTCCTTCACTGCTGGTGGGAATGCTGACTGGTCCAACCCTTTTAGAAAACAGTATGGATGATTCTCAAAAAATTAGAATTTGATCTCCCATTTGACCCAGCAATATCACTTCTGGGAATATATCCCAGAGAGGCAAAAAAATATAGTCGAAGTGACATCTGCACTTGTTTGTTCATTGCAGCACTCTTTACAATAGCCAGAATCTGGAAAAAACCTGAGTACCCGAGAACAGATGACTGGTTAAAGAAACTCTGGTACATTTACACAATGGAGTACTATGTATCTTTTAGAAAAGATTAAGTCATGAAATTTACATACAAGTGGTACTTCATGGAAAGTATGTTAAGCGAAATGAGTCAGAAAGAGAGGGATAGACATAGAAAGATTGCATTCATCTGGGGAACATAAAGTAACAAAATGGGAGACTTACACCCAGGAATGGCTGAGATTAGTACCAGGAATTTTGCTCCATGACTTGGAGGCCAGCCACATGTGCTAGGGGAAAAGGAAGCTCAAAATGAGAAGGGAGCACCAAATAAAGGGTGTTGGGAGGATCCTCCCAGGATGGGAGAAGCATGCTGAAAGTAGACCGGGTGGGGAACAACCCAGACCACCGAACGCAATTGGCAAGAGAGAGCCTCAGACACTTACTCATTTTGTGATTATACACAGAAGGCAGAGGTATTGTGAATAAAATTCAAGACCACTTGTGTTCACTACCACTTAGCCATACCACTGATTCCATGGCAAAATCATTTTACTCTGTTTGGAGGCTGTTCTTAGGCCTTAGTCTTGGCTCAGTGCTCAGGGATCACCCCTTGCAGGATTCAGGGGGACCATAAGTGGTGTCAGTGATCATTCTGGATTGGCTTCATGTATGCCAAGTGCTCTACCCAATGGCTACATCAAAATGTTCTTTGTGATTTAAATAATATTAAATGAAAATTAAATGTCATTCTATATAAAATGGAAAATTATTTTGAGGAAATACAAACAGGCAATGCATACTGTTTATCTTTACTTTTGGAGGTCCAAAAGACAAGCTGACTACTTTTTCAAAAACTGTCAGAGTTCTAGACTCACCTGTAAATTGTTCTAGAAATGCCTGTGTGAATATGATCTTTAGTTTGATTAAGGAAATGGAGAACTTTTATAAAGACCATTTTCAGACTAAATATGATGAGGAATGTTGATTATGAAATTAGAAGAATCTAGGAGATACAATTTCAACAATTCAATAATGGCAAGTATTTTAAAAAATGCATTTCTCATAAAACATGCAACTGTAAGGGAGTGAGACTTTCTTTTATGTGTTCAAATATTATTTTTTCAGCAATGTATGCTAAAACAAGAAGCTATATGAATTTTTGATAAGTTTAATAAATATACTTTTAAACGTAATTTTAATTATTTTTTTTCTTTTGGGATCACACCCATCAATGCTCAGTGCTTACTCCTGACTCTGCAGTCAGGAATTACTCCTGGAAGTGTTTGCGAAATCAGGAATAGATAAAACTGGGTCAGTCGCATGCAAGGCAAATGCCCTACCCAGTTACTGTACCATCGCTCTGACCCTAATTTAAAATTGTATACAAAACAGTAAAATAGAAATGTAAAAGACCTGAATAAAAATTTATTTATTTCTGTTCATAAAATTTATTTATAATGACTAGACTGAATCATCAGATTATATTTTATTTTAATAAGAGAAATACTTTCTAAAGGCTAATGGTGTAAGTTAATTTATTTAAGTATGTCTTTAAAGTAGTGTTTAAAATACCAGATGTTTATGAATATTGAGTACCTAGACAACTTTTGAACTATTTCTAATCATTTATAAAACTAATCAAATATAATTTTGAGTCACCTAAGTCTGTGTTGTAAAGTATATTAACTCCTGTCTTCAAATTAATATTTAAAGTTCAAAGACTAAAAGCTGTCAAGTTCTTAGACTGCAAAGTACATATCACTAAGGAATTACTTATTAAAGATGCAGCATTTTGCTAATGCCATTGAAATAATGCAGAGAAACTGTGTGGAAATGACATTTTTGGCATTTAATTAATTTATTTATATTATCCAATTTTCCCCTTGCACTTTATATAAACACTGTTGTTTGCAAAGTTGTTCACGATAATTTGTTAAAGGTATTCAATATCCAACACCAATCCCACCACCATTACACTTTCCCTCCACCATACTTTCCAATTTTCCCAATCACCCTTTAAGTCTACCCCCACAGCAGGCTCCCAATAATCCATTTACTATTGCATGTTAGTTTTCTAAGAGAATGATTAAAAAAATATTTCCTTAGAAAAAAGTTAGTAGAGATTGTTGTTTCTTATCCTAAAGTCCTTAAGTCCTTGTATAAGATATTACTAAGATGTTGTTACAGATTAAACTTTCTGTGTTCATGTTGTGTTAATCAAAATTAGTTGACTTCTATGTTATAGCCCATTCAATCTAGTGTACAACATTCAACTGCCTGTTTATCAGTGTTGTAGGGCTTGAGATGTCATGCAGCCGAGAATCTCTCTGTTCACAATGAGACTCATCCAGAAACTAATCTGCTGAAAAAACTCAGGAATGTATGTTTTGTGACTGAAATCTCCAGGTTTTCATGGAGTTGGGATGGGCTGCCAAATCACCTATCTTCCTGTACTTCTGGAAACCTCACAATTGTTTTTCATTTTTTCATTTGGTTTTGAGTCACATTAGGCAATGTATAGGGGTTAGTCCTGGCTCTGCAATCAGGAATTGCTTCTGGAGGTGCTCGGTAGACCATATTGGATGCCAGGGATCGAACCTGGGTTGGTTTCACACAAGGCAAGTACCATGCCCACTCTACTATATCTCCAGCCCTGGAAATAGCATCTTAACTGAAAACTATTTGTGATAAGACAAACCTACAGTTTTAATTAGTTTACATGAAGTTGTAATAGAAGCTCTTAATTTCACTTGACATATATACATAGCATTTCCTTTTGTGATGTTAGGCATTTTAATATATTATGGAGAAAAATTGATAAAAATTACTTTAAAAACAAGGTCTGATTTGGGTTATTTGAAAAAATCCTAATACCTATGCTTTAAAAATGTACTATTATATTATTATCATGCATAGTAATAGAAAAAACTACAATATTTGTAACAACAGGTTCTACAATTTTTATATAGTATTATAAACCACTATATAACCACTATATAACCACTTCGATTCCACTGTTCTTCCTGCATTAACATATGCCTCAGAGACCTGGGTCCCATGAAAACAGGATGAGAACGCTATTTGGGTCTCTCAAAGAGGAATCGAAAGAGCTATGTTTGGAATATCACGATTCACTCAAATGAGAGATAGAATCCGGAGTTCTGATCTCCGTCAACGCTCAAGAATCAGGGATGCTGTCTCATTTGCCAAGGCATCAAAAATCAGATGGGCTGGACACGTAATGAGATTCACAGACAACCGCTGGACTAGAGGCATTACTGACTGGATTCCACGGGACATCAAAAGATCGCGTGGACGCCCACCTAAAGATTGTCAGACTTTTTCGTCAAGACCCTGAATGATCCGTTTGAGGCTCTGCATGTTCCTAGAACAAACAGATGCCATTGGGCTAGCTAGCACACAACAGGGATGAATGGAGACGTTACTGGCACCCGCTCAAGTAAATCGATGAATAACGGGGGATCAAGTGATCAAGTGATTATAAACCACAGAATATTTGTCAAATTTCATTCGAGAAAAACTCTTCCTTCTCAGGTCGGTTAAGAACTTTCTAATAAAACTGATAATATGCTAGTTCTTGTGAAATATAAAGTAGTTCTTGAAATAATCCATATACTCGGTCTGATTTTTGAATTCGTATCAGTAAAGTTCAGTGTTTTATGTCGTTATTTATTTGCTGAAGTACTAGTCCCAGGCTCTTAGTTAAAGAAATAAAACGCTATCTAGGAGATTTAACACAACAGTTTAATTTAATATACAATGAAATCAAATCCAGCAACCATTTGCTCTTCGAATTCCTTGGTATTAGGTTAAGTGCTCAACAGTAAGCAGGACTCTGAAGCAATGGTGAGGACCTAGAATGCAGTTTCTGTCTGAATGAACAGTGCACCAAAGAGATGAGACAGTTACAGAAAACTTAAGATTTAAATGACCTCTTTTGGACATACTTTTCTGACATGAACTTGCCATCCTTTGAAAGGAGATTTAAGAAATTATAGCAAAGATGAAAAGAAAAAAGATTTTGACTGTCCATCCAGAAATCAGTTTACATGGCTTCCAGCCCATTGGAGGGACTTGGTCACTCCCACCTCTGAGGCTAAGTGCTAAAAGATCATCCATCAGGGGAAGAGTGGATTTTGATACCACATAAACTATATTTAACTGCAAAATCACATATTTTGTACTATTTCTATTTTCAGATAGACAGCGTTCTGAATAAATGGGATGCTGCATGATAATAAAGCAGGGAAATTTAAGTTTACTGTAGAACAATTTAGAACCACAATTATGGAAGAATTTTGTTTGCACCAATATTTTAATAATGTTTCCTATATCCTAGTCACTAGAAGAAGGAAGAGGGGAGTGAAGAAATTGGCATAAGATTCAAAAGGTTGCATTTAAATATCAGGAGACTTCAATCTGGTGAAAACGTCTTTAAACATGACAAGCAAGAACACAGATCTTACCTGTGCTTTGTCATTCTGGAATTACATTCCGGATGCTATTGTTTAATATTAGGAGGTAGAACTTAGGTTATCCTTGAGACATATATGTGATTTTCTGATAATTTGATGATGGCTGTGAACCAATTTCTCTCAAAGGAATTAGTGACTATTTTGCTGTTGTGAGGGAAAAGTCCAATCTTGCAGAAATATTGATGCATGCAATTAGTAGAACAACAGAAGGCTGTTCCTGTTAGTTCAATAGAGCAGCAAGTATCAGCAGTCTCCAAGGAACGAGGATTTGGCAGGTAGGTAGAGAATAGAAATGAAAGAGAAACAGGAACAAATACTACTCAGTCTGATCACCAGGAATATATGTCAATGAACAGCAGGACCTTGATAATAGGATTATTATTTAACCCTGGGATTAGAATTTAGGAATTAGGGGATAACAAGGGAAAACACATGCAACTAGGAATATAAAATTGGAGTTAAAGTAGTAAAGGAACTAGAGATACAGAATCTGGGATTTAAATGTCTGGGGAAAAAACATAAAAGTACTAAAGGAAAGGAAAGTATGAATATTAAATAGATATAAATACAATTTATAATTTTTTTGCATTGTTTAACGTATTCTTTGTATGCTTGGTTTGCTTGTTTGGTTTTGTTTTGGGGCCATGTCCAGCTGTGCTCTGGGCTTGTTCCTGGTTTTGCACTCAGGAATCACTCCTGGCTGTGGTGCTCTGAGAACAAAGTGGCGCTAGGTATCTAGCTGTGCTTGGTTCTGATCCAGGCAAACAAACATCTCATGCCCTGTACTACACTTTTGCCCCACGATTTTTATTTAACCAAATTATGACTTTATTGTTTTATAGTATATAAATTTAAAGAAATTATGTGGGGTACTTCAAGTACTGAAGTATAGTAAAATTGAATTGATAAGAGAAAGCTTGATCAGATGGGACTGGAGTGGAGAGGGCACTTGCCTTGCGTGTGATTAGCCTGGGTTTGATTCCCAGCATCCCATATGGTTCCCTGAGTACCACCAGGAGTAATTCCTGAGTTCAGAGCCAGGAGTAACCCCTGAGCACTGTTAGATGGAGCAAAAGAAGGAAAGACAGAAAGAAGAAAGAGAGGAAGGAAGGAAGGAAGGAAGGAAGGAAGGAAGGAAGGAAGGGAAAAGAAGGAAGAAAGGAACGAAGGAAGAAAGGAAGGAAGGAAGGAAGGAAGGAAGGAAGGAAGGAAAAGAAAGAAAGAGAAAAGAAGGAAGGAAGGAAGGAAGGAAGGAAGGAGGAAAGAAAGAGAAATAGAAAGAAAGAAAGAAAGAAAGAAAGAAAGAAAGAAAGAAAGAAAGAGAGAGAGAGAGAAAGAAAGAAAGAGAGAGAGAGAGAGAGAGAAGGAAGGAAGAGAGAGAAAGAAAGGGAGAGAGAAAGAAAGAAGGAAGGAAGGAAGAAAGGAAGGAAAGAAGGAAGGGAGGGAGAGAGGGAGGGAGGGAGGGAGGGAGGAAGGAAGGAAGGAAGGAAGGAAGGAAGGAAAGAGGAAAGAAAAAGAAAGAAAGAAAGAGAAAAGAAGGAAGAAAGGAAGGAAGGAAGGGAGGGTGGGAGGGAAGGAGGGAGGAAGGAAGGAAGGAGGAAAGAAAGCGAAAGAAAGAAAGAGAAAAGAAGGAAGGAAGGAAGGAAGGAAGGAAGGAAGGAAGGAGGAAAGAAAGAGAGAACGAACTAGAAAGAAAGAAATGAAAAAAAGAAAGAAAGAAAGAAAGAAAGAAAGAAAGAAAGAAAGAAAGAAAGAAAGAAAGGGAAGGAAGGAAAAGAGAGAAAGAAAGAGAGAGAGAAAGAAAGAAAGAAAGGAAGGAAGGAAGGAAGGAAGGAAGAAAGAAAGAAAGAAAGAAAGAAAGAAAGAAAGAAAGAAAGAAAGAAAGAAAGAAAGAAAAAGTTATGGACAGGCTGCTCCAAGGTGTGTAAAACAGTTCTCCTGAGCTGAGATTGATTAAGACCATTCAGGATCATCAAAAATTTTTATCATTCCCTTAATTATTCAGAAGAATAAAAATTGAAGATATTCTCAGAATTAGATTTTTTTAAACAAAAATAACCTTTCTGTCAGGGAAACATCTATATAGCAGGGCAAGGATCCAACCACAGAACACTGGTTTGTCATCACAAATAACCTTCTTCTCATTATGTGCCCGCCCCCCAACTCTCTGCTAACCCACAGCCCCAATCCAATTCCTGATCACAGGGTGTATATGGTGCATATCTACATCTACATATGGCTCTATTGGTGTCAGAATTTATGGTTTCTCCACTATCAATTGTGGAGAAACTATAAATTACAAATTCAATGTATTCCTTTTACTTACTAATCTTGCCAGTGATGATTTGATTGCTTGAACACTCGAAGAACCCAGAGGGGTAGAAGAGAATTTCCTCTCTACTCCTGTATGTTCTATGGAAGCTACAAGAACGTGCTTCTGTTGTGTGCACTGTTACATTTTCACAGAGCTTTTCCGAATTAGTAGATCATTTTTATTATTATGTGTGGGCCTCTCTAGAGATTCCTAAAGATTCTTCGTAGCTATTTCCAATGGTCCTGGGGGGACTATATGGTGCTGGTAATTGAGCAGGGGTGTCTTCATACAAAGCAAGCACTTTACCCACCGTACTCACTCTTCAGTCCCATTATAATGTTTCTTTCTTGAATTTGGGACCTTCTATGTTTTGAAAGATTTATGCGATCTGAAGAGAAACCAGAGTGCGATAGCACAGCGGTAGGGTGTTTGCCTTGCACGCAGCCAACATGGGCAACCCGAGTTCAATTCCTCCGCCCCTCTCGGAGAGCCCGGCAAGCTACCGAGAGTATCTCGCCCGCACGGGAGAGCCTGGCAAGCTCCCCGTGACGTATTCGATATGCCAGACACAGTAACAACAAAGTCTCCAATGGAGCCATTACTGGGCCCGCTCGAGCAAATCGATGATCAACGGGAGGGCCTTTACTTTTACTTTACTATGTTTTGAAACATTTTCACCACCAATTGGTTATGTTCATATGTCTGTCATACGCTGAATATATCCTCTGGTTCCTGTGGCACGCGAACCAGAGGATATATTCCATACCATCTCCATCCTTCTGAAATAAAACTTCCTGAGTTTGGGGCTAGACTGATAGTACACGGGTAGGGTGTTTGCCTTGCGTGTGGCCGACTCGGGTTTAATTCCCAGCATCCCATATGGTCCCTTGTGCATTGCCAGGAGTGGTTCCTGAATGCAAAGCCAGGAGTAACCCCTGAGCATCGCCAGGTGTGACCAGGAAAGCAAAAAAAAAAAAAAAAAAAAACCAACCAACTTTCGAGTTTACCGTATGGAATGTTTCTGGCCTCCAGGTTCATTTTCTACTTTCAGTTCAGGGAAATCCTGATCCAAAGACAAACATGATTTAGGTGCCAACCCTTTCTGTGTCGCTGCTACAATGTAACACTCTAGTTTTTTCATTACCAGCATCTTTTGTGATTCTACTTCCTGTTTCCTATCATTTCATCTCATTTCATATCTATAGAACCATCTCATGGTTCTGTTTCTTTTAAGGACAATGCTTTTCTCTGATTTTAATCAGGAAAAACAAAGACAAAGGACGGTAATAGCAGTAACAATGACACTTGCAAAATCCCCTTTTCACCATAAAATTTTCATTTGTTTTTTGTTTGTTTGGGGAGCACCCATTGGTGCTCTGGCTTTCTCCTCAGTCTGTGCTCAGAAATCACTCTTGCTGATGCTCAGGGGATCTTTTCTGGGTATCAAACCCATGTTGACCAGATGCAAGGCAAATGCCCTATTCATTGTACTCTGCTACAGTCCCTTTTTGCTTTATTTTTGAGGGAAAAAAAACTAATTTCCACATTTTTGTATTTACTTGGAAAGAGTATGCTTAGAAGTAGTTTATATTCTTCCCTCAGCAACCATAAATCCTTTTTTTAAATGTTAAATTATTGCAGTTTTTTTAATATAAAAGTCACATGTGTACATCTATATATACATGCACGTACTTTATGTCTATATAGAATATACACTATAAAAATCCTCTAAGATGTTTTAGACTTACAGAGGCTTTTATTTTTTATTTATTTATTTTTGCTTTTCAGGTCACACCTGGCGATGCACAGGGGTTACTCCTGGCTCATGCACTCAGGAATTACTTCTGCAGGTGCTCAGGGGACCATATAGGATGCTGGGAATCAAACCTGGGTTGGCCACACGCAAGGCAAACACCCTACCTGCTGTGCTACTGCTCCAGTCCAAGGGAGGCTTTTATATTGATATTGTGGTAACCAACTGCTTTTCAGGCTCTACTTATTTTCTTTTTTTGTGATTGTTATCTCTCTTAATGCCTAATTCTTTGCTGCTTTGTTTCAAGATAATAACTCCAAACACTCTTCTACTACTGAAACACAATTTAGTTTTGGGGTAATATTTCCCTCATGCCTTAGAAAGTAATTACTTTCTTAATCTCTTGATCTAATGAAGACAAATAATTGAATAATTCATTCTTTTAAAAATCTTTGCAGTCTAAAAAAGTATAGCAGAAAATGTACCTTTGTCCACAGGAAAGAAACCACATTAGTGAAAGCTTTCTGAAAAGCAGCTAGTCTAGGGGATGGTATTTCACTCCTTATCTTTCAAAGCGATGGCAATCAACTTCTTGTTCACGGAATACAAGCTCTTCTGATATTAAAAATTTCTGTATTCATTAGAGGTTTGCTTTTCAAGTTTCTGAAAGTTCTTTTATATTCTTTCATCAATGAATTTCATTCTATTTCTCTGAAATTTTGAATGTAGTTTTAGTCAGCCACAATAAACAGCATTCATCTTTACACTCTTTAACCCTAGACTGAAAAATCCATTTTCTTACTTGCCTAATTTGATTTTCAACCTAGCATTTCAATCCAAGAATTTTTTTAACATGTTTTAGTGATGTCTATAAATGCAAGGTTTTCATAGTGAGGAATCACCGATTTAGACATGCACTATACTGTGCGCTAGGAATGATGTGTATTGAGAGTGGATATTGATTACAAACAGATCGCATCTGTACTTTTGGTCTCTTGCCTGACCTCAACACACACACAGATCACATTCCTTATTCATTGTTGGCTTCATTCTTCAATAAGCATCTCAAATTTTCTATGCTAAACCAAAACCCAACCTACCACGTCTCTTTCTGCTTTCCCACAACTAACAAACTGTCTTGCCGCAGACTTTTCCATGCTAGCAAATGGAAATCTCAACCTTGACATCATTCAGGCAAAAAACATGTCAATGCTGGCTTTAGTTCCTTAACATCTCACTGTGAGTCAGGCGCTGCTGTCATTTTTGCCTTTAAAATAAACCCAAGTTGTGATACTATAATTCCAACGTAATTGGTCCTCTGTGTTCATTCTTGCTGTCTTTCTCTATTTTGTCATGCAGCCACCAGTCATTTTTATTTTAAAAACTCTCTTCAAACCACTAGTTTCCCTTGAAGAGGTAGAATTTACTGACTTATTAATTTTATAATCTGTGTGTAAGATCATTCCCTGTTGACTGATTGTTCTCTATATTAGCATTTTCCCAATTTTGTCATTTTTGTGTATATTTGCTCTCTTTTTCAGAATTTACACATTTGACTTGATCGATTGCTAGCAATTTTATTTTATATTATTTTTTTATTTAATTAAGGATACAAATACATATTCAATGTCATAGTGCACAGCTATAGGAAAAGATGAAATCTTGAAATTTGCTGCAATTTGATGGAACTGGGGAGTATTGTATTAAGTTAAATAAGTAAGAAGGAAAAGTCAAATGTGAGTATAGACAGTATTGTGGATGATAAATTCTAAACTTTTGAGCACTAAAATGAAATTAGGAAATTAAATAAGTCAGAAGGAAAAGTCAAATATGAGTATAGACAGTATTGTGGATGATAAATCCTAAACTTTTGAGCACTAAAATGAAATTAAGAAGTTGAGGAGTGGTGAAGGAAAAAGAAGACCAGAAATGACATAAGGACAGTGCTGGAGGAGCCTGGGCATTGCTGAGCTGTGAAAGTGGAATGATTTTGTGCACCAAAACTACAGAAGCAATCAGGACTGTTACCATATTACCTAAAATGCATTTCATTTCATTTCATCATCCTGTTATTCGTCGATTGCCTCGAGCAGGCCCCAGTAACGTCCCTTTCATCCTAGCCCTGAGATTATATTCAAGGCTCTTTAGGAGAATGAGATCCTTCATTGTTACTGGTATTTGGCATATTTGGTACGCCACGGGGAGTTTGCCAGACTCTGCCCTGTGGGCAGGCTATATTCGATAGCCTGCAAGTTTGTCCAAAGTAGGAATGAGACAATAAGATGTCATAAAAAAAAGTTCTGATAAGATGTCGAGCGGCGGAGGTGGCATCCCGAGGCTCTCTCTCACCTAAAATGCAATCAGATAGAAATAGAGTCATCTTGGGTGGGTCTCCAGCCTTCTCTTGGGGAAAGTTCCTGCCCTCCATGATACAGTTTCAACATCAGGACCATAAGCTGGAGGCCACATACTCACAGACTGAAAACCTCAGTCACTTAAGTCAGCCCTAACCTTTGAGAAAAGCTCTTGTAATCTGGTAATCAAAACTCTATGCAATTCTGTGCTCCTTGTCTTCTTATCAGAGGAGAGATGAAGGTTAGAGGCATAGCTCAAAGGGCTGAACGAACCCTTTCCATGCAGGAGGACTGGCGTCTGTCTTGGAGCTGCACGGTCCCTTGACACCTGGTGGGATAGAACAGAAAATTGAACACAGCCAAAGCTAACACTCGTGTTCAATGACACCGGAGATGTTAAGAAAGCAAATTTCAGTAGCCTTGGACTGGGAGTTTCAAAGGTCCTACAATTCCTCTCTGGAAGAAATTGTTAGAATACCTTCGGCCAAGATAGAGCTTTACTATGAAACTCCATATCCCTAGGAGGATAGTATTAATAACTTGAGTCCTATTTGACTTATTTTCTCATGAACATTCTGAAAAATACATCGCAAAGACATTTCTGTAGCACTTCCTGTAAGAGAAATATGTATTTGTGCTTGATCAGTGGATTTTCCTCCACTGCACATTTTCACCATTCCCCTCATAAATATGCATGGTTTCCCCTGGCATAGTCCTAAATGCTTATAGTATTATTACAGTGAAAGTCGAAAGGGGAAGTAAACTAGTTAAATCCAATCGGTTGTTTTAAATCTGATTTTACATATAAAAAGCTCGCAGACCTGCTCTGGGCCTAGTCAGTCTCTCTCTTGCAGACTGACTATCATCTTCATCCTACCAGTATAAAACAAGTTTCCTTCCTTCTTTTCCACACTAAAGCTTATTCTCACCCTCTGCTTGCTAGATGTGCTCAACAACTTCAAAGCATCCTTTTTGTATTTTTACCAGGAAAACCCCTCTTTAATATTCATGATGTAATTTTTTTTTAAGTGAAGCTCACTGTCAGGAACACTAAAGGCCAGTCATTGTCCTCTGTCCAACTTTAGCTACTGACTGTGGAAAATAAAGCCCCGTGAGCCTGCAGAAGGAAAACCTTGACGCTCACCCAGACCCTGTTCTCCATTAGCAATTCTCTGGAGAACTGCCCACAATGAAAATGAGTCTAAATCCAGCTTTATACAAAAATTTCTCAAGGACAGGGACCCATTGTGAAGCAATTATTTCCTTCCATCAATGTATGTGATCCTTTCCCTTAAATAAAGGACATAAACCTCATTATAGAGTTGCATTATTATTGGAATTTCATACCAAATTCTATCCAGTCTATTTTAGATTGCTTGGATTCCCTGAACTCTGAGCCCTCAACTGAGAGAGAAAGGATTGTATTTACGTTGTCCTTATAAAAACAAAAACAAAAACAAAACTAGGTTCTTAAACTTTTTCCAAAAAGAGAGGAAGCCCATTATAGGAGTCCCTTCATTTGATTACTTTGTTGAATCACTGTCTATGTATTGCTCAGTCTAAAAATTATAGCATATTGTTGGTAAATCAGTTGGTCAATAATTATTTATGGAAGAAGTTATATCTTCTATTATCCATTTTGATTGAAAGGAGAAGTCAAGAAATACTTCTTAAGGAATCAATGGGCTGTTACTGGTTTTTTTTGGGGGTAGTTTTTTGCACCAATGCATTCAGTGTACAAACAAAAGATTTCTGGAATTAATCTTTCTTTCTATTCCAAATCTCAGGGCTGGAGCGATAGCACAGTGGATAGGGCGTTTGCCTTGCACGCAGCCAACATGGCCGACCCGAGTTCGATTCCTCCGCCCCTCTCGGAGAGTATTCGATATGCCAGACACAGTAACAACAAAGTCTCCAATGGAGACGTTACTGGGCCCGCTCGAGCAAATCGATGATCAACGGGAGGACCTCTATTCCAAATCCATGGTATTAGATCATCTTAGAAAGTGTCAGCATAATAACTGGAGTTTTTTATTTAAATTTTTCTTTAATACCTGTATTTGTGTGCATGAGTGTGTACATGCAATTTTTATCTTTTCCTTGAAATAGTCTTTAGAAAAATGACCTTTAGAAAAATAAATTGGTGTCAAGATACGAGTATATCACTGTGATTAGATAATGTTACTGAAAAAGCCTTGTACTGTCATTAATGCTACTTTTTTTTTGTAGTTTCAGTTTCTTGATTTACGTGAAATTTTATGCATCTAGTACAACTGTTGGGTATTAGCATGCTGGCTTTCTCAACAAGATACCCTCATTGCTAATTACTTTTTCCATACCCTAAGTCCTCTGTTGGCACCAACTCACACAAGTTACAATCATGATACTCATGAACCCATGTGTATCGAAAGACAAAGAACAAACCCAAGCCAAGAAAAGTGAAGTTGAATATAAAGAGTGAGACAAATTATACTTGAGATATCAAGTTTGAAATGTGTATGATTTACTATTTTCTATGAATTTGTGGGAAATTGAAACATAAAGTGAAAATATGTGAAAAATAGCCTTAAAAATGTACCGGGAAGCCATAGAGATGATAATACACTGGATAGGGCATGTGGCTGATTTGTGTTTAATCCCTGGCACCGTATATAGCCCTGAGTACCACAAGAAATATTCCCTAGGAGCAGAAACGAGTAAGCCCTGAGCACTGCCAGATGTGGGCTTCAAACAAACAGACAGACAAATAAATAAATATGCTTTGGGACTAGGGCAATCACTCAGGTGGTGGATAATATGCAGGGAAAGCCCTGAGCTCAATTCCAAATGTCCCTATATCCAGTACCTAGTAACTATATCTAGCCCCTGTGGGCCCCAGACAACACTGCATCTAGACCTTAAGGAAATGCTTTAGAGTCACAGGAAATCTTTTATTATAGCAGAATACATTGAAAGAGAGTTGCAACAGTAATTTTTAATATTGAAAGTTTAAATCTATGGATACACTCAAATTTTATAGTAAATGTTTTCTATATTCCTTTTGGCAAAAGTCAACTAATTAGTTTGTATATTTTGTGAAAGCACCCGAGTATTTTAAAATTACTTTAGGAAATAAAATTACAACATTATTATTTTTGAAAAGTCCTCATTTTTTTGTCTGATAGCTGTGCTTTCTAAAGGGAGCTTCCCCAAGTTCACTCTTTCACAGAATGTTTATTTAGTCTACACAGGGCTGCTTCTGCAATCTCCTATTTTTCTCAACATTACGCTTACGTGCCATGGAACATATTTACAATCAAAGCATAGTTTTCTTACATTTTCTAAGAAGAAGTTTTTCCTTTTATACACTTAAACATTTCACAAGATAGCCACATTATACATACTTTTGTTCCACTTTGAATAGCAACAAAAAGCAGGAAAAAAAATAACTCTTTTTAGTGTCTGTTCTTTATTGAGTCAAAAATGTATTTTACTGCCCCATAGCAACCTAATCATTATAGACTATAACTAGAGAATATATATATGCATATATATGCACATACAACAGGAGAAATCTCTAAATCTGTACAAATATTAAACTTCCCATATTGTCTAAAACTTAAAAATATGTTTCTGCTCTTGTCTAAGGTTATAATTATGCTACTGTTGTTCACTATTTAAGTTGAGTGGATGTATTAGATTCCCAGAATTATTCACTGCACCTGAGAAATTTCTTATCTGTCATACAATTTTTCCTATACATTATTTAGTTCTTATATCTTTGTTGTGACTTTATGTTTCTCAAACATACATCAATAAGAAGAGTGATTCTAGTTATTGGCAAGTGCTTCATCCCGGAAAGGCTGGGTACATGCAGCAAGATCTCTCTTCTAATGGGATGGGTTCTGCATGTCTTTAGTGCAGACCTCTGGAAGCCAGCTGAGCTCGCTCTGCAGGGCCCGGTCCACTGTTTTCAGGCTTAAGTGCCAGTAACAGAGGTTTGCTCTAGCTATGCCTCTCAATTCTATGAGGACTTTGCAAAAAACAAATAGGTAGCATTTTCTTTTTTCACTTTAAAACATCCTCTTTCGTCTAATTGTGCAAGATGGGAGATGTGTGCTGAAAGTAGTTGAAGGAACAAACGTGATCGCCTCTCAGTATCTATATGGCAAACCATAATGACCAAAAATATAGAGAGAGTATGGGGGAAATTGTCTGCCACAAAGGCAGGGGGAGGGTTGGAAAAGGGGGTGGGTATACTGAGGACATTGTTGGTGGAGAATGTGCACTGGTAGAGGGCTGGGTGTTAGAGCATTGTTTGACTGAAACTCATACTTGAAAGTTTTGTAACTGTATCTCATGGGGATTGAATTAAAAAAAAAAAGCACTGTAGCACTGTCCTCCCGTTGTTCATTGATTTGCTCGAGTGGGCACCAGTAACATCTCCATTGTGAGACTTGTTCACTGTTTTTGGCATCTAGAATAGGTCACGGGGAGCTTGCCTGGCTTTGCCGTGTGGGCAAGATACTCTCGGTAACTTGTCAGGCTTTCTGAGAAGGGCAGAGGAATCGAACTCGGGTCAGCTGCATGCAAGGCAAATGCCCCACCCACTGTGCTATCACTCCAGCTCCCCAAAACATGAAATAAAACAAAATAAAATAAAATATCCTCTTTCCTCGGAATGAAGGCACCTCCAGGGCCTTTGTTGTCTGAGATTAATTGCCCTTTCCATTCTCCACTATTATTTGATCTTCATTACTGTTTACTGGTTTTGGTCTTTGTTGAGCATTTCCAATGCTAACTGTGGCTTGAAAGTTCTGCATCTCATTTTTTGTTTCTAGTGCAGGCTGATTTAACAGGGGGAAGGAGAATATGAATTTATTCATCTAGACTTCTTTGACTTTGAAAAATATCAAGCAAGCGTTTCTTGTGCTACATGGCCTCTTATCCAGAGGTTTCTCTGTCTGCTTTTGTAGTAGACAGTGCTTCTCTGCTGGGACACGCAACAGAAAGGGGTTCAGCCCTCCCACTCTGTCCAAAGAAGGAGCTTAAATCAGAGAGCTGCCTTTGGATACATTGATTTATTTACTCTGTGGCTTGTCTCAGTGTCATGTCGTTCTGTAATTTGGCCTCACATTACTCCTCATGACTATGGATGATTATTCTTAAAATAAACTCAGGGTATTTATTGTCTTTGACCTTTTTTTCTATTTTAAACACAGGTTTACCTTTTGTCCAGAAGCAAATCATCCCTAAACATAGTGACTTAAAACAACATTGTTTGTTCCTTTACCTACCTCAGTATCTGTATTGCAAATCATACTGCCCAAGTGGAGAGAGAGAGAGAGAGAGAGAGAGAGAGAGAGAGAGAGAGAAAGGGAAAGGGAGAGAGAGGAGAGGAGAGAGAGGAGCGAGGGAGAAAGAAAGAGAGAGAAAGGGAGAGAGGGAGGAGAGAGAGAGAATAGAAAGAGAGAGAGAGAGGTCGGAAGAGAGACAGACAGAGAAAGATAGAAGGAAAATGCTTGCCACAGAGTCATAGAGACAGGCTGGGGAATGTGGAGGGTAATGGAAGTGAAACTGAGGTTTTTGATGGTAGGAAATGTACACTAGTGGAGGGATGGGTGTAGGATCATTGTATGACTGAAACCCAACCATGAACAGCTTTGTAACTTCATGTCTCATGGTGACTCATTAAAAAATAGTAATGATGATAATAAAGATCCATCCCTGCTCCACATCATCTATCATTCTGCAGAAGGACACATGAACTCATTCCCAGTTTTTCTGTGAGGGCGTCCAAGAGAATGACTGCACATTTGTTGGATCTCATGAATGCTAGACATGAAATTGAAAAATAGATTCCGTGTCTTAGTCAAAGAACATATAATATAGAGGTTGGGGATACAAGGAAAAATAAATGTTGTGGACATATTGTGATCTGTTCAGAAAATATCTACTAATCACAGGTAAAATAAACTTTCCATAGTATGGATCATTAAGTATCAAATGTGATTCACATGAAGCTAATCAAAAAATATAATATTTCGTATTTTCACATTAAAAACTAACTTGGTGCCAAGTATTTAATTTATCATTATTACCAAGTTTCGTACTAAAGGAAATTTATATGATGAATTTCACTACCAAATTTAATTGAGTACCAATTAATTCACTACCAATTAAGTTGTGTAGTGAAATTCTTCAGATAGGTTTGAAATTCATCATGTAGCAGTGTAGCACTGTCCTCCCATTGTTCATCGATTTAATCGAGCAGACCCAGTAATGTCTCCATTGTGAGATTTGTTGTTACTGTGTTTGGCATGTCAAATACATCATGGGGAGCTTGCCAGGCTTTGCTGTGGAAGAGATATGCTCGGTAGCTTGCCTGGCTCTCTGAGAGGGGTGGAAGAATTGAATCCTGCTTGGCCAGGAGGCCGCATGCAAGACAAATGCCCTATCACTGTGCTATCACTCCATCATATATGTTTGAAATTGGATAGAAGAAATTGAAGAGAAAAACAAAGAGAAAACTTTGCCCAGATTCATGAACCTGCTAACAAAGACTGCCAGGTCAGCCTATAATTCCCTGTGTTGCATTTGATATTTTGAATCTTTATACGTCACTGGTTCCTAAAATATCCTAGACTTACCTATTCATAAGTTACATTTGGATCTGAAGTTTCTGTATTGAATTTTAACTTATGTAACATATTTGAAAATAACGTGCTTCAATGAATACCTAAAGAAAAGTTTTGTTAAAGGTATTCAACCATACTTATGTTTATATTTTCTAAAACTTAAATTTTTAGTTTCATGGAGAATGGGGGAAAAATGGAACAGACTATTTTAATCATTACTAAAGTGAAGGTTTTATTCATGTTAACTCTTATAGGTCTTTCATAAATTTGGGTAGATTGAGGTATAGATTATGGAAAAGTTATGGTTAGCACTACAATGGTTGACTTTATCGTGACTTAGTCATTACATATATTTGTTGATCAAATGCTAGTGAAGAGGTTGCCACGCGTTTATTTTATTTTACCGTAGACTCCAGGGTTTTGAATAGAGTTAATGGCAGAGTTTTAGTACAGGCCTAATGACAAATGCATAACACAATTCTTTACCACACCAGCCACCAGAGTATCCACTTCAGTCTGTCTCCGTGCCAGTGTCACCCCCCTCACCTGATCCCCCTTTAGCTACTTTGTGTTGACTTCTTACCTAGAACATTCTGCCTCTGTTGCCTTTAGGCACGTTACAGCCCTGATGTGTTTTTTATTATGTCCTGAATATGAGAGATATCAGCCTCTCCCACTGACTAACTTCATTCAGCCTGGTACCCTTCAAATCTATCCACATAGCAGCAAATTTCATACTTTCCTCTTCACTTGTTGCTGGGTAGTATTTCATAGTTTATCAAGTCATCTAATGCTTCAATGAACATCATGATCAGGATCACGATCATCCTTTTGTTCGTCGATTGCCTCGAGCAGGCCCCAGTAATGTCTCTTTCGTCCTAGCCCTGAGATTTTAAAAAGTGCCATATTCAAGGCTCTTTCAGGGCTAGGAGAATGAGACCCATCATTGTTACTGGTATTCGGCATATTGGGTGCGCCACGGGGAGTTTGCCAGACTCTGCCGTGTGGGCAGGTTACATTCAGTAGCATGCCAGGTTGTCCAAAGTGAGAATGAGATAATAAGGTGTCGCTTCCAGGAGCTGGGATTTATAGTCTCTGGGTCTTGGCCATTGATGGGATTACATGGTGCCAGGAGGCCAGTTGGTGGGTGTGATCCCTGCCTACTGGAAGATGGAGGATCTGGGTGGAGGATGCTCAGCCCGATCCGAGCAGGCTTGAAGATCTCAGCCCCAGAACCTGCATGCCTTTGTTCCTCTGCCGGTATCTTCATGCATGTGGAGAGTGGTCTCAGCATGGTGGTGGCTGGTTCTGGAGGTCTTTGGCTGCTGGATCTCTGCTCGGGGCAGGGAGGAAACCTCAACCCTCCCCCATCCAAGGGGCCCCGGCAAGGACAGCCAAAGGTGGGGGCAGGAGACTCTGCTCTGTTCTCTTCAGGGAGCTGGGTTTTATATGTTCAATGAACATAGGGGTGTGATATATTTTCTAAATTGATTTTTTTGAGTGTGTTTTGGCTACTGTGCCCAAGAAACATCCAAAGTGTGGTTCCCGGTGCATATGGGAGCCAATGCCATGTTGACTCACCCAGCAGCCCTGTCCTACTGTGTCACAATGAAATCTCCAGAGATATGCAAATCAAACACCTAAACATTCATGGCCACAGTGGTCTCCACAGCTGAAAATTCCAGTGGCCTTCTGGTGCGCAAGTCCCTGCGTGGCCCAGCCCTGGTAGCCATGCCCACAGGCCAGTGCTGAAGCCACACCAACCCCTCAATTCAACAATTTCACCAATATTCTCTGCAACGAGGCTAAACTGAGAATAATTTCAGGTACCCACTGCCTAGGCCGAGAACTCTGGTGTCTTCTCAGAGTTGGGTGGGCAGCCTTTCCTCCAATCCCCTGGACTCCAGGAAGCCACGCCCACTGCCTGTATCTTCCATCTTGTCCATATTGGCCCAGATATAGATGCTGAAGTGTCTTTTCTAAACTCCTCAATATGGAAATTCCGAATTAGTGGGAAAGTATTATAGAAACCAACTAAACTCAACAAACAAAAACAATGGCACAGAAGGCTCAACTTGCTGCAAATAGCTTAGTAAACAAGGATTTAAGAACTCCATTACGAGATATAACAATTTTCACATAAAAACGGATTTTTTATTACTTATTATTTTAGTATTGTAGCTTTTTATTCAATTAATTTTAACTCTAGAATTGCACCAAGAGTTGTGGCTTTTTCTACGTTAAAACAAATTAAACAACCAAACATATGCGAGCTTAACTCCTAGTTTTTTGAGGAGTGACTATGTCTTGCCAAAATGTTAAACCAGTTAACATTCCCACCAGCAGTGAATGTGGGTTGAAAGTATTTTTGAAAGTGATTACCATTTACATAAATAGACTTTAGGAAAGCAAATTACCTTCCATAATTTATACAATCTTCATCCAATTAATAAAAAAGCAGTCAGATTTCTGAAAGAAAAAGTAAACTTAGAACTTCAACACAGAACCCTGTCCAAAGTTAGAGCTTGAAATTCAAAACTTACTTATCCAAAGTTTAAAAATAATAGTTTTCATTGAAATAACAGTGCATTAGGAGTTATATAGGTTTCATTCATGCATCATTGAAAAATAATGGCCATATTCTACATAAAGTTCATCATTGAATGTCCCACTCTATCTTAAACCACAAAACTGAAAATTATCCTGCTTTCTCAATTTTTCCATCATCTTCCTCTTTTCTTCTGTTAATTACTAGTTAGACTCAGTCTCATAGTTTAAAACTTTATATTTGTTTTACTTGCTGACCTTGTTTGTTTTATCTAAATATCCTACAACGGTGATGTCTGTCTTGCTTATGTCTGTAAGCCTAATGCTACCATTGCTCCATTCATGTTATTTCAAGGGGCAGGTATATCAAACAGTGTTGCATTGTTAACTAAGCAGATATTGATTGATTATCTTTCAAGAGCATAATTATCTTCAAAATAACTGTGTAAACCCTTTGGACCATATCTTCCTATTTTTCCCAAACCCAATTGCTGAACTAACATTCAACTCACTGCTTCAGTGGGTTCAACATGTTCATATTTATGTATAAGTAAGATCTTG
This sequence comes from Sorex fumeus, assembly GCF_029834395.1. Lineage (NCBI taxonomy): Eukaryota > Metazoa > Chordata > Mammalia > Eulipotyphla > Soricidae > Sorex > Sorex fumeus. Next base: position 3,854,586 of record NW_026606149.1, on the reverse strand, counting down.
TCAACAGGAAGTGTAGAAAAGATTGTTGAAGTACCAAAATGATTAAGTTCCTTACCCCAACTATTGTCCCATAGCTCCAATAGCACAGTGGGTCGGACGTTTGCCTTGCACTTGGCCAACCTGGATGACCCGGGTTCTATTCCTCTGCTCTTCTTGGAGAGCCCAGCAAGCTACCGAGAGTATCTCGCACAGGGGGCAAAGCCTGCAAGTTACCCGTGACATATTCAATATGACAAACATAGTAACAACAAGTCTCACAATGGAGACGTTATTGGACCTGCTCGAGCAAATCGACAAACAACAGAAGGACGGTGCTGACTACAGTGCTACCCCAACTACTAATATAGAACTAATATCAACATTTCATGAGCAGATATTAGAAAACAGAAAGCTTGGGAAGGAATTATACAAATTAAATGACAATGTGTAAAGTCAAGGCTTAGCAATTTCTTCTTGGTTTGAATATGATACAAAACCATAAAAACCTGTTAACCAAAGTTATCACTGATGGCTTTCTGAACTGAGTTCTTTGAAATTTATATATATGCACATCTCAAAAATGCCCTATGCATAGGTAGATTTCAAAATACATGGGGGAATAGTGAAATTGTGAAAGGAACTACTTATTTAAAGGCCCAAAGAGGGAAGATGGCGACCCAGTGAAACGTTATCACATCTGTCTCTGCCTTTTCTATTTTAACTTCTAATACAGCTAACAAAGTGAAAAACTCTTAAAGGTCCATATTATGTGCCATGATTCTGAAATTTCCTTTTTCATATTGAACAGAAAAGTACCGAATACAAAATATTCTGTCCTTGAGAGTATATAGAGTGGAACTCTTGACTTTTCCCAGCATGAATCTGCGAATCTTGGTAGACAAAAAAGTTTCAGTGTTCAAAGTGAGGAAACCTCAGAAATGAACCCCACACAGGAACGTTGGTCCCTCAGCCCCTGACAGCTTCTCAGAGATCCCATACAATTATTCAGGGTCACTGAGGCAGTTCCTCTCTCTGGTCTCTGCAAGTCCTTTACTGAGGAAGCTTCAAAGGTGAAGGCTCCTTCACAGAATGTGGACCCACATTAGAGTTTCTGAGAAACTCATCTTCCTCGTTGACATCTCAGAAAATCTGCCATGAGCACATTGTAAGGGAAGGGGGGATATCGACTATAATCGCAAGTGATATTTTTTCACCTTTCTTAATGAGGGCAAGTAGAAATGTCACATGCTGATTTTAGATACCGCTTCATTGAAATGCAAATACTTCATGCAACACCATCTTTGCTTTGTTTTATCATACCCCTCCCTCAACTGAATAATTGCCATGCAATTAATTCAAGAATAGGTAATGCCATAATATTAAAATTCACAGAAAAAAATCACAGAGTCATAACTAGCTGCTCATGTAGGCATGAAAAAATAAGTATTTACTTTTGGTAAGTGGTATATAGAAGAGTTTCTAATATAGAATTAAAAATTTAACAAATTTAGATAGGAGAGTTTCTTATATTTTTTCAGAGCCTATAGTTGGAGATAATTTGTATAGTTGCTAAATACGTCCTTGAATATCATGATTTTATAAATTTTTGCTCAGTTATCTTATGATGGAGATATAATAACATGGAACACTTAGATTGGAACCTTGATATTTTTAAAATCTTTAATATTTTATTACACTTGTTAGGATAAGTGACCTTCCACTTTTTTTCCATTTCTTCAGAGGCATGTTTTGAGCAGTTATATATCTAAGAAAATTCAGTATTTGACATTTAAAGTACATATTTTCATAGTAAAGAATGTTTTTTCTTCCCCAGAGAAAGTAAAAGACTGATAGAAGAACAGGACCACATAGGTTGCAGTCTATAGTCTTTCTACTTGAATTTAGATGAGAGCATAAAATTAATGTACTGAATTGTTACAAAATGACCTAACTTTTTTCAAGTGCTGACTACATATATAAATTTTAAAAAATAGTTGGCTTTGTAAATTATTAGATTTTTAAATGCACAAAGAATGCATAATTTAAATACATATGAAAAGAAAATAACTTATGAAGCATTCAATTATGCATAGTTCATCCATCCTGAGAACATGAATATATAAAACATTATGCCTAGTATTGCATTATAAATACAAATAATCTGACCATATCCACACAATAAACAAGCTCATTGAGGTTTCTCGGGAGTTCAAGATGCCGCTCTGTCTAATGTTCATTGATTTCAAGAAGGCCTTTGATTCTGTTGAGATGGAAGCGGTCATTGAAGTCCTAGCCAATCAGGACATTCAAACTCAATACGTCAGGATGCTCCGTGAGCTGTATTACAGATTCACTACCAGGATCTCACCATTTTACAAAGAAGTGATCATCCATGCCAAGAAAGGAGTTCAGCAGGGTGATACCATTTCACCAAAACTCTTCAGTGCCACCCTCGAGAATGTCATGTGAAGACTGGAAAGGGAAGGAATGGGAGTGAAGATAGACGGCTCAGCAACTACACCACCTCTGCTTTGCTGATGACATTGTTCTAATAACACCAAACATCAGCCAAGCGGCATAAATGCTGGCCAACTTTGGCAGTGAGTGTGGAAAGGTCAGACTCCAGCTGTATCTCACGAAGGCAATGTTTATGAGAAACAGTCTGTTCCTGATGTTTCATTCACTCTCAATGGAATGACCATATCTGAATGCAACAGTTAATGTATACGTAGGTCGAGAAGTCAACATGATGAATGACCTGGCACCCGAGCTGCTCAGGAGGAAGAGAGAGGCTTGGAATGTCTTTAAAAGCGTCAAAGAAATAGCTAAGAGGACGAAGAACCTCCAGATCCGGGCACATCTCTTTGATTCCACTGTTTTTCCTGCATTAACATAAGCCTCAGAAACCTGGGCCCTACGAAAACAGGACAAGAATGCTATTTGGGTCTCCCAAAGAGGAATAGAAAGAGCTATGCTTGGGGTATCACGTTTCACTCAAATGATAGAAAGAATCCAGAGTTTCGACCTCCGTCGAAGGTCAAGACTCGGGGACACTATCTCGTTTGCCAAGGCAAACGAGAAAATCAGATGGGCTGGACACATAACGAGATATGGAGACAACCACTGGACTAGAGCCATTACTGACTGGTTTCCACAGAACGTCAAAAGACCGCATGGCCGCCCACCTACAAGATGGTCAGACTTCTTCATCAAGACCCTGAATGATCGGTTTGAGGCTCTTCGTGTTCCTAAAATGAACAGATTCCTTTGGGCTACACTAGCACTTGACAGGGACAAATGAAGATGTTACTGGCACCTCCTTGAGCCAATCAATGATTAACGGGAAGTCAAGTGATCTAGTGATCAAATACAAATAATTCAAAATCTTACAAAGTGACACATTATCATTGTTTCACATATTTTAGTGGTAAATTCATTGAAAATATTTTAATAATAAATCAAATATGCAATATATAAATAAATGATGTTGAGGTAGACTGATAACTTACAGCAATATATATGAGGGGTAACCTGCTTTGCTTTATGATATGCACTATATCAGCCGTTGCCTTATTAGGCTTAGGAAAAAAACAAAAGTGATTTTTATTTTTCTACTGTTCAGAATTTGTGTTTTTATGACTCTGAAAATACAATTAAAATTTTCTTCCAAATAAGTTGTTCAATTCTTTCAGTGATCTACAAGCTATATGCTTAAGCAGCTTAGAGCAGTTTTTTTTTTAATAAAACTCCATTACTTTTACTGTTTTTACTTAATTTGTTTGAAAAATGTCACACGGATCAATATTTAGAAAATTGTGATTTAATGAATAAATCAAGAACTTTGCTGCGGGATGTTTACCAGACAGTTTGGTAGCTTGTTGGTCAGTTAGTGTCCTGTTGTAGCTTTTTAAATTTCTTTCTTTTGGCAGCTCGTCATTTAAATTCTGGTGGATTCTGTCAGAGAGGAAACTTCACTTCTCTCTGAAGTATCTTTCATCTTATTGGTACAGACAAAGGTGCCAAATAGTCACAATCTGTCTGACTAGTAATAGATTATCTACAAGTAATAGCTTATTAGATACAAGTTATCTGCAAGTTATGGCTCCTTACAGCTTTTTATCTGAAACTTTAATTTGAAACTATATTATATATGCGTATATGCCTATCTGCATATATGTCCCTACAGTCTAAATGGATACTTCCAAGAACATGCTGGCTTTGCAAGTATCTATAAGTTTATCACTTTCTTCTATTGTCATACTCATTAATATCTTGCTATTTTCTAACTTTATAAGTAATAATAAACACGCAGTTCTGCTGTTTTATATTAACATTGACTAAATTTACTGTAATCCCATCAGTGGCCAAGACTCAGAGACTATAAAAACCAGATACCGGAAGAGAAGAGTGCAGTCTTCTGCCCCCGTGCCTGACTGTCCTTGCTCGCAGGGACCCCTTGGAGGGGAGTGGGTTGAGCTTTCCTCCCTGCCCCGACCAGGGCTCCGGCAGCCAAAACCTCCAGGACCAGCCACCACCATGCTGAGACCACTCTCTGCACACATGAAGGTACTGGCAGAGGGACAAAATCACGCGGGTTCCGGGACTGAGATCTCCAAACCTACTCGGATTTGGGCCGAGCATCCTCCACCCAGATCCTCCAAATTCCAGTAGGCGGGGGTCACACCCACCAACTGGCACCCTGGAGCCGTGTAAATCCCATCAGCGGCCAAGACTCAGAGACTATAAAAACCAGATCCCAGAACCGTGCGGCCGCGAATGACATCTTATCAGGACATCTTATTATGACATCTTATTATCTCATTCCTACTTTGAACAAACTGGCAGGCTACCAAATGTAGCCTGCCCACATGGCAGAGTCTGGCAAACTCCCCGTGGCGTACCCAATATGCCAAATACCAGTCACAATGATGGGTCTCATTCTCCTAAAGAGCCTTGAATATAATCTCAGGGCTAGGATGAAGGAGACGTTACTGGGGCCTGCTTGAGGCAATCGACGATTAACAGGATGATTTGTGATTGTGTGATTGTGAAATTTACTGTTAACTGAGGTTAGGCTTATTTTATTTAAAATACTGTACAAATTGCGATAGACAAAAGTCACCTATTTAATCTGTACCTGATATGAAAGTATTTTAATGCTGGTGTGTCATGCATTTTACCACAACTTGGAAGGAATTGGTGTATATTTTGTTTAATGAAGTGAGTCAGAAGGAAAAAAAAACTGACAGGGAAGAATAAAACAAAAGGGAGGGAACAGGGCTAAGTTTCAGGGGCCTTGAGCATATTGCTGGGGTAGAGATGACCTATATGTAAATATCCAAACCATGAAGGCAATAATACTGTAATTATAAAATCCAAACTATAACACTTGAACATTAATCTACACTGTTCGTAGGATTACTGGAGTATATATTGATGCTAAAAGTTTTAATACTGGTCATGAGATTTATTTCAATGTTGATATTTTTTAAGGAGTATGTACCTATTCTCATGATCTATACTCACAGAGACAAGGAAACTACTCTATGCACCTAAAGTATCTAATGAAATACAAAAGGAACGGACTTTATACTTATATATAATATATATAATATTGTGCTAGTGGTCAGATGTATTGAGTTGTTTCAAGAAAAACAAATCACTTACATTCAGCAGCAAAACTGGGGAAAATGTTACCAGAGTACATTTGGAATGACAGAAAATGAGGTGTCAAGCTCAAGTCAAAGTTCACTACATTTAGGGGTGTTATTAGGTGATTACTCAGTCTACCTGTGCTGGAATCTAAACTATTAGGCAGTTGCAGTATAGAACCCGGGTTAGCATAGCAAACTTGCCCGACTCTGGTGGTGACTTGGGGAGTCTCCCCGTAAACCCCTCTCCTGTACTCGAGTTCCTTGGATTTCAGGACCTCAGAACAGATGCTCAAGGGTAGAGACAGTGCATTAAAATGGTAATCTGGGTCTCTTAAAATTGCAGATTTCTGGGACCCACCCCAACATCTAGTTTGGGATCTAGAAAAGAAAACTAAAGCTTCATTTAGTCAGTAGCTGTGTTTTGTAAAGGTTGCTGAGCTGAGGACCACCTTAATAAAACACTTTTGAGAAGAAAGGAAACTCCCTTGGCCATCTTGGAACCAGAGAAAATAATCTTAATCCTGTAGTTTTCCTCAGTGTGTTTGCCTGCTTGTTACTCTTCATTGTGTGAGCTCAAGTTGGCACCATTGAAACTTAAGTACAGATCACATTATTTACACTACTAAAAGATCTCCAGCATGATGTTTCTACAAAATCAATATTGTGATGGTACTTTGAGACTCAAGGATCACTTTGGACTATAGTAGATGTCAGAATGATTTAAGTGAGAAAAAAAGGCCATCTTTGTCACCATTTGGGGGTAAAAAAAACAGAATAATTACATACCTTGTAGTTGGATGTACTAATATCTGTCCAATTGTAGAAAATAACCTAGAATAAGTTAATAGATTTTTATGTTGAAACTTCAATTTCATACAAGAGGTGTCTAATGAGTATTTTCCAGAGTGAGAAAAAATACTTTTGCAGAAGTTGTTAAAAGGTCAAAATGTCAGTAATCAAAATATCACAGTTGTTTTTGTTACGAAGCAAGTAGACATTTTCAAGATAATTTTTCATGGGAAAGTGTCCAGAATCTTGACTGCCCAAGTCTAAATATGCAAGCAAAAACAAATCCTGAGTGGGTCTTGGGACAATTTCCTCAATTAAGAAATAAAACATCTTTCTTGCCATAAAATCTGTTGGAATCCTAGAAACAATATACTTTCAGATTTCCATGCTCTAAGAATATGTGAAATTAATATTTTAGACATTCATCTTTGAAATTCAAAGGTGGCAATCTCATTAAGAATTTTTCATGAGTTATATAAAATAATAGACTTTGAATTTTTGGTAGAAGAGCTTTACTTCTTCAGGGCTGCTAATAATTTTCCTAAAGCTGTTTAAAGAAGGATAGAGAGATGGTACAACAGAGGGGAGCTTCCCTTACATGCCGCTGACTTGGGTGAAACCCCGGCACCACAATTAGTACTCAAAGCCTCACTAGGAGTGATCTCTGAGTACAGAGCCAGGAGTAAGACTTAATCACTGCCAGATGTGATCAAAAACAAAATTTTTTGAAGAAGAAATAAGAACATTATAAAGGCAACTTAGGGAAAATCTATTTTTATATAAACTTTAAAAAATAATGTATATGAGTAGATATATAAATTACCCACTTGGACATTATTATTTCTCCTCTTTCATCCTGAAACTTGAAAAAGTCCTCAGACTTTAGTTAATAGATTACTTTGTGATTTTAATGAGCACGCAATCATAAGACTCCATGCATTATTAGTTACATTTTCACTATTTGGTTTGTTAATGAAATAGACAAGATACCGAGAATATCCCGCCCACACGGCAGAGCCTGGAAAGCAATCCGTGGTGTATTCGATATGCGAAAAGCAGTAAATACAATGGGTCTTATTCCCCTGACCCTGAATGAGCCATCAATGCAGCAGCATTAAGAAGAATGAGGAAGGAGAGACTGATAAAATTCCAAGGCGAAACTCGGCCGCCAAAACGAAGGACAAAAATGACTGTCTGTACTTTCAATGCACATATGCTGGCATCAGATGCATCCATTGAGGACCTGATGGTACAAGCATGAAAGGTCAAGTATGACATCATCGGTCTGACCGAGACGAGAAGGCATCAATCACATCACACCGTTTTCAACACTGGAGAAGAACTGTTCCTCGGAACATGTGACAAAAGAGGTGGCGATGGTGTCGGTGTCCTTGTCAACACAAACTTGGCCATAAGCATTGATTAATTAGAATGTCTAACAACCCAAATCGAACAATTACACTTAAATAGATGTGGCTCACTGCTAGCAGTTTCTATCTTCGTTGTGTACCCACCAACATCCAATTATGATGAAGGAGAAATTGAGAAGTTCTACGTGGAACTGGAGAAGTTCTATAAAGAAGACCCTACCTTCTACAAGATCACTGTCGGTCATTTTAATGCAAGATAGAACCGAGAAGGTCAGTGGAAGAGATCCACATTGGGACCCATGCCATAGAATGAAAGGAACAGGGTGTGATACTGTCTGAGTTCATCATGTCGACCAAGACCATCCATGGTAACTCACAATTCCAGAAGGCTGAATCTAAACGTTCGACATGGAAGTCTCCCAGTGGACAGTTCCACAAGAGAATTGAACACATCATATTCAATTTACGGTTTGGCCTGACTGATATCGCTGTTGACCCAAAATTCCTAACAGGATTGTACCACTGTCTCCTTCATGCCAAATTCTACTTCATGGGGAACGAAAATAAAGGGCTGCGAAGTTTAAGAAGAGAACTCCCAGAATAACCACCAACTGAGAGCTCTTTGGCACTGTTGTGGCAACATGGGAAGATGCTGAAATAGACAACATTGATGAAGAATACGATCGACTGGTATGTGAGAGAGAGATAGCCACAAAAAGATGCCTGTCTTTGAAAACTCTTGAGCTCATTCACCAATGTGGCTTGACACAAGCCTCAGAAAATCACAAGCAAATGTGCAAGCTCAAAAAGCAATGCAGAGAAGCAATAAAGGAAGACCTCAAAGAGAGAAGAGCAGCAGTGCTGGTAGATATGGCAGAAGATGGGAAAAGTATTCACAACATCCGTCTGTCCTTTGACAATTACAAGACCAAGATGACTGCCCTCCAACGCCCTAATGGATCTATTTCTTTTCCAGAAGGGCAATGAAGAAGATTATCTACGACTTCTACTCAGATCTCTTCAATAGCCACGTCTACCTGCCCACATACCAAATTCCACAGAAGGGATATGTTGTGCACAACATTCTCTCTTTCAAAATCTGACACTCCATTTCGTCGGTAAAGAAGTGAAGAGCACCCGGACCAGACAAGGTCAGACCTGAACACCTAGAGAACCTGTCATCAGTACTCATCAATACACTGGCTCGGCTTTTCACATGCTAGCTGTCTGAATGCAAGGTTCCATCCCAATGGAAAACCAGCAGGACTGTACTACTGTACAAGAAGGGAGACATCCGGAAGCCTTAAGCATAAGAGAAAGAACACATGGAGGGTGCGGGATCCCGGAGGAAAAAAAAAAAGAAAAAACAGTTTCCAAAAAGAGCCGAGTTCACCCGCAAGTTCCAGATGGAGTAGGTGCCGCATCCCGCCTCCCCCAGATGGAACCCCGGTGACCAGAAGCCTCTACAAACACAGCTCGAGTATGCGGGAACGAGGACCTTTTCTCAAATCTGCCGGACTACACCTCCCAGGTAACCTCTGATTCCAGAAGTCATGCCCACAGCCCGACATCTCTCTATATACAAAGTGATCAATGAGAAGTAAACCACCCAATCTTTCTCCCTGAAAGTCAGAGTTAAGTTTGGAGCACGGCCACAGCCCCAGAAACACAAGGACTTAATGCAGAACCCAGCAGCTTAGAGCAGAAAAGTGAAAGGACTATGCGTTAATCCAGGCCATCAAGTCTGCCGGAGGGGAAAGGGTGTTGCCCCATTCGCCCTCTCTTCTCTGGAAAGAAGGATGGCGGCCGCATGGGAGCCTTGTGGACAGCAGGTATGAGCCGGGGGTGTGGGGGCGACTAAAACCTCATGGGAAGGGGGGCGTTCCGGTCCGTCCTTCACGCCCTACCGAGGTCACCAGTTGCCCCCCACGAGAGGCTCTCCAGCACGGCCACAGCCCCAGAAGCACAAGGGCTTAATGCAGAACCCAGCAGCTTGGAGCAGAAAAGTGAAAGGACTATGCGTTAATCCAGGCAATCATTTCTGCCCAGAGGGGAAAGGGTGTTGCTCCCTTCCGCCCTCCTCCCTCTGGAAAGAAAGATGGCGGCCACATGGGAGCCTTGTGGACAGCAGGAATTAGCCGGGGGTGTGGGGGCGACTAAAACCTCATGGGAAGGGGGGCGTTCCGGTCCGTCCTTCACGCCCTACCGAGGTCACCAGTTGCCCCCCACGAGCGGCTCTCCAGCACGGCCACAGCCCCAGAAGCACAAGGGCTTAATGCAGAACCCAGCAGCTTGGAGCAGAAAAGTGAAAGGACTATGCGTTAATCCAGGCAATCATTTCTGCCCAGAGGGGAAAGGGTGTTGCTCCCTTCCGCCCTCCTCCCTCTGGAAAGAAAGATGGCGGCCACATGGGAGCCTTGTGGACAGCAGGTATGAGCCGGGGGTGTGGGGGCGACTAAAACCTCATGGGAAGGGGGGCGTTCCGGTCCGTCCTTCACGCCCTACCGAGGTCACCAGTTGCCCCCCACGAGCGGCTCTCCAGCACGGCCACAGCCCCAGAAGCACAAGGGCTTAATGCAGAACCCAGCAGCTTGGAGCAGAAAAGTGAAAGGACTATGCGTTAATCCAGGCAATCATTTCTGCCCAGAGGGGAAAGGGTGTTGCTCCCTTCCGCCCTCCTCCCTCTGGAAAGAAAGATGGCGGCCACATGGGAGCCTTGTGGACAGCAGGTATGAGCCGGGGGTGTGGGGGCGACTAAAACTTCATGGGAAGGGGGGCGTTCCGGTCCGTCCTTCACGCCCTACCGAGGTCACCAGTTGCCCCCCACGAGCGGCTCTCCAGCACAGCCACGGCCCCAGAAGCACAAGGACTTAATGCAGAACCCAGCAGCTTGGAGCAGAAAAGTGAACGGACTTTGCATTGATCCAGGCCATCAAGTCTGCTGGAGGGGAAAGGGTGTTGCCCCATTCGCCCTCTCCTCTCTGGAAAGAAAGATGGCGGCCACATGGGAGCCTTGTGGACAGCAGGTATGAGCCGGGGGAGTGGGGGCGACTAAAACCTCATGGGTCGGGGGGCGTTCCGGTCCGTCCTTCACGCCCTACCGAGGTCACCAGTCGCCCCCCGCGAGCGGCTCTCCAGCACGGCCATGGCCCCAGAAGCACAAGGACTTAATGCAGAACCCAGCAGCTTGGAGCAGAAAAGTGAACGGACTATGCGTTGATCCAGCCCATCAAGTCTGCCGGAGGGGAAAGGGTGTTGCCCTATTCGCCCTCTCCTCTCTGGAAAGAAAGATGGCGGCCACATGGGAGCCTTGTGGACAGCAGGTATGAGCCGGGGGAGTGGGGGCGACTAAAACCTCATGGGTCGGGGGGCGTTCCGGTCCGTCCTTCACGCCCTACCGAGGTCACCAGTCGCCCCCCGCGAGCGGCTCTCCAGCACGGCCATGGCCCCAGAAGCACAAGGACTTAATGCAGAACCCAGCAGCTTGGAGCAGAAAAGTGAACGGACTATGCGTTGATCCAGCCCATCAAGTCTGCCGGAGGGGAAAGGGTGTTGCCCCATTCGCCCTCTCCTCTCTGGAAAGAAAGATGGCGGCCACATGGGAGCCTTGTGGACAGCAGGTATGAGCCGGGGGTGTGGGGGCGACTAAAACCTCATGGGAAGGGGGGCGTTTCGCTCCGCCCTTCACGCCCTACCGAGGTCACCAGTTGCCCCCCACGAGCGGCTCTCCAGCACGGCCACAGCCCCAGAAGCACAAGGGCTTAATGCAGAACCCAGAAGCTTGGAGCAGAAAAGTGAACGGACTATGCATTGATCCAGGCCATCAAGCCTGCCAGAGGGGAAAGGGTGTTGCCCCATTCGCCCTCTCCTCTCTGGAAAGAAAGATGGCGGCCGCATGGGAGCCTTGTGGACAGCAGGTATGAGCCGGGGTGTGGGGGCGACTAAAACTTCATGGGAAGGGGGGCGTTCCGGTCCGTCCTTCACGCCCTACCGAGGTCACCAGTTGCCCCCCACGAGCGGCTCTCCAGCACAGCCACGGCCCCAGAAGCACAAGGACTTAATGCAGAACCCAGCAGCTTGGAGCAGAAAAGTGAACGGACTATGCATTGATCCAGGCCATCAAGTCTGCTGGAGGGGAAAGGGTGTTGCCCCATTCGCCCTCTCCTCTCTGGAAAGAAAGATGGCGGCCGCATGGGAGCCTTGTGGACAGCAGGTATGAGCCGGGGGTGTGGGGGCGACTAAAACCTCATGGGAAGGGGGGCGTTTCGCTCCGCCCTTCACGCCCTACCGAGGTCACCAGTTGCCCCCCACGAGCGGCTCTCCAGCACGGCCACAGCCCCAGAAGCACAAGGGCTTAATGCAGAACCCAGAAGCTTGGAGCAGAAAAGTGAACGGACTATGCATTGATCCAGGCCATCAAGCCTGGCAGAGGGGAAAGGGTGTTGCCCCATTCGCCCTCTCCTCTCTGGAAAGAAAGATGGCGGCCGCATGGGAGCCTTGTGGACAGCAGGTATGAGCCGGGGTGTGGGGGCGACTAAAACTTCATGGGAAGGGGGGCGTTCCGGTCCGTCCTTCACGCCCTACCGAGGTCACCAGTTGCCCCCCACGAGCGGCTCTCCAGCACAGCCACGGCCCCAGAAGCACAAGGGCTTAATGCAGAACCCAGAAGCTTGGAGCAGAAAAGTGAACGGACTATGCATTGATCCAGGCCATCAAGCCTGCCAGAGGGGAAAGGGTGTTGCCCCATTCGCCCTCTCCTCTCTGGAAAGAAAGATGGCGGCCGCATGGGAGCCTTGTGGACAGCAGGTATGAGCCGGGAGTGTGGGGGTGACTAAAACCTCATGGGAAGGGGGGCGTTTCGCTCCGCCCTTCACGCCCTACCGAGGCCACCAGTTGCCCCCCACGAGCGGCTCTCCAGCATGGCCACGACTCCAGAACACAGAAACCAATTTCTTAACTATCTGACTTTCAGTAGAAATATTTCCAGGGTCAATAGGTAAAATAGCAGAAATCCAAAACCAACATTTAATTCTTGAACCCAGCTGTAGAAAGCAAATCACTTCACAATGCTTTTTCAGCATGTCTGATTTGGGGGGGGGGGGTAAACTCTAAATAATAGTGGTGAATCTTTTATTGAAACAATCTAATCAAAGCGGATAGAGTGTTAACTAGAATTCATCTGCCTCACAGGGACGGGGAGGGGTGGGGGGTGGGGTTTATTGGGGTTCTTCATGGGAAAAAATAAGTATTGGTAAAGGGAAATGTGTTTGATATTTGCATGACTGAGACATAAACCTGAAAGCTTTGTAACCTTTCCCACAGTGATTCAATAAATAAATAAATAAATAAATAAATAAATAAAAACAAAGCAAGTTCTTGCACACCTTCAGAAAGTTGGTATTTAGGATTAAAAGAAATAGTTTATTAAAAAAAAAAAAAGAAGGGAGACATCCATGACATTGGCAACTATCACCTGTTGCCTAAAGGGAGACATCCATGACATTGGCAATTATCACCTGTTGTCTATTGTCCATAAGCTGTTTACTTGAGTCGTCCTGAATAGGATTGGAAGTACACTAGATGAAGGACAACCATGCTAGCAAATTGGGTTCCAAAAAGGATTCAGCACCATAGACCATATCCACATGATAACCAAGCTCATTGAGATTTCCTGGGAGTTCAAGATGCCGCTCTGTCTAATGTTTATTGTTTAAAGAGGTCCTTTGATTCTGTTGAGATGAAAGCAGTCAGCAAGGCCTTAACCAATCAGGGCATTCAAAATAAATACATCAGGATCCTCCGTGAGTTGTATTACAGATTCACTACCAGGATTTCAGCATTCTACAAGGAAGTGGTCATCCATGTCAAGAGAGGGTTTCAGCAGGGTGATACCATTTCACCAAAACTCTTCAGTGCCACCCTTGAGAATGTCATGCGATGACTGGAATGGGAAGGACTGGGAATGAAGACAGATGGTCAGCAACTACAACATCTCCACTTAGCTGATGACATCGTTCTACTAATACCAAACATTAGCCAAGTGGCACAAATGCTGGCCGGCTTTGCCCGTGAGTGTGGAAAGGTTGGACTACAGCTGAATCTCACAAAGACAATGTTATGAACAATGGTCTTGTTTCTGACATTCCCTTTGCTCTCTATGGAATGAACATCTCTGAATGCAGCAGTTATTTGTACCTAGGATGAAAAGTCAACACGACAAATGATCTGACACCTGAGTTGCACGTGAGGAAGAGAGCGGCTTGGAACACCTTCAAGAGCTTCAAAGAAATAGCTAAGAGGACAAAGAATCTCCATGTCCAGGCACATCTCTTCGATTCCACTGTTTTTCCTGCATTAGCATATGCCTCAGAGACCTGGGCCCTATGAAAACAGAATGCGAACGCTATCCATGTCTCTCAAAGTAGAATCGAAAGAGCTTGGAATTTCTAGCTTCACTCAAAGGAGAGAAAGAATCTGGAGTTCCAACATCCATCGACGATCAAGAATGCAGTCTCATTTGCCAAGGCGTCGAAAATCAGATGGGCTGGACACATAATGCGATCTGGAGAAGATCACTGGGCTAGAGCCATTACCGACTGGATTTAACAGGACATCAAACGATCGCATAGCCGCCCACCTACGAGATGGTCAGACTTCTTCGTCAAGACCCTGAATGATTGGTTTGAGGATCTTCATGTTCCTTCAATGAGCAGATGCCATTGGGCTACACTAGCATGCGATAGGGACAAATGGAGACATTACTGGTGCCCGCTCGAGCAAAGAAATGAGTAACGGATGTCAAGTGATCAAGTGATCAATGAAATAGACTATGATATTCTAACATATCTTCAGTTACTCAGTCTTAGACTTTCATTTAATATTAGAAACAGTGAGAAAAAACTTTTTATGAAATTATGCGTTTTATTTCTCTACGTTGCCTTTCACTTAATGAAATTAATTCAATGGCCATAAAAACATTCATGTTAGTAAGATCTAAAAAATATTTTTTTATTTACCTTTCTCACTGTGTATATGTAAGATGTAATTTTGAGAGTTTTTTGGGTACCATCAGGTTAAACCTGACAGTGTTCAGTCCTTTCCTTCTGGCTCTGCTCAATGCTGGTAGTGTTTAGGGGGCCTATACATGATTATAGAATCAAATCTAGGGTCACTTGCAAGCAAGACAAATGTTCTATCCCCTCTGCCATCCCTCTAGCCCTAAAATTGGCGCTATGATTTGGTGAAGCTTCTTCTTGACATTTTGACACTCACTTTTATAATCTGCTTACATGATTTGATATTGATGCTGATAGGGAGAAAAGCCTGTTTTTTTTTAAAAAGGACTTATTTCAGCCAGCGAAGTGTTTCTCAAGTTTGATCTGGGGACTGTGAGGTTTAGATTTCTTTCTGCCTGTGCTTTGGCAGAACTGTGCCTTATATTACTATGTTAAAACCACATAAGACTTTAGGCTATTTGGTAATATAAAGGCATATCAATATTTTCACAATTTCCCAGCAAAAACAAATACAATATCCCTGAAGGGAACTTGGATACATCTGTTAATCTGATTCCATGGCTCTAATTTTCCTGTAACTTTCTGTTTTCCTGTTTTGTTCTTTTAAAATGGTGTGGGCAATAGAGGGGTACTGGTACTGATTCAGTTACGTATCAGAGGACTATTGATTATTTTAATCAACACTGTTGCCAAGACATTCTATCTTTTCTAAGATGTAGATATGTAGTAACCAAACATAAGAGCTTCAGTTAATTTAGTTCTATGATTCAGTTCTAAGCTTAATGAATTCCCATGTTGTACAGATGCTTATATTGACATTTCTTAGATAATTGCTTCACCTTTCCTAATATATTTGTTTTCCTTTCACTGATCATTACTTATTACTTCAACAGTAAACTAAGTTAATACTATTCCTTTCTCTAGAGAAGCCATTATTTCTTATTTGTGACAGGGAGACTGCATGTTTCCATCCACTCTCTCATAACTGACCGAAGATATTCAGTCAAGCAACCACTGGAAAAATACATGTTTTTGAACTTGACTGGCATTAAGATATAGTTCATTTCACCTATTCTATAAAATATTTTGTTTTCCAGAAAAATGACATTGTATTTTTATTTATTTAGTTAGTTGGCTATTTTTTATGGGCTGGAGCAATAGCACAGCGGGTAGGGCACTTGCCTTGCATGAGGTCAACCCGGGTTCAATTCCTTCATCCTTTTTGGAGAGCCGGCAGGCTACCGAGAGTATCCCTCCTGCACAGCAGAGCCTGGCATGCTCCCCATGGTGTATTGAAAATGCCAAAAACAGTAACAGCAAGTCTCACAATGGAGACATTACTGGTACCCACTCAAGAAAATCGATAAACAATGGGAGGGCAGTGCTACAGTGGTATTATAACATCATAATTTACCAAGTTGTTTATAGTACTATTGTTTGAGGCATTAAATATTCCAACCAATTTCTCCACCAGTGACATCTTTCCTCCATTTGCATCCAGTTTCCAACCATCAACCCTCCTTATCCCCGTAGCATGCACAAAAAATTGTACTTCCATCTACACAATGGAATATCATGTAGCTGTCAGAAAGGATAAAGTCATGAAATTTACATACAAGTGGTACTACATGGAAAGTATCATGCTAAGCGAAATGAGTCAGAAAGAGAGGGACAGACATAGAAAGATTGCATTCATCTGGGGAACATAAAGTAACAAAATAGGAGACTAACACCCAAGAATAGCCTAGATAAGTACCAGGAGGATTACTCCATGGCTTTGAGGACAGCCGCACATGCTAGGGGCAAAGGCACTTCAGATAGAGAAAGGAGCACCAAATAAAGGGTGTTGGGAGGTTCCTCTCGGGATGGGAAATGCGTGATGAGAGTAGACTATAGTCCAAACAAGATTTCCACCAGATACCTCTTTTGCAAACCACAGCACTCAAAAGGAGAGAGATAACAAAAAGGAATGCCCTGCCACGGAGGTAGGGTGGGATGCGGGGAAGGGGGGTGGGAAGGATACTGGGATTTGTGGTGGTGGATAATTGGCACTGGTGGAGGGATGGGTATTTGATTGTATAACTGAAACCCAAGCACAAAAATTTTTAAGTCTACAACTGTACCTCATGGTGTTTCACTAATAAAAATTTAAGGAAAAAATTATACTTCAATAGCACAGCGGGTAGGGCGTTTGCCTTGCACGCAGCCAACATGGCTGACCCGAGTTCGATTCCTCTGCCCCTCTCGGAGAGCCCGGCAAGCTACCGAGAGTATTCGATATGCTAGACACAGTAACAACAAAGTCTCCAATGGAGACGTTACTGGGCCCGCTCGAGCAAATCGATGATCAACGAGAGGGCCTTTACCTTTACCTTTACCATATTATTTGTTATAACACAAAGGTAAATGGAATGAACAGAACTTAGATCAATAAAGGTCAATTTTTGTTATATGTTACAATGGTTACCGAAGTCATTGAGGATTTGCTGGGCTGATTGGTACTAGTTGAGCTTTCTCTGTTTCTTTTCGTTCATTGAACTTTGTGGCCTTCTATAAAACTTTGCACCATATTTGCTGTGAATATTTTTGGGCTCTCAATACTGTGATAGTTGGAGTTGTCCTGAAGCTTTGGAGCTGGAGCAATTTGGTGTTTTGGCAGCTTAATGAGGTTCGGTTGTGGAGCTGCACCGTGTCTATAGTGGAGGGTAGAGGGTGTTTCTTCAGGCTGCTGTGTCTGCAGGCAGGAAGGGGAGACAGCTCTCCTGTATTCTGAGAAAACTCCAGAGTTTTCAGCCAGGACCAGTCAACCTGAGAGGATTTGGTGGCATCAAGTTCTTTTGGAGATTAGTTGCAGAGCTGGGTCATTTCTCTGCGGGCAATATATTCCAGACATTTTACAGTGACTGTGTTTTGACATAGTACAAATTTAGGTTAAGAGATGGAGGAATTGAGCTTCCAAAGGAGTGATGGGTCAGGAAATCAAGTTTGCTTCACAAATTAGGGGACTTGACATTTAAATAATCACCAACATAAACCCCATTAAGTTGGAGGGAAAATAGAGTTTAGAGGCATAATTACTAAAGAATTTTCCTAGCTATTAGAGATACCTATGCTATGTAGAAACACTTTGGAAAATGTGATAAATGAAACAAATGTTAGTATGGATTTTAAGGTCACTCCTTCTGTGGTCATGTCAAAGATGAGTTTCTAGAAGAGATATGGTCATCATCGACAGAGCCAGATTTCCCTCTGAGCACGAAGGTCATTTCAGGAAGTTGAGAATATAAAAAATAATTTCTATCAACCAAAGAAAGCATCAAACATGAGCTTTGGTAGAATAGAATGAGTAACAGGATGAAAACAGATTACATTGATATTAAGTGTTCTGAGGCACTAGATATAGCAGATGGACATCAACAAATTGGTGAAAATGACTTGGTGCGGTCTGAAGCATAAAGTAATAATGGAATTAATTCTAAACCTCTTTAAAGAGTTTAGGGGAAAAGCCACACAAAAAGAAGAGTGAAGTATGTACAGAAATGGAAAGTGCCCCTTAGAGAGATGAATCTGCTAGATGATTATCTCTCCTTGCACAAGGCCAGGAGACTCTATCAGGCCTAGCCCAGATCACTCAGCCTCTCCAGGATGACTAAAGTTTATGATGGAGTATCAGCTTGATCACTGGGGAGAATGACAACTTCCTTCAGAAATCTGACCTTTTAGGAAACCACATAGGACTCACATAACAGATTTAATTTCTCTCTAGGTAACTAATTATGATGGACCTTTTGGTTAGTTATGGAAATTCCTCTGTGACTTGTTTTTTTCTCAAAACTATTTTATGGATGTGGGTCTTTGATACAACTTCGACACTTCAGTAAATAGGAAAGCATTAATTTAATAGTAAAATAGTGACTATGTATTGAAGAATAGATTAAATGATGACTGATTTTCAAGGAGTTTATTTATACCAGATAACTATTAAAATTCGATGAAATTAGCTGGTTGGAGTCCATACAAATTAGCTGGTTGGAGTCCATACTTTTGTACTGGAGGCCTGGCTTCTAAACCCAACATGCCATGCTCATCTGAGCTCTTGTGGGAAGGACCTCTAAACACCAAGCTCTGAGTAGCGTCTGAGCACTGCTTGGGGAATGTGAAACCAAACAACAGAAAGTCAAAAGTTCAGTTACACTAGATAAGTACTTTTGGGAGCACAACGCTAGGGCATTTGGTTAGTTATGGAAATTGCCTTGCATGCAGCCAACTCGATCGACCTGGGTTCAATTCCTCTGCCCCTCTCCGAGAGCCCAGCAAGCTACCGAGAGCATCTCTCCCACACAGTAAAGCCTGGCAAGCTACCCGTGACGGATTCAATATGCCAAAAACAGTACCAACAAGTCTCACAATGGAGACGTTACTGGGCCTGCTGGAGCAAATCGATGAACAACGGGAGATCAGTGACAGTGACAGTGACATGGTTACTATAATGAATAATACCAATAACACTTAACTATATTTGGCATTCCAGATTTGTTGAAGTTCTCCCAAGGCCCTCGCATACAATGGTAACTACACAAGGTGGTGAACATCTTCATTAGATTGTGGTATTCCTTAACAATATAGAGTGCATAAAAATCATCAAATCATAACTTAAATGTATAGTTTCTCATTGGCAATGAAACAAAAAAAATAAGTTGGAAAAATAAAACCTAGTGACAAGGTCTCTGAATATGCAGGTATGTAAGTTCTGACTGGGGTCTGGCTCAGGAAAATAACAGTGGTGGCACATTGGAAACGTGGGCTTCTGGAGATGTGCATTCTGTCGCCCACACGAACTGAACACCTAGCTGCCTCACTTGATCACTTGATCACTTGACTTCCTGTTAATCATCGATTTGCTCGAGTGGGTGCCAGTAACATCTCCATTCGTCCCTGTCGTGTGCTAGTGTAGCCCAATGGCATTTGTTCGTTCTAGGAACATGAAGAACCTCAAACCGATCATTCAGGGTCTTGACGAAGAAGTCTGACCATCTTGTATTGAGATTTAATCAGCCTCTCCTTCCTTATCCTTCTCAATACTGCCTTATTGGTAACTCCTTCAGGGTCAGGGGAATAAGACCCATTGTAATTACTGGTTTTGGCATATCGAATACACAACGGATAGCTTGCCAGGCTCTGCCGTGTGGGCGGAATACTCTCGGTAGCTTGCCAGGCTCTCCGAGAGGGTTAGAGGCTTTGGGGGTGGCCTCTAATCGTCCTTGTAGGTTTTCCCATGGTTCAAACCATATTTCAACCCTATCAGATATGATGTGGCAATTTTGGAAGATGGGTATTAAGTGTCTTATGATGTGTCGTGGCCGCGTGGTTCAGAAAGCGTCCTGGAGTGTGGCAGTGGCTGGGTAGTGGAGGTAAAGGAGCTGCCTCACAATGCAAGAAAACCTGGCCATATCAACTACCACGTGTTAAAATTTTTCAGAGGAAATCAGGAATAACAGTCTTCAGGGAACTTGTTGAGTAAGACGAATCTTTTGAAATAAAGTACTTACCACTGTCCTAAAAAAAGTCAGATGCTGACTTAAGCTGATTTTAAAATATATAGTTTTCAATAGAATGATTTACTCCTAGGGATTTCAGGGAAAGAAACCATTAAATTATAATCTTAAACCTTAGTTTTTAGAATGCAAATGTAACAGAGAAAAATGAGCTTATATGAAAAGTCTATTATCTGAATTCATTACCAATAAGTCAGATTATAATACTTTGCTTATATAAATACAAGCATTTTCCATAAAATTGATAAAATATATATACGTGCATATCAATTCATTGAGGAAATAGACTTGAATTTTTGCATATGTTCTCAGTTTTACAAAGTCACATATAAAACTACATTTTGTAAACTACACACATTACTCCAAATTATTTTCTTTATTCTGTGGGGCTTTTGTTATTTTGTTTGTTTGTTTTTGTTAGTTTGACCAACACTCAGCAGTACTCAGAATATCCTCCTGGCTATACACTCAGGGGTCACTCCTGGTGGAACTTAGGGTGCTAAAGATTGAACCTGCATGGACCATGTGAAAGGTAATTGCCCTACTCATTGTATTATCAATCTGTCTCCCCTCATTCCAAATATAATAGACAATACCAATGGCTTCTAGGATGTATAAAATATTACCTAGTTTGATGTAAAGTTATGGATTTCAATTAATAAAATGGGATATAAAATGTATCAAGATTCATATCATAAAGAGTAAAATAATGAATGTGAAGCAAGTGTATGAACTCAACATGTTAAATACTTTAATAAATCTATGTATTAACTACTTTTAGAGAATATTTAAAGGAAGAGAGATTACTAATAAAGAATAAAAATTTTATTAAACTGGCATAGTTAAGCCCTAAAGCGGCTTAGAAAAGTAATGGGATCTTTATAGATAGACTAGAAATATTGGAAATAATTATTATTTGGCTTACTTCTAGAAATTTCAGTGTTTATGTATAGAAACTCTGTAATAGAACTATTTTTCAAACTTCTCTTAACTATGATTCCTGGAAAGATAAGGAATGCAGAAAGTAAGTGTACTATTCTAAAAATTGAAACAGGACTTTTAAGAGTTTCGGTGAAATAAAGGTAAAAGGTAAAGGCCCTCCCGTTGATCGTCGATTTGCTCGAGCGGGCCCAGTAACATCTCCATTGGAGACTTTGTTGTTACTGTGTCTGGCATATCGAATACTCTCGGTAGCTTGCCGGGCTCTCCGAGAGGGGCGGAGGAATCGAACTCGGGTCGGCCATGTTGGCCGCTTGTAAGGCGAACGCCCTACCCGCTGTGCTATTTTCTACCTCTCTTCTTCCACTCTGTTTTTGAAGAGATGTACTAAATGTGATCAAGATAGGAAAGACTTTGATTTTTTATTATTTCTACTTTGATTTCACTCAGTTGCGGAATCACATAAATCTTTCTGACATTCAGTTTCCTTTTTGTAAAATTACTGTGATCTGTCAAAACTACTTCAAAGAGGTATGTAAGGACTGAGCAAGGAATTTTGGGAAAACTCGGAACCAAGAAGTACTTCAGATTGTCATCCTTTCTTTCTGGAGGAAACTCTAGATTTGACATTCATATCATCAAAAGTGATGTAGAAACCTGAGTTTTATTTCCATTTTAGCTATGTTTTAGAAATAGAGTAGGATTCTCATATTTCATGATGTTTATCGCTTTCATAGTTATTTTTAAAGTACTCTATTTATATGTTAATATCAATGAAAATAAATTCCATAAGTTTATACGTTAGTATTCAATAAAACATTGATTCAAAACAAAATTCTACATTTTCTTAGATTCTTCGCGATTTAGTGCAGAAATATCATATAATTCACATGTTTTAAAATATGATGTATGATAATTTTTTCACTTTTCAAGATAGTGACAAGTCACATCACTTAATCACTTAATCACTTAATCCCACTTATTCATCGATTTATTCGAGCGGGTGCCAGTAACGTCTCCATTCATCCCGGTTGCGTGCTAGCGTAGCCCAATGGTATCTGTTCGTTTTAGGAACATGTAGAGCCTCAAACCGATCATTTAGGGTCTTGACGAAGAAGTCTGACCATGTTACAGGTGGGCGTCCACGTGATCTTTTGATGTCTCGTGGAATCCAATCAGTAATGGCTCTAGTCCAGCGGTTGTCTGTAAACCTCATTACGTGTCCAGCCCATCTGATTTTTGATGTCTTGGCAAATGAGACAGCGTCCCTGATTCTTGAGCGTTGACGAAGATCAGAACTCTGGATTCTATCTCTCATTTGAGTGAATCGTGATATTCCAAGCATAGTTCTTTCGATTCCTCTTTGAGAGACCCGAATAGTGTTCTCATCCTGTTTTCGTAGGGTCCAGGTCTCTGAGGCATATGTTAATGCAGGAAGAATAGTGTAATCAAAGAGATGTGCTCGTAGCTGGAGGTTCTTTGTCCTTTTAGTTATTTCTTCAATGCTCTTGAAGGCATTCCAAGCCGCTCTCTTCCTCCTGCGCAACTCAGGTGCCAGGTCATTCATCATGTTGATTTCTCGACCTAGGTATATATAACTGTTGCATTCGGAGATGGTGGTTCCGTTGAGAGCGAATGGAGCGTCAGGAACAAGGCTGTTTCTCATAAACATTGTCTTCTTAAGATTCAGCTGTAGTCCTACCTTTCCACACTCACGGTCAAAGTCCGCCAGCATTTGTGCCGCTTGGCTGATGTTTGGTGTTATTAGAACGATGTCATCAGCAAAGCGGAGGTGGTGTAGTTGCCGACCATCTATCTTCACTCCCATGTTTTCCCATTCTAGTCGTCGCATGATGTTCTCGAGGGTGGCACTGAAGAGTTTTGGTGAAATGGTATCACCCTGCCGAACCCCTCTCTTGATATGGATGATTACATCTTTGTAGAATGGTGAGATCTTGGTAGTGAATCCGCAATAGAGTTCACGAAGGATCCTGATGTATTGAGTTTGTACGCCCTGATTGGCTAGGGCTTCCATGACCGCTTCTGTCTCAACAGAATCAAAGGCCTTCTTTAAATCAATGAACGTTAGACAGAGCGGCATCTTGAACTCCCGAGATACCTCAATGAGCTTGGTTATTGTGTGGATATGGTCAATGGTACTGAATCCTTTTCGGAATCCAGCTTGTTCACATGGTTGTCCTTCATCTAGTGTTCTGCTAATCCTATTCAGGATGACTCGAGTGAATAGTTTGTAGATGACAGACAATAGGCAGATTGGGCGATAGTTGCCAATGTCGTGGATGTCTCCTTTCTTGTATAGTAGTACAGTCTTGCTGGTTTTCCATTGGGATGGAACCTTGCATTCAGACAGGTAGCGTGTGAAGAGTCAAGCCAATGTATTGATGAGTACTGATGGTAAGTTCTTCAGGTGTTCAGGTCTGATCTTGTCTGGGCCAGGTGCTTTTTGTTTCTTTACCGACGAGATGGCATGTTGGATTTCGGAAGGGAGAACATTGGGAACGACATATCCATCATGTGGTATGTGGTACGTGGGCAAGTGGATGTGGCTATTAAAGAGATCTGAGTAGAAGTCATGAATAATCTTCTCCATTGCACTTCTGGAAGATGTGATAGATCCATCATGATGTCGGAGGGCAGTCATCTTGGTTTTGTAGTTGGTGAAGGACAGGCGGGCATTACGAATGTTTTTCCCAGCTTCTGCTGCATCTACCAGTACTGCTGCTCTCCTGTTTTTGAGGTCATCCTTGATGGCTTTTCTGCACTGTTTTGCCAGTTCGGACGTTTGCTTGTGGTTGCCTGAGGCACGTGCCAAGCCACGTTGGCGAATAAGTTCAAGAGTGTTCGAAGAAAGACGGTTTTTTGTGGTTATCTCTCTCTTGGTATTCCTTGCACAATCATGGAGGTGCTGAATCATTCGATCATATTCCTCATCAGTGTTGTCAATGACGGCATCTTCCCATGTTGCCGCAACAGAGCCAAAGAGTTCCCAGTTGGTGGTTGTTCTGGGAGTCCTCTTCTTAAACCTTGCATTCTTTTCTCCTCGTTCTGTGAGGTAGAATTTTGCACGAAGAAGACGGTGGTCTGATCCTGTTTGGAATTTTGGGACAACAGCAACATCGGTTAGGCAAAACCACCGATTGAATATGATGTGGTCTATTTCATTGTGGAACCGTCCATCGGGAGACTCCCATGTCCAACGTTTAGATTCAGCCTTTTGGAATTGTGAGTTACCATGGAAGGTTTTGGTTGACATGATGAACTCAGACAGTCTGTCACCCTGTTCGTTCCATTCCAGGCCATGGGTTCCGATGTGGAGTTCATCGACTGATCTTCTTGGTCCTATCTTGGCATTAAAATCACCGACAATGATCTTGTAGAAGGTGTGATCTTCTTTATAGAATTTCTCCAGCTCCATGTAGAATTTCTCAGTTTCTTTTTCACCATAACTGGATGTTGGTGCATAGACAACAAAGATAGAAACTGCCGGTAGTGAGCCACATTTATTCAAGAGTAATCGTCCGATTCGGGTTGTTAGGCATTCAAATGAATCAATGCTTGTGACTAAGTTTGTGTTGACAAGGATACCGACACCACCAACGCCTCTTTTATCACATATTCCAAGGAAAAGTTCTTCTCCAGTGTCGAAAACAGCATGATGGGATTGATGTCTTCTTGTTTCGGTCAGACCAATGATGTCGTACTTGATCTTTCGTGCTTGTACCATAAGGTCTTCAATGGATGCAGCAGATGCCAGCGTACGAGCATTAAAAGTACAGACAATCATTTTTGTTTTTCTGCGTTTTGGCAGCCTATGTCTGCCTTGGTGTTTTATCAGCTTCTCCTTCCATATCCTTCTCGACACTGCATATTCAGGGTTAGGGAAATGAGATCCATTTATTACTGGATTTGGCATATCAATTTGGTCTATTTGGCATAGACCACGGATAGCTTGCCAGGCTCTGCTGTGTGGGTTGGATATTTAAGGATATTTAAGGTAACCTTAAAAATTAAAAAAAAATAAATAGTCGCGCGGCCGCGAATGCGGCCGCGCGCTCCAGGGAGCTTGTTATTATAACCTCTGGACCCTGGCCTTTGTTGGGGTTACACGGCAGTTGGAGGGTGTAACTGTCTAGCTACTGACAGGTCCAGTCCCAAACCGTGCAGGCTTAGAGATCTCAGCCCCGGGTCCCACACACCTGGGTTCGTCTGCTAGTTCTGTTATGTCTGAGGCTTATCCAAGTGTGTGGAGAGTGGCTCCAGTAAGGCCTTGGTTGGGGCCTGGAGGTCTTCAGCTGTTGGGCCCTGGCGAGGATAGTCAGACACAGGGTAGGAGACTCTGCCTTGTGCTCTCCCGGGAGCTTGTTGTTATAATCTCTGGATCCTGGCCTTTGTTGGGGTTACACGGCAGTTGGAGGGTGTAACTGTCTAGCTACTGACAGGTCCAGTCCCAAACCGTGCAGGCTTAGAGATCTCAGCCCCGGGTCCCACACACCTGGGTTCGTCTGCTAGTTCTGTTATGTCTGAGGCTTATCCAAGTGTGTGGAGAGTGGCTCCAGTAAGGCCTTGGTTGGGGCCTGGAGGTCTTCAGCTGTTGGGCCCTGGCGAGGATAGTCAGACACAGGGTAGGAGACTCTGCCTTGTGCTCTCCCGGGAGCTTGTTGTTATATTGACAAGTCACATATTCATGGGAAAATACAATCCTACTGTTTATTTAATTTTCCATATAAATAATTTGATATTCTTTATACACAAAACTTTGTTATGAATTTTATCTTAGATTTTATCTTAGATTTTTTTCTACTTTTGAATTTCAGTTTTGAAATTGGACAAATAGTCTGACACAACTGAATATAGATTTAATCAATTCATAATTTGCATTTATTCGATTTGCATTTATATAATTTAAAATTTTTTTCTTTTCTCTTTTAAAAATATTTTAAATGAGTCACCATGAGATACACTTACAGACTTACCAACTTGCATGATTACATTTCAGTCATACAATGATCAAGTACCCCTCCTTTCACCTGTGCCTATTCTCCACTATCAGTGTTTCCAGTATCCCTCCTGCCACCCCCATATCAACACTTCCCTGACTATGTGTCAGACACATTCCCTTTCTCTCTCTCTCTCTCTCTCTCTGTCTCTCTCTGTCTCTCTCTCTCTCTCTCTGTCTCTCTCTCTCTCTCTCTCTCTCCTTTTGGGTGTTATAGTTTGCAATACAGGTAGTAAGTGGCCATCATCTTTGGTCTATGTGTACTTTCAGTACACATCTCCCATCCCAAGCAAGCCCTTTAAGCATCATTCACTTAGTGGTCCCTTCCCTATCCCAACTTCCTTTTCCCAAAGCATGTGAGGCCAGCTTCCAAGCCAAGTACCGACCCTCCTGGCCCTTATCTCTATTATCCTTGGGTGTTATTCTCCATTCTGTTACTTTATATTCCACAAATGAATACAGTCATTTGAAGGACACACAGAGAAAGGCACTTATATAATTTGAATCAGGAAATTTGAAATGTAGAAAATCATTCTCCAACCTAAATATTTTTAGGACTTCTCTAGTCAAATTATCTTTTTTAAAAAACTTTTTGGCTTATTCCAGACTATGCTCAGGGCTTATTCCTGGCTCTGCACTCAGGAATTAATCCTGGTGGTGCTGAGGGGACCATATGCCATGCAGGTATCAAAAACAGGTGAACTGTGTGCAAGGCCACCACTCACTCACATACTATCTCTTCAGTCCTCTAGTTAAAATTTTAAATAGAAAAATTCTTTTTTTATTATTTAAAAAATGTTTACTGGATCACTGTGTGATATATTTACAAGCTTTCATGATTACGTTTCAGTCATACAAAGATCAAGCACCCATCCCTCCACTAGTGCACTTTTTCCCCCACCATTGTTCCCAGTATCCTGTCCACCACTCCCATCCCATCACATCCACTGCCTCTGTGACAGGTACATTACATCTTTTTGTTGTTGTTTGTTTTGTTTTGTTTTGTTAGTGAAACACTATGAGGAACAGTTGTAGACTTACAAATTGTTGTGCTTGGGTTTCAGTTATACAATGATCGAGTACCCATCCCACCACCAGTGTCCATTATCCACCCCCACCAATCCCAGTATCCCTCCCACCCCACCCCCCCATCTCCCATCCCGCCCTGACTCTGTGGCAGGGCACTCCCTTTTGTTCTATCTCTCCTTTTGGTTGCTGTGGTCTGCAGAAGAGACATCGGGTGGCAATCATGTTCGAAAGTAACAAAATAAGAGACTAACACCCAAGAACAGCTGTGATAAATACCAGGTTGTTCACTCCATGACTTAGAGGCAAGTCGCACACGCTAGGGGTAAAGGCAGCTCAGATAGAGAAGGGAGCACCAAATAAAGGGTGCTGGGAAGATCTGCCCAGGATGCAAGATGCATGCTGAAAGTAGTCTATAGAAAAATTCTTTTTAATAATTAAATTCTTCTTTAGAAGCGACGTCAAGTATGAGTACATATTCTTTTCGTCATCAATAAGCATGCTTTTATTTTCTTCTAAATGTTCATCTAAAACCTATTTACATCCTTTTTAAGTGACTAAAACTCTGAATATCATTTGACAGCATGCAAAACGTCTTGCTCTTCTGAATGATATGTCAGCTGCTAGGTATGTCATTCAGTGATTGAATCAGAAAATGATTGAATGCATTTCTACTATAAGAATTAAACACAGGAATCACTTCATCAACATTCCAATTTGATTTGCTATGCATGATACCAATCAATCAGTATCTCTTGACACTGGCCATAAATATTTTATGCTAATGCTCATATTCTGGAATATTTCCATTGGTGTAGAGACAGGCTAGATGACTGAAAGTTACAAACTTATAGCATATAAACCCATAAATTAATAATTTATAGAATAGAATAATGTAAAACTATATCATTTAATATGCTTTCTTTTGCCTTCAACTTTTATGAGAAGCTTCATAAGAATGGTAAAAGCCTATATAAGCATTTGACAGATATTATAAATATAGAAATAAATAATTGTAAAGGTTTGCACACATTTTGCTGATTTACTATCCCTAGGATATTATACACTTAAACTGTAAAGTCCATTTTTCCTAACAAATATTTCTGAGAAAAATAATCTTGAGTTATTAGGAATTTTCATTCCTTTCATGGTCTATTCTAAGCTCATTCTGTCTTTGAGTTTTACCTTATCATTGTAAGAATGTAGCCTTGAGCTCTTAGTTAGTGTTAATAAATTTATTGTACATCCTCAAGGAGCAGCACTGGTCCAGGTTGCCATGTTAGAAAGAGACCCCAAATTATAATGTACCAACACAAGACAATTGTTTCAAAGATCATGCAACTCCCAATCTCATTCAATTCAAAATTCCACATATTGGATTTGTACAGAAAAAGCTATCACCCCAAGTGTATGTTCTCATCACTGCATTCATCAGTCTGTCTTCTCTAAATGAAAGACAACTCTTTTAGAAAGCTGAAAGATTTATGTTTTATGTTGCCACCAAGTCCATAAATATTCTTTGCTATGTTGTGCAGAATCTTCGAGCAGTATAAAACCGTAGGTGAAGAAAATGATGAATTACTTGATTTTCCAAATCTTCCTTCTCAGCATAAACGTCAAAGTTTATTCCATAAAAAAATAAACTGTTGTTGTTTGTTTCTGAACAACTTATTTTGTTCTATGTCTGTTTCATGGTATGGAGGTTACTTTATATTATTGTATTTTTACATTATTTATGAGAGATTACTGAACAATGTGTTTTGTATGTAATAGTTTAAGCTACTCTAAAATATGCATGCATTTAAATTAATATAATCCCTTAGCTATAATTTTAAAAGAAAGTGATGTTTAAAACTCAGATGTTAGGGGGTATGGTGCTGCCAGCAGGTCAATCTGTACCTGTGAGGCGAGTGCATCACCAGCCTGATGACACCTTCAGACTTCCAAATACCCCAAAATTGCTGCTGTGCCTTTGGCCAGATCCCAAAAACTTGGGGCCAAGTTTACCAAGAAAGTAAACGGTCAAAAGTTAGGTATGTGGGAGACACACCCACAAACCATCTCTGGCTCAGCTATATAATTGGAGTCATTGCCTCACTAGTTCCTGATCGAACTGCTTAATAGCCATGATCCCAGAGACTCAGAAACAAATCTCGAAACCCAACGGTTTTTGGTAGAAATGCATCTGGACCGCACAGTAGGTTACTGTCACTGGCCATCCCAGGGGGGAAAGGGTGCTGCCCCTCTGTCTTCTCCCCCTTGGCGGCTTGGTGGCTCCCATCCACCTGAGGCCATTGGACAGTCAGGTTTGGGCCTGCAGTGACGAGACAGGTGAGACCTCACCCAATGGGTGTGGAGTCGGCCCTTTCCTCCCCACCCCAAGGAGACCCCGACTCACCACCAACGAACAGCCTCTCTGGCTCCTGATCAAGCCATTCAAAGGCCATGATCCCAGAGACTCAGAAACAAATCTCGAAACCCAACGGCTTTTGGCAGAAATGTGTCCAGTTCCTGCAGTAGGTTACCAGCACTGGGCCACTCCAGGTGGGAATATGTTTTGTGCCTTGGCCTGTTCCCTCTGGTGGCCCAGTGGCCACCATCCTCCAGAGGCCACTCAACAGTAAGGTTTGGGCCTGCTGTGACGAGACACACGGATCCTCACGGGATGAAGGTGGACCCAGCCCTTTCCTCCCCATCCCAACAAGACCCCAAGTCGCTGCCCACAAACAGCCTCTCTGGCCCCTGATCAAACTATTTAACGGCCATGATCCCAGATACTCAGAAACAAATCTTGAAAACCAACAGCTTTTGGCAGAAAATCGTCCAGATCCTGCAGTAGGTTACTGTTGCCGGGCCATTCCAGGAAGGAAAGGGTGCTGTCCCTCTACCTGCTTCCCCTAGGTGGCTCGGCGTCCACCATCCTCCAGAGGTCCACTGGACAGTCATGTTTGGCCCTCAGTGATGAGACACATGGGGCCTCACTGGATGGGGGTGGAGATGAACCTTTCCTTCTCATCCCAAAGAGACCCAAAGTCACTGCCCACGAATGGCCTTTCTGGCTCCTGATCAAGCTGCTTAACGGCCATGATCCAAGAGACTCAGGAACAAATCTTGGAACCTAGAAGGTTTTGGCAGAAATCCCTCCAGATTTAATTGTCAAAATTTCAGAATATCAAAATCGTGCGGCCACTGCTGCAGCCACATCATATGTTATTTATAACCAGCAATAGAAAACAAATTGTCTACTGTTGCCTTTTCAGCAAGATCTGAGTGTTGGGGTAAAATCCCAAATAATAATGGTGGGTCTGGTGTCAAAATATTGAATGTAATCAAAGTAAAGAGAGAGAGAGAGAGAGAGAGAGAGTAATGTGGAAATCATCTGCCCCACAGGTAGGGGGAGGGTGTGGGATGAGGTTATACTAGAGTTTTTTGGGTATGGAGAATGAGCACTGGTGAAGGTATGGGTGTTTCATTGCATGACTGAGACTTAAACGTGAAAGCTTTGTAACTCTTCTCATGGTGATTCAATAAATAAAATTATAAAAAATGGAAAAAATGTGGAGTTCATGCTCAATTCATCAGCTAATCAGTGGCTGAATAAATAGCAGTACTTCTACATAAATAAATAAATAAATAAATCTCAGATGTTGGAAATGCATACTGATTCAAAATTATTGTGCAATATTTTCTTCATGTAAAAGTTTTTTGTTATAAATCTTTATCCAATACTTGAATATAACATTATGCCAGACACAGTAACAACAAAGTCTCCAATGGAGACGTTACTGGGCCCGCTCGAGCAAATCGACGATCAACGGGAGGGCCTTTACTTAAACATTCAAACATACAACAAACAAACAATGTCCTCTCATTGTTCATCAATTTGCTCAACCAGGTCCAGTAATGATATATAGCATGCATGTTCTATATATTTCAAAAGTTCTATATAACTTGT
This sequence comes from Sorex fumeus, assembly GCF_029834395.1. NCBI lineage: Eukaryota > Metazoa > Chordata > Mammalia > Eulipotyphla > Soricidae > Sorex > Sorex fumeus. The sequence goes on along the minus strand of NW_026606149.1, from coordinate 3,823,286 downwards.
AGAATTTTGTAGATAGCTTATGATTATTAAAGTTTCTCTTAAATTAAAAATTAAATTATTTAAAATCATAGTTATGGTATTGCTCAATATTGCATGAAAAATCATATTAGAACACTTATAAAAATGTAGTGGTGGTTTTTATTAAAGGTCTCTGTCATCAAACGTCATAATGGCGTGTTTCCATTATTATAAAATCCTAGAGTATTTCCTTTGTTTCTTCTTCTTCTTTTTTTTTTTTTACTGAATCACCGTGAGATACAAAGTTACAAAACGATTCATGGTCTGATTTCAGTCATACAATGCTCCCATAACCATCCCTCCACCAGTGCACATTTCCTACCACCAATGTCCCAATTTTTCTCTCCTGCCACCCCCTCCTTCAAACCTGTCTCTATGATAGGTACTTTCCTTCTCTCTCTCTCTCTCTCTCTCTCTCTCTCTCTCTCTCTCTCTCTCTCTCTCTCTCTCTCTCTCTCTCTCCCCCCACCTCTGTGCTCTCTCTGCCTCTGTCTCTCTGTGTCTGTTTCTTTGTCTCTTTCTCTCCTTTTGGACTTTTCAATGCACAAATGGAGAGATTATCATGTTTGTCTCTTTACGTCTTTCTAGCATACAGTTCTTATCCAGAATGATCTTCCAACCATGTTTGTCACAGTGGTCCTTATTCTATCCCAACTGCTTTTCTCTCTAGCACTTGAAGGGGGCTTCTAACTGTGGACCAATCCTCCTGGCTCTTGGTTCTACTGTCCTTGGGTATAATCTCATATTATTTTTTTTTAATATCCCACACATGAGTGCAATCATGCAATTGTTTTATGTATGCCCCTCTCATTCTAACACACTCCATAGTACCATAGTTTCTTTAACCAGCCATCTGTTCTCAGGCATTCACCTTGTTTCCAGATTTTGGCTATTTTTTTGAATAGTGCTACAATGAACATAGAAGTGCAAATGTAATTTCTGCTGTGTGTTTTTGCACCCTAGAGGTATTGTCCCTGATGTTGTATTACTGAGTCATATAAAACTCAAATTCTAGTTTTTTGAGGAATGGCCAAAAGCCTGGCAATCCCATCAACAATGAAGGAGAGCCCTTTCTCCCCACATCCACTCCAACACTGGTTTCTCATACTCTTTTTGATGTGTACCAATCTTTGTAGTGCGAAATGATATCTCATTGTTGTTTTGATTTGCATCTCCCAGATGATTAGCTATGCAGAGCATTTTTCATGTGTCATTTAATCATTTGTATTTCATCTTTGAGGAAGTTCCTGTTCATTTACTCTCCCCATTTTTTGATGGGTTTGGATTTTTTTCTTCTAAAGTTCTACCAGTGCTTTATATACTTTGACATATTCAAGGATGAAACAATGCCCAAACAACTGGAAGACGCACACATGGAACTGGAATAAACTAAGACGCTTCTGCACCTCAGAAGAAACAGTGACTAAGGAACAAAGATAGCCCAGAGATTGGGAAAAAGTATTTGCCCAAATGCCATCAGGTAAAGGGTTAATATTCTGAAAAGTATTTTCACCACCTTAAAAAAATATCTGTGTATTATCTCTTCACTTCTCTTCCAAACTCAACCCCTAATGACCACTTATCTTTTTTAAAAATCTCTGAATTTTGCTTTCCTAGACTGTTATATCACTGGAATCATATAATTTGTAATCAGTTTATAAGATTGCATGTGAAATGAAGATAGCAATCATGCTATCTTCTTTCACTTAGTCATATGAATACATTTTCTCCACAATTTGTGGTTTGTTTCTTTTAAGCACTGAATAAATACCCTATTGTCTGGATGTGGTGCAGTTTATTCACTTACCGAACAACTGAATTAGCAGTTATAACTAACACTGCTATAAAGTCTCATGCGTAGATTTATTTGAGAACATTAGCTTTCAACCCACTTACATAAAAGCTGAGAATGGGAGGATTGTATCCTCGGTTTGAGTAGGCTCCATTTTGCACGAAACCACCAACTGCATTCCAAAATAACTGCACCATTTTTGCATTCTCAGCAATCATCAAGAACTCCTGTTGCTTCGTGTACTGGCCAGAATTGAGTAGTGTCAGCATTCCAGAATTTGACCATTCTACTAAAAAAAAATAGAACTATCTCATTACTATTTTAACTAGCAATTCCCTTCTAATGTATAATGTGGGCCATCCTTTGTTCCATTACACCTGCCAATCTTCTTTGTGGATTAAATATTAAGGTGTTTTGTGCATTTTTGAAATAAATTTTATTATTGTTGTTGAATTTAAAGTTTTGTAACATTTTGAATGATAGATTTAATCAAATACCCGTTCTCTAATGTAAATTTTGCAAATATCTTCTCCCAGTCTGTGTCTTGTCTTCTCAATTTCTTGACATCATATATCACGAAGCAATTATGAATATTTAATAAAGTATAGCATATCATTATTATCCCTTCAGGATCATGCTTTTGGTGTTGTATACCAAAAGAGCATCACCTTATCTAAGGTCATCCAGGATTTCTTTCTAGCCATGATATCCTCTTAGAGTTTTACAGTTTTGAAACTGAACCCTAAAAATTAACTTCTAGATATAAGAAAATCTGTAAAGTTGGAGCACTAGCACAGCAGGTAGGGCATTTGCCTTGCATGCAGTCGACCGGGGTTCAATTTTCAGCATCTCATATGGTTCCCCTGAGCACCACCAGGACTAATTTCTGAGTGCATGAGCCAGGAGTAACCCCTGTGCATCACCGGGTGTAACCCAAAAAGGAAAAAATAAAGAAAGGAAAATGTTGTTAGGGGTTATTAAAAATGTCCAAAACTCTTCTTATCTTGATAGTTATCCTTAATAAAAAAATTGGGTAGAAATCTGTTTGCAGTGACACAGAAATATGCCTCCAATTAGCAGGGAATTTATTGATTACTCTGGTGCCCACTGGTCTGCATTATACTCACTAAAAATATGCTACCCCACTGTCTTCCTATAAGAACTTCTTGTGACCATGAAGGCAATTTTTTTACTTTGGGCATGTGAGTCCCCCATCTTCCAACCTGCCACCATGTTGCTATAAAGCTCATTCTCAACATCACCAGTTTTCTCTTTTGATTATTTCTGAAGCAACAGTAGAACTGGACAGACCTACTGACACTTTTGTGTTTTACAGTTAGACCTCTGATGCTCGTTTGAGTTGAATTTTATAAAAATCTTCATTAAAAAAGTTTTCTTATCTTTATTGAAAAGATCCTCTTTTCACCTTTCTTCTGCTGCTCTACTACATATAAGTTATACATAATAATAATAATGGCAGAGCTAATAATTAGTTTTGTTATAGTTAAATTAAATGTACTCTCATGCTTGTTCTTGTTAATCTAGTTTACCCTTTTCCATTTAGTCATTATATCTTAGAATTTGTCTGGATCCTGAACACACTTTTCAATTTCTGAAACAATTAAACTATATTCACAACATAAATTAATTATATATAAGCATGAGTTCCAAACTTCAATCCCAGCTCCAACTTCATCATTAAATCCAGAGTCTATGTCAACCTTCCTAACTAATATACTCAGCAACATATTTAAAATGTGTCTCCAAATTCACATATATGTCCAACATCCAGCCTGTGATGTCCTCCCATAATTCATTTCCTCTTGTTTCACCTCAGAATGTAACAAGATTCTGTCTCTACTTTCTGAGATCCTCACACTAGACTTGTTAATTCATTATCAGCAACTTGTTTTGACCTTTACTGAATCTCAAGTGTTAGCAGATTCTGTCAACATTATAAGTTCAATCTTTCCATTTTTGTCTGATTTTCTGTACATCTTTGTGTTCCCTTCTAATGTTTCCCCACATAGTGAGTCCTTTCAAACACACATTGACGATGTCATTTTCCTTCTTAAAATCGTTCAGTGGCTTTCCACTGCTCCTAAAGACTTCCGCCAGATCTTGAATCTAACTTTGGTCATTCTTTGCATGATTTCCATTTTGCCAGACTCCATTGTCCATCCTACAGACACATTTGTCTTCTTTCAATCCTCAGAAATAGGAAAAATTCTCCCCATGTAGGTATCACTGCCTCAAGTCACTTTAATTTATCTTTGCATTCATTTCTTTTCTTTAGAGTTCCAGACTGTCTACCTCTGAAGCTGACAATAGTTTTATATATATATATATATATATATATATATATATATATATACATCACTGTCACTGTCCTCCCATCATTCATCGATTTTGCTCAAGCGGGCCCAGTAACATCTCCATTTTTTTGAGATTTGTTGTTACTGTGTTTGGCATATTGAATACATCATGGGGAGCTTGTCAGGCTTTGCCTTGTGGGTGAAATACTCTGAGTAGCTTGCCAGGCTCTCTGAGAGGGGAAGAGGAATTGAATCCAGCTCTGACGGGCTGTCTGCATACTACACTTTTCTTCAACACAACCTTCACCTTTGTTTTTTCACGTCTGCTTTAAATATTTATATATTATTCGGGGCAACGATGTATATAGCACAGTACTTTGCCTTTACTTTAGTATGTGAGTTATATAATTAATAACTGCTTTGTAAATTAGATGTTTTCCTCAAAATATCTGATTAAAAGAGAGAATTATTTTTTTTCTTTTTGGGCCACACCTGGCGATGCACAGGGGTTACTCCTGGCTCATGCACTCAGGAGTTACTACTGGCAGTGCTCTGGGGACCACATGAAATGCTGGGAATCGAACCAGGGTTGGCTGCGTGCAAGGTAAGTGCCCTACCAGCTGTACTATCACTCCAGCCCCAAGACAGAATGGTTTTAAAATAGTTCTTGTAATTAACTAAGCCATATTTTATAAACTAGAAAACTCCAAGATCCAAACTCTCTGGGAGTTCTACATTTCGGTGTTTGAAAAGCCGATTTCACAAATGCTTCTCTGACCTGCAACTTTTTAATGCAGCACTTTCAAGGGAGCTTAATGATGATAGTCCTGATTACATGTCGTACCAGTGATTCACTGAGCTGCTTCAGTGAGGAAACTGAGTTCTAAATGAGTGGCTTCTCAGATCCCGTTTGAACGCCGAGGCAGCAGACTTCTAGCCAGATTGATACTCTTATCAACATTCCCAGTTTTTATCTCTTTTGCTCATCTCTGTAAACACAGTTGGGGGTGCATAAACTATGAGCAAATGTGGTCTTAGTGAAGATAATGTTTACTAGTTTCCCATTATTTATTTCCTGTCCTCCGGGCTGTAAGCGCTATTGATCCTTACTCTAAGCCAGCATCTAATCTCATAACCTTTAAGACACCAAAAGTGGAGACACTCAAAATCTATATTGAATTTCAATTCCCTCCAAAAGCTGTTCCAGAAAGAACAGCATGATGCAGTGTTTCTATCTCCAGGGCTGATAATGAGTTTCTAACCCCAGTTCCTAGCAACTCTGTGACCCTCAGTCACTCAACAATTTCCTTATATCATGTGCTCATGCACAAAGGTTGAAATTCACCGATTCCTTGGAATTTCCATCATGGAAATTCATAACTGGAGAAAGAGATAAAATTATTACGCTACACATATTTATCTTGTTTATAAAATCTAAGAATAAATCTAAATTTATAACAAGCATTTGACTTAGAATTTGCATTGAGGCAAAAATTATGGTTTATTTGAATCATCACTTTGTTTGAATAATTGAGCTGTGATACCACATTATTTAGAGATAAATCTGACTAAGTTATACTTTCTCAGAACCTTTTAAAAATGTATTTAAATAGCTGGAAATGATCATACTGGAAAAGAACTGGGTGTTAAAACTAGGTAAACGGATATTCCTGATAACCTTTCAGTATCTGCATTGCAAACCACAATTGCGAAAAGAAGAGAGAGAAAGAGAGAGAAAGAGAGAGAGAGAGAGAGAGAGAGAGAGAGAGAAAGAGAGAGAGAGAGAGAGAGAGAAGTGCCCCTTAGAGGTTGGCTGGGCGTTGGGTGAGGAGGTGATGGGAGGGAACCTGGGGACACTGGTCCTGGGAAATGTACACTGGTGGAGGGATGGGTATTGGAACACTGTATACTGAAACCTAATCTTGAACAGCTTTGTCTACCTTACAGTGATTCAATAAAAAGAAGAAGAATCTATTTAGATTCATCATAAAAATATTGAGAATCCACACTTTCTTACTGAATTTGTGAGATAGGATCACATTTTTTTAATATTCAGATGGTAAAATAAGTTTAACAAAAATATATAGCAGCCAATATTTTTCATTAATAGTACCGAAACAGATTTAATATTCTTGTAGACTATTTCCCACATTATGATAAACTTAAAAATTTGCATGGAAAATATTATGCTAAGCGAAATGAGTCAGAAAGAGAAGGACAGACATAGAAAGATTGCATTCATCTGGGTAACATAAAGTAACAAAATAAGAGACTAACACCCAAGAACAGCTGTGATAAATACCAGGTTGTTCACTCCATGGCTTAGAGGCCAGCTGCACACTCTAGGGCTAAAGGCAGCTCAGATAGAGAAGGGAGCACCAAATAAAGGGTGCTGGGAAGATCTGCTCAGGATGGGAGATGCCTGCTGAAAGCAGTCTATGGACCGAACATGATTGCCACCCAATGTCTCTTCTGCAGACCACAGCACCCAAAACCAGAGATAGAACAAAAGGGAGTGCCCTGCCACAGAGGCAGGGTGGGATGGGGGATGGGGGTTGGATGGGAGGGATACTGGTAATGGTGGGGGTGGAGAACGGGCACTGGTGGTGGGATGGGTTCTCGATCATTGTATAACTGAAACCCAAGCACAATAACTTGTAAGCCTACAACTGTACCTCATGGTGTTTCACTAAAAAAAAATTGATAACAAGAAAATCTAGGGCTGTAGCCATAGCACAGCAGGTAGAGATTTGTCTGGCACAAAGGAAACCTGGGCTGTATTGCCGGCACCATGTATGGTTCCTAGAGCTTAGCAGGAGTGATCCCCCAGAGCCAACTCAGGAATAAGCCTGAGGAATAAGCACTGAAGGGTATGGCCCCTAAACAAAACAGAGAAACAGAAAATAATAATCTAAAATTGTTGCTCACAGAGGTCAGAGACTCAGCCAGCTACATAATTTTATGCTGCCCAATACAAAATTAATATGTGAAACTTTATTTAAAAGGTATAAAATTCTAAAAATTCTAGCTTCTCCTTTTTCTCGACCCAGAGCTTCTCAATGTTATTTAAGGTGTTCCCCACCCTTAATTATCTAACTATGTAGAGAAAAATATTAGCAATTAGAGATTTTTTTATCCATGTTTATATTGTGCAAGACCAGTCTCAAGGCCAAATATGAACATTTGCTCATATGCGGGATGACCAAGATTATAAATCTTTATTTAGAAACTTGGACTTATACACACAAGCATGATCACAGTATATTCTTTTTATTGTTGCCAAATTGAAAATATTGCAAAATGTGGAATTTCTTTTTTTTTCTGATACTAAGTAGTATTCCGTTATGCCTGAAAACACACTTTCTTTATGTATTTATCTACAGCAGGATACTTCGTGTCTTGATTTTGACTATTACAAGTAATTCTGTAAGGCCCACAGGTGTGCATGAATTATATTTAAATTCTATATTTGCGTTTTTATGGAGATACTTAGAAACAAAATTATTGGATCATTTCATAACTGTATTTCCAATGGTCTTATAAGTTTTCAAATGGTTTTCCATAAAGACTGTATCACTTTACATTCCTACTATAGTGAGCATTCCTTTTTCTCCACACACCTCCGAATTATTCTTGTCTAAGGTCCAAGTATTTTTAGCAAACATTTCTGTCTGGTGTGAGATACTAATATGATTTCATTCTTTAGAAGGCAGTTAACTAAAACCATTTATTAAAACAAAATCTTGTTAAAGAATTTTTGATAATAAATTATGAGCCTTTGGTTTAGGATTTAAGTTATATGATAATGACTTGTGCCTAACAAAAATTAGAATCTGTTTATATACCATTTCTCATTATTAACTTGCAGTTTTTTCAGATAATTTCTTCCCGTTTACTCTTGAATTCTTTGCTAGTATCTCTTCTAATCATTTTATATTACCTTACTAACATTCATCAAATTGTTAGCATTAAAGGAAGCCATAAAATAAAATAAATGAAAACTGTCACTTATTTGCTAATAGAAAAGAGTCAATATTTTTTGTTTGTTTCCATAGTAGAAATTGCTTTAGACAGTTTTGATGATAGTTAGTGCTAAAAACATTGTCCACATGAATTTATAATTCATTTCAAAGAAACATTATATAAGAACTTATATATGTTTACAGCTAATCGTAATAATAGTTTTAGCTGAAAATCTATAACAATTATTTATAGATATACTGGGGATATCTCTCTAAGGTAAATATTTGAAAATTATTAGAAAAACTACATATAGTTAATGTTTTCTGCTGTACTTTGGGGTTCCACATTTGGCAGAGGTCAGGGCTTACTCCTTTCTCTGTGCCCACAGGTCACTCCTGGCCTCTTTTGGGGAGACCATCTGGGGTTCTAGGGATTAAACCTGAATTTTCCATGTGAAAGGCAAACACCTGACCTACTTATCTCTCTGGAACCCAATAACAACATTATATCTTTATATTTTTATATATTCTCCTGATGAAATTGGAATCTATTTAAGAAACAGGTAAATGACATTAAAGCTTTAAATGCTCAGAGTCTACTGATATGCCCCAAATACTCACTCAAAGGCCAAGGGCTACACTGCTAGTGTAGCCCAGTGGCGTGAAGGTAAATGAATCACGACTGGGATTTGAACCATGTTCTCTCAAATACATCTGCTGAAGCCCAGTGCAGTTATACTGGCACTGCATGGACTTTGCAGGTTGCTAATGTCAGAAGCGTCCCTGAGAGCAGGGCCAGCAGAAAGATAAGGAGGTTCTCACTGAGAGAATATGACAATAAATCTCTCTTCACCTGGCAAGATCTGAGAAATCAGCTCAGATAGAAGAAACCTGTCTGTAAGCAAGGGAGCTCTGTGAGGAATGTGCTTCCAGAAGCGAAGCTTCCAGAACTGGCAAGAAATGAACTCATGGACTGGAAGCCTGAAGCACTCTGCTGTTTAGTTAAGGCTCTGGGAACTAAGACACTTCCTTGAGCCTGCCTTCAGGACACTGTTTTATTATATCACTGTCACTATCCTCCCGTTGTTCATCAATTTGCTCCAGCGGGCCCAATAACGTCTCCATCGTGAGACTTGTTGTTACTGTGTTTGGCATATTGAATACGTCAAGGGTAGCTTGCCAGGCTTTGCCGTGCGGGAGAGATACTCTCGGTACCTTGCCAGGCTCTCTGAGAGGGGCAGAGGAATCAAACTCGGGTTGGCCATGTTGGCTGCGTGCAAGGCAAATGCCCTACCTGCTGTGCTATCACTCCTGCCCATATATACATATAATTTTCATAAAAGTAGTTCACAATAGTTCATTACAGATATTAAACAGATATTCAAACACCAGTCCCACAACTGAGCACCTTCCCACCACAATAAGGGGAAGTGTGTCAAGGTTGTTGTATTTCATTCTGGAGCCTTTTAAGACCAACTATCACTTGATCACTTGACATTCCGTTACACATTTATTTGCTCGAGCAGGCACCAGAAACATCTCTATTCATCCCTGTCGCATGCTAGTGTAGCCCAGTGGCGTCTGCTCGTTCTAGGAACACAAAGAGCCTCAAATAGATCATTCAGGGTCTTGATAAAGAATTCTGACCATCTCGAAGGTGAGCAACCAAGCGATCTTTTGACATCCCATGGAATTCGGTCAGTAATGGCTCTAGTCCAGCGGTTGTCTCCAAATCTCATTACGTGTCCAGTCCATCTGATTTTCAACACCTTGGCAAACAAAACAGCATCCCTGATTCTTGATCATTGACAGAGGTCAGAACTCCACATTCTTTCTCTCATTTGAGTGAAATGTGATACTCCAAGCATAACTCTTTTGATTTCTCTTTAGGAGATAAAGACCAACTATAAGAGAATACAATCAAGTATGTTAAAACCAAACAAGCGTGTGGTACTTTTTATGATTATGTGAGGTAGTGTAAGCGGTCTTGCAGCAATTGATAAGATTACATGACAGTTTATGGGTATGACTGCTAAGTTTCTGGAAAAGTGGGGATCTGGGGGGAGGAGGCCCAGTGCCGATTCAAGTGGGCTTGGACATCCCAGCGATGGGTCCCCATATTCTGCTGGTCTATTTAAGTGAGGCTCGTCCCCTAGTGGGTGAGGGTCATCCGACCATGTGGAGAGTGGCTTTGGGCATGGCATCGGTTGGATTCTGGAGTTTTCAGCTGCCGGGGTCCTGCTTGAGGTGGGGAGGGAAACTCAACCCGGTCCCCTCTTAGGTGCCCTGGTGAAGACAGCCTGGCATGGGATCGTGGCATTCTGCCAGAACATTGTTTTAGAATTCACTTCAATGCACCAAATACTTTATTGAACAGTTTCCTGCATTGACACACTATTCCAAGCCCACAGATCTCATAATGCATCAGCAACATATCAAGAAGAATAAGGAAGTTTAAAGTCATGTGAAAGTTCAAGATTTGTAGAATTTAAGCTATTTTTAGTATTCAACCAAAGTTACTGAAGGGGTGGAGGTTTGAGAGATAGTACAGAGGGTAGGATACCTGTCTTGCACTCAGCCAAGCTGGCTTTGATCATTGGCACCCATATGGTTCTGTGACTCAGCCAGGAGTGATACCTGAGCACTTCCAAGGATCAACCAAAAACCAAAACAGAAACAAAAAAACAAAAAAGAAAACAAGAAATGAAATAACTTCAATGAAGGTTACAATCTCCATGTGAATAAAAGCATTATTCATTCAGGCCTTGAATTTTAGTGATTTTCTTGGCAATGCCAGCAAGATGAAGTGGAGTACAGACATGTTTGCACTTCTGTCCCTGGTGGTTGGCATTTGCAAACCTCTGCAATGGTTCCCTAAGGAGCTGGGACCCATTCTTATTATAAAATTCCGTGTGTGAGGTTCTGCTCAGCAACCAGGCAAATGAAGCTGATCAATAACCTGGAGCAATGCACAAAGTACTAAGGACACGTTTATTAAGAATATTAGAGCTGCAATAATTACAAAAGGAATGTGGTTAGATGCTGATATTAACTTGTAACAATCCTCACCACCAGACTGACACTGAGCTAGAAAACACCAATGGGGTTGCATCAAATTTCATCTGATTTTTCATGTTCTGCTGATTCTCATCCACCTTAGCTTCTTTTGGCATCTATATTTTTTAACACCCAATTTACTTCTGTAAAGAAAATACAGAATTCTAGTCCAGAGCATAAAATCTACCACTAACACCCTATCAAGTCACAGTATCACCACTATTTCCTGAGTGACATTAGAGAAATATATTGCAATGAAATGACATTTAATTTTTTGAAGTTAACATTTGGGATATAAAGCTTTCAAGGAAAAGTAATTTCAGTCAAATCACATAAAATTTCAGTGATTTTCTATCTCTAATATAGGATTGATGTTATCTGTTCCTCTGGGGATTATTGTAAGGATTTAAATAGACATAAAATAGAAAATATTTACCCTACTTGTCAGCACCAAATTAATTCTCATGAAATGTAATTCAGGTTTTGTTGTAAAAAAAAGTTTACTTGCTTGCTAACATCACTTTACATATACCCTTATAACATTTCTGGTAAGTTTTATTATTTTTTAAACAGAAAGGATATTTTTTAGTATTGCTAATGAATAGAATACAAAAATGTTCAAAAAAGCTCACAATGTACCTTGAACATGTATCTTTGCTTCCTTGTTTCTCCATTCTGCAGAAGTCTGTGTTCTCTCTCCTTTTGATTTTTTTAATTTTTAATTTTTAAAAAATTAAACCTCTATGAGACAAACAGTTACAAAGTACTCCTTGATTGGGTTTCAGTCATGCAATGTTCCAACACCCGTCCCTTCACCAGTGCACACTTGATGGAAGGACATTTTTTTTAAATGAGCTGAGGTGATGTGATACTTATTTTTTATGAAAACAAAAAATCAGAGTAATAACAAATCAGTGTTTCAGTCTAAGGATTAGGGACCATTTAGTCCATTTGTCCATATCTTCTTTTTTACCCTCTTCTTATATGACTGTGCTAAGGACATACTATGATGGCACAAGAAAGAGTTTTTCCTCTCACTTTAAAATTGAAGTGAAATAAACTTGTTTATTAAATATTTTTTGGTGGGAAGTGAGGATAGATGTATGAAGCACCCATCTCAGGAAGGTCTGTGCCCCCTCTTTAATGGGACTGCTCTCTTCCTTTTGCACTGCATCCATGAGTTGCCAATGACCAAGTGAAAGGATTCTGTGACTGGGTGAGGAGTCTTCGAGTGAGACCATGTTAAGGCACCTTTGCATCCTCATTCATGGGGACAAGGGCATCAAGGTGATAGTGACCCTTTGAAATAGAGTAGCATGGATAACCTCTACAGAACACTTGTGGACTCACTTCCTTGCTAGAATATGTGGTCTGGGATAACAAATCTAAAGAATTTGTTAGCCAGTTAATGGCTGCCAAGATTACTTTTGTGTTTAAGAAGACAGAGTTGCTCTCTTTCTGCCACCTGGGATTCTCAGAGAAGCCTGGACTAACCGAACGATGGTGACGACTGGAAATCTGTGATTCTCAAACCATTATTATCTGGTTATACAGAGCCAGAGAGAACAGCATTTCCTAAAATTGTAGGTGTTTAGTATGCTCGGGATGCAGCTGAGTTCTGTCTGGGCAAGAGATGTGCTTACGTGGGCAAAGAAAATAACAACACGTGACTACCGTGGCTAGCCTAACAAAACCAGAGTGATCTGGGGAAGGGCATCAATCACCCGTGGAAATGGAGAGCATGAGTGGTTTAAGCTAGTTTCTGAAGCAAACTTCTTGGTAAGGCAATTGGTCACTGAATCCGTGTGAGTCACTAACCCCCAACGATTTTAACTTACTGTCACGGTATTACATCACGGTCCTCCCGTTGTTCATCGATTTGCTTGAGCAGGCCCAGTAACATATCCATCATGAGACTTGTTGTTACTGTGTGTGGCATATTGAATATGTCACGGGTAGCTTTCCAGGCTCTGCCGTGGGGGCAAGATACCCTCGGTAGTTTGCCAAGCTTTCCGAGAGGGTTGGAGGAATCGAACTCGGGTGTGTGCGAGGCAAACGCCCTACCGCTTTGCTATTGCTCCAGCCCTTAACTTAACTGTAAAGTAAATAAATTAAGTGTAAATATTTAATACAAAGAAGAAGACAGGATTGGGCAAAGAAAAGACCTGTGTAGCCATCCAGAAGAATAAAGTGACAACAAAGAAAAATGAGCAGACATGCAAGGCAATTTTAGATACGAAAAGCTACCAATGATGTAAGAACAAAGGGTAAGATGGGAGTTGATTATTCAGAAGTAATGTCATCCAAACATGTTGGGGAAATAGATCAGGCAGAAAGAGCAAATTTAAGGAGGAAAATTTCAATTCAGCCAGTAAGAAGTATGAGCTTTATTTTGAATTTCATTCTTTCTTTCACCAAGGCAACAATTACCACGTGAATATTATGATCACTATACAAGATCTTAAATAATTTATGATACTATATTGATAAAATCAATCATAAATAATCTCCAAGTAAAGGGTTAAGCAATATGAGCAGATTGAAAAATAAAAAGGCCGTAAGCAAGTTGCTTAGAAATTAAAGCAACTTAAAAGTAACAGCTGATCTTGCCATATGCCTATGGGAAGGAAAAAAATAAAGAACATTATGATAGTGTGCATGAAGCATTATATTAAATTTTATTGCATGCCCAAAAATATAGAACAAAATTTAGTGTAGTATAAATGACCTATAAATGTTCTTGTCTGCATTTAGGAAACAGGTAATCTCCAAACCTCAAACCTCTATCAGCCAATTTAAGTTGAGGACTCTTGAGTTACTGCTACTCAGAACACCTGGGGACACAGAGCATAAAAACAGTTATTTCAGCATAAATCATAGATCAATTGTATAGCAAATCATACTGAAACTTTGTAAATGAATTTCTATTTATTTATTTATTTATATGTACTTGTATTTTTTTTAAATGATCTGGTTATTCTTTATTTTTTTTCCTGCTTCATGAGTACTGGTGATCCATTATCTTCTCTTTTATGTTTAAACAGCAGATTTATTGACCATAAAACTTATATGATGGCCTTGCAGAATTAGGTATTATATGAGGATTTGTTCTGACATGCACATTAAGTTGACTGAGTACACCCATCACACACACAAAAAAATCTAATGGCTATCACTGCCAAGTTAACCAAGGGTTCTGAAAATCCATCTGCACTCTTTGTGATTTGTAATAAATATTCTGCTTTAACTCTGTGAGGGAATACAACCTTTTTCTAGTGAACTGTGTTAGTCATGCAGGTGAGGATTAGAGAGAAAATCAGATTTGTCAAATAAAGTATAAGATTAATTAATTTTATTTATACTTAGACCAAAATCATATCAAAATCCTTAGGTTGATAGATTTTAAAAAGTCACATTAGGCTGTCTGAAGTATAAGTTACACCAATATCTAAGATTGGTTTGTTTTAGATTGATCCTAGTGGCAATTGTCATTTTACCATCTATCAGGTTACAATAATCCACAAAAGTAACACCTAAGACATAAAAGTGGCTCTGAAAATCAAAATCCTTAAGAACATGGAGAAATTCTAGGTAGTACTTTGGACACACATATAGAACTGGATCATCTTTTGAAACAATGTGTCAAAATGCCCAAGTAAATTATCAGTTTTGCCTGGGATATATATATATATATATATATATATGTGTGTATATATATGTGTGTGTGTATACACACATATATACATATATATACACACATATACATATAATATATTGTAGCACTGTAGCACTGTACTCTCATTGTTCATTGATTTGCTCGAGCAGACCCAGTAACATCTCCATTGTGAGACTTGTTGTTACTGTGTTTGGCATATCAAATATGTCATGGGTAGCTTGCCAGGCTTTGTATATTATAGAATTCACACCTTCTTTCTTTTTCTTTTTTTTTTTTTGCTTTTTGGGTTACACCTGGCGAGTCACAGGGGTTACTCCTGGCTCTGCACCCAGGAATCACCCCTGGCGGTACTCAGGGGACCATATGGATGCTGGGAATAGAACCTGGGTTGGCCGCGTGCAAGGCAAATGCCCTCCCCGCCGTTCCGTTGCTCCAGCCCCTCACACCTTCTTTCTTGAAACTCTAATTGAAATTCAAACTTCTCAGCCATAATTGTTTTTAGTTCCTCTCTATAGTACTGTCCTCATCTCTCCCGTATATCACTTTGCTATGACATGTAGTAATGGGAGTGATTATACCCCTTCATAGTCATTAATGTTCTCTTCCTGTTTTGGAATGATGAAAAGCCCACTCTAAAAATATATATACATACATTATTCCTCTAGTGAACACTGAACATGTTCACCATTGTGTTTCCAGATGCTAAAATGACAAAATTTATTTTGTTTACGTTATGATTTGATAAAACAGCATGCTAATGATATTTGCTGTCATATTATGGTTGAACTGATCAATAAGTGGTTACTGAATGGTAAAGGGATAAAAGCACATATTAATTTTCCTGATGCCAGTACTCAGATCCAGTCCCTTACATATGTAGGTCACCTCTTCATGGAGAATCTATGTCCCCATCCTGTTCCTTTATGGCCACACCGAAGACAAACCTTGACTTTAGAAAGCTTTTTAAAAAATCTCTTTTACCTCTCTCTGGGCTTAGTTATGCCTTCTTGTTATTTCATACACTTGCTAATGTATTATTATACAAAATAATTTATTATAGTTTCAGAGATTATGCATTACTACAGTTTTGTCAACAGTATTATTTTGAAACCCAGCAAGCAATTACTAAATGTTGACTAAATACAAAAGAAAGAATAAATGGTTACTATATGCATTTAAGTGGGTGCCAACGATAGATGTTTATTAGTGGAAAAGCTTAAGTGTAGTCTTAGGTAATTCCAAAGCTACCCCTTAAGGATTTATGACTGAAAGTAGAAGAGTAATTTAGGGACTCCCAGGGAAATATTTTATTAAATAAGTGTTGGCCTCTGGCCAGATTAATTTGCCTTTTGCAGCTGATTCTCTTGGCCAAAATAACTATAATTGAGGCAATAATCATAACTAATTTTCAGGTAGCTTTTTGAAAGATTTTGAATTTGTATTATCACCATTACATGCCAACAGAGCTAATATATTGAAATTTGGTGGCAATTTAATTTGTGAGAAAAAAATTAGGGGCTTTAACATATGTTGCTATCCTACAATCTATTTATATATACATATATATGTATTTTATCCACTTGGGATTTTGTTTAAACTATTTAAGCCGTGTATATTTTTAAATGTGCAAGATATGGATAATGATTTTTGGGGGCAATGTGTTTGAAAATTAAATCAGACAATATAAGTGATTCAAAACTAATTGAAACAAGGTAGAACTTTAATAACTGTTAAGTATTTTAATGTTCTTCGTGTCAAGAAAATCTATCATTGGAGAATATTTATAAGATAATGTTTAATTGAATAAATTACATTGGAATGT
This sequence comes from Sorex fumeus, assembly GCF_029834395.1. Classification (NCBI taxonomy): domain Eukaryota; kingdom Metazoa; phylum Chordata; class Mammalia; order Eulipotyphla; family Soricidae; genus Sorex; species Sorex fumeus. Next base: position 3,806,644 of record NW_026606149.1, on the reverse strand, counting down.
AAAATTTTGTGGAAGTGGAATGCTTGACTTTTAATTTTGGAGCTTAATTAAAAACATACAAAGCTATCATGTGGTTGATTAGCTTTCATGGTTTTAAATTAGTTAAGTAATAATAAGTATCTAGATTTGTAATATAACTATTCCCTGAGGTTCATTTCTGAAGCTCATCCTGGTGTGGTTTTGAATACTAAATCAATATGTTAGAAATAAATATAAATTTAAGCCTACAGACTATAAATTCAGTTTCTTTAATTTTTTGCACTGTAAAAACTACAAGTCTGAGAATTTTTGCCAACTATGTACTGATTCTTAGGTTCTCATAACACCAATGAATTCAAATCTTAAAGATAAATGTCAAATGGAGCATCGGGAATTCTGTAGCCCCTTTAGCAACAACGGAGCCACAGGAAAAGGAAAGCTCGCCATAAGTTGTCTACATATCATACCAAAAGAATAATAGACTCTGGTGTTTCTGGAATTTTCTACTCCCCGGCTATTGCAAGATAGGATATTTGCTCCAATTTCCTATTCACAAGTTTCTGCAAGCAATCTGAATGAAAGGTTGCGGAAATCAAATGAAACACTGTTCTCAAACCTTAAGGAAGAAAGCTATTCCCAAATGCAGTCTTTGGAAAGGATTAATCTTCCATGAGTGATTTATTCTATTAAAGTCGTTTACCCAAGATAAGATAGCAGTTATTAAAAAGTGTGAGACTGAAGAAAGACACCTTCCTCAGAGGTTCTACTTTCCTTTTCTCAGATAATTAAACACTATCTTGCTAACAGTACAGCCTCCTTTACCTTTAAGCATGTACGAGAAAATTGCATTTCCCAGACTTTCTTGCTCCATCCATCTTCTTTTCAAAAAGCTGTTTTGTCAATCTGATCCCTGTCATATTGAAAGCCTAGAAATACATCATTTTCTCAAATGAAATCGCTTGTGTGTTTTTCGACACCTGTGCAGTACCTGTTAACCAATAACAAATAATACTCCCGAGGGTTGAAATGTGGTGCCCTTATTTTTCTTGGTCATCTATTCATACGATTCCAAATACCAGTGGTACCAGGATGACTTTGATTTATATTTGCAGACCTAACCCCTTGCTCTCTCTGTTCCCATGGGTTACTCAGCTTGCTAGACATTTCTGGATCATAAATGGGAACAAATTTTTGCTTGCCTTCCCTGTGTCTCTCCTCTTTCCAATAACTTTTAAATGAATTCGGATAACACCCCGAGTCTCTCTGGCTATGAATCATCTTTGACTCTTTCACTCTCCTCATTCCTGCCTTCAGTTCGTGGAAGCCAATTCTAAAGTCTATATATTCTGTCTCTGAATCCAGTATATATTTTTAACTGTCAGTTCATCATATATAAATTGTAGTTCATGTTGCCTGTGTGAAAATGTGGCAAAATATATTCGTTTGGAAATAATATTAATGGCAAGCATGATTACTTTACTTAGAATTTCCTTTTTTATTTATTCTATTAACTCCCTTTTGCTTCTTTAAGTCAAACTCACACGATGGAAAGACATAAAATAGCTCCAATTTGTGCAATATAATTATTATCTGTGGAGCCTGTTTATTCTATTCAGGATTAAGGAGTGTATTTCTTTTTATTTTTCATGGATTTTTTAAAACTTAATATGAATTATTCACTAAGTACTGTTTTTCATAGTCTGTTAACCTTCCAGTTTGGTAAGCCCCAGAAATTAAAGAAGCAGACTATGGTTTCCACTCTCAAATAGTTTTTCTTTCAAAGAGATACAGATGAATATACCAGTTTCTTCACTGTGATAAGTGCAGAAGGAAATAAAGCAATTTGAAGGTACATACAATAAATGCATAAATAGCTCAGTTACAGGGAAGTGAATCAAATAAAAATTCTCTCAAGAAAAGTTAAAGTCTCTCTAGGTCAGAGAAATCCAATGTAATAGTCAAGACAGAGAACAGAACAAGGCATTTTGAGAACAATTATTTCAATAATGTCGGATTCAAGTCTCTAGAGGGTAATCCTCATGAAATAAACCTTTACTCATTAGTTCATTTATTTATTTAAAATTTGTATTTCTTTTGGGGAGGGCACACCCAGCCATGCTCAGAGACTGCACTTGGCTCTGTGCTTGGAGGTCTTTTCCAACATGACTCAGGGGGCCAGATTCATTGCCAGGATCAAACCCAAGTTGACTTCTTGTAAGGCAAATATGTGTGTTAACCTTCTTCTACTATCTCTCTGTCCCCTGGAATACATTTTTGAATGCTTCTACTCTTTTACTGTAAAGTTAATGAAAAATTTTAATTGAAAATTAATGATTCTTTCCAATACGTGTCTTTGTTGCTAATTTGGTGTGCACACATATAATTCAATGAGTTTATTCATTCTTAAGTACCTGTATACAATCCAGGAATCCACTAACGTTATTATGTTTCCTTTTTAATTAAATCATTCAAAGAACCTGATTTTATATTTGTATTAGGTAGGAGATTCAATGGAATCTAAATTGGCTGCCTGAATTGCTGGGAGTCAGAGGGCAAGGTTAAGCTGTTTGTTGCTAAGGACAATTAAAGGCAGATGATTTCTGCGCTCACACAGATTCCCCCGTGTCATTATCTTCCATCTTTCTCCATCTCCCTCTCTTCCGTTTAGCCTCAAGGTCACAGATCACCTCATAAACATTTCTATGAAATTGTCAGCCATGCTAACTATTCCTTCCCTGTGACCTAGGAGGACCTTTGCATAACTGTATCAATAGCCCACGAAATAAAAGTTTGAATTTTTTCATTCTACATCAGAAGGTGGTTAGGGAGGCAAAAATTCTACCACTGAATCACCGATGCCCCTACAAGATTTTTGGGACATTATGAGCATTTGTATAATACCAGTGTCAAGTTCAGAAGTTGGCTTGTAATTGGGTGATCTCAACTGTGATCTCTTACATTCCAAGGAACCCGTGTTTCCATAGTCATACCTTTCCTGAAAACTGCTGAATGTCTGAAGAATAACATCACAGAAATGGAAAGTTAATTAGTGTAAACAATTTCACAGGAATAATGTCCAAGAATAACTTCACATAAATGGAAACATTAGTGTAAACCATTTCACAGGAATAAGAAATAATAAGGAATGAAACTGTAGCTCTGCACTGTAGCATGGACATCCCCTTGCTTATCTATTTGCTCAGCAGACACCAGTAGTGCCTCCATTGTGAGACTTGTTGCTACTGTTTCTGGCATATCGGATACTCTCAGTAGCTTGCCGGGCTCTCTGAGAGGGACAGAGGAATTGAATCCCGGTCCGCCATATGCAAGGCAAGTGCCCTACCTGTTGTGCTATCGTTCCAACCAGGGAAGGAAACTGTAAGGGACAAAATGTGGTGGTGGGAAATGGGCACTTGGTGGAGGGATGGGTATTTGATCATTGTATAATTGAAACCCAAGCACAAAAATTTGTAAGTGTACAACTGTACCTCATGGTGTATCGCTAATAAAAAAAAAAAATAAAGACAAAAAAAGTTATTTCTTCTCTACTATTCTAGATTCTTAACTAAATGCGCTTGTTGCAAAATATCACACAAGCAGGAGAAAAGCAAAAAAAAATTATAATTCTTCAATATACATGGAAGATACTCAGGAAAATGATGGGACTCCCTCAAATGGCCAAGCCATCTTATTTAATGGTACCTCCAGCTAATGACCAAAGAAGTTGTGTGTGTATCAAAAGAAGGACTCTTACTGGAATATTGCTAGAGTATAAGAAGCAATTAGTAATTACATCACAGTTACTATGCAGGTCAAAGTATTTGCATTCTCCTTCAATGAGAATTGCTATAAATGTAGTCGTCACCTTCTTCTTGTTATAGAGACTCTTTAAAGAGAAGAAATTTTTATATAAATGCAAATGTCCATCACAAAGGGTAACTTGGATTTGGTTTTTAGAGGTTCCTATGTTTGAAGTTACTCAAAAGAAAAAAATCAGCTTCTCCAAATCACTCCAAGAACCATAGTTTGGCTTCTTATTTTCTGCATTTCTTTAAGATTAATGATACTGCTTTTATTATGTGATGGGAATATGCAAAGCAGCCAGATCATAAAATTAAATTGTATAATCAAAGGGACATCATGCCTTATTTTTTGCAGAAGACAAAAGAAAGGGTGGTAATTTGGGGAAAAAAATTAACTGATGTGTTTCTAAACTGTCTTTGCAGTTGGAAATCCACAAGCCCTGGGAAGATGAGGACAGTGACAAATTAATAAATGAGAAACCCATCAGATTGATGTCTCTCTAATTTTGCAGCACTACATAGGAAACCAAAATCCAATTCTGAAAAATGCCCCCGTGGTTATGAAATCAAAAGTCCAAGGTCAGTCACTCACAAAAGAAATCAAAGCAAAACAAACAAACAAAAAAGCCACTGGATTGTAAGTGATAGCCAATACAGTAATTTTATTCCTTTGTCTCTGCATTTTCTCTAAGTAAATCTTTCTCTAGTTCCTGCCAATGGAGCATTTCTAACCACTTGAGGTTTGGCTCTGCCCCAGTTTACTTTTAAAATATTTAATACACTTTTGTTCATCTTTTAACAATTGTCACCGCTTGTTGAATATCTGCAGTGAGAGTTTTTGGTACTTGTATTTAATGCTGTTGTTAATCCAGTTTATTTTTACCTTTTGTTTCTAATTAATAATTTCTTTAAAAATCTTTTTTTAATTAAAAAAATAAATAAATAAAATTTTAAGACTTTTTTTCCTCACCCAAAAACCTACCTTCATTCCATTGTGGCTTTAATATTTTGTGGTTATTTTGCTTCAACATTTCTCCAAATTGCAGTAATATATCAGTCCTTCAAACAGATGTGAGCTCCTTTTTAGGGTAAAAATAATGTGATACCAAAAATGTTTAGTGTAATAGAAAAAGGTTGATGCTTTTATTTAATTTCATTAGTAAGCAGGTTTTTTTTTCTCGTTCTACATAGAAACTAGGTTAACTTTCAGTTCTAAATGAACATTTGCTGGATTTACGCAGGCAACATAGAAGCTATACACTTTAAAATTAAAGCCAAAAGGAAAAAAAAAGAAATTGGATTTTATACAAGGATTTATACTTCATGCAATTTGTTAGCTGTGGGTCAAATTAATGGAATATTTCATTGATATTGTCCTGCCAGAATTCATAAGTATGCTATAACTTTGCACCAGTTACTGTTCTTGAATATATATTAAAATAACAAGAATACAGCAATATGATACATGGTACTATAATATTGATTGTTTATAGGCTTACTCTTTCTTTAACATGTAACTCTAGAGAATTCTGCTTCATTTCAAATGCATGACTGTTACCAATTGGGCCTCAGGGATTACTATGAAACCAGAGCATTTTAAATGGGGCTTAGTTGTGACACAGAAAAAAACAAATGCCTGTTTTCTTCTTTATAATAAATTTTCATAAAAGATGTACTATAACCAATGTAAACTATTCTGATTCTACTGAAACGCACACCTATTAAGAGAGAATGGGCAAATTCATATTCCCCAATTTGACACTTTGAGGCCCTTGCTCTCAGGAACATTTGCAAGAATAGAGCAATGTCTGTCTTGATATATGTAAATTTCTTTTTGCTGTATGAATTCGGTGAGGCTGATAAATTATGGCAAACTATGCATAGGATGCCTTTACAACGTTTGAACCTTTAAATCCAACTCAAAGGAGAATCCAGGCAATGAAGCTTTAATGCAAACACTTGGAATTGGTGACAATTTGTCAAAGTCGCCACCAAAGCCCCAGTAAATATGTATAACCTCTTCAAAGAGTAATTAGCATCTCCTCTGTCAGAGTGACCAGTTTCAAAGTCCATCCCTCAAAGAGGAATGGACATTTTTTTAAATTTTAACAGAAATGTTGGAAATATAAAACTACGACTGAGATTCCATGTTGTAAAAAACTTCTGTGAAACGGTGAGTGGTAGTCATAATAATGAAATTATTTACATATATACTTCCTGCCAGGAGGGAAGATGAGTGTTTTGAAATATGCCCTGAGCATGTTCCTTATGAAGGATTATTCTCCACAGGGGCATGGCTCTTCCCGTCTTATTCTACTGGAGGGAGAGTATTTACTGCAATCCCTCACCTCTAACCTGCCAATTTACCTCAGAGGGAAATAGAAGCTAAAATATACTTAGCAAAGTCCCAGTTCTAGACACTTGTAAAGGTCACAGCTGTGAAGGTTCTCAGACCTATTCATGATCAAGATTAGTCATAAGACTACAGACAGCTTCCTGCCACAAATACCTTCCCACTGCACTAGCAGGAGTCCCATATAAAAGCAGGGTAGCAGGAATATATCTTACTAAAGAGGGTTCCAGTTTAAAGATCTGCAGACCTGAATGAGGAAGGAGTTCTTAGGGAAGCTCAGACACAATAGGGGCGATCAAGATATTAGTCAATCTGAAGCCGCTGGCATGGGCTACTGTCAAATACAACCAAACTGGCAGATCAACAAAAGTATTTTGCTTTGGTCCTATGACTCCTCACATCATATCTAGATTTCAACAATAACAAAATAATCAGAGGTTATAGAATAAAACATGGTCTGGAAAAACAAAGCCACTGTCAGAGTTGAAATATATTTCAGAATTGTCAACTGAAGAATTTATTCATTTCTCAGAATTGAATTGTTAAACTATAGAGAGATGCACAATTACGAAGTTTTTCATGAGTGGGTTTCAGTCATACAATATTCCAACACCTGTTCCTTCACCAATGTACATTTCCCACCACCAATATCCCCAGTTTCCCTCATTCGCCCCTTCGATTATCTCTATGGCAGTCACTTTCTCTCTCTCTTTCTCTCTCTCTCTCTCTGGACTTTTGGGCATTATGGTTCATAATATAGAAACTGGAAGACCATCAAGTATACCTGCTTTTAACATTCAGCTCTTGTCCAGAATGATCATTTCCAACTATTATTGTTATATCCTACCTAAAGTAGCATACCATAACATAAATTTATGTCATAAAGTTATTACCTTAATTGTCATAATAGACTAATGAAAAAGGAAATAATATGTGAAGATCCATAATAAAAGGAGACAGGGTTAAGAATGCAGTTATGTAAGTGGAGAGAAACTCTAAGAATTAAAACAGAACGTTACGAATAAAGCATTGAAACAGAAATGAACATGTGTTAGATGAATTCAGAGAACAGATCACAGAACTGAAAAGAACCAATGAACTTGCATACCAGTGATGGTCACAGCAATATCTAACGTATCCGTTATTTTGTAGAAATATTAGAATTTAAAGATCTGCCAAACCCAACCCATGACATTTGAATGATTGCTGACTCTTACAGATGGAGGATTTAGTAGATTTAGTATGTGACAGAGTTCCTGGATTTTACTTAGTGTTTTGTTCAATGAGGTTGAAAGGATGTTCACCCATTCTTCTTTTTTTAACCTCTCTGAATCCAATAATACCATTTAAACTTATCATTTTCTATTGTGTCCAAAAGATTTTATTCTCAAATTGATCCTATACAGGAAACTCAACATGGATTTATTCATCTGAAACGTTGGAGTGGGCCCCTACTCCTAATTTCTGCAAAGGCCATTAGGAACATAGAACTCACATAGGCATAAGACTGAAGATAGAATTAATATCTATCAGTGCTCTGAGCCAGGAAACTCTTCAAAGGATCTTAGTTCATCCTGTTAGTTGTTTTAGAAAAAAATCATATCTACTCTCATAAACAAATCTCCTGTAACTGCCCTAGTGAATGCATCATTTACCCACTACTGTGTCTGCCTTTTTATTTTCCCACTAGTTTCAGCTGATCCCTTAAGTGTGTCTCTCCTAAGGGGACATGCAGATCTAGCCATGTGTCTCCCCAATCTAACATAGATAACATGATCACTTGATCACTCGACTTCCCGTTACTCATCGATTTGCTCGACCGGGCACCAGTAACATCTCCATTCGGCGTGCTAGTATAGCCCAGTGATGTCTGTTTGTTCTAGGAACATGAAGAGCCTCAATCTGATCGTTCAGGGTCTTGATGAAGAAGTCTGACCATCTTGTAGGTGGGCGGCCACGCAGTCTTTTGACATCCCGCGGAATCCAGTTGGTAATGGCTCTCTCTAATCCAGTGGTCATTACGTGTTCAGCCTATCTGATTTTTGACACCATGGCAAACGAGATAACATCCCTGATTCTTGACCATCAATGGAGGTTAGAACTCCAGATTCTTTTATCCCAGTAAATACAATGGGTCTCATTCCCCAGTAAAGATAACATGATGGAAAAAAAAAAAAAACTTCTGTGGATCAGTGGATTGTGCTATATGGTCATTAGTAAATTTGCCTTGATCATGGGGAACCAGAGAGTATGTTATCCTCAATAGCATTCCTCCATTTTGTTATGAGGTTAATTGGTTTTCTGAGACTTTGATGACCATGATTCGTTCATTCAAGATAAAAGTGGTGGCCTGACCCAATGCTGAATGCCTCTTTTGTAAACCCCAGGACCCAAAAGGAGAGAGAGAACAAAAGGGAATGCCCTGCCACAGAGGCAGGGTGGGATGGGGGGTATGGGGGATGGGAGGGATACTGGGATCCATGGTGGTGGGAAATGGGCACTGATGGAGGGATGGGTACTCGATCATTGTATAACTGAAATCCAAGCACAAAAATGTGTAAGTCTACAACTGTACCTCATGGTGTTTCACTAATAAAAAATTCTAAAAAAGTGATGGCCTGATATAAACTTTAATTTTGCCATCCAGGTTACACAAGTATGCAGTGAAAATTTTCACCTTTCTTCCCAGGATGATTAAGCAAACAAATTCATATCGACAGATTAGCCAGAGAAAAAGTACACATTTAATTATAGACATATGGAAAATCACATGGTGGTAATTAAATGAGACACATCCATGGAGGGACTTACTCAGCCATAAGAAATAGTTGATACAAGAACATGATGAATATTGAAAATTGTACTAGGTCAAAGAAGTCTATACAAAAATATTAAAGGCATTTTGTATAGAGTTATTTTGTATAAAGGTATCTCCTTTATCCAAAAAAATAGAATATTTTTAATGTCCCTGAACCCCCAGATAGCTTAACAGATTATGCCCCAAAACACATAAAACTTAAAAGTCCATAATATTATAAATATATCTCCTGGGTCATAGAGGGATAGTTTAGTGGCTTTTGTTCAAATATAATTTTTCTAGTTGTCTATTTTTTTCAGTACATCCAGCAGAGCATGGGCTTATTCTTGACTCTGCAGTAATCACTCCTGACACTGTTCAGAGGACTGTGTGTGTTGCTGGACCAAGTTTGGTCACATATAAGGCAAGTGTCTTAACTCCTGTTGCTTTAACCCCATACTAGCACTCCAGCCCTCAAGTGTAATTTTTAAAAAAGAATGAATGGGCCATGGGTGTGGTTGAGTGATAGATCATGATTTATAGATCAATGAAGCCCTGAGTTTTAACCCCAGAACCAGTAAACTAATTCAAATAAAATAAAAAGTCTAACAATACAACATATGTGATTGAACACCCACCAAGAACCTGAGTTCAATGCTCATCCAGAGCTACAGCCCTGCACATATCCACAACACCTCCAGGTGTGACAATATGAAAGATTTGTTTGAGGAACAAATAAGTATGATGTTTATATTAATATATACATTATATGCATGGTACAAATAGCGTATACTACATACATATATGTACTTATCACTTTTGGTGTTTTTTATTAAAAGACTCAAGAGTCAAAAACTCATCTTTTTTGCACTTTTAATATTCATTCATCACCATGATATTACCATGGCAACAACTTCTCTGTTTATTACATGACCAGGCTAGCCTTTTTTCCAACTGCGATCAACAGCACAAGCTCACCAACAAAAGAAGTCTGACATTGGATGTTGGAATGTATGAATTGTTCTCATACTACATTTTTTCCTCATCAACATACCCAGTGGCATGAATAAACCCTATTTTGCAGTAGGACAGAGTACAGCTTTTTTCGATGTACAGCTCAGGATTCAACAGGAACCTCAAATCTCTCATCTGCTCCTGACTTTCAGAATCATTTTCTTATGTACAAACTGAAACCTATTTAGGTTTCCAAAGTAATCTAAGAAATATCATAGGCAATTTAAGGTCTTTCCAGCTTTGCTGCTTCTCCTTCTCCTTTTTCTTTTTTCCTACAGTGAATCTGGCAGTCGGGGAAATAAGAAGGTCTCTATTCATCTTCTGTGTTGTCTGTGTCACTTTGGTCTCTCTGATACTTTCTATAACACATATCACAGAGCTGTCCCCACCGAGTGCTAACGACGCAGGCAAGATTCTGTCTTTGCTTTCTCCTCAAATATCGCAGCTTTGCTTTTTCCCAGTCCCATCTGTCTGTTTGCAGCTGCTCAGTTGCATTTTTTATTCACAATTTTGGCTTGCAAAATCAATAATTAAAAGGCTTTTTGCTGCTGTTAGAGAAAAACCCTTCAAGCCCCCACACTAATGATCCATCTCTCTCCATCTGCCCTGCCCTCACATGATCAGTCTCAAAATAATCTCAGATCAATACGATCGTGATAACGTCTTCAATTTGAATTTCCAAGCCTGAAATCACTGCCTTTAGAAAAGCACATACATTCAAAAAAGAAAATGTTCACTCAAGAACAATACTCCTGGTGACAAGAAACAGGTAGCTACTATTCATGTGCGTTTTTATGATTTGAGCTACCTGTCGATTTCAAAATTGCTGCAGTCATAAAAACAATACGGGCATATACATGCTTTTCATTTCACTTTTCACATAGAGAATGCCCAGAGGCAGGTACCAATGCAAAGTGATAAATGTCTGATGCCCCCAAATTTCAAGTATGAGAGAAGAGAGGCATGGAGAGAGATTTGTAGACAAATCTATATCTATACCAGTGGATATGAGCCTCTCTGGAAATCTAAACTCACTTGCAGACACTGGCTATACAAGGAAAGAGGTAAGGAGTTTAACACAAAAGAAAGACTACAAACGACTCAGAACGACATACCTTAAGATATGTCTGCAAAAGTGATGTAAATGGAAATTTGTGGACAGTCTCTGAACAATAAATGTACTGCTGGTTTAGAATTTTAAATAGCTATATTTTCCCTTACCCCCTCCACAAATTTAGCTGCTCTTTATTTATTTATTTGTTTATTTATTTATTTATTTATTTATTCGGGCTGGAGCAATAGCACAGCGGGTAGGGCGTCTGCCTTGCACGCAGCCAACATGGCCGACCCGAGTTCGATTCCTCCGCTCCTCTCGAAGAGCCCGGCAAGCTACCGAGAGTATTCGATATGCCAGACACAGTAACAACAAAGTCTCCAATGGAGACGTTACTGGGCCCGCTCAAGCAAATCGACTATTTATTTATTTATTTATTTTCCTTTTTATCTTGGGGGGCCACACCTGGGAACACTCAGAGATTATTCATGGCTCTGGGCTCAGGAATCACTCTTGGTGGGGACTCAAGGTTTCTTCTGGGATGTCAGAGATTGAGCCCAGGTTCACCACTTGCAAGACAAGCTCCTTGCCCACTGTACTATCTCTCTTGTCCAAAGAAAGATTTGAAACTGACTTCTCTTCCTTCCTTTCTCTCTTTCTTTCCCTTCCTTCCTTCCTTCCTTCCTTCCTTCTTTCCTTCCTTCCTTCCTTCCTTCCTTCCTTCCTTCCTTTCTTTCTTTCCTTTCTCCTTCCTTCCTTCCTTCCTTCCTTCCTTCCTTCCTTCCTTCCTTCCTTCCTTTTCTTTCTTTTTTGATTTGGTTTGGGGGCCACATCTGCCTATGCTCAAGAGTTACTCATGGCTCTGTACTTAGGGATTACTCATCATGCTGCCTGAGGGACCATATGAGATGCCTGGGGTCTAACCCAGGATGGCAGCATGCAAGGTGAATGCCTTTCCTGCCATACTATGGCTCTGGCACCTGGATGCTTTTTTAACTGCAGACTGCAAATACAGTTAGATATAACTCCAGTGGACATCTGTCTCATGGTGTGATTGAGGAACTTTGTATTTAACAAGAAGCTGAAGTCAATGATAAAAAGAAATAAATTAATTCGAAGCAAAACATATGACCCCAAAGAGAGTAAAGTTGTTTCTCTGTAGGTCCATCAGGTTTTTGTGAACTCTTCCTAATGCCCCCTGCAGGCTCCTTGGTTGTTGCCTTCATCACCAAGCAGAACAACCTCTGGAAAATTTCTGCTTCCTGGGATGTTCTGAAGAGAGAGTAAGAGCTAAAACACCAGGAAAAAAAATCTGATGGCAAAAATCTTTGTATGTGAAACTCCCAAAATAGTGTCAAAAAAAGTTATACCCTAGTTATATCAAACTACTCTTCCTTCATAAAAACAATCCAAGATGGATTTAGCAAATGAACAGATTTTTTTAAATGAAATATATCTCTAGTTGAGTACTTTGTAAAGTGCTCTGGAACTAATCAAATTTTTGCATTTTATTTCTATAATAATTAGCAATTTTAGTTTAATGATCATTCTTTTCCCTTACAAGTGCTCTTGAAGATTAAGATCATCAGCATAGGTGTGTTATACAATACACAAGGATTATAAAGTTGTTGTTTACCTTATTTTGTTGATAATGCAATCAGGGAGAAACCTCTATGTTGATGTTACTCAGTGCAATATAACTACTACACATAACATTTGAAAAGACAGCATACAAAAAATTATAGTAAAAACATTCTATTTTAATAAAATCATATCCATAGTTACCTACTAGTTTGGTTTCTAAATGCGATAATAGTATTTCAGTAAAACTGACACTATAGAACATTTTACATGAAAACAGTTGACCCATCTTTGGTTTGCTTTTCATTATTGTTTTCTATTTCTTTTTTTCATTTTTGCATTATAACATCTCATGAGAACAGAAGTAAAGAAAATTGCTTAAATTGATATTTACACAAATATGCAATCACTGGCTTTGGGCCAAAAACGCTTTGTCAATATTTTATTACTTGGTTTTTTGTTGGTGTTGTTGTCGTTTTCCTGAGTTACTCTCACATGCTAATCTCCCTTAAATTCCCCAAACATGGAAAAAATTTTGTGTACTTCACAAACAAATCGGATTTCCTTCCATCCATAAAATAGGGCCAAAATTTTATTCTTGTGGGGGCAAGCTAAAAGGTAATATGATGATAAAACTAAAACTTTTAGTGCATTTTATTTTAATTTAAGATGCTGAACTTTTTACTATAGAGAATACTTTTGTAAGAGCCTGAATTGCAGCAAAAACATAAAATTCCATTTCATCCTCACAATGTCAGTTCAGATAACACTCGGATAACACCAAGCATCTCTGGAGACCAAGGTTATACCCTTTCAGGTCTTTGGGGACCAACCATCTCAATTAAGCAATTATCTTTCTTCCTATTGTTACTGAATGAACATGACAGATCCCAGTCAAAGGTCGGCGTCATCATTTTTTGAGTGCATGGGAATCTACTTGCCATTTTTAGCTCGCCTTTGGTCTTAAACCCTTATCTAACACCAACTGGATGAGTCTCTTTGATTCGGCGTCTGTTTTTCTGCTCTTCAGGTTCCTCCTTTCTCTGGATGGAGAATACTCTCTTACAAAGCAGTTTCATGGGAAACTGATGTGAAAAGGAGTTTGGGCAGGAACGTCCCGGCAGACTTGATGCGGCTGCTACAGACTCAGACCCTTCTCAGAGTTGGACTCGCGGGCCAGCCGGCCCATCAATTCCCTTCCATCTGTGTGGACCATGGTCCAGCCAAGGTTGTAATTCCAGCTGTCAGAAGGCAGGAGCGAAAATGGATTGCAGCAAGAAATGTGACACACTAGAAGACCCTGGAATGAAAGTTGCAAAGAAAGGAAAAGAGTTCATGTTATCTAAAAACCTAATGTTCTCATGAAGAGTAAAAAGGACAAAGAAAAGCAATTTTCACCTTTAAGTGGTCGATTCTGAGCAATATGTTAAAGCTCCCAAGAATCAGGAAAAATCAATATTTTATCAGCATGTTTTCCTATGTCTTCATAATGTATTGTTTTGCTTGCTTTGTTTCCCTAATAATGAAATATACTGCTTTTCAGATCCCTTTATTTAACTGGAAATTAAAACTTAATGACTTCATCATAGGAAGGATCAAATGACGTAGGAAGCACTAAGCTACTCCTGAAAGCTTTTCATTTTCCTTCTGGGAGCTGGGAAGAGTGATATTTATTATTTAAAAGAGATTGCATTGTCTCTTGAGTTCTGTCTTAAAGTAAACATTCACCAGTGATAAAAAAAATCTGTTTTTTTTTCTGTTGATGTGTATTATATTTTCTGTGTCTTATACCCTATGCCTAAATCTACAAATGTGACTTTGACCTTTATATAGTAACAGAAAATCATTAAAAAAATTGCTAGTCCAAAGGATGTTAAGTTTTAAAGCAAATTTCCTCAAAGGACTAATAGGTTCTCCTGTAGAAGGCTTAGAAGTAGGATGTGGTAAGTTTTATATTTAAATTCAGTTTTTATAACTTACAAGGCAATAAATGATACTCTTAAATTTTATTAAATATAAAGAACCTGAACTAAATTTAGTAGGGCGTTTGCCTTGCATGCAGCCAGCCCAGCCAAGCCGGGTTTAATTCCTCCACCCCTCTTGGAGAGCCTGGCAAGCTACTGAGAGTATCTCGCCCGGAGGGCAAAGTCTGGTAAGCTCCCTGTGACGTATTCAATATGCCAAACGCAGTAACAAGTCTCAAAATGGAAACATTACTGCGCCTGCTCGAGCAAATTGATAAACAACGGGAGGACAGTGACAGTGACATGACAATTCTCTGATTTTTTTTTTAAATTCCTATTTTTATTTTTTAATTTAATTTCATTTTATTTGCTTTTTGGGTCATGCCCGGCAATGCACAGGGGTTACTCCTTGCTCTGCACTCAGGAATTTCCCCTGGCGGTGCTCAGAGGACCATATCGGATGCTGAGAATCAAACCCGGTTCGGCCTTGTGCAAGGCAAACACCCTACCTGCTGTGCTATTGCTCCAGCCCCCTCAATTCTCTGATTTTTAATTAAAATACAGATAAAATTATATTATAGGTTTGTTAATGGAAAAAAAAACAGCACTGTAGCATTGTCCTCCCGTTGTTCATCAATTTCCTGAGCAGGCCCAGTAATGTCTCCATTGTGAGACTTGTTACAGATAACAACAGATATAACAAAATTATTTTAAAACATAGTACAACTAGTACTTAAGTATCAGATTGTTTCCCAGTATTGAAATTAAATATGTATGAAAAAAATAAAATTAAACTGTTTTATTGTTCAACAAAAGTTATATGTCTTTCATCCTGTGCCACAGAATTATAAAGATTTAGGTATTGCTTTCATTTAAAAAAAATAGCATATGAAAGTAGACTAATGACCAAACATGATTGTCACCCATTGCCTCTTTTTTAAACCACAACACCCAATAGGAGAGAGAGAACAAAAGGGAATACCCTAGCACAGAGGCAGGGTGGAATGGGGGTATGGGGGATGGGAGGGATACTGGGATCCATGGTGGTGGGAAATGGGCACTGGTGGAGGGATGGATATTTGATCATTGTGTAATTGAAACCCAAGCACGAAAATTTGTAAGTTTACAACTGTACCTCATGGTGTCTCATTAATAAAATTTTTTTTAAAAATAATGATTTTTCCTTCTAGAAATTTGCAATCTAGTGAGAGAAGACTGTAAAAACATTACAGTTATGCAAAAAAAAATAAACATCTGAACCCACTTTATTTGGTTTATTACACTGACTGTTTCTAGACAGCTATTTCAATCTGTTTCATTTGAGGGTTATTGTTCAACTGCACCATACCCGATGCTGAAAGCAAAAGTTTCAGAAAGTTGGCAAAGTGGCTTGAGGAGAATTACTTTAACAGGTATATTTGCTTTAAAAGAACCCACAAGCTCCCAACATGACGGAAGGGAGGTTCAGATTAGTGGAGAAGCTTCCAGAGTGAATTTGTCTGAAGCACACATGCAACCAATTCATTCACCAAGGTTTATATTCCAAACACTCAAGTCAGAACTCTTCAATGTAACCTTTGTACACCCTATGGCCCAAATTGAAAGAAATTTATTTCAGGTTCCTTAGTAAAAGCATTTCTGACTCTATGCAAGATTTACGGATTATAGATGTTTAGGTATTAAAATTTAGTCTAGAATCTTCGCAGTCATTACCTTAACTGAACAGCAGCTAAAATATTGAAAAGATAATTGCAGTCCTTAGACAACTGGCATATTTGGGTTGATGGCAATTGTATGCACGTTTTATGATATCACGGGAGAATAGATTTCCATTAAATTTCATATGTTGAGTTTTGTACCGTAAATTTCGTACTGGAGAATTAATTAAATTTAAAAGTAGGGAACACTCTAAGCACTTTCTTCTTTTCTCTGAAGAAAGTAAAACACCAACAAATCATAAAAAATAAAAGACCAATGGAAGAGCTGCCAACCTCTCCCTGGATGTATGGAGACAAATTCTGGAGCCCATCTGCTCTGTAGGGAAACCTAACCACAAGCACAGTACCCACAAACACAGACTAGATTTTAAAAGCACTCTTGTTCCAGCACGCCCAAAGAATTCAAATAACAATCAAGAATCCAGTCAATGAATGAGGGAAGCTAGATTTTTAGGGAACATTTTCATGTCTCTTGACTCTATTAGGTCTGTTCCAGAGTCATATATCAGTTTTATATCAAACAATACTTTATCCCCATGGAGCAGGCTTTTCCTAGCTATTGTCATGGTCATAGAAAGAATGAGTGTGTGGTATTTAATAAGTGTGACTTGATACTGGAGCACAAGATTCTTTAAAAATATGATTGGATTCAGCAGTCATAACTATGACAGACTGTGTGAACTGAACCAAATAATGATGTTTTGCTATACACTGTGTGGTATAGAGATGCCTCAGCTCTACCCTGTATCTTTATTCCTCAGTGCTTAATCTAAACAGAACACAGTAAAACTACGGAGGTTTAAGAGCAAAAAGCAAAGGATGAACTCTTTGCTTGTGCCTATTCTGAAAAAAAAAAGAACACAAGCAAAGAGTTACAGTAATGCAATCACTTGGATATTTTGATTGGATATTACAAGGGTAATAGTTATTGCTATAAAGCTGACATTTCATTATGCTTTTATTTGAAAAAGGAAAAAACATATAAATTTCACAAGTTCTACTCTTGAATTTGGCATAAGTTCTAATATTAATGGGTTTAAAATACAAATGGCAATAATAGTTTATAGAGCTATAGTTTTTATATTTTCCCAAATAATTTACAATGATATCATTTTAATTATTTAATGTCTTTTAATTACTAGAATGCAGGTTAATGTGAATAGGAAAATCCTTGTTGTTGGTTTTTAAGCAAGTATAACTAATTGAAAATAAATACCAGACTAAAAATTAAATCACAGAAGTCAGATATGTAATAATTTAGAATATATTTTTTATTTTAAAATATTCTAGCATCTGAAAGGGATTATTTCTTTGATGATACTATAATTTTATACTGGGAGATTGAAAGCTAGTCTAGAATAGATTAGAAAGTTTAGGTCATCATGACAGTAAGTCAATGTAATGAAATACAGACATTCAGGTAAATAATTTGTGAGAAATTATTAAATATCAAATTATTTGGATTTTTATTCAAATATTCAAAATATTCAAATATACAAATTATTGAATATTATTACTGAATATAAGCATCATGGAACACTTTTTAAAATTTAAAGGATATATTTAATTATAAGCATATTGCATGCAACTTAAAATTAATAAAATGCAATGATAAGATGATAGTGTTATTAAGGTAGCAACAATATGTTGAAAGTATTTGTTTTTTTTAATTTTTATTAATGAAACACCATGAGGTATAGTTGTAGATTTACAAATTTTTGTGCTTGGGTTTCAATTATACAATGATCAAATACCCATCCCTCCACCAGTGCCCATTTTCCACCACCATGGATAATATCCCGCCCACCTCCATACCCCCCATCCCACCCTGCCTCTGTGGCAGGGCAATCCCTTGTGTTCTCTCTCTTTTTGGGGGTGTTGTGGTCTGCAAAAGAGGCATTGAGTGGCAAACATGTTCAGTCCATAGTCTACTTTCAACATGCATCTCCTCTCCTGGGAGGATCCTCCAAACACCCTTTATTTGGTGCTCCCTTCTCTATCTGAGCTACCCTTTCCCCTAGAATGCCTGGCTGGCCTCTAAACTATGGAGTAATCCTCCTGGTACTAATCTCGGCTATTCTTGGGTGTTAGTCTCCTATTTTGTTACTTTATGTTCCCCATATGAATGCAATCTTTCTATGTCTATCCCTCTCTTTCTGACTCATTTCGCTTAGCATGATACTTTCCATGTTGTACCACTTGTATGTAAATTTCATGACTTCATCTTTTCTAAGAGCTACATAGTACTCCATTGTGTAGATGTACCAAAATTTCTTTAACCAGTCATCTGTTCTTGGGCACTCAGGTTTCTTCCAGTTTCTGGCTATTGTAAAGAGTGAAAGCATTTATTTTACAAAGCAATTTCACAGAGAACTCTTTAACTGAACCATAACCAGTCATGTTATAAGAAATTTTTTTCTTTCATCTGATTGACTAATTTAGTAGAAAGATACACTACCTGCAATGATGCAATGATATTGTTATGTGCTTATAGAAGTTATATTTTTTTATAATTAGGATCCCTTTTAGAAAACTAAATTAATTTGGACCAATTTTTACTTGTTACTGATAGAATATATAGGCAAAAAATATAAAATGACAATACAATATACTTATATTTATTGATACAATATATTGATAAAACCAATGAAGTCACTCTCATCTCTCATAATTGAGAAGGGTTGTTTGAATTATAGCCCACTGTGCCAATGTTTACCTAGGATGAATGTTCATAAGAGAAATCTTTAGCTCTGATGGTACTTGATGAAACTTCACTCATTAAACACAAAATTGATGCCATTGATGACACATTGTCAAAATATCTGAGAAGAAATTATCAAAGATCTATAATTCCCAATTTTTCATTAATGATCAAGATGGGAAATAATAAAGAGATATTAATTGTCTAGGAATAAATTATAAATCATTGCAACAGCACTAAGTTTGTAATTTATGGAGGAAAACTTGTAGGACTCAGCATCCAAATAAGAATGCCAAAAATCATTCTCTTTAATTAAATTAAATATATAAATAATACTTAGAGTTCTTTACAAATCAGCATGCAGTCATGCAGCATCTTAAAAAGTAAGAAAAGTTCTGTGAAAACAACTTGGTAAATGCTAAGCATTCAAATAATTAGTGATTAATTTGTTTAACGATGTTGACTGGTAAATAGGAACCAGAAGAATTAAAATGATCACAGTTCCATGTAGCATATAAAACTTATAACATAAGACTTATGCAGATATAAGCCTTAGTTGGAACCCAAAAAGAAAATACTAGATTAATCAAAATAAATCCTTTCTCTCTTGTTTTAGTGATAAAGTGTCTGTTCTATCTTAGCTGTCTTTTATTGAAAGAATTAAATTTTTAATTATGACCAAGCTTGTTTACTCTTTCAGCAACAACAGAATATTAATCTTAAATTTGTATCCAATAAAGATACTATCTTAAATGTGTAGAATAAACTGACAATCCATTTTAGAAGTTTAATAGTTAATTTTCACTAAAAGTAAATCTTGCTACACAGTTCTAGTGGTAATTTAATCTCACTGGTTGTAGTAATGCCACATAGATTAGTAATTTTTGTACTTAATCTTATTATTCAAAGCTAAGAATTAATAGATGCATGTGTTGGAAAAACATCAATTACTCTAAAAACACTCACAATAAGTAAATTTATCTCTATCATTTACCTGCCAAATAGCTACTCAGCTCTGATGGAACAGAGATAGCTGTTTATCCTCTGAAACAGCCCTTCTGCCTAAAAAGTTTCTTCAATGATTACAAAGTTGCTGAATTATTACAACAGTGCTTATTGAGTTGTAATATTGCCCTTTGAATAATTCACATTACTGCCTTTATTTTAATGTAAAACATGATAAAAATATCATTCACTTTTACCATAAAATTCTCTTAAATAATCTGAAATATTTCTCACTGAAATTATTTACTTCTTAAATTGTATCTGCAGTAAGCTATTTCTGGTTCTTTTATCACTTTCTCCCATACTTGTTGCATAGTGAGTTAGCATGTTACAAAGAGGGAAGGGAAATGTTTGGACCTTGGTATTTCCTTGATCTTAAATTTTATGCCCCATGCAAACAGGTTATGAATATCAACTCATGCTGGCAGACTGTGTGAAAAGATTTGCAGTAGGAATCTGATTTCAAGTTTCATCTCATTAGCTATTAGCTATTATTTGCACTAGTAACTGTTCTTCTGAGTTCTGTCCTATTCTTGTTAAATGGATTTAACATAAAAAATATGCACCTTGCTGATATTGATTTTGTTTTAATTTGTTCTTAGGAAATTTCAATGCCATATTATAAATAATGTCTCTTTTTGGGAAAAGCTTTTAGGCCAGACAGTATAGCACATGTTGTTTGGCAGGATTTTCCTGTGATCTCAAATTTGTTTCTGTCCAAATTTCAAAGCCAGAGGGACTAGCTCTCAAGAACTTTCTAAGCAAAATCTCACCATGAGCATTTTAATTGAAAATATTGTCTGCGGTATGCATGATTTGCAGCCCATGGCTACCATGAACAAGCCAATAGTCCAACACATGTGATTTTAATGACCCAGCAGTGAATCAGGCATGGCACATCTGCCAGAGGGTATTAAAAACAAATAACTACACGACCAGAGCAATAGTACAGCGAGTAGGGCATTTGCCTTGCACACAGCCAACCTGGGTACAATCCCCGGCATCCCATATGGTCCCCCAAGCACTGCCAGGAGTTCAGAGCCAAGAGTAACCCCTAAGCATTGCTGAGTGTGACCCAAAAAGCAAAACAAACAAATAAACATATCACTACAAATTATGGCTATGTTATAGGGGATTGTTACAAAGTATTGAAGGATGCAAGTTTTATTCTGTCAGGATAGAGGTTAATTCTTTGAAGGAGCATCTTAATTTTACTTCATTATTCGAAGGGAAAAAGTAGATGACAGTTGTGATTGTTGAAGCAAGTCACTGTTACTTCTACTAGCATGGACCTGGGGATGATTAGTCATCGGTGTCATTTGGGACAGTCCTGTTACTTAGGAATCTGTGCTTAGGAATATGAAAGGCATCTTGTCTTTATTTTCCTCCACTATGTTGGCAGAGTTGCTCCAGCTGATGCTGGTATCCCATGAAATCATTTATATCCAAAAGGACAATACCAAGATGTACTTACAAGTAGGAGACCAGTTTCTTGCAGGAGGCCTTCTTTAACAATCATGGCACCTTTAAAGAAAAATAGCACCATAGCACTCTCCTCCCATTGTTCATTGATTTGCTCGAGCGAGCACCAGTAATATCTCCATTGTGAGACTTGTTGTTACTGTTTTGGGTATATCAAATATGCCACGGAGAGCTTGCCAGGCTCTGCCTTGCAGGCGGGATACTCTCGGTAGCTTGCTGGGCTCTCTGAGGGGGCGGAGGAATTGAACCCGGGTCAGCCGTGAAGGCAAATGCCCTACCCACTGTGCTACCACTCCAGCCCTTTAAGAAAAATAGTATGGAAAATTAAACTGGAAAGTATTGATTCATTGTCACATTTTAGAAGATTCTCCAAATGGCTGAGAAGTGCTTCTTAATGCTAAATAAGAGAGTCCTATTTTTTTTTTATCCAGTTACAAAATGAACTATCAAATTATCTGGCCTGACAATAAATGCATAAGACTATTTAAGATTTTGAAGAAGAGAAATCTGTCAACTGGAACATAGTAATAACTAGAAACAAAATGGTTTTCTACTTTGAACTAGATCACAAAGCTAAACGCTTAGGTTATTTATCTCATGCAATGAAAATGTCCCAGACTTCAGATGGGTCTTTTTTTTTTTAACAGAACCAGCTAGACTTTTTTTTTTCTTTTTGAACTTGTTTGCTCTTTGTTTTCTCCTTTTTTGTCTGTACACAGGATATCCACTTGATAAATGGTACTGATGTAGCAATAATTTAAAAATTGATACATATAAATTGGGGTGAGGAATGAGAAAATCAAGGTTTTAAGAATGTCTGAGGCCAATAATTAGTAGAGATTGGGGACAAGTTGTGTTTTTATATGCAAAGAATTAAAAGGGAACAGAATCCATTGGCAATTCACGTATCATTTATCTCAACTGAAGTCCCTTTAGGCAAAAAACATATTTGAGAGGAGATAAACAGTTCCTGCTGAGTAGTCTGGAGAATCTTTGAATAGAACAAGCTGTTTATGATAGCATAGATAACAAAACTACAGTTGTTTCCTGATGGACCAAATTTGGCTGACTCTTTTAATGATGTCAGATGCCAGCACTTTTGAGAAATTCATAAAATCCTTAGCTCAATATATCTTGCTGGAATGAATGCCCAATCATTCGGTTAACACTTATCTATTTCCTTTGAGAATTTGAGTCGAGGAAGCAACTTTTAGCTTTACTTAAGAATTTCCTTTTCAATAACGATGCTGAAAGAAGAATTTCTCTCTAATACTCTTGCTGAAAGTATGGTATCTCAGGGTCAATTTACATACGTCTTAAAGGAATGAGAACGAAACTCTTAGTGATAAGGTGGCATATTGTAGCATTAGGTCATGTTAGTTCAAATGAGTCAGATTTTAGGATTCAGGGGTAAAATTTTCAAATGCATAGGACCTCCTCTTACTAATTTATTTATAAGAAGATACTTCTGGATTTTATTTTTATTTTATTTTATTTTATTTTTTTATCATGAGGTACAGTTGTAGACTTACAAATTTTTGTGCTTGGGTCTCAACCATATAATGATCAAATACCCATCTCTCCACCAGTGCCCATTTCCCACCACCACGAATCCAAGTATCCCTCCCACCCCCCATTCCCCATCCCACCCTGCCTCTGTGGCAGGGCATTTCCTTTTGTTCTCTCTCTCTCTTATTGGGTGTTGTGGTTTGCAAAAGAGGCAACATGACTGATCTTAACATAATTGAATATAATGAAAGTGACTGATGGCAATGAAGAAAAACTTTCCAAAAGTTTCACAATTCATTGTAGTTTTATTATTTTATTTTATCAGTTATCTGAGCTTTCCACAATGATTACACAGTGCAAATTCATAGACTTTCTAATTATAAAATTCAGCCTTAGATAATCACAGTATAATTTCAGTAAGATAGTATACCAGGCTGGAGAGTTAGTACACTTGCCTTGTGCATAGCTGACCTGGGTTTCATCCCCCTGGCATTCCATACGGTCCACCAAGAACTTCCAGGAATAATTCTCAAGTACAGTATAAAGAGCAAGCCCTGATCATCAACTGTTGTGACTAAACACTCAAACAAATAAATTGGAGTAGCTAACTTAGTACTGGGGCTGGAGCGATAGCACAGCGGGTAGGGCGTTCGCCTTACAAGCGGCCAACATGGCCGACCCGAGTTCGATTCCTCCGCCCCTCTCGGAGAGCCCGGCAAGCTACCGAGAGTATTCGATATGCCAGACACAGTAACAACAAAGTCTCCAATGGAGACGTTACTGGGCCCGCTCGAGCAAATCGACGATCAACGGGAGGGCCTTTTAACTTAGTACTTACTTAACTTGATCATTTAAAATTAGATTATCTTTTAACATTATTGGATCACAAGTTATTTTTATGCATTAATACTTCACTAAAATTATTTATTTTTATAGAGAGATGTTAAAATGTCTCTTCAAACTCTAAAGATGTGATTTTATCAAAAAGATAGATTCTTTTAGGGATAAAAGAAGAGTAGCTATAGAGTGTTACATTGGACAGAAATGTTTCCACAGTTTCTATGGAGAATTCCAGAGAGAATTTTTTTTACTGAAAATCTGAATGTAAAATTGGATCTTTCACTTCAAAGATTCATACTTTATTTTATTTATATTGCTGTTTCTGTTTGTTTTTTCTCCTGAGGTTTCAGTGAAAACAATAATCCTATCATCTAGTACTGATGTGAGTTAATATTCTCTAACCTCAAAGATCTAGGGAAAATTGAAGAAAATAAAATATTCATTCTCATATACCATTTAAGTTTACTATTGATATATTCCAAGAGTTTGCATAAGCAGCAGTTTTTAATTCTAAAACAAAATTTTAAAAACCTAGCCTATTTTATTTAGAAAATGTCATATTTCTAAAATCCTGATTTGCTGGAAAAATCAAGAACACAACTGAAACACTGTTACCTTGAGTGACAGGCCTTTAATAACAGGTTATTTAAATGAAGTCAGTGTTCTTATATTGAGTTGGAAGACCTCAATGCGACTGCAGTATTTTGCAAGTTGAGGTCTTTAAGACGGTATGTGAGGGCATAAAATGAGACCTTAATATAACAGGGTAAGTGTCATTAGGAGAAGAGAAAGATGCCATCACCTCCCAAACAGAGGACCAAGTAAGTTCTAATAGAGAAGCTTCTATATAAGTGGACCAAGAACTAATTCCTCAGGGGAAACCAGTCCTATCAGGGCCTTAATCTTGAACTTCTGGCCTCTATATTTTGGGCAATGTTTTGCTAAGACCCTACATATGCTGTATTTTTAATGCAGTCTTATAAAATAATAATAATAATAATAATAATAATAATGCCGTCTAAAAACCCAGCTCCTGGGAGCACGCAGCCACATTTGTGGCCGTGGGACATCTTATTATCTCGTATTTACTTTGGAGAACTCGGCAGGCTATCGCAGTAACAATGATAGGTCTCATTCTCCTAGCCCTGAAAGAGCATAGGCTATGGCGCTTTTAAAATCTCAGGGCTAGGAAGAAGGAGACGTTACCGGTGCCTGCTCAAGGCAATCAACAAACAACAGGATGATCGTGATCACGATTAATGCACTGTAGCACTGTCCTCCTGTTATACATTGATTTGCTAGAGCAGGCACTAGTAACATCTTCACTGTAAGACTTGTTGTCACTGTTTTTGGCATGTCGAATATGCCATGGGGAGCTTGCCAGCTCTGCCCTGCGGGTAGGATACTCTCTGTAGCTTGCTGGACTCTCAGAGAGGGGCAGAGGAATCGAACCCAGGTTGGCCGTGTCCAAGGCAAACGCCCTACTTGCTGTTCTATCACTCTCGCCCCTTATAAATTAATACGTATTGTAATTTATACTTGACACTCCATAGAATTTATCCCTGCGTTACCTGTAGCAACTATTGATTTTAATTTTTTAATAATTTTCAGGATTTTTCTGTTCATAATGTGTCTAGAGAGATGTTAGAGGTACATTTAAAAATGCTAGAAATATGAATTTGTATGCTTCACTCTCAAATATTGGCAATGGAAATCATTTACTCAAATTCTAATTTTCACTGTATAAATATTTGTCCTTAATAGTGATGTGGAATACTATTTGAATGAAATCACTAAGAGAAATTATTGAGACTGTATGTTTTCTGCTGTTGGGACTCAAGGAGTGCCTTAGTATTTGTTTTTATAAAAAGCAACAGCTGCAGTATTCCCATAAATGCGATCCTTGCCAGATGATTCAGCATTTGCTCTGGACTGTTTTCCAGAGAGAACTGCTGGAAATATCACAACTACATGGTAAGTACAATAAGTGTTTGGGAGTTTTCATTCAGTGAGAATGCACTATTATTGTAACATAAATATCCATAGAGGCCCCCAAAATACCCTGGGGTCCTTTCAGCTTATTGTTCCATGGTCCCTTTTGTTTTGTTTATAGTCAGGTGGAGTCTGAACTGAAATGATCCAGGCGAAATGAGTGTTTATCCGCAGCTAGTACAGGCTTGAGTCCAACATACTACAAAACCAGCTGACAGCATGCTTCAAATTATCTTATGAACTTTTAAGTGCTAATGACGCCATCAAATGAAATAGTGAGCTCTTAGAACTCCTAACAGGTATGCACACAGGCTAAAGCACATAGAAGCTTTTTTTTTGGCTTTTAAAGTTACATAAAATCTGTTCTTAGAAATTAAAGATATGTTCCCTTCAAAGACAGTGTGACAAAAAAGAAAAAAAAAACTTTTCACTTCAAAATACCTAAAGAGAGACTGGGAGAGAAAATGAGAGAGTTTCTGGTCTGGCACATCACACCATTTTTAGAAGAAAAAAATACACTCAACATCACACCTTGAAAATTGATCTTTAAAAAAACAAACAGGAAGAACACCCAGTCTCCAATTATACCCAAGGCCTCTCCCAGTCCTATGTCACCCCAGAGGGGGTAGTGGCATCTTTGGAAACATTGGTGTTAATGAAGATGAACATGCAATCATATAATATTTAGTAAACACTTTACAACCTTTCACTGTGGTAAAATTATTAGGATTTCTGCATAGAAAACAATGCCATTCATTTATATGGAATTTTATACTCAAAAAGATGGAACATACCAGTATGTGATTTAAATATATTGGGAAAAGGTACAAAACCTAAGGGCAAAATAAAATGTAAAAATAACAAGATAAAAATGGTATGAAAAAGATGCTCAAGCCATTGAAAAATAATAACTCTACTTGTAGAGTCCTTCTGAGAAGACATAATTTGCTAACATAAAATCTTGATTAATAAAAAATGTTCCCACCTTTGTAACTTAGACCATCAAGGAAAGAAATATCTTTAGTAAATGAAGAGAATTGTAACATTCTCCTCATCTTTCTCTGCCCCAGAGAAAACAAGAATGTGTCAACAGAACTGCCTATATAGGCTTCAAGATCTCTGGTGAAAATAAATTGAGTTACTCCTGTTTCTTGAATGAGAAATATTTCTATTTACTTTAACAACACAGGAGAGCATTCTGGGGAATAACCAACCCTTTCTTGGCTGAAAATAGATTCAGGTGATGCTTTCGACCTGGGCCTTGATCACTTGCCTGTTTAACAGGTTGCCTTTGTGCCCTCGTGACCTTATTCCCACCCTAAAACAGCCTCCTTTTTGCTATAGGGTGTATTGGAAATTCCTGGTAATTAACGGGCTGAATCTGGAAAAGCTAATACAACAGATTATTGTCCATTGTTCCCAGCTATTTCATTAAGCCCTGCTTCTGAAATTCTAGATCCCAGCTTTGTGGCTTTTAGTATTGGTTTTCTTTAAGTAAAAGAACCAATCCAAATGTCCTAAGTGATGGCGCAGGAAGATAAATTGCCTCCTGACTTTCCAGAACCTTCCCTGTGTCAAACATAGAATGGCAGTGCTTTATTTCTGAGAGCAGAGTGCCAAAAAATTCACCGACGACATTGAATTACAAAATAGTTTTGTCTGAGAATTCTCAAGGTATACATAAGGTGAATAAAAGCATGCATTTTTCATACTTGATTATACCATATGAATGGTAGTAGTACATTTTAACGCATGCAGAATTTACTGTATACTGAATACACGAAACAATTCTTCCATCTTACCAAATCTTTGGCATTTTTTCTCAATTTCCCTTCTAGGGTTTGATTGATTATTGAGTGTTGGTGTGCAGGGCCAACCTTGGCCCAGTATGTGGCCCCCTAAGCACTGCTGAGAGAGATTTCAGAGTAAGGAGTAAATGTAGTGCAGAACTAGGAATAAACACTGAGCACTTCTGGGTGTGGCCCTAAAGCCATATAAAAAAGTTTCTTGACTTTCATTTTTTTTTCTTGTCCCAAGTAGGTTACATTTTGATGGGAAATAAAAACAGGTGAACACATAATTATTATGAAGATGAAACATATTGTAGAATTTTTAAAATCACTTCACTTAATCACTTAACTTCCCATTAGTCGTCGATTTGCTCGAGGGGGCGCCAGTAACATCTCCATTGGTCCCTGTCACGTGCTAGTGTAGCCCAATGGCATCTGTTCGCTCTGGGAACATGAAGGGCCTCAAATCGATTGTTCATGATCTTGATGAAGAAGTCTGACCATCTGGTACGTGGGAGGCCACGCAGTCTTTTGACATCCCGTGGAATCCAGTCGGTAACAGCTCTAGTCCAGTGGTCATCTTTAAATCTCATTACGTGACCAGCCCATCTGATTTTCGACACCTTGGCAAATGAGTCCCTGATTCTTGATCGTCGATGGATGTCAGAACTCCGGATTCTTTCTCTCATTTGAGTGAAACGTGATATTCCAGGCATAGCTCTTTCTATTCTTCTTTGGGAGACCTGAATAGCGTTCTCATCTTGTTTGCGTAGGGCCCAGGTCTCTGAGGCATATGTTAATGCAGGAAGAACAGTGGAATCAAAGAGATGTGCCCAGAGCCGGAGGTTCTTCTTTCTCTTAGCTATTGCTTCAACGTTCTTGAAGGTGTTCCAAGCCGCTCTCTTCCTCCTGCGCAGCTCGGGTGCCAGGTCATTTGTCATGTTGACTTCTCGACCTAGGAACACATAGCTGTTGCATTCGGAGATGGTCGTTTTAAAAATTAGGAAAAATTGAGAAGAATCAGATAGGCACAGAGATTGCTCTACCTAATTTTGTCAAATTCTGCTGTCGTGTATTGCCATGCTATGTCACTACCATGATATTAAAAGCGAACATAGGTAGAAGTCACTTTTCTTTTGAGTTGAGTTCTTGATTAGAGGACTACTTTTTTTTTGACTTTGGGTTGATCTAGACAAGCTCCAGGAATTAGTTCTTGCTCTGTTGAAAGATCACTCCTGGGGCTGCTCTTAGGACCATAAGCAGCGTTGGGAATAGAACTGGGATCAGCCAAAACTTCAAGATAAGCAACTATTATCTCCACTCTCTATTTTGTTCTCTTCTACTTTTCCTTCCTCTCTACTGCTGCTATCAAGGAGTGGGTCTTTCAAAGATCCTGTCATACATTGTAGCATGATTCAGTTTTCAGTACACCTGAATCCTAACTTGTCATCATAGGCACAGGACATCACCAAATGTTGTTCAGTCATAATTTTAGCATTTCTTCCACCAATGTGGGTTAAATAGATATTTCAGTGGAAAAACAAGTCATCAATGTTGCACTGAAGTCCTTGTCTAGACTCCTCTGTGCGTCTCTCCCTTCCTGTCATCTCTGCTTGCCTGCTACTATGCTAGACAGGACGCAATTCATGCGTTTGATGTGTTAATATATATTTTTGTTATTGTGTTCTTCAGCTTGTCTAGTCATTTGTTTTTCCATGAAGGGAACTCATCTGAATAACTGTGAATTCTCCTAAGGATGGCTTTCTCAGAGTTTAAGACTCTTTCACAGACTGAAGTGAGACACTATCCTTTGTAGGCTCTGGAAAATAGTTTTCAATACTTTCCTTTGTACTATTTTAAAGACAGCAGGTAGGGCGTTTGCCTTACACGTGACCGACCTGGGTAAGATTCCTCTGTCTCTTTTGGAGAGCCCAGCAAGCTACCAAAAGTATCCTGACCGCAGGGCAGAGCCTGGCAAGCTCTCCATGGCGTATCCAATATGCCAAAAACAGTAACAACAAATCTCTCAGTGGAGACATTACTGATGCCTGCTTGAGCGAATCTATGAACAATGGGAGGACAGTGCATATGAGAATGCCTTCTAGTTATTTCCTTACTTTATTAAATAATTTCACCAAGGAAACATAAAAATTTACTCCTTTCACAGATTGCTTCCGGTTTTTTTCTTGTTCATTATGAACATTTGAACATACAAAAGTTTCTCTAGAAGAGTCCCTCTGTCCACAAGAGCTGTGCTATTACAAAAATGAGCTCATCTCATACTTAAACTGTAAGTTTGGAATTCTGTATCTGAATATGATCTCTCCTGTCAATCCTCCTAATTACAGCTGGACAGAAATTATTTCTTCCCAAATCTGCCTGATATTTTCTTCAACAACAAAAACAGCATATGTTAAAGCAATGAAGCATGGGTACCCTGGGGGCTTTCATATGGCAGGAGTAAGAAAATGAATATTCTCCCCCAAATAAAGAAACATAAAAAATGCAGGTGCTTTGGAATACAATATGTTTCACTCTTTCATGGCTTGAAGTTGCCACCTTACATTTTCGTGTAATTCAGACTTGAATGAATGTTATTAGTTTTTCAAGAGAAATATAGATCAAACTTTAGGAATACTTGCCTTTTTATTCACACATTAACTTATTCTACACAAAACTTGAGTACCAAACATGTGACCAAATATCACTACCAGAAATAGAAGTAGTACAGTGTTTAGTTAAAATTACTAGTGAATTTATGGATCTGCCATCTTATTTCAAATTAATGATAATGTATATTAATCATTTATATTTGCATTTAATTATATATTTTATGTAACATAAACATGTATTTTGGGTAAATGTTTATAGGGATGAAAATTTCTAGGGGTGAAAATTTTGAAATAATATTTACAAATATGCTTACTTTTAAAGTACCTTATAGCATGCAGATTTATAGAATATTAATTATTTGGTGACCAGTAGATGGTAGAAATGTAATATAATATAATATATACTTAATAGGTCTATAATTTTGTTATATTTAAATAATTTATCTGATAGCTATATAGAAATAGCATAGGTAATACCATATCTTAGTCATTAAACAACACATTTATTTGTTCTGGTAGTAAAAATCAAACTGAAAAAGGTAGGCTAATTTGCATTTATTGAATTAAGACATAGGTAAAATAAAGTAAATATAATCATTCTTTGAGAATTTTTAAAAGCATAGTTTAACATTATAACATTCCTTATTATATATAACAAGCTATTGCTGACATGTTCTCATTTATAACTGACAGAATATCATCATCATTTACTGTAGCACTGTAGCACTGTCTTCCTGTCGTTCATCGATTTGCCGAGAGGACAACAGTAACATCTCCATTGTGAGACTTGTTGTTTTGTTTTTGACATATCTAATATGACACAGGGAGCTTGCCAGACTTTGCCGTGTGGGTGAGATACTCTCGGTAGCTTACCAGGCTCTCCAAGAGGGACAGAGGAATCGAACCCAGGTCGGCCGTATGCAAGACAAATACCTTTCTCCAGCTCTAAACTATTTTTGGCACAATAAAAAATCCAAATATTTTATTTACATGCCTTGAAAAAGAGATAGTTAATCCAAAGATAAAAAGATAAAAGATAAAAATTCTGAAATAAAATAGAGATGTCATTACAAAGATAGATAGTAGACAGTGCATGCGTTGGTGTGTGTGTGTGTGTGTGTGTGTGTGTGTGTGTGTGTGTGTTGTGTGTTGATGGGGCTTAATGTCAAGTCCTCATATATACAAGGTCAGTGCTCTGTTGCTGAACTGTAGTCTCAGCAATGAAAATACATACTAAGTGATCAACAGGACCAAAATTCTGAGAGGCAGAAGTGCTTTTCTAAGTGCCCTTGCAATCATTTCTAAACATTTCTCAACATGAGTATGTATTTGTGTATAATATTAAAAGATGTACTTTCACTTTTGATTTTTTTTGTGTACTCTCTGCTCCAGTTATTTTCTCCTCATCTGAATATTGATGGACAAATGTAAACTTCTACAGTGATGTAGTCACAGCATGAATGCATTATGTATTATTACATAAATGTAATATATGTTTACATACTTCAAAGTATTACATTATTTTACACATTTTCTCTTTTGTTTTTATAACTATTCCTTTATTAAATATCTTATTAACATTGTTTATCTATTTTATCCTTAAGGATCTGAAGGTTATTAAGTTGTCATGCATACATATATTTTCTTTACTTCATATTTTGGAGTAATATACTTCTCTGCTGAAATTGGCCTGAGTTCATTTCTTTATGCTGCAGGGAATCTGTGTCAGCAAAGCCTATTGCTTCATAATGAGTTTATCTATCTTCTGTATCCACTTAGACATCATTAACACATTTAATAAGATTGCATTCAATCTGCCCAGACAATCCATAAATTTGACAGCAATTTACAAGTTAATACCTGTGTTAAACATTTGTAATCTTTTCACTTCAGCTAGGGCTCATTAATATGACTATTGTGTTACTGATGAATTGCACTTTTTATTTATTTTGGTGAGTCATTTGTGTTCAAGCATAATGTCAAAGGACAATTTCAAATAAGGTGATTTTTCATTTTCTTCGTAACAGAATTCTTGAAAAAAAAACAACTCTTTAAATGTATTTCAATGTAAATTCAACAACTGAAACCAAATTTAAAAGACAGATTATAAATTCTAAATGTCCATCTTATGATAAAGAACAAATAATTTATGGTTACAATTTTTTAAGCATACCTATTCTTTTCCAATATGTGTTATTGGAAGTCTGCATACTAACATATTTTGTTAATTAATCCAATTTCTTTAGGTTTTATTTTCTTAATATTTATTATCTAAAGGGCAGGCAATGCGACTTTTGTGGTTTCACATCCTTTTTATTTCTTTCTTGTCAGACCTACAATTCTTACCACATTCTTAACAATTTGTATCAATTTGGTTTATTAAATTTGCTCTGTTTTATCCTGTATACTATGAGTATTCTCTTATCTCCTCACAAGTTAAAAATATCCAAAAGCCTCCCTTCATTGAGTGGCAGATATAAAGTGTCTGCAACATGCAATGATGTAAAATTGTATAACAATATAAAAAATGGAAATGATGAGGAGAAAGGAAGGAAGGAAGGAAGGAAGGAAGGAAGAAAGGAAGGAAGGAAGGAAGGAAGGAAGAAGGAAGGGAGGAAGAAAGAAAGAGAGGGAGAAAGAAAGAGAGGAAGAAAGAAAGAGAGGAAGAAAGAAAAAAAAGAGAGAGACATAAATTAGACCCATATCTCTCACCATATACAAAAGTTAATTAAAAATGAACAGTTACCTTTATAATATTGACAAAATTCTTAAGATAAATTGAGGAATACAAAACTCTCAGAGTTATCTTCAGTGAATTAATTTTATTTGCAAAGAAAAATAGATAAATTAAAAAATGTAGCAGTATCAAATTTAAAGACCATTTACTAGGAAAAAGACTTAAAATTATGAATATATATTTTATGGTTTATTCTTTTCTTTCTTTTTTCTTCTTTCTTCATTTTTAATTTTCCATGTGATATCTTGTCACTTGAATGGGAAAATATTTGCACATCATACGTATGAGAAAGGTGTACTATCCATGACATAGAAAGCTTACAGAAAGCTCAATAACAAAAATCTAAAGAGTAGCCTTTAAAAAATGAGGAGAGAAGATGATAAAGGCTTATGTCTTCCTCAACTCAAATCATATGCAGAAGGGTCACCTCTTTTCTGAGTATTTGCATGTAAATTTTCAAATATACTTTTTTGGTCTAACCCTAGCTATGTATAACTGAAATCATATAAGAGCAAGAGTTGTAATACTATTTATCTCACATATATATTGCAAACAAAATCTGGGGTGGATGGGTGAGGGGATTGGGGGGCAGTGCACATATGATCAGATTTTATCCCTGGGACTGCATGGCACTCTGCACACTTCTTCGAGTGAACAATGTCTAAGGAGCAATCTGAGAACTGCCAGGAATGGCCACGAAAAAAGAACGAAACCCTTAAGAACAGCATGGGATTGGCTGTATTTAGCAATACTCTATTAACACGAAAGTTACTAAAAGGTAGCTTGGAAATTGTCATAAAAGTTGTTTTTAGAAGACTGTGGTGAGCTCCCGGAGAATGCTCCGGGCCCCAAATAGAGCCGATATCGCCAGGAGTTCCCAGATGGGGTAGGTGCTACCGTCCCACCTTCTCCAGATGGAATCCCGGTGACCATGAGCTTCTACAAGCATGGCTCTGGCATGCAGGTACCAGGACATTTTTCCCGAACTGCAATGGGGCCTCTCTGGCTCCCAGGCAACCTCTGATTCCGAAAGTCATGCCCACAACTCGCCCCCCCCCCCCCCCAGCGCCAACTTACAGCACACAGCAACAAAGAAGAAAACCGGCTGGAGGGCCTCACAGCTCCCAGAGAATGCTCTGGACCCCAAACAGAGCCGATATCACCAGGAGGTCCAAGATGGGGTAGGTGCTGCCGTCCTGCCTTCTCCAGATGGAATCCCGGTGACCATGAGCTTCTACAAGCATGGCTCTGATATGCGGGTACCAGGACATTTTTTTTTTGAACCGCACAGCAGCTTACGAGGCTGCGCGGCATTTCCTTATATGCAAAGTGATCAATGGAAAATAAATCATAAAACATTTCTCCCTGAAAATCAGGCTTGACTCTTTTGCAAACCACAACACCCAAAAGGAGAGAGAGAACAAAGGGGAATGCCCTGCCTCAGAGGCAGGGTGGGATGGGGAGGATGGGGGGTGGCAGGGATACTGGGACCCATGGTGGTGGGAAATGGGCACTGGTGGAGGGATGGGTATTCAATCATTGTATAACTGAAACCCAAGCACAAAATTTGTAAGTCTACAACTGTACCTCATGGTGTCTCACTAATAAAAAAAAACATATATATATATATATATATATATATATATATATGCATATATATATAATGATCAAGTAATAAAAAAAGACTGTGGTGGGGTGAGTCAATCTTCTTGTGATTAACAAATGCACTACTTTGCATATACTGTATGGGTGGTGTTGTATTTTTTTTTGGTTGGTTGGTTTTAATTTGGGGGCCACACCTGGTGGTGTTGTGGCTTACTCCTGCCTCTGTGCTCAGGGATCACTCCTTCCCTGGGTGGGAAATGAGTCACCACACTGCTGGGACTCGAACCCAGGAAAGCCACAACCAATGCAAATCCCTGACCTGCTGTGCACTCTCTCTCTCTCTCTCTCTCACTCTCTCTCTCTCTCAATCTCCAGTCCTGCTTGTTTTATTCTGGGAAAACACAGAATCCCACTCATTGAAATGAGAAGTAAGAAGCAAACTAAAATTTTATATTCTGCAAGAGGATGTATAGATATTTTGACATAACTATTAACTATTTTTAGTGCTATTTCCCTCCACCCAAAATATCTGTGCTCTTTTTTTGTGTGTGCGTGTAACAATATTGAGTCATTCAAAATAACAACCATCCTCTAGATGTGATCTTGAGTTTCTAAGAACTCTTCAAAGGAGCATTGCTGAACAAACAAAAATAGAACACTTCAGCTGTGAAGTGGTCTAGAACTCTTGCCTCTTGGCTAAGTACCATCTGTCCCCTCCCGCTGCCCTTTCTCTGACAGTGTGACTGCTCACATCACTGGCAGTCAGTCTAATGGAACTGCGCGTTTGCTATCCGTTTCCAGACAGAAGGAGAGAATAGTAACATTCCTTACCGTCAATGTCCTATGTGCTTGATCTCCTATTGCTAAGAATTCTCTTGTTTTCCTTTCCAGGTTTCTGTTCCTTCTCTTGCCCTCTCTCTAAGGTATGCTTTTCAGGATCTTGTTCTGTGTCCTCGTTTATTATTTACAAGCGCTCTCCTCCTATTTTCCGGAAGGAATTCAGCTACACCAATTCTTTGTGCGAAGATCATGACAAGTATATCTTTCTAGTCTGAACTCTTTCAGACTCATATTTCCATGATGTATGATGATCTTACTGTTTCTTCAGAGAATATGAAACATACATGAATTTTTCCCGAATAATTTTCACTTATTCCAAATCGAAAATCTTAGTTTGGAGCAGAAAGAAATTTTCTCTTAGATAATGACAGGAGTAAAGAAAGGCTGAATCCTTTGAAATTACTCACATGATGAAATTTTTGTGACTTAAGGTTAACTATGTAGAATAGGAAATCTGGAAAATGTAAAGAAGAGAAGTAAATGAATGCAGGAATAGCAAAGGCTCATGATAGGCTCATATCTAAGGAAATGGATAGGAAGAGACACTAGAATTGAAAATAAATAATTTAAATAGACAATTTAAATAAACAGTTTACCTAGAATTCTTTAAGTTCTCAATAACGCACTTGGGCTGAAGCGATAACACAGCCCATAGGGCATTTGCTCTGCAGGAGGCCGACCCGGGGTTCATTCCTCTGTTCCTCTCAGAGAGCCCAGCAAGCTACCAAGAGTATCCCACCCGCACAATAGAGCCTGGCAAGCTCCCTGTGGCGTATTTGATATGCCAAAAATAGTAACAGGGGATGGAGTGATAGCACAGCTGGTAGGGCATTTGCCTTGCATGCAGCCTATCCGGATTCGATTCCCAGCATCCCATGTGGTCCCCTGAGCATTGCCAGGGGTGATTCCTGAGTGCAGAATCAGGAGTAACCCCTGTACATCGCCAGGTGTGACCCAAAATGAAAAAACAAAAACAGTAACAACAAGTCTCACAATGGAGACATTACTAGTGCCCGCACGAGCAAATCCAGGAACAACAGGACGACAGTGCTACAGTGGTATTTCAATTCTATAGTATATCACTTATCCAAATGTCTATATAATTTTGATATATTTTTAATATTTAAATTACTAAACTTTAATATCTTTGTTGCAGACATTGATATTTTATTTCCAAATTATTTTTTTTTGAGTCAGAAGGATTACATTTATTTATTTGCATTAGTCTCCATGACATACATAGTACAAAGTTGTTCTTTTTTTTTTTTTTAGGCAGTTTTCCCACTTTATTTTTTTTTTCTTCTGCTTCTTTTTATTTTTTTTCTTTTTTTTTATTAGTGAAAAACCATGAGGTACAGTTATAGGCTTACAAATTTTGTGCTTGGGTTTCAGTTATACAATGATCAAGTCCCCATACCTCCACCAGTGCCCGTCATCCATCCCCATGGGTCCCAGCATCCCCCCCCCTCATCCCCCCCCCCGTCCCATCCTGCCTCTGTGGCAGGGTATTCCCCCTTGTTCTCTCTCTCTTCTTTTGGGTACTGTGTTTTGCAAGAGAGGCTTTGAGTGGCAATCATGTTTGGTCTATCGACTACTTTTAGCATGCTTCTCCCACCCTGGGAGGGCCCTCACAACACCCTTCATTTGGTACTCTCTTCTCTATCTGAGCTTCCTTTTCACCTAGAGCCTGTGGCTGGCCTTCCATTCATGGAGCAAAATTCCTGGTACTAATCTCAGCCATTCCTGTGTGTCACTCTCCCTTTTTGTTGCTTTATGTTCCCCAGATGAATGCAATCTTTCTGTGTCTATCCCGCTCTTTCTGACTCATTTCGCTTAACATGATACTTTCCATGTAGTACCACTTGTATGTAAATTTCATAACTTCATCTTTTCTAACAGCTACATAGTACTCCATTGTGTAAATGTACCAAAGTTTCTTTAACCAGTCATCTGTTCTTGGGCACTCAGGTTTTTTCCAGATTCTGGCTATTGTAAAGAGTGCTGCAATGAACAAACAATTGCAGATGTCACTTTGACTATACCTTTTTGCCTCTCTGGGATATATTCCCAGGAGTGCTATAGCTGGGTCAAATGGCAGATCAAATTCTAATTTTTTGAGAGTCGTCCATACTGTTTTCCAAAAGGGTTGGACCAGCCGGCATTCCCACCAGCAGTGAAGGAGGGTCCCTTTCTCGCCACATCCGCGCCAGCACCGGTTGCTTTTGTTCTTGTGGATGTGGGCCAGTCTCTGTGGTGTGAAATGATATCTCATTGTGGTTTTGATCTGCATCTCTCTGATGATTAGTGATGTAGAGCATTTTCTCATGTGCCTTTTTGCCATTCGAATTTCTTCTTTGCGAAAGTTTCTGTTCATTTCCTCACCCCATTTTTTGATGGGGTTGGGTGATTTCTTCTTGTGGAGTTTAACCAGTACCTTGTATATCCTTGATATCAACCCCTTGTCGGATGTGTACTTGGTGAATATCCTTTCCCATTCTGTAGGCTGTCTTTGTATTTTGGTCACTGTTTCTTTGGAGGTGCAGAAGCTTCTTAGTTTAAGATAGTCCCATTTGTCTATCTCTGTTTTCACTTGCTCGGCCAGTGGCGTGACATCTTTGAAGATACCATTAGCTTCAATATCATGGAGAGTTTTGCTGACTTTGTCTTCAATAAACATTATGGATTCTGGTCTGATGTTGAGGTCATAAATCCATTTTGATCTTACTTTTGTGCATGGTGTTAGGCAGAGATCTGAGCCCACTTTTTTGCATGTAGCCGTCCAATTTTGCCAGCACAGTTTGTTGAAGAGGCTTTCCCTGCTCCATTTCACTTTTCTTGCCCCCTTATCAAAAATTAGATGATTATATGTTTGAGAGGAAATGTCAGTATATTCAACTCTGTTCCATTGGTCTGCAGCTCTGCTTTTGTTCCAGTACCATGCTGTTTTAATTATTACTGCCTTGTAGTAGAGTTTGAAGTTAGGGAGGTTGATTCCTCCCATTTTCTTTTTCCCAAGAATTGCTTTAGCTATTCATGGGGGCTTATTGTTCCATATAAATTTCAGGAGTGTTTGCTCCATTTCTTTGAAGAATGTCATGGGTATCCTTATAGGGATTGCATTGAATTTGTATAGTGCTTTGGGAAGTATT
The DNA here is from genome assembly GCF_029834395.1 of Sorex fumeus. Classification (NCBI taxonomy): domain Eukaryota; kingdom Metazoa; phylum Chordata; class Mammalia; order Eulipotyphla; family Soricidae; genus Sorex; species Sorex fumeus. Next base: position 3,768,119 of record NW_026606149.1, on the reverse strand, counting down.
GCCATTTTGATGATGTTGATTCTCCCCATCCATGAACAGGGGATATTTTTCCATTTCCTCGTGTTCTCTTTTATTTCCTGAAGTAGCGTTTTGTAGTTTTCCTTGTACAGGTCCTTTACTTCCTTAGTTAAGCTGATTCCTAGATACTTGATTTTCTGGGGCACAATTGTGAATGGGATTGTTTTCTTGATGTCACTTGCTTCTCTTTCACTATTTGCGTATAGGAATGCCATGGATTTTTGGGTATTGATTTTATAGCCTGCCACTTTACTATACAAGCCTATTGTTTCTAGGAGTTTCTTGGTAGAGGTTTTAGGGTTCTCTAAGTATAGTATCATGTCATCTGCGAATAGTGAGAGCTTAATTTCTTCTTTCCCTATCTGGATGCCCTTAATATCTTTTTCTTGCCTAATCGCTATTGCAAGTACTTCCAGTACTATATTGAACAGTAGTGGAGAGACAGAAACTTGATCTTTATCCCCTATTCAAATAAAATGTGTAATACAGTAAATTTCATGTAATTTTTTAGAAATATAGATTATAATTATACATAATCTATAAATAGATTTCATAGGCATATGTGAATGTTCGTATTTTGCACTATAAAGTTTTATATTGTTTTAAAATTTATTCTACGGGCTCAAATTTCAATCTGACCATGTGATCCCAGATTCATTGTGATCTTTCCCATTATCCTTTATTGAAACAATAGAATGGAGTTTTATTCAGAATGAAAACGCTTATACTGTATGTTCTAATATGCATAACTGTAAGTCCGTACTATCCAAACTGACATTTAACCTGCTATTCCTTCTGCTCTACACCAATGTTGCCTTTTGATTTGAATCTTTTCTAGAAGAATCAGTGATGATACAAACATGAAGGAAGAACATTAATACTCGAAACACCAATATTAATGGTAATTGTAAATCGTGGTATCTGAGCAAAAATTTTAATAAGATATGTTTTAAAAATCTTTAACTTTCAAGATTTAAGTCCTCTCTTTTTTAACGTTTGGATTTTCAGCTCCGAATTTCACACAGTTTAATTATTTCCTATAAGTTTTACTGAATCCATATCAGCCAAAAAAAAAAAAAAGCATTCTTCTTTTAGTATCAGGGCAGAAATAAATAGAAAATCTTGAAACCACCCAAGCAAAAAACCTTTCAAAGAGTTAGTGATTCAAAGCATGTAAAATATTGGGAATATTTTAATAATTCAGGGGGCGGAAGTTGGGGACTGTGGGTGTGTAGCCGGGCTAAAGGCTACCTGTGCTGGTTCCGTACACAAGTGTCATTCCTGGAGATGCTCAGGGGACCATTTGCATTGCTGGGGATCGAGCCAGTGTTAGCATCATGCAGGGCAAACATCTTCAACCCTATACTACCTCTCTGGGCAAAACCCATAAATTTTTTATTTCAAATATCTCCTCCAGAAATGGATCTTTTTCATGGCATACCTTTTTCAAGGTATCTTGGTGTACATTCAGCCAGATCTCTCACTTCCGAATCACAAATGTAAGATAAGCAGAATGGAGTTAGGAAATTGAGATGAGCATATAGATAATTGTCCACAGGCTACTGATTCTTTGTTATAGATACAAGAAAGAAAAGTCAACAAAAGCTCATTCAAAATTCAGGAGTCTGATAAAAGTTGACTATTTGAATTTAATTTTGCTTTACTCGGAATAAAATTGAAGTAATGTAACAAAAGAAAGGAATTTAAAAAATCAGATTTTACAAGCCCTCTAACTTTCACATTCCACTCTCAGTTGGCCATTTAGCACACTTGCGTCAGACATCTATTTACCAAACCTTTGATTTTATTAAAAATATTTATAACGGAAATAAAAAATTGGAGGTTTATTGCTCTAGCCAATTTTAATTGAGGTAATCTTACATATAGATATGCTTTTCAACGCACAGTTTCAATACAGCAAGAAAATGGATAATGTTTTCAATTCTTCCAGATGAAGTTAGAGGAGATTCCTCTGAGGAAAGTTGGGAGAGAAAGAAAACATAATAATAGCTTTTGCAGAAAGTCTTTGCATCTCAATCTGAGGAGAGAATGATAATCAATCACAACCTCAAACTGAATTTCAATCACAGGAAAACCTTCCTCCTTCAAGATTCTAAGATCTGTTACTAAGAGAAGAATAAATGGGAATTTGTCTTTCAACAAAAATATTTACAATTTTAATTTAAACAAAATCTAGCATTTCTTTTTAACATATATCCTATACTTTCTTTTTTTACTAATATTCAAGACAAAAATATAGCCTTCAGAAGGTGAAACCAAAGTGTAATTAATATAAAATGATCACAGTGACTGAATAGTTTAGAATTTTGTTAAAATTTATCCGATTTCTTTTTTCTTTCTTTCTTTTTTGGCTTTTTGGGTCACATCCTGCAATGCACAGGGGTTACTCCTGTCTTTGCTCTCAGGAATTCCTCCTGGCAGTGGTAGGGAACCATATAGGATATTGGGAATCGAACCCACGTTGGCTGCCTGCAAGGCAAACGCCCTACCCGTTGTACTATAACTCCAACCCCCCAAATTTATGAGATGTCTATGCTAAGGTATTGGATTTCTGTGATAAGTTGATAGTTGGTTGAGTTCACCAAAGAGGTCTCATGCTCCCCGAATGTTACTCTAGGTCTAATCTCCATTCCCTCCACTTCTCACCCACCTCAATTTTGTTTTTATTTTTTATTTTCATTATTATTTTTTAAATTTTTATTAGTGAAACAACATGAGGTACAGTTGTAGACTTACAAATTTTTGTACTTGGGTTTTGCTTATACAATGATCCTGTACCCATCCCTCCACCAGTGCCCATTCTCCACTACCACCAGTCCCAGTATCCCTCTCTCCCCCCATCCCCCACATCCCACCTTGCCTCTGTGGCAGGATATTCCCTTTTGTTCTCTCTTTCCTTTTGGGTGCTGTGGTTTGCAAAAGAGACATTGAGTGGCAATCATCTTCGGTCTATTGTCTACTCTCAGCACGCATCTCCCATCCTGGGAGGATCCTCCCAACACCCTTTATTTGGTGCTCTCTTCTCTATTTGCGCTGTCTTTTCCCCTAGCATAGCCTCCAAGCCATGGAGTAAACCTTTTGGTACTTACCTCGGCTATTCTTGGGTGTTAGTCTCCTATTTTGTTACTTTATGTTCCCCAGATGAATGCAATCTTTCTATGCCTGTCCCTCTCTTTCTGAATCATTTCGCTTAGCATGATACTTTCCATGTAGTACCACTTGTATATAAATTTCATGACTTCATCTTTTCTAATAGCTACACAGTGGAGTACTATGTAGCTGTCAATTTTGTTTTTAAAAGATGTGTTCTGCTCATAGATAGACTTAAGCTCCAATATAACATTCGTGGGTTTTTTTTTGTTTTGGGGGACCATTCCTGGAGGTACCATATGGTATGCCAAAGATAAAACCAGGATCGACAATGCATGAGGTAAATGCCTTACCCTCTGTACTATTGCTCTAGCCACACAGTTTTCATATAAATATTCTTCATTTTCAATTGGAGTACTATAAGCTAGTGCTGTGCACTCCATTTCTCTGATGTATTAGTTCAAATCTTGTCGACTTTAGACCATTCCTTGGTCAATAATTTATCAGACACTCAAACAGCCCATACAAGGAACATAATCACTTGGATCCTTCTTACAAGATTAACTTGAGCACTTTACCCAATATTTTATGTGTTTTTAAATAGAATTCTGTTGAACTGATCTGAGAGGTCCCCAAACTCCCTTACAAATGACTAATTATTTTGTAAATTTTCCCGATAAAATAAGCTAATGGTCACACATGACCAATTCCAACCATTGCAGTGAGCACTTGCTGTCTTGCCTACATTGACCATGACAAAAGAAGTGCTAGGGAATTGTGTCTCTTCATTTAACACCCGAGGGCACTTTAACAAGTGCTAACATAGATTTTCGAAGATTACTCAGTGGGATTCCTCAGATTTTCTACTTCGCAGAATATTGCTTTCCAGAGGTAATCAGGTACATCTCTGGTCAACACACACACACACACACACAGATACAGACACACACACACACACACAATTTTATGTGATAAAATGTGACTTGGATTCATGAAAGATCAATAAGAGAAGCAGCCAATGCCTTGTCCTAATGTGCAGTTTAGTTTGTTTTATTAACATCAAGTCTCTAGCTGGTACTTCAGTACTTTTTCAATGAAATGTACCAAAGACTCTGTCTTTTTCCCAAGATGCCAGGATGCTGGGGACCTACATCCCCAGAGTATAATTGAGACTGATCAATTAAAAATACAGCACTTATCATCATGCCATCCTGCTAGCTAACTTACATTTAGCTGTGCACTATTTCTATAATGAGACAGAATTATGGTTGTGTTACTGGGAACCCTTTGAGGACGAATAAGCAGTTTTAGAATTCAGATTCCCAAATGGTGGAAACTGATCTCTTTTTCTTCCTGTCATAGCATTCATAAACTTTACAATTGAAAAGGGTTCGCTCAGGACTGAAACACAAAGAGCCCACGATTCCCTGCCCCTTTTAACAATACACACTTCAAATAACATGGGGGGGGGGAGATTCCGTATTTCTTTCATTCTATAAATGATGTTTAGTCATTTATAGAATAAAGTACACAACGGGTGGAGTCTCATCGAGTTCATGAAGACTATACAGAACTCTGAGATGTACTCAGAGGCACACTTGAAAGTATTTCATGCTGTCCTTCAGCACAAGTGTCTGAAATACAGCTGCCTCAATGCAATAGATCTAAGACAGGTTCAGTATGTCTCTCAGAGACTAAACTTAGAGATCTCAAAACCCGCCATACCAACAAACGTATTTCTCCCTTGCTACATTTCACTAAAACTAAAGAATGTGTAGAATTTAGATAATTAAAATAGTCTGCATATCTGGCAATTAGAAAATACACTATGCAAACTAACATTACAAAGATTCAAAACAAATGTATCATATACTATATGATATGCCTTTGGTTTAAGGGTCACACCCAGCTATCCTCAAGGCTTACTCCTGGCTCTGTACTTAGCAATCACTCCTGGCAGGATCACTGGGGCCATATGGGGTGCTGAGGATAAAACCCAGATTGGATGCATGTAAGGCAAGTACCATACACACTGTACCCCCTCTCTGGTACTTATTTTTCAAACCCTAAGATTTACTAAGTGATAAAAATATATAAAAGGTAAGAAGCATAACTCATCTGATTCAACAACATAGGTATTAATCTCATTTATTTGACATTCTCCTGAGCTTTGTGAAAATTTAAGATGAGGTAAAATTCTTCTCATTTTTTTCTGACTTTCCTACATAGAAAATGTATTAGGAAAAGCGTGTGTTTGTATTTTATCTTGTAAAGAATGTTTACAACAAAATATTAAATTAAGGTGCAATCATATCACAACTTAACTGCAAGAAGAAATTTATTCGTATAAGATAAGATATCTTATCTTGTTTAGTCATCCATTTTCTCCTGTAGAGCAGTCAATTGAAATCTGTTCCAGTGCCTTAGGAATTTTTGGTCCTAAGACAGTAAATATTTTTTAGTGCATAAATAATACATATGTGGTAAATCTTTAGATGAGACTGAAAACCATTTGGGGTTTGTTGAGTGGTACAGGCAGTGAAGCTCAAAGCTTACTCCTGGCTCTGGGGTCAGAGATCACTCCTGCTGGTGTTCAGAGAGCCATAAATTGTGCAGAACTAGGTTGAACCTAAGACCACAAACTACTTAGCCTGAATAATCAAAACTCTGGGCATAAGTATTCCACTGAAAACCATTTCCCTATTGTTATTTTAAAAATTTTCAATAATAAAGCATTCAATCCCGCTTTGTTCTTCTTCCAAACCCTCAATATTTCCACCTTTTATTTTAACAAAGGGGATGCAGAGGCTGTTAGCAAGATTGCAGACTATCAGACAATTGAGCCATTATCCTCACAAAACTAAAAATGCCTGGAAAAGCATGACACATATGTGAGTCATCAGTGCAAAGGGGTGAGCAGATAAACATAAGAGTCTGCTCAAAGCCAGAAAAACAAATATATGATTTTACTCCGTTAATGGAGGAATAAAGAAGCAATCAAAAGGCAAAGCAACAACAAGGTCCCAAATCATTGATTTGGAGAATGAAGTAGTGGTTGCATTTTAATAGGGCTAATAGGTAGAGAGGATCAAGTGTATGAAATGGAAGGAAGTTAGACCTTTATTGATGATCATGACTAGTTATTATAGATGCTAAAGTATATAAATGTACACCTGGAAAAGCTATGCAATATTAGAAAGCAATAGCACTTTAGTTACAAAATATTTTAAGTTCTAATTTAAATGTTCAAATATTCATCCCAGAAAATACCCTCCTTACCTGGTACTTGTGTTTTGAAGAGATTATCTGTTAATGAGATGACAGGACTCTGGTTGAAGAAAAAGTAGCCAAACTGACTGAGGGTGCAATAATTGTTTACCAGATTTTTATCTTCTCCACTTCAATTGTGTTCATTTGAAGCCAACTTGACCTCAATTAAGATCCTTTAAAGTAAAAATGAAAGAAATAGAACATTTATATTTCGTTTCAGGTGCATACCCATCAAAAATGTAAATGCACATAATCACAGAAGTCTAATTTTGTTTTCTCCAGTTAAAACAATCCTTTGAAATGCAAATGGTATTCTAATATCTACCTTCTATACTAAAATTGTTTGTTTTTAATAACATCCTGGTTAAGCAATAACTGAAAGATTTATTTTGCTCCTAGCTTCTTAAACTTAAAATTATGTCAGCATAATTTAGCCATATTACAGGACCCCATTGTATTTTACTTAGTGTGATATTCAATTACACCAATATATCCAAAATGTTGTGTTTTTGTTTATTTCACTCTTTCTTCAATTCTATTTATGCTAGGAACTTCAATAGAATGCTAAATAGAAAAAGTTATTGGGATCATCATAGTTATTCTAAATGGAGAGAAATGTTCAATAATTTAGCGTTGTTTATAACTAGCAGTTAAACCTTTGTATATGCCTATTCCCAATTAAATATTCAACTTTAGGCAGCACTAGCTGACTAATTTTAGTATAAACAGATATCAAATTTTATAATATTTAAGACATTTGTGGTTTTTTGGGCCACACGTGACTGAGCCTAGGGTACACTCCTAAATCTGTCATTGAGATCACGGTTGAAGGAGTTAGGAGCCCTTACACAGTGCCTGGGGACTGAACTGGGGTCAACCATGTGCAAAGCAAGTCAGTTATCAACTGTACTCTCTCTCCGGCCCGTGTCTCCATAATTTTTAAATTTAAATTTTGCTCTTTAGTTGTGCTTACCTTATGAATCATTCTCTGTGAGGGCTAGGTATTACCCAGGAGTGCTCAGGGGATGATGGAGGTTGTGCTTTGTGCCAGACACCCAGTCTAGGCTCTTGCAAATACAAGGATTCTTCTTTACCACTTGAGTCTGATTTCCTGCCTCATCTATTTTAGTGAAGAAAAATAGTTGTTATCGATAGAAGTTTGCAGATATGTGAAGGGAGAGAAATAAATCTTTTATAAAGAGAGAACATACATCTTCAGAGGGAACAAATCCCCTTACACCATTCTTACCTTTTATATCAAGCCATATATTTGAAATAACACAATGAAAATATTTTAATTTGTTGACCTTTTATTACAAATAAGTATGCATTTGTGAATCTTCATGAACTGATAGCTTATTTCTTTTCAGCTCTGAATAGTCCATTTTGTACATATCCACAAGCGTATACCTCTCTTTGGCCCCAAAAAATATTGTGTTGCCTCTAACTTAGATTATCATGTTTATTGAGGTGATACAAATTCAAAAAATTGATGCGCAGGATTTTGTGTGAATATAAGCTAGACTTTTTGTGTCAATAGCAAGATGAACAGTTTCCTGATTGCATGTTAAAGGTATGATTGGTTTTATAAAAATTTCTAAATTATCTTGTATAATGAGGAAATCCCGTTCCTTCCTCACATCCTCACCAGCAGTAGATTATCATTCCTGCTTCTCCACATTTTTTGCCAGCATTTAGTATTGTCAGAATATCGGATATTGATCATCCTGCCAACTGTGGGAGTATCTTACTGTTAATTTTCATTTCCTTGAAACATGATATGAAGCATATCTGCATGTAATCTATTTATAGATCAAGTATCTATAAAATTTTGTAGGCCATTTTTAATTGTAAAGTCATGCTTTTTAATTTTTTTTAGTTTTAAACACTCTTTGTGTGTTTTGCATCACAATCACAAATCACAAATCATCCTGTTAATCGTCGATTGCCTCGAGCAGGCCCCAGTAACGTTTCCTTCATCCTAGCCCTGAGATTATATTCAAGGCTCTTTAGGAGAATGAGACCCATCATTGTTACTGGTATTTAGCATATTGGGTACGACACAGGGAGTTTGCCAGACTCTGCCAAAGTAGGAATGAGATAATAAGATGTCATAATAGGATGTCACGCGGCCGCAAATGCGGCCACGCGGTTCCGGGAGCTGGTTTTTATAGTCTCTGAGTCTTGGCCGTTGATGGGATTACACGGAGCCAGGGGGCCAGTTGGTGCATGTGACCCCCGCCTACTGGAATTTGGAGGATCTGGGTGGAGGATGCTCGGCCCAATTCCGAGTAGGCTTAGAGATCTCGGCCCCGGAACCTGTGTGACTTTGTCCCTCTGCCAATACCTTCATGTGTGCGGAGAGTGGTCTCAGCATGGTGGTGTGTTTTGCATAACAGATCTTTATCCAATTTAATTTTGCAATTCTTTTGTACCAGTCTGTGCCTTGTAAGAAACAACAACACACCCTGTCCTCCCGCTGTTCATTGATTTGCTCAAGTGGGCCCAGTAACGTCTCCATTGTGACAATTGTTACTGTGTTTGGCATATTGAATATGTCACGGGTAGTTTGCCAGGCTTTGCCATGCAGGCGAGATACTCTCAGTAGCTTGCCGGGCTCTCTGAGAGGGGTGGAGGAATCCAACCCGGCTCGGCTGGGCTGGCCTTGTAAGAAAATATAAAATATTTTATATTATGCTATAAATATAACTTTATCCAAAATTAAGTTGTTTATCATAGCTGTAAATATAAAAGACATAAACCTTTAAAATGAAAACTGTGTTAAATATGAAGAGTACACATGTGTCACATAAATTAATTTATTTTTTAAAAAAATATTTAATGTAGTGATTTTATTTATCTTCTTAACACTGTCTCTTACAGAGTATTTTTTTTTCATTTCACTAAGTCCCAACATTATTATTTCTTTCATGGATAAATGTGTCATCTAGATTTTCTAGGTTCATCATCAATGATTTTTTATTATTTTGAAGAATATAAGATCTGATTAAACTCAATAATTTTCATAAACGTAACTGAGATGTTGAAGCATATTTTTTCCATTTCACTGCTTTATCTTCCTTGTCAAATTTAAATTAATTATAATATTAAGTCTATTTCAGGCATCTATTATATTTCATTGATGTATTGTTTATTCTTTCAGCAATTAATATTGTACTGATTTTTAAAAGGTAAAGGTAAAGGCCCTCCCGTTGATCGTCGATTTGCTCGAGCGGGCCCAGTAACGTCTCCATTGGAGACTTTGTTGTTACTGTGTCTGGCATATCGAATACTCTCGGTAGCTTGCCGGGCTCTCCGAGAGGGGCGGAGGAATCGAACTCGGGTCGGCCATGTTAGCCGCTTGTAAGGCAAACGCCCTACCCGCTGTGCTAAAGTTTTAGGTTCTTGTTGAGAATGAGTCGATGTTTCCAATGTTTATTAGCTTGTTTTTAGATCTTACCCAGCTCTGATCAGAGTTTGTTCTCAGCTCTGTGCTCAGAGACCACTCTGAGGGGCCCAGGGATCAGATGCAGTGGCAGGGATCAAATATCGTCCAACTTTTTGTTCCTCAACATTGTATTGACTCTTCTGGGTATTTTTCCTTTCCATATAAACCTTATTATCATATATAATATCCTTAACAAATCAGATTTGGTTTCATTGAATATACAAATGGATTAGAAAGATAAGATATCCTGAAAATATTAAATCTTCTGATCCATGAATAAGTGCCATTTCTCTGCCTATTTGTGCCTATGATTTGTAATCAGATTTGAAATCATATTGTACCTAGGAATTCAATTTGAAGATTTCATATCATAATAATGCAATGGTATTATGCTTTTAATTCAACTTCTATAGGCTAGTTTTTTCAAACAGAGTAAAAGAATTGGCATTTCTTTATCCTGAATCTTTCCTATAATATCTTGATTATTTAAGGGGCATTTTCCTATTATTTTAATTATTCTACATAGACAATCATGTGATCTTCAGAGATAGTTTTATATTTTACTAAAGAATCTGTATATACTTAGTTTATCTCTCTTGCATTTTCAGGATTTAATACAAAGCTTAAGAGAGTTGTTTGAAGGCAATATTGCCATATTTATGCTATTGATGGGAAATATGCAAGTTTATATCAATGTTAGCATTACAGTTCACCTATGTGATGAAAATTAGTGTGATTCAATTGTTTTATTCAAATTAGAGACAGAATGTAAATTATTATTTTTATTTTATGATCATTGTATGTGAAAAAATGATAACTAAAATTTGGAACAAGTCATAGGCATAGAATAATTTTATTTTTATTTTGTTTTAGTGTTTTGAGGCATGCTGGCTGACTCCTGGCTCTCTGCTCAGGGATCACACCTGGAAAGGGAAAGAGGATCATTGTGTATGCCAGGCATGAAATCTGGGTTGGCCACATGAAAGGCAAATATGTTACCCGATCTATTATTGATCTGACCCCCTAATATCATTTTCAATGAATATTCCATGATTATAAATAATTATAAGAGATAATTAAATAGAGAAGCTTTTGTTTATCTAAATTTACCACTACCTATATTTACTTGGTCTGGAGCAATAGCATAGTGGGTAGGCCATTTGCCTTGCACGCAGCTGACCAGGGTTCAATTTCTCTGCCCCTCTCGGAGAGTTCAAAAAGCTTCTGAGAGTATCCCGCATGGCAAAATCTTGCAAGCTCCGTGGCATATTCAATATGCCAAAAACAGTAACAAGAAGTCTCACAATGGACATGTTACTGGTGCCCGCTTGAGCAAATTGATGAACAACAGGACAACAGTGCTATAGAGTGCTATATTTACTTGAAATGCTATTTGTTTTGTATTAGACTATCATTGATTTTCCTGACTTTACTTTGTACTTTTGATGGTGTTTCCTATATTCTTAAATCCACAAGCATATATTTGGTATGGTTAAATTCACGGATGTCTCACTAATTGTGTGATTCTGTGAATACATGTTTAAAATTCAGCATACAATAACATAATGCTACTTTCAAGATGTAAAATAATCTTTAAAGAGCAAAAAATATTCATTATTAATAATTTATGGTCACTAAATTAAATCTATTAATCATTGCAAAGTAAATTTCAAAATTCAAAAAGGAAAACTTCTGGGGAAGAGATGGATTTTGGTGGGGGAAATTATCCCCTTAATAATCACCCCAAGTTCAATATAACCCACTGGGTAAAACAAGTCTAGTTAAGTTTCTACAGTGAGGACCCAAGGAGCTGACCATGATTTCAGTACTATACATCAAAGGTGCTGGCTGATTGTTTATCACTCTTGGGCCTCAGTTATGTAAATATCTCAGGTCTCTGCTCTTCAAGTACCTGTAAGTGCTCCTTACTATACCAATGGTGCAGATTAGTACAAGGAATTTTGCTCCATGACTTAGAGGTCAGCCACACATGCTAGGGGAAATGGGAGTTCAGATAGAGAAGGGAGCACCAAATAAAGGGTGTTGGGAGGATCCTCCCAGGATGGAGAAGCATGCTGAAAGTAGACTATAGACTAAACATGATTGTCACCCATTGCCTCTTTTTCAAACCACAACACCCAAAAAGAGAGAGAGAACAAAAAGGAATGCCCTGCCACAGAGGCAGGGAGGGATGGGAGAGATGGGGGGTGGGAGGGATACTGGGATCCGTGGTGGTGAGAAATGGGCACTGGTGGAGGCATGGGTATTTGATCACTGTATAATTGAAACCCAAGCACAAAAATTTTTAAGTCTACAACTGTACCTCACGGTGTCTCACTAATAATATATATATATATATATATATATATATATATATATATATATATATCAATGGTGCAGATGTCAGGAGGCAGCAATAGACCTTGTGTTCAGCAAAGTGAAGGTAAATTGACAGCCAAGTCACAGCATTTGTCTGTCTCATTCTTTGCCACTGACCCAGCTGGACAGAGGTCAAAGGTGCCATCTGATTGGCTTTAGTGTGGTAAATAGCTGCATTTTTAAACTTTCGGTATGAAAATTTCTCTTCAAAAAGTGCCTATTGGAAAACCCCCTACAGTCTCACAGTAGAAATAGAATCTTAGTGGATCTGGGCTTTCAGCAGAGCTAGACAAAACACGTAGGAAAACTTTTGGATTTCTATGATCTGTAGCAGGTATTTCACTGAAATGCAGGGTAAAATAAGTTCAATTACATACACACACACACACACACACACACATACACACATACAAACAAACATTGGTGAAATGAGGCTGTATTGGCATGAGAAATGGTATCTGACACAATCTGTGAGTGATAAAATCAGATGCAACTACTCCTCAAAATAACAAGAAAAAGATCCAGTATCAATCAAGACAGGCCCAGGATAATATCATAATCACAGCTTACTGGGACCTTTCCATAATAAATTCTTAGGAATTGAGAATTGAACATCACCCAAATATAATACACTGCCAATAAAGGATCATCACATGCAAAATCACTTACTGAGAAAACTGCAAAATATGTTTTAAATTTCATAGTTTGAGTTAAGTGATCCTCAAGTAATCCTTTTGTTGATTTCCTGGAGAACGGCATGTGGAAATAAGATCTGCTGTTGAGACCGTTGTAGGTTAGCGGTGCTCAGACTGAGAATGAGAGTCCAAAGTGGAGAAAAGGAACACAAACATCTGGGTGTTTGGGTCTCCATTGCAATCTAGCGACAATAACATGCACTTAATTGTATTCATCATTTATATTAAAGGAAGAAATTGTTGGTTTTAAAACCAAGAATAAGTTGAAAAATATTTGTTGCTGTTGATCTCTACTAGATGAGTTGTATGTGATTCTCACAGTGAAAGTTTGAGTCTCAGATTGGTCATCTAAAAATATGCTCTATGTACTGCATTTTTTTCTTTTACATTTTTGTATTTTTTATACTTATTTTAGTATGTGCCATAATAGCAAATGTAATTTACACATAGTTCATAGATTTGGTTCTGACTGAAAAATAGATATGTACAATGAATAAGATTTTCTAATATACAAATTATATTTGGCACCAATCTTTATTAAGTCAGTATTTTCCCTACACTTGTGGGTGACTTATATGTGTATCACTTATTGTCAGATTTTTTTCCTTGTTAACATAAAGATCTTCACTATCACTATCACCCCATTGTTCTTCAATTTGCTCAAGCAGGCCCAGTAACATCTCCATTCATCCCTGTCACATGCAAGTGTAGCTCGATGACATATTGTGGGCTCTTTCAGGATCAGGGGAATGAGGACCATTCATTGTTACCGTTTTTGACATATCGAGTACACCACGGGTAGGTTGTCAGGCTCTGCCGTGTGGGTGAGATACTCTCAATAGCTTGCCAGGCTCTCTGAGATGGATGGAGGCCTTTGGGACAGCCTCTAATCACCTTTACAGGTATTCCTAGTCAGACATATAGGCAGGTATGATACTCTCAGTAGGCTGCCGGGTTCTCTAAGAGTGAGAATTAGAGAATAAGAGGTCGCACGGCCGTGAATGTGCCTGCGTGCTTCTGGGAGCTTGGTTTTATAGTCTCTGGATGGTCGTTGATGGGGTTACACGGCAGTTGCTGGGTGTAACTGTCTAGCTACTGGAAGGGGGGGGAGCTGGGTGGAGGAGGCCCAGTCCCAAACCAAGCAGTCTTGGAGATCTCAGACCCGAGTTCCGCACACCTGGGTTCCTCTGCTGTTCCTCGTCCAAGCATGTGGACTGTGGTCTCAGCATGGCTTTGGCTGGGTCCCAGAGGTCTTCAGCTGTCGGGACTCTGACCTAAAGATCATGGCCAGGATTTGTTGTTTTTTATAAGGAAAAAAAGTTTTATGTCAATATTTACTTATTATTTCAAAACATATGTGAGTTCTTTAAGTGTGTCATATTGGTGCTAAAGAGAATACAGCAATTAAGGTATTTGTTTTGCATACAGATTACTCCAGTTCCATCCCTGGCATCAAATTAACCTCCAAATCGCCGGAGGTGAGCCCTTGAATTCATGGCCAGGAAAAGTCCCTGAGCACCACTGATTGTGGTCCAACACTTCCAAAAAGAGAATAAAAAAGTTAAAAATTATATTACATAAATATAATATAGGAATTTTTAAATCAATAATTCTAATTTTCATGCAATGTAACTCACTTTAATTGAATACATATTACACTTTTGCAATATGCACATATGTCAACAATAAAAATAATCTATAAAAAATTGTCATCACTTCCAAAAGCAAAGTCTAGTTATAGTTTTTGAACTCACCTCTTCTCTTATCCAGGGCAACCACAGAGCTGATTTCTATAGTATTCACATTGAGTTTTCCTCAAATATAAAAAAATAGAATACATAGTGTGTCACCTTAAGAATATGACTTCTTTACCAGAGTTTAATTCCTTTGTAGTCCATCCATGTTATTATGTATTCCTGAAATACATTCCATTTTCTTATTGAATAGTACTCTGTCACATGGGAATTCTTTTATTTATTCATTGCTAGGCATCTGGACAATTTTAAATTCTTGACAACCATGGAAACAAATACAGTGAGCTTTTGAATTCAAATTTTGGGGGACATAGGATTTAATTTCTCTTGGATAAATACATATTCATGCAATTATTGGTACCTTCAGTGATTTGTAACCTTGTAAAAGCTTTTATTTACTTGTGCTTAGTATTATCAAGCTTTAATTTTAACCATTGTGGTAGAGAGTTTCTCAATATCTACTTAAAATATCTTGATATCAAGCTTATTTGTTGTATTTAAATAAAATTCGTAGGTAAGAAATACGTAAACACATTTTATCTAAGTATTTCATTGTTCTTTTCCTTGTATTTGGCTAGAATAGCTATTTACACTCCCAGGGCATGTATATTTTGCAATATTTCTCCCAGTTCATTGATTAACTTTATATTTTCTAAATAATAATATCTTGGGGGCTGGAGCAATAGCACAGTGGGTAGGGCGTTTGCCTTGCATGCGGCCAACCCAGGTTCGATTCCCAACATCCCATATGGTCCCCTGAGCACCGCCAGGAGTAATTCCTGAGTGCAGAGCCAGGAGTAACCCCTGTGCATTGCTGGGTGTGACCCAAAAAGCAGATAATAATAATAATAATAATAATAATAATATCTTTAAATATTTAGTTTGTACATATAATGTGTCTCCTTTATTGTTAGTTAGCATTTCAATCTTAATTCAGAAGTATTTGCCATAATCAAGATAAATCATTTGTTCACACATTTTATTCTAGTTTTTTTTGTAAATTTTAATGTTATAATGAAACTCAATGCAGCAATAAATATAGTGCATAGAGCCTGCCCTCTAGGAAAAATGTCTGGGATAAAGTCTCTTCTGTGAGCTGTGATTTCATTATCAGACAAATGATTCGATTCTCTAAGACTTAACATTCTTATTTTCCTTATAGGAATGACACTTAGAGTGTACAATAATTCTCATAATTAATTAGACAATATAATGAACTTCTGAAATGATTACTGAATCATCCTTTATCACATTGTAAACAATGATACCTGCTATTTATTTTTATCTATGGTATAAATTCCTTAATACTTTATAATTTAGTATACTCCACAGTTTAAAAAATGTGGCCTTGACAAACACAAAGAGAAGGACCACAGCAATTGAATAATGAATATGGCCTTGAATGCAGCTGACCCTATTTGGTTCTTTGACCCCCTCCAGGAGTGATGCATGAATGAAGAACCAAGAGTAAGTCCTTAATACTATTGAGTTCAGTCCCCCGAAACTAATATAAATATTTTTAATGGAAGAGGAAGAAATTAATACAAAAAGAAAAATATGCTAATTAGTGTATTGGATTAAACACATCATGATCTGCACATCATTGCAGGAGTTACTACACAAAGAGAGAATCTCTAAATTGACCAGAATTCATCCTCTAATATAGTTAGTTGAGTACAAGGAATATAGTTCCAGAACACGTGCCAACTGTAACTTGTGAACTAATTCTCATGCCCACAATGAATAAAAATCAGAAAAAAATATATCCAAAGACTTGTGAGAATGTTCTTCTGGAACCTGGGCAGGAAAAGAAACTTGGTACCTGAGCTACAGAACAGAGGGTAGGGTGATTGCATTGCATGTGGCTGACCTGAGTTCGGTCCCCAGCACCCCACATTGTCCCTCAAGCACTTCCAGGAATAATTACTGAGTGCAGAGCCAGGGGGGGTAACCCTTGAGCATCGCTGGGTATGACTCCCTCGAAAAAAATGGAAGGAAAACTCATTGAGATACTGAGGACCAAATATTACAGCCTTGAAAATATGAATTTCTATTCTAATAGTTTAATCTCTGCAATCATTGGGTGGGGAGTGAGGACATGTGTGCTTCTAGGTAGTGAAAGCTACACTTCTCTCTCAGTTACAGGAGGCCTCATGAAAATTTGGCTCTCTTCTCTGAAGAACGTGTCATCTGTACAGAATCACATATGGCTTCTTCTTCTCTTCCATCACTCAAGTCTGCTTATTCAGGTTCAATCCCATAGTGTCCTGTGTAGGTGTCTGGTTGCAGCTAAACAAACTGGGGACAAGGAGTGAGCTACCACTCAGGTTCCATTGTGGACATTAAAAGAAGCTTCTTTGCTTGTCAGGGAAGCAAAGTTGAGCCTACCTGAAAGGATGCAGCGTGTGTGTCTGATTCTCCACATTAATGTTTAAAAACGAATTCAATCAACTGAGGTATCCTCAACATCTGTGATACTCTCTAGGCTAGTCCAGTAGAGGGACTTTGCCCACAGAGTTGAGGTGAAGGTGGAACAGTTCACAGCTATGAAAGTATGAACAAAAATGTGTGGAAGACAATGGAGTCATTTAGTCTGAAAAAGAAGGCACAAAAGGGAATGTCCTGCCACAGAGGTTGGGTGGGATGGGAGGGATGGAGAGGTGGGAGGGATGCTGGGATCCGTGGTGGTGGGAAATGGGCACCGGTGGAGGGATGGGTATTTGATCATTGTATAATTGAAACCCAAGCAAAAAAATCTGTAAATCTACAACTGTACCTCATGGTGTCTCACTAGTAAAAATAAATAAATAAAAAATCAGTAAAGTAAAACACACACACACACAAAAAAAGAAGGAAATTCTAGCATGCAAGGCAACATGGTTGTACCTAAAGGCCATCATGTTAGGTCAAAGATACCAGTAACAGAAGGAAAATGCTGCATGACTCACCTTACAAAGGGTTTAAAAATAGTCAACCCATAAGATTAAAAAATGAAATTGTCGTTGCCAGAGATTGAGGAAAGATAGAAATAGAAAGCCAAATTCTGTGTTTTCAAGGATAATAACATTTCTGCAATGTGAACTGATCTTTGCTGTACACTACCAGCAGCGATTGTTAACATACACATATAATTCGGCATGTTAAAATATTATTAATTCTATTATATATCAAAGTTATGCATTTTAAGATAGGCTAAGAGGGGAAATATCAAATTAAGTGATATTACCCAAGACCAAACACACACACACACACACACACACACACACACACACACACATGCACACACACAAAGGCAAGAACAGTTTGAGTCATAGAACATAAATTGGAAACATGGGTATGTTTTGAACCTTGGCTGTAGTCATGCCATCACAATTGTACATGTAAATTCATTGAGATGTATATAATACTGTATGCAGTTTTGCATGCAAGTTTTTTATCAATACTTATTTTTAAAATAGAATAAGATGATGGTAGATATTGGATATTTTCAGTTTTCCTTGGATGTGATGTTTTGTGGTTAGTTCATCTTTTCACTTGAAGAAGAATAGGAATGTTATCGAAGACCAGAAATAATTCTGGGAGTAACTATAATGCACTTTATATTCCTCAAATAAAAATTATAGATAAACTAAAGTCTTACTATTAACATTTTGTCTCAATCATTCTAATCTAATTCTAATATTTATCATAAGCATATAAATATGATTTTTTCAATTCTATGGTAGAAAATAAGCATCAATGTTAGATATATTTTCTTGTACAATTGATGAATTTTGATATTTTGTGACAAAATTTGTCATAAATGCATTCATAAACACATTTTTCACTGCAGAGAATAAAATCTGTAGAAAAAAGAACTCAAACACATAACTAAAAGAGGTAAGTGACTTTATTTCCTATGTAGGTTGCGAATGCTAACTTGGATGGCTATACAAAAGCAAATGAAACTTGTGGCCATCATTATTAAGTTAAGGTAATCCCTGTCATCTAATTCAGGTATCTATATTGCACATATCTCATTGGTCAGACCCAATAAACTAAAGAAACCTCATAATGTGCTTTTAATCAATCTACTCACATTTTTAAATTGTCTAAAACAGAAGTTTAAAGACCATTGTGAGTATACATAATTCAATTTTCCATTGCCAGTTGATTGTCAATTTGTAGAGAAAAATCATTGTGCCAAGTTTGTCTAGAAAAATATCTACATGAAAGCTATAAAATTAGCTACATGTAGCATAGCCAGAAAGAGTCTGTTCACTTTCTGTTGGTGAATATTTCTAAGGCCAATCATTGAAGTAACGTTGAGGAAAGATGTCACAATGTAAGTAGCACTGTCCTCCCGTTGTTCATTGATTTGCTCAAGTGGGCACCAGTAATCTCTCCATTGTGAGACTTGTTGTTACTGTTTTTGGCATATTGAGTATGTCACACGTAGCTTATCAGGCTCTGCCATGTGGGGAGGATACTCTCGGTAGCTTACCAGGCTCTCCAAGAGGGACGGAGGATTCGAACCTGGGTCGGCCATGTGCAAGGCAAACGCCCTACCTGCTGTGGTATCACTTATATACTCTGCCAAATTCAAGTGACTTAAATTATAAAGTACAGTGACAAAATCAGAATTTGCTGGACTGGAAAAACTGATTTATACTCATAAATATTTCTTTGCCTGTAATTTCAGATTCCAGTATTTGTATGGTCGGGGGTGGGATGGGGTGCACACAGAAGTGCTCAGGGCTTACTCCTGCCTCTGCACTTGAGAGATCTTTCCTGGCAGTGTTTGGATGACCGCACAAGGTAGCAGGGATCAAACCAGGATTAGCCATTATAGGGCAAACACTGTAGTCCCTGCACTCTCTCTCCAGCCCCATAAGTTCAGTCTTTAAAATAAATCAAGAAAAAGTTAGTAAATAATTTCCTATAATAGAAAACAGATACACAACTGACATTAAGATCACGATCACGATCACAATCATCCTGTTGTTCATCGATTTCCTCGAGCAGGCACCAGTAACGTCTCCTTCTTCCTAGCCCTGAGAGTTTAAAAGAGCCATTTCAATGCTCTTTCATGATTAGGAGAATGAGACCCATCATTGTTACTGGTATTTGGCATATTAAAAATATGCCAAAGATAGGACCAAGAAGATCAGCTGAAGAACTTCACATTGGGACCCATGGCCTAGAATGGAACGAAAAGGGTGAGAGACTGTCTGAGTTCATCATGTCGACCAAGACCATTCATGGTAACTCACAGTTCCAGAAGGCAGAATCTAAACGATGGACATGGGAGTCTCCCGGTGGACGATTCCACAACGAAATAGACCACATCATATTCAATCGACGGTTTTGCCTGACTGATGTCGCTGTTGTCCCAAAATTTTGAACGGGATCGGACCACCGTCTTCTTTGTGCAAAATTCTACTTCACAGAATGGGGAGAAAGGGCTGCAAAGTTCAAAAAGAGAACTCCCAGAATGACCACCAACTGGGAACTCTTTGGTACTATTGCAGCAACATGGGAAGATGCCATTGTTGACAACATTGACGAGGAATACGATCAACTGGTTCAGCACCTCCATGAATGTGCGAGGAACGCCAAGAGAGAGATAGCCACAAAAAATCGCCTATCTTCGAAAACTCTTGAGCTAATTCGCCAGCGTGGTTTGGCGCATGCCTCAGGCAACCGCAAGCTAACGTCCAAGCTCGCAAAGCAGTGCAGAGATGCGATCAAGGAAGACCTCAAAGAGAGAAGAGCAGAAGTACTGGTAGATGCAGCAGAAGCCGGGAAAAGTGTTCGTAATGCCTGCCTGTCCTTCGCCAACTACAAGACCAAGATGACTGCCCTCCGACGTCCTGATGGATCCATCACATTCTCTAAAACGGGATTGGAGAAGATTATCCATGACTTCTACTCAAATCTCTTCGATAGCCATGTCCACTTGCTGACATACCAAATTCCACAGGATGGATATGTCGTTCCCAACGTTCTCTCTTCCGAAATCCAACACGCCATTTCGTCGGTAAAGAAACAAACAGCACCCAGCCCAGACAAGGTCAGACCTGAACATCTGAAGAACCTGCCATCAGTACTCATCAATACACTGGCTCGGCACTTCACTCGTTACCTGTCTGAATGCAAGGTTCCGTCCCAATGGAAAACCAGCAGGACCGTACTACTGTTCAAGAAGGGAGACATCCATGACATTGGCAACTATCGCCCAATCTGCCTATTGTCTGTCATCTACAAGTTTTTCACTCGAGTCATCCTAAATAGGATTGGCAGAACACTAGATGAAGGACAACCATGCGAGCAAGCAGGGTTCCGCAAAGTATTCAGCACCATCGACCATATTCACACGATAACCAAGCTCATTGAGGTTTCTCGGGAGTTCAAGATGCCGCTCTGTTTAACGTTCATTGATTTAAAGAAGGCCTTTGATTCTGTTGAGACGGAAGCGGTCATTGAAGCCCTAGCCAATCAGGGCATTCAAGCCCAATACATCAGGATCCTCTGTGAGCCGTATTGCAGATTCACTACCAGGATCTCACCATTCTACAAAGAAGTGATCGTTGATGTCAAGAGAGGGGTGTGGCAGGGTGATACCGTTTCACAGAAACTCTTCAGTGCCACCCTCGAGAACATCATGCGATGACTGGAATGGGAAGGAATGTGAGTGAAGATAGATGGTCGGCAACTACACCACCTCCGCTTTGCTGATGACATTGTTTTAATAACTCCACACATCAGCCAAGCGGCACAAATGCTGGCCGACTTTGACCGTGGGTGTGGAAAGGTAGGACTACAGCTGAATCTTACAAAGACAATGTTTATAAGAAACAGCCTTGTTCCTGACGCCCCATTCGCTCTCAATGGAATGACCATCTCCGAATGCAACAGCTATGTGTACCTAGGTCTAGAGGTCAACATGACAAATGACCTGGCACCCGAGCTGCGCAGGAGGAAGAGAGCGGCTTGGAACGCCTTCAAGAACGTCAAAGAAATAGCTAAGAGGACGAAGAACCTCCGGCTCCAGGCACATCTCTTTGATTCCACTGTTCTTCCTGCATTAACATATGCCTCAGAGACCTGGTCCCTACGCAAACAAGATGAGAACGCTATTCACGTCTCCCAAAGAAGAATAGAAAGAGCTATGCTTGGAATATCTCGTTTCACTCAAATGAGAGAAAGAATCCGGAGTTCTGACATCCGTCAACGATCAAGAATCTGGGATGCTGTCTCATTTGCCAAGGTGTCCAAAATCAGATGGGCTTGTCACGCAATGAGATTTAAAGACGACCGCTGGACTAGAGCTGTTACCGACTGGATTCCACGGGATGTCAAAAGACTGCGTGGCCGCCCACCTTCCAGATGGTCAGACTTCTTCGTCAAGATCATGAACGATCGGTTTGAGGCCCTTCATGTTCTTGGAGCGAACAGATGCCATTGGGCTACACTAGCACGTGACAGGGACAAATGGAGACGTTACTGGCGCCCTCTGGAGCAAATCAACGACTAACGGGAAGTTAAGTGATTAAGTGATTTGGCATATTGAGTACGACACGGGAAGTTTGCCAGACCCTGCCGTGCAGGCAGGATACTTTTGGTAGCCACACGTCCGGATGGGCCTCATGCATGAAAGAACTGGCAGAGGAACCCAGGCATGCGGGTCCCGGGCCTGAGGCCTCCAAGCCTACTCGGATTGGGATTGGGCCTTCTCCAACCAGACCCCCCATATTCCAGTAGGTAGGCATCACACCCAACAGCTGCCACCAGCACCAGGTTGGTCCCATCAACGGCCAAGATGCAGAGATTATAAAACCCAGTTCCCAGAAGCTCATTCACGGCCGCATGACATCTTATTATCTTATTTTTCCTTTGGAGAACCTGGCAGACATTAAGATATTAATTAAAACTTTATGACAACTCTACAGTACAAAGATGCCCCTCTGAAGAAGGGCCAGTATTTATACAAAGACCAAATGCTTTACATTGAAAACTTTGAGAGCCCGGCAAGCTACCGAGAGCATCTTGCCCGCATGGCAGAGCTTGTCAAGCTCCCCATGACGTATTCGATATGCCAGACACAGTAACAACAAAGTCTCCAATGGAGACGTTACTGGGCCCGCTCGAGCAAATCGATGAACAACGGGAGGGCCTTTACCTTTACCTTTACCTTAATATTACACAACAACCAACTCACATTGTTGTCGATAAATAAGCATATTATCTACTCCCACTCTTTACATAGAAGCATTTAAGAATTGTGGGGGTTTTTTATTCTTATTTAAATACTTCTACTGGTTATGGATCATTTAAATGTTAAGGTTAGAAGAAACTGAAATTTTCACTTCAGTTTAACTTAATGTGCAGTGTTTATTGTTTTCTATTTTTTTTCTTTTTCCTAGTTTTACAGACAGTGCCTGAAAAAAAAAAAGAATGAAAAATGATTTCACCTTACTTTTGAACTGTAAACTGAACTCAATCAATGTAATAGATATGAGCAGGTTAGAATCTTTGTTTGAAAATCATTCTTAGTTTCTAAATCTCTGCTCGGGCAAAAAGAGGAGATAAACTCAAGTCCTTACCTGCAGCAGAGAAGTCCTTATTTCCGTTTGATGAGGCATTTGACAGCAAGTTCATAGTACCCTCCATTTACAGGAAAACGCTTCCCACCTGGGGTTTTCCAGGACACTCCAGAGGGTCCTTCTTATCTGCCCTCCTCTAATTGGCGTCTGGGGTGCTGTGATTGATAGCTTAGAAACAAGGAGCTCAGAAGGGCTGAAAGGAGTACTTTTTCCTGCCCAGATACACAGGGAGTCAGACTCTGAATTGTGCTTTGGTCTCTGAAAAATTATTGGATTCCTGCTCCTGCTGTTTTTCCTCACTTCTTCACCCCCACTCCCACCCCCAACCTATTTCATGACCTGCTTTTGCATCCATTTTTACAAGTTGGGACCTGAAAATAGTCCTCCACCATAAATGCATCACCAAAATATTTCATTCTCCTGATGGCATTGATTCTCAATTAACTAGCTTTCTTGTACAAGGGTCAAGAGTTATCCCTGTCTGATTCACTGCCAGTCTTGACCACATAATATGATTCAGTCTGTGTAAGGTGAGTTTGGTCCAAATGTCAGCACACTGCCTAATGCGGATGAGGATATGTTTGGAAGGGACCCAATCATGACATCAGCCTCCAGGTTACTCTCTTAGCTTGTATGCTCTGACATATTGCAAAAGGTAAGAAAGCAGTGAGCCATCTTCAAGAGTTCTTTAGTTCAAGAAACATTTAGAGAGAATGCTTTAATCTGAATCCTCTCCAAAATTCAGAATCATCCCACAATTCCCTGAAGCCAGCAATTGTGGGTTATTTTGAAATTTAAGATGATGAAAGATTTTAGATATCGCTCATGGACTAGAAATGGAAGAAGTTGTTTTGAACATGCTAGAATTCAGAAAAAATGTTTCTAGATCTATTGTTTTAAAGGCTTGAATGCATAGTGACTTTTCAACATTCACTGCCTCGTGTTTCATTTTAAGTGTGTTTCTAAAAAATGCCAAAGATATATCAAATTTTGATAATTTCAATAGGATTTTAAATACACTTGACGATTCCCTATTTAATAGAAATGTGCATTGATTCATTTTGAAGGTGAGCATATGTTTCCTGGTTCACATTTTCAGTCAATCCAGGTTAGAATTTATCACTATTCAAACAACATCCTGTCTAATCTACTATTCTAAATAGTTCTTCATTAAGCTATCCCATTAAGTGGTTATTTGATATCTACTCATTGTAATGTTCTACATTTGAATTATTAGGCTGATTGATTTAAATTTATTTAATTCACTGCAGTAACAGCCTGATATATTTTTAAGTAAATAATTACCTTTGTGAAAATAATCTAAAAGTATAACCTGTACTCTTTTCAAATTATTTATGGTTAAAAGCAAAATAATAAGTTCAAAATTTTCTATTCCTGCAAACTTAGAGTTCGCTCTACAAAACCATTTATTTTATAGCTGGGAAAGTTGTCTTCCTCAATTCTCAAGATAAAAGTATGTTTCTGACAGAGTCAAAGGTGAGACATGAATTAGCACCAATTGCAAAAGGTGCCTTCTAGACAACTGCACTGAGAAATCCTAGAAAAAGTGGCACACAGCTCTTTTACTGAAAGATTGCTAAAGGATGGAAAACTTCTAAGGAATTGCACTGATGCAATGGGTTGGGAGCTACTAAAATATATACCACACCATATATTATATATTAACTCTTGCTCATTTTCTAAAGTGGAGAACATTTCTGCTATTTGGAGAAGATGACAAAACTTCCAATTCCTTGGGTTGCAGTTTCCTTAATATCTCTCATTAAGTTCCTCCAACAGGGCCAGAGCGAGGGTATGCCAGGGTTTGCTTTGCTGACCTAGGTTTGAACCCCAGAAACTGCAGAGCCAGGAGCAAAGTCTTGAGCACAGTGGGTGGAAGGGGGGTGCAAAATCAAATAATATCTGCCATGATGCAGGTGCTGCTTTGTGTCTTTTTGTCTAATAACATGAATTTATTATGTTGTATAGACACAATGTAGCTATGTCTATACAACTTAGATCTTCTAATCATATTTGGCAATAATAACCCGTGTTCATTCTGCAGATTTGGCAATTTAGCATAATCTGTAGCAAATTAGGAATTTCCTTAGTTTTAAAATGAAGATATGAACTATGGCTGATTTTGCATAAACTAAGTTAAGCTTTTATTAGGGTTATAACTGTCTTTAGAAGAATCTGTAGCATCAATTTGTTGTTAATGTTGATTTTAGGAGAGGCTGTGAATATAATAGTTTGTCAAATATGAAGATCTAAACTTAAATTTTATGTCTATTCATAATAAATTATTCTAGTCTTTAACATATAACCTTGAATATTTTAAACAATAATTACTTGCATAAATGCATATATGTATATATAAATATTTATTTTACCTGGGTGATTTAGACAAGAATATAGACAGTAAAACAAATTCAATTTTATCTGATAATGCACATTCACTTCATATCCAAAACGAGGTAACTATTGTAAATTCTTCTCTTTTTTATCCATCCCCAAAGATCAGCATATGTTTTTGCATTTTTTATTGCAGATATAAAATTCATTAGAGTGCTACTTATGGAAATCCTGCTTCATGCAGCTAACTAGAAATATTCAATTCCATAGTTTTTAAAACTTCAATATTTCATAATAATCCCTAGAAAAGCATCACATTGTATCTTATAGGAACATTTATTATACTGCATATCTATATCTTCTGCTTTTTCTGCTTTATATTTCTGCTATGATAATTGTCTTTTAAAAAAACAATAGGGCTAGAGCGATAGCACAGCCGGTAGGTGTTTGCCTTGTACAAGGCGGACCCGGGTTAGAATCCCAGCATCCCATATGGTCCCCCGAGCACCACCAGGAGTAATTCCTGAGTGCATGAGCCAGGAATGACCCCTGTGCATCGCTGGGTGTGACCCAAAAAGCAAAATAAATAAATAAAATTAAAAAATAAAAATAAAGAATAAAACAATAATTTTAGATAATTTTGCTTCCAAAAAGGTTTAGATTTACACATTTATATTCACTTTATTGCACATAGACTTCCTTATATTATAATTATTATTTTCTTTATATAGCACTGTCCTCCCGTTGTTCATTGATTTGCTCGAGCAGGTACCAGTAATGTCTCCCATTGTGAGACTTGGTGTTACTGTTTTGGGCATATCATATATGCCACAGGGAGCTTGCCAGGCTCTGCCATGTGGACCAGATACTCTCCATAGCTTGCCCAGCTCTCCGAGAGGGACGGAGGAATTTTCTTTATATCACTGTCACTGTTACTGTCCTCCCATTGTTCATTGATTTGCTCTAGCCGGTCCAGTAATATTGTGAGGCTTATTACTGTGTTTGGCATATACGTCACAGGTAGCTTGCCAGGCTTAGCCATGCAGGCGAGATACTTCGGCAGCTTGCCTGGCTCTCTGAGAGGGACGAAGGACTCGAACCTGGAATTTTCTTTATATATAAAGATAAAATGTTCTACTTTAAAAATGAAACTGATTTCTCCTATAAATAAAAATTTGAATCACTATACAGAAAATATTCTGACTTTTGAGTATTTTTAAAAATATCTGGTGTACAACATAGAATATGGAGAAGTCAAAACAAACTCAAGATACATTTGCTTTTCTTGTAGATAAAATAAAATATATTACATATCACTGTTTGTAGACCATTATAAATATGAACTACATCAAAGGCAGACAAACTCTTTGTTAAGAAGAGAGAACATTTCACTCGGTTGGGGCAAGTATGGGATGTGGTTCACCATAATTTTGACCCATATACTTAATGACTTTATAACTACTTTACAAGATCACCACATCTCACTGCAAAACACAACATCATTGGTTGAAAAGTCAATTGCCCTTTCGCTCAGTTCTCATGCATTTATGCAGGAAGTGTTGGCTTTAGAGGCAAAGATTTAACTCAACATACACCAACTGTTATGGTCTCAATGTGTCCCCCAAATTCTTTATTTGAAAAAAATCTAACGCTCCAGGGAATAGGAACTGAGGCTTTGGGGAGGGGATTGGACCATAAGGTCAGAGTTTTCCTGATGGAATTATTACCTTTATAAAAGATTTCTTAAAGAGAGTCCCTTGATCCTTCACTACCTTGGGGGAAGCAGTTCCCATTGAAGTAGACAATTTGTAGTGCAGGATAGGCTGGGCATCAGAACTGAACTGTCCAGGGTCCTACTGTTAAGTATCCTGGGCTCAACTCTGCTGTTGCTAACTCATAAGATGCAATGTCTCATATAACTAATAAGATGCAACATAATGAACTTTTATGGTAGCCAAAATGGATGAACGCACTGTGTTTGGTTTTGTCTTCTATCTCATTTAGTGATTGATATTATGCACTAAGAATCTTCAATAATCTTAAAGTCCAGTGGAAAACTATATTCACTATGCATTTTAAAACATGCTACTAATTGAAGTTACCTCTATCAGATTTATATAACTAAGAGAGTAATTAGACACTAAATCAATCATGATTTCAACTTAATATTCAAATCAATGCAAGCAGAATGTTAATTAGCTATTGATTCAGATATTAATTCGATTTTAATAGGATATAAGCACTCATGACACAGTCTGAAATGACAGAGTTGCAGTTTTATATTTATATTCTTCCAAGAACACAATCACCCATCTACTTTTCCAAACATGTGACGACACTATATGCTTCTTTCTCTCCTATAGATTGGGAAGAAAATCCTTTTTCAAAGATATTGAACTTCTTTATAACCACTTAGAGCAATAGAGCTCAGGCTCATGTAATTGCTCTCAGACAAGAGAAAAGACTCAGAAAAATTGGGCAGCTCATGAATTTCTTTGTGCTGTCATCAACATGGGAAGGAGAGGTTATTAAACCTAGCAATGGCTGCAATCCCCTGATTGATACCAGGTGTCAGATTTTAAATTCTTTCCTAGCCAGGCTTGTAATGCATGCATTTACCAGTCCCTAGCTCGTGGGATTTTAGGTGAATTATCGTTCTCTGCTTCTATTTCATCATCTCTCCGGAACTCTCATCTTCACTATTTTTCTTCTTTTTTTCTCCTTAAAATCTTACAAAGTAAACTATTTCTCTTTACCATATGGTGGCAATCAATGGTCTTGCTAATAAAGTACTAAGAATTATTTTCAAATGAATGTGGTTTCAAATTATTGAATTATTTTCAAATGAAGTAACATTTGGTTTTAAAGTTGTTATATCTACTTTATTGAAAAAAAGAATATTTCCTTCCTTAACAAATAAAAAAATCCCATTATTTTTCTGTAGCAGTCAAAATATAATTTTTCAAGTTTAGTTTCTAACATGAGGGCTATTTAAGCGCTTATACATCTATTTGAGAGAACAATATTTATATGTAATATATACTTTTACATAGCTATAGAGAGAAGGGAAGTATTCTATAGTGAGAAAGAAAGAAAAAGGTGAATTTTACACTATATACTTCAGAAAGATATATTCCTAGTAAATTCACTTTTAAATGGGTTTGAACAAATACAATAAATTAGACAGGAACACACTAATGCAAAGAGCAAATTTGTAATATTATCTCAAAATTGCAATAAATTAAATTAGTGTAAGGCATTCCTGCTCTTATTCGCATATGAAAATTCCCTCTGCATCCATCTCGCCCCAACAGATGCCCAAGAAATAGAGACGACTCAATGCCCAGCACATATGTATACTGCCAATTTTAAGACTTTAGAAAACATGTTTTACTAAGGTGTCATTCACAGGCTCACAATTTCTACCGTTATACAGAAGGAGTTTCATCATTTTCAAACACTCTTCCACCCTAAATGCATTTAGAAAGAATACCACAAAACAATCCATGATTAGACGGTCTATTACAGACTGGAGCGATAGCACAGTGGTAGGGTGTTTGCCTTGCACGCAGCCAACATTGCCAACCCGAGTTTGATTCCTCCGCCCCTCTCAGAGAGCCCAGCAAGCTGCCAAGAGTATCTCACCCACACGGCAGAGCCTGGCAAGCTCCCCGTGATGTATTCGATTTGCCAGACACAGTAACAACAAAGTCTTCAATGGAGACATTACTGGGCCTGCTTGAGCAAATCAATGATCAACGGGAGGGCCTTTACCATTACCTTATTACATAAATAGAAAAAAAAGGAAAAAATATCTTTTAAAAAATGACTTTCCAAACAGGATTTGGGAAGCGCAGGGTTCAATCTGCAAACACAACAACATTACAAAGAGTTCCTTAGATATTGGATACCTTAGATATCCAATATTTTCACCTCACTTTCTGGAGACAATTTAAACTCACAGGAAGTGGGTGAGAATATGGGGATATTTTTTCTCTCACTGAAACTTCTCTGTGCCATTTTTTTAGGATTTTATTTTTGTTCATTACTTTCTATTTGGGGCTGGAGCGATAGCACAGCGGTAGGGCATTTGCCTTGCACGCAGCCAACATGGCTGACCCGAGTTCGATTCCTCTGCCCCTCTCGGAGAGCCCGGCAAGCTACCGAGAGTATCTCGCCCGCACGGCAGAGCCTGGCAAGCTCCCCGTGACGTATTCGATATGCCAGACACAGTAACAACAAAGTCTCCAATGGAGATGTTACTGGGCCCGCTCGAGCAAATCGATGATCAACGGGAGGGCCTTTACTTTCTATTTGTGGTACCACTTCAGTGTAGCATTTATTTGTGGCTCACGCGCACACAAACACATATATGTTTACATATATATGTGTGTATGTATGGGTATATATACATATAGGTGTATATATATAT
The DNA here is from genome assembly GCF_029834395.1 of Sorex fumeus. NCBI lineage: Eukaryota > Metazoa > Chordata > Mammalia > Eulipotyphla > Soricidae > Sorex > Sorex fumeus. The sequence goes on along the minus strand of NW_026606149.1, from coordinate 3,738,072 downwards.
GTACATATATATGTGTATATATATATATATATATATATATATATATCCGTGTGTGTGACAGATACATTCAATAAAAACAGAAAGTCAGTTTGGAAAGTACAGTCTCATGTGAATGGCAACACCACATTCAGAGATCAAAGGCTGCTCCCTTAGGTCATAGCTCTAAGGCCAGGATTGCTCATAGGCCCTCTTTATATTTCTTCTTTTGCTGTAGCTGAGATGCTCGGGTCCCGATAGTGTGTACTGGTGCCCACACTTGGCTGAATGTGCACCCAAGGGACCTCCCACTTCCTGTCCAACTCATTTAAATAGGGGATTCGCATGTTCCTTCTGATATCATTTAGCGTTACATGTACTTATATGTCTATAGGTATTCATAAAAAAAAACACGAAGGCATATTTATTTATAGTTAATGAGAGATATCAGGCAAACGTGACTGAGTGTTTTCTACGTCTGTTCAATAAATTACCACAAACAGGATGACCCCAAACAAGAGAAATATTTTCATTCACAGTTCTGGAGACCAGCTACTAAAAAAAAAAAAAATTAAAATGCTCTGGGGATCTAGGAGAATATCTTTCTTGTTCCTGTCTTTGGGAAAAAGAAAACCCTTTTATATGTAGCAGTGCTCAGTGGGCCCCAGGGAGCATTCCCAGTGAGACTCTGCCTGCTAGGCTTACAGCAGAGAGTTGTGATATGGATCTTGTCTCTTACCAGGGACTTTCTCCTGAGGTGTGGGCCTTTAAACGTGTAGGCATGGGTTTAAGACCCAACAACATCTTCTAAAAAAATCATGGGCTCAAGGATCGCCCACATCTTATTTCAACATGAGAGCCTTCTCTTAACATTTTGATGGTCCAGGAGTTAGGAGCTTGGGTGGTATGTGATAGACAAGGCACATTCTGAGGTTCCTGAGGGAATTTGTATTTAAGGGGTACAACAGTGGCTCCCTAGAGTGTGATTATAGGCAGCTGAGACCCAGGAGGAATTTTTCACCCAAAACCTCCTAGTGAAGGATGAACTCAGGGCAAGTTATTTTCCAGAATTCCAGTATTCTGTGCTTGAAATCCCACGCCTGACCACTAGTTAGTGACTACTTTGTGAAGTTTCTTCTAGGGAGATGAAAATATTCTAGAGCTAGAGAGAAATCACAGTTGTTCAAAACTATCAGTGCTACCCTAGAATAAGTACAATGATACGTATAAATAAAGACATATATTATTATCACTTGTATCTCCTATCATCCCATTGCTCATCAATTTGTTCAAGTGGGCACCAGTAACATTTCCGTTCATGCCTGTTGCGTGCTGGAGTAGCCCAGTGATGTCTGTGTTCTCCAGGAACACGAAAGGCATCAAACAGTTCGTTCAGGGTTTTGACAAAGAATTCTTACTATCTTGTAGGTGGGCGGCCAGGCATTCTTTTGACGTCCCGTGGAATCCAGTCAGTAATGGCTCTAGTTCAGCGGTCATCTCCAAATCTCATTACGTGTCCAGGCCCTCTGATTTTCGACACCTTGGCAAATGAGACAGCGTCCCTGATCCTCGACTGTTGACGGAGGTTGGAGCTCCAGATCCCTTCTCTCACTTGATTAAAGCGTGACACTTGGAGTATATATTATTATATAGCACTATAGCACTGTCCTCCCATTGTTCATCGATTTGCTCCACTGGCACCAATAATGTCTCCATTGTGAGAATTGTTGTTACTGTTTTTGGCATATCGAATACGCCATGGGGAGCTTTCCAGGCTCTGCTGTACAGGCAGAATACTCTCGGTAGCTTGCTGGGCTAAGAGGGATGGAGGAATCGAACCCGGGTTGACTGTGTGCAAGGCAAACGCCCTACCTTCTGTGCTATTGCTATTGCTCCAGCCCATATATATTATTATAAGTGCTTAAATTTCAACATAACCCTTATCTTTAGTTAAGATAAAATTTTCATACATGCAACTTGCATATGTATAAAAATCGCATGAATATCATTTTATGAAGGAATCAGGAGAAGACAAACTAATTTATTATATCAATTACATTCAATGCATTCTTTACATTTACCATTTTAAATAGTTTAAAGTTAAAAAAAACAACCTTTGTTTTATGAAATTAGGGTATTTTTTGGGGGGAGATTAGCCACATGGGCACTGCACAAGCCTCTGGAACCAAAGCTTATGGATCTCATTTCTAGGTGGTGAAGTATGTGATTAAGGGGACAAAATTCAAAGCCTCAGACCCACAGTCTGCTCAAGGGCACACTGAAGAATTGGAAAATTTTAATTGGTCAAGTGAGGATTACTTTAGAAAGAAGAAAAGAATATACTAGAACAATTAAAGTCTCTCTAAGAAAATACCTACAGGGGCCAAAACAATACTACAGTAGGTAGGGTGTTTGCCTTGCATGTAGTCAAACCAGGCTTGATGTCCGGCATCCCATATGGTCATTGAGCACTGCCAGGAGTAATTTCCTGAGTGCAGAGCCTGGTGTAGCCCCAGAGCATTGGGAACCTTGATTTGTTCTAAAAATTAACAAACAAAAAATATCTATAGCTATTTCTGATCTACATTTCATATTGAAAGGAAATGTAAAAGACAGAATGCCTTTACCAAAAGACAAAATGCCTTTACCATGTTTGCATATGTTATGGTATGCATGGTATGCAAATATGGGTCTGGAGCTATAGCACAGCAGGTAGGCCATTTGCCTTGCAAGAGCCCGACCTAGGTTCAATCCCCAGCATCCCATCTGGTCCACGGAAAACTGCCAGGAGTAATTCCTGAGTGCATGAACCAGAAGTAAGCCCTGTGCATCTCCAAGTGTGACCCCAAAAGAAAACAAACAAACAAAAAAAAACAAAGTTACACAAATATAATTGTTCATGATTGCCTGCACTAAGCAGTTTTGTGACCGCTAAGTCAAGGTGTGTAGTCGACTGTTCCACTAGATTTGGGCTATTACCCTTGATGACATTTACACAGCACAAAAATTGCCTAAGGATGCATTTCTCAGTGTAGTTAAGTGATGCATGACAGGTGAGGGGTGTGAGTGAAAGAGAGGAAAAAGTGAGAGAGAAATTTACAGAAAAATTGGGAAATGACCACATTTTTAGTAAACAATGGTTTAGTAAATGACATGAAAAATGTGTTTGCATCTGTCAATCCAGCCCTCATGCAACCACCATCCATCCACCCATTTTATATTTCAATCAATAAACCTCCCACCATAAAGAAAAAATAACTTAATCACTGGAGAGATCATTTTGGGCTTTTACATAATTTAAAGCAAACGATGTGAAATCACCAGCTCACAGTTGCAACAGAGGAAGATCTAATGAAAGTCACTCTGATGTTTCTTATTAACTGTGCTTTTTTTTTCTTCAAGAAATCTTTCTTTTTTTTCCACAAAATTGTCCACAAAGTCTTACAGAGCATGAGAGGACAATGTCACTAGAGAGGGCGTCCCAGAAATTAGCTTTCCCTGGGCCTGATTTCTTAGTTACAAGGCAATACCTTTGCCAAAGCAATAATGACTCCCCAACATCACACTACCCATTTATTCTGCATCCAGTTAATCTTCACCAGCCATATGAAAATAGGTTGTTCAGAGCCCTGTGTGCATCCATTACCACTCTAATAGAGAAGAAATTGCTGTGAGACCAGTCTATGTGGAGAATGTGTTAATGCATTCAGTTTACTATAGGTGGCTCAAGTCAGATCCATTTTATTAGTATTATGGAAGCTATTCCTTTAGAAAATCAGCGAATATAAAACATAAACCGATTGCCTTTTCCATATTTATATCATTCTGCATATTTTTAAAAAACATTCGGTTAAAAGATGGACCATAGTAACAAAATAGAAGACTAACACCCAAGAATAGCAGAGATAAGTACTAGGAGGTTCACTCCATGTCTTGGAGGCCAGCCGCACATGCTAGGGGAAAAGGCAGCTCACATAGAGAAGGGAGCACCAAATAAAGGGTGTTGGTAGGATCTGCCCAGGATAAGAGATGCATGCTGAAAGTAGACTATAGACCAAACATGCTTGCCACTCAATTCCTCTTTTGCAAACCACAGCACCCAAAAGGAAAGAGAGAACAAAAGGAAATGCCCTGCATCCCCCACAGAGGCTGGGGGGGGAGGGGAATGGGAGGTGGGAGGGATACTGGGATCAGTGCTGGAGGAGACTAGGCACTGGTGGAGAGATGGGTACTAGATCATTGTATAACTGAAACCAAGCACAAAAATTTTTAAGTCTACAACTGTACCTCATTGTGTTTCACTAATAAAAATTTTAAAAAAAGATAGACCATAGACTTGGGATATTTATTAAGAGAGTAAAACAATTCATTGCTGCATTTCTGCCATGATTATGTAATCCCGCAGTAATATATATATTAATATATATATTTTTAAATTCTATTCTATTTTAAAAACAAGTTTAAAGAGACAGAAAGATAATTGAACGGTCATTGCCGTTTCTAATGGCTAAATCGATGCTTTGCATGCAGGAGGACTTAATCCCCAGTACCACATGATTGAGCACTTCTGGAAGTCATTCCCCAGAATTGAGCCAGGAGTAGATCTAACGCACACTGCATGAGATCCTCCCAGAGTAAACAAAAAAGGAGAATATTTTTAGAAAATAAAATTGTTCAAAATTGTTTAATAATTCACTCATACTGTCCATTAATATTTACAGTGTTATTGGTCCATGCAGGTACTGCTCTCATGCTAACGATACAGAGTAGAGAAAAGGTTTTGCTTATCTCAGAGATAAGGAGAGGCCAGGTCAAAAGGCAAGATAGAATTAGGATGAATTTGAGTGAGTATATACTTGTAAATGAATTATTTCATAATTTCTATACACCTAATGGAAAATGAAAGTGTCAGAGACATCACAGAAATAGATTTATCATTAGGAATCAATTTGAAGATGCCAATGCATAAATTAATCAACATTTTTATGTAAAACATGGTTGGCATTCACAAAAGTCAAAACCAATGCTATAAATTGCCTTTAGTAAGCCGTAAAATAGACATTGTGTCTATTTTTTTACACGTAATAAATAGCAGTCTGGCCTTTACAGTATACAATAAGGAAAAGTTAATTAAATGTATTATTTAGACTATTTCTTCCTGTATTATCCAAGGTTGCAGCTACTAATTGTATGTGGGCATTGAAATTAAAATTTTGATTAAAGTAAACTTTATAATAAATTCAGTGCTTACACTTTATTAGATTTAAAGTGTGCGGATAAATTTTTCCTTATTTTACAGTTTTCAATGATTGTTCTGACCTAGGAGTTAATTAAAAATGCACCTAAAATTTTAAAACATGACATAACATAAAACTTAGATTAGTAAACATTGTGCTGGGGCTTGAACCAGGGCCAGATGCACAAAAAGCAACTGCCAAATACACAGTACTGTGTTTTCAGCCTCCAGAAAGTTCTTGGAGCACAGGAACGATGCATGCTGAAGGCCATGATTCAGGCACCCACAGGGCATGGTCCCCTGAACACCAAGCTTGTTGGAAGCCATTAACACTTCTGAATGTGGTCCCCAAATCAAAGCCAAACAAAACAGAATTTAAGAAAAAGCAAGAAAAGATTCTCAACATCATTCACATCTTTTAATTTGCAAACTAAAACTAAAAGAGGGAGAGGGAGGGAGAGAGAAAAGGAGAGAGAGAAAGGGAGATAAAGAGAGGGAAAGAGAGGGAAAGAGAAAAAGAGAGAAAGGGAAAGGGAGGAAGAGAGAGAGGCAGGGAGAGAGGAAGAGAAAGAGAGAGGTAGAGAGGGAGGGAGACAGAGAAAGGGAGAGAAAGTAGAGAAAGCAAGGGAAAGAGAAAAAAGGGAAAGGAAGGGAGAGAGAGAGGAAGAGTGGGAGAGAGAGAGGGAGAGAGGGGGAGAGGGAAGGAGAGACTGAGAGAGCAGTTAATATAGCATAGGAGTCCAATTCAGTTCCTGGTTCAGCATAAGGTTCATTTGAGCACTGCCAGAAGTGAGCCCTGAGTTGGGTCCAGAGTGCTGTGGAGTGGGTAGGGACCTTTGCCTTGAATGCGGCCCATCTGAGTTTGATCCCTGGCAACCCATATAGTCCCCCCAAACCCTCCAGGAGTGAACCCTGAGGACACAGGCAAGAGTTAGCCCTGAGCACTGCTGACTGTAGCAAAAAAATAAGAAAAGAAAGTGAGCCCTGAGCAGAGTTCGGAATAAACTCTGAGTATTGTGAGTTTTAATCCCATGTTCTTATAAATAAAAAGTAAAACAAAAATAAGTAAAAGAATACCAAAACACACTTGGTAGACTATTTCAACTGATCCTCCTAGGCAAAAAGTAAATAATAAAATACCAAAATCATCAGAAAGTCTCAATCATCAGTTTTGTGAATGCATAATGGAAAAATGCCTTTGAAAGAGAGTTTGGAATATTTTCAAATGTAAAAAATGATTTCCTCTTTATTCCCTAGGCTCTTAGTTGAGAATGTCTAGTAATGAAAGATAGATTAAGAGAAGAAAAACAAATGAAAGTTTAATAACATGTATACTTCATAAACATACTCACTCCAGAAAAGTGACTAACTCCAAAAGGGCACAAGCCACCACCTTCATTAATTACCATCATCAAACCAAACACAAAAGTTGTTGGGTGAGAGATTGTTTGTGGAAAGTATTATGAGAAGTGTCCAAATAATCACAGTTAAACAAAGGTGTGGTCCTCATACTGATTTATACCTGAATTTCTCTACTGAGTTTCTTGAGTTTCAATCCTTTTTTTCTTACTGGCACAGAGTAAAAGATAGAATTATAAATAAAGATTTCCCTTGCAAATATGTGTCTTTTACAAAAGGGAACTTCTAGAAATTTTTCAGTTTCTTCTATGCCTGATGTTTCCTAAAAATAAACAGCAAAAAATAATCCCTATGGCAAAAAGTTATGTATGGGGGAAAAAAATTCTGCTTCTCTTCACTTACCTTCTGGTTCACTTACATTATTTGTTGTGTCTTGTGATGCAACAAATATGCCCATACATATGTATTTGACTGGCTTGAAAGGCTATGACTACTCACAAAAAATGGTCAAATACAAATATTCATAGAAAATATTTTACAATCATGGAAAAGAAGCAAAAGTCAAGAAAACATGTCTTAATAAATGGATAAACCCACTCTGACACAGCCATACCACGGAGTACTTTTCAGCAATAATAGATTAGCTATCAAGATATTAGTTAGGTTTTGGGGGGGGATTTATTTTGTTTTTTTGAGTCACATCCCAGTGTGATCCTCAGGGGTTGCTCCTGGCTCTGCACTTAGAAATTTCTCCTGGTGGTACTCCAGGGACCATATGGGATGCCAGGGATCGAACCCAAGTCAGCCACATGAAAGGCAAAGGCCCTATCTGCTGCTGTACTATCACTCCAGCCCCGCTATCAAGATATCAAAGATTATGTATATACATACTATATTGTACTATGTATCTACAATGTATATTACTCAGTGAAAAAATAACCAGCCTGTTTAGCCGCATGACACTAACGTAAATAAATATATAATTAGGAAAAAAGGCAAAAGTATTGATATGCTAAACGGGTGTGTGGTTATTAGGAGTATGAAAGTGGGAGCTGATGTTTGAACAGGCAGACCATGGGAGTTAGCAAGTCATCAGTTCTATTCTGTATAAGACATTATGCATTTGTTAACAATTCTGAGGACTTGATAGGAAAAACAATGAGTGAGTCATCCTGCCTGAGGATGAAGGAAGTGTATGTGTGTGTGTGTGGGGGGGGGGGGGGGGGGGGGGATGATTGCAGCAATGCCTGCCTGCCCTGAATTCAATTCCCAGCACCTCAATTCTTCTCGGGGAGCACAGCCTGGCTGAACCCTTGTGATTGCACACCACCAAATCTGAGAAGGCCCCAAGTCTGCCTGAGCACCTTACTAACAGGCCTGGCTTCCTGGAGTTGCAAATCCCCTAGAGTAGACAGTAGGCAGACACTGCTGCTCCAGTGCTTGGAAATACTTTCATACTTTCCCCAAGTAACTATGCTCTGACAGCTTTACGTGATGCCCCAACTGGACACAGAATCCATCTTGACCGGACTGGACAAAGAATTCAAATTTTAACTTTTTTTAAAAAAATTTTTTTTTAACTTTCTTTTTTCTGGGTGTATTTGTTAACATCCAGGTGAGATGAGCCTTTGAATTGTTCAACCCATAGTTTCTCCTTGGTTGAGTGGATACGCATCAATGTTTTTTTGTTTGTTTGGGGGCCACACCCAGCTGTGCCCAGGGCTTACTGCTGATGGAGCTGGGGGGTGGGAGGTTTAAGGTTGGGGGAGGTGGGTGCAGTTCCCAGCAGGCAAGGCAAATTCCCTACCCACTGTACTATCTCTGGCCCTGATTCCAAGCTTGCATTAAGCCAGGGTAGCTCACCTCCTCTCTACGCCTCTCATGGATGGTCACCATGGGTCACCCCAGTTGTCAGATCTTCAAACTTTGAAATCATCTTCCTAATTGTCCTGGCTCTCCAGGTTACTAATACAGAGGATGGGGCGTGTCAATCTTCAGAATCACTGAAAGCAATTTCTCAAATGTACACATAAAATACCCATTGGTTCTGTTTCTCTGGAGAGTCTGGAATAATGCACCACATATGAAGACGCCACTCCAGAGGGGAAACTACTGCTTATCTAGGAAACTGGGAATGACCAGAATCTAACATATGTGGGATGCGTCCCCCACTCCAGGCTGTGCTCAGGGCTTCTTCCTGGCTCTTAACTTAGGGATCACTCCTGGCACACCTCAGAGGACCATATGGGGTGCAAGGGATCAAACCCAAGTTAGCTGTGGGCAAGGCAAAAGCCTTACCAATTGTACTATCTCTCTTGTTTCTGGAATCTAACACTAAATGTAAAATCTGCAGGGGATAAATAGTACAGGGGTGAAGATGCTTGTCCTGGGTATTTTCTGAATCACCAAGACTGATCACTATCTCAAGCCAGGAATGAACCTTGTGCAGAGCCAGGAGTGGCCCGCAACCTCCCACCCCAAAATGACATTAATAGTAATAAAAAAATAGAAATACAAGCCCCTCCATGTATAGAGGTTGTATTTTCTATCAATGCTGTTCACATGGGTGTAGTTGAACAATTCCCAATCACTCAAATCTAGAGCAGAAACTAAATAGATGACTTTTGGGAGGGTTGTATTTGTTCCAGATGGAGTAGGAGGCTACAGAGTAGTGAAAGAAAGGAACTGTGGAATGAATGATATCCATGTGGAATGAATGATAACTGAAGACAACTATGAACCAGTGTTAATTTTGTATAGACATTGGGGGCTGAAGGGAATTGGGAGGATCCCCAAGTACCAAGGATACAGGAGATTTCTCATTAGAAATAAGGGTCACTCTTATTTTCTCTGGACTACAGCTATCTTCTCCAGACATAGGCCATTTCTGAAGATTATCCTTTAGAAGATATATAAGATAACCCAGAATCATTCCTGGCAGGGATCAGGGACCTAATGGGATCCTGGGGCTCACACCCAGGTCAGCTACGTGCATCCTCACTGTACTATTCTCACTGTACTATCACTCCAGCCCCTCTTCATTACCTAATGATCTGGCAATTACTTTTACATTTAAAAGTAAAAGGGAGCTTCTTTTTACCCGATGCATAAAACAAAAATGTATCTAAGATGCCAAGTTCAAATTCACAGAAATGGGAACACGAGTTCAACAAAAAAACCATTCCTAGATAATATAAGAAGTAAAAAGTGCTTACAGAAAAGTTAACTTTAAAGTCGTGAATTTTTGTAATTAAATCTATACTAAATTGTTTTAATATATTCATTTAAATATTAAATAACTAGATTTAGTACAATGAGCCAATGTCAGGAAGGAGGAAATATCTCCACCTTCTTCTTAAACTAGTTCGGCAAGTAAACTGACATCACATAGGAGGAAAAAGAGAGGGAAAAAAAACCCTATACATTTATAAACAGTGAATTTGCCTGCACATATGGTTTCCAAAAGTAATGGGCAACATTGGGATATATAACCTTGATTAAGAAATGACATAGGAGTTTGGACTCACATGGAGAGAAGTAAGTACTCACATGGTAAGGAGAAGCTATATTAAATGCTTTGTTTTTGTTTTCATTTTATGCTATTTATATTAAAAACTTCACAGTACTATTAAATATATAGTTAAGTGAAATTCTGAAGAGACAAACAAATGCTACATGATATCATTTATATAGAGAATCTCAAATAAGAAACAGAGTGGAAACATGTTTACTGGAGATTGGGAGTGGGGGTAAAAAGAGAGTCATTAAAGATTACTGGCTTATAGTTGAATGATATCTGTGGACCTAAGATAAACAACAGCTATACTAGTTAACAGTGTTTTATATCACTGATATTTGCTAAGAGGGTAAAAACTAAATGTGCTTGCGAAAAAATAAATAAATAACCAAATACATGACAGATATACATGAGGGCACGGCCATGGCTTCAGAGGCAAAAGGACTTAATCCAGAGCCCGGCAGCTTGTGGCAGGAAAGTGAATGGACTGTGCGTTAAACTACAGTGCCATGCCTCCCTGGGAGGGAAAGGGTGTCACTCCCTTCTGCCTCCCCCCCCCCCCACCCCACCACAGCAAGGTGGTCGCAGCCTCAGAACTTATTGGAAAGCCAAGTATGAGCAGGCGGTGACTGGGCAACTGCAGTCTCATGGGAAGGGGGGGTGGTACCGGCTTGTCCTTCACGCCCTATTGAGGTCACAAGTTGCCCCCCACCAGTGGCTTTCCGGCATGGCCATAACACCAGATGCACAGAAACCAATCTCGTAATTATCTGGCTCTTCGCAGAAATCCCTCCAGACTTACCTAGTAAAATGACAGAAATTCAAAATTGTCACGGCCGTGTGACATCATATGGTTCTCATAACCAGTTATAGAAAACAAATTATTTCACAATGCCTTTTCAACAGTTCTGATTGTTGGGAGGAAATTCTAAACAATAATGGTGCATCTTTTGTCGAAATAATGAATGTAATCAAAGGAGAGAGAGAGTTAAGTAGAAATCATCTGCCTCACAGGCATTGGGAGGGGTGGGAGGGGGGCATATTGGGGTTCTTGGGGTGAAAAATAAGTACTGGTGAAGGGCTAGGTGTTTGATCATTGTATGACCGAGACTTAATCTTGAAAGCTCTGTGACTTTTCCCACAGTGATTCAATAAATAAATATAACAACAACAACAACAACAAAGACATACGTGAATAGGTGAGGTGGTGAGGTATGTGTTAATTAAGTAGATGCGAGAAAATCTTTCACACAGTGTATATAAATATATGGGTTAGAGATACAGCTGGGAGAGTGATTAGTTTTTATAAGGCTGACCTGAACTTGATCCCCTGTACTGTACATGGCCCCCTAAGAACAGCCAAGAGAGAAGTCCTGGGGACAGAGCCAGGAGTAAATTCTGAGCACATGGGGTAGCAAAAAAATCATATTTATATACATATTTATGTATATAAATATATACATATTTATGTATATAAATATGCATTTGAATGCATGCATATATGCAACTTATAAACACAAATACAAAAACATAGATAAAAAATATATATGTATATAGTAATCCACAGATCTGGGTATAGAGAATTAGACTCACTTAAATTGCATACATTGACAAAGCATAAGTTATTACGGTATCCTGCAAAAAAATTTTATTTTATTTTATTTTATTTTAGGCCACCCCAGAATACTCAGGGGTTACTCCTGGCTCTGCATTCAGGAATAGCACCTGGCAGTTCTTGGGTGAACACAGAGGATGCGAGCGGTCAAACCTGGGTCAGCCACATGCAAGGCAAGTGCCCTACTTGCTGCACTATTTCTCTGGCCCCTATCCCCGCGTGTGCTTGTTTGTTTGTTTAGAAGACAAAGTAAAGTGTACATTTGAATGAATATATTTGTTATTAAGAATGTGAAGCAACAGGAATATTTCACTTTTAGATAAAGAACATCCTTCACATGCTACATACATATTAAAACAATCTACATACGGGGATATTTTTAAGCAGAGGTCAAAGAAGCCTATGAAATACTTTTTGTTGTTCCTAAGCAAGAAGGGACATTTGACCTTCGAAAAGAGCAGAACACATTTGTAAGCTGCCTGTACTTAGGCGTCTAGAAGCAGTGGAATGCAGCAGCAATTTTACTAATGATGTCCCACTTGGAGTCTTCTGATCATAGCGCCCCTGGGCTGCTCTCAGCTCAGTAAACAGCTTGACCAAAAGTCACAGTCTGAGACTGAACCCAAGGACAGTGACCCATGCGTGACTGCAACTTAATTCAAGTTCCCAGGCAGACTGTTGGAGCAGCTCATTGGCATGAAAGACTTATGCAGTGGACAGCACCGTTCAGTAGATTGTATTATTTTCCAAAGCACCAGGCATATAAAATATGTTGTGGAATCAAAGCCTGATCAAGAGACTGACATGTGTTGATAAATCACATGCAGTTGTGTATAGCCTTTATTACCTTCCAAAATATAGAAACTTTTCTCTTGATGAGAAATATCCATAAAATTTAGATTTACTTTCAGTATAATCGAATCGAATACATATCAAATACACAACGGATAGCTTGCCAGGCTCTTCCGTGCGGGCGGAATACTCTCGGTAGCTTGCCAGTCTTTCCGAGAGGAATAGAGGCTTTTGGGGCGAACTCTAATCACCCTTGTAGGTGTTACCATATTTTAACCCTATCAAATATGGTATGACAATTCCGGAAGATGGGTATTCAGTGTCATGCTGGGTCCAGAAAGCGTCCTGGAATGTGGCGACGGCTGGGTAGTGGAGGTAGTGTCGATAGTGGAAGTCTGCCAGTGGGGTATTTATCTGGGTAGGGTGGGTCTTCTGTGCGCAATCCGATCCCTGGGTGGTTGATGGAAGCAGACAGGGCAGGGTAGGGTGGGGCTCCTGATTAGAATCCCTTTGTCACCTGTGGTTGGTGGGAGCAAGCAGAGAAACTCTGTCCCTGGGTCTCCCGAGCTGGAGTCCAAGGTCTCAGAGAGTTCCGCTTATCCTGCTCTGTGGGTCTTCAGTCGTGCGTGAGTCTCGGCCGGAGCTGCCACACAGATCCAGAAAGCGTCCTGGAGTGTGGCGATGGCTGGGTAGTGGAGGTAGTGTAAATTTATAAACTTATAAATTTATAAACTTCAGGGAAATTCAAATATAACTCATGAGACTTAAGGTTCACTCCAAGTGATTCTTGGTCAGTGGGAATCACAATAAAATGTGTGGACCCAAATATATGGTGCCAGTGGAACCTTGTCATAGGAGTACCAGCTGGGGCTATCCTGATTATTTTATGGGACTCTAGGGGTACTCCTGCAATAATTAAGTTCAGGGATTGTTTCTATCTGACGCTGAGGATAGGATCCATGTTAGGACCAACTGATATACTAACTCCTTAGTCCCTGAGATACTATTTTAAGGGCCTGGAGAGAGGTCAGAGGATTGAAGCATCTGCTTGCATGGGGAGCCCTGGGTTCAATCCCTGGCATCACTGGGTCCACTGAGCAGCACTGAAAGCAACTCTGAGAGTCAGAAATTTAATAACTACACAAAGAATTACTGGTGGTGGATCTAAACAATAAATTATTTTATTAGCACTGTAGTGCTGTTGTTTCATTGTTCATTGATATGCTTGAGCGGGTACCAGTAAAGTCTCCACTGTGAGACTTGTTGTTACTGTTTTTGGCATATCGAATATGCCACGGGGAACTCGCCAGGCTCTGCCGTGTGGGTGGGGTACTCTCAGTAGCTTGACCAGCTCTCCGGAGGGGGTGGAGGAATCGAACCCAGGTCAGCCGCATGCAAGGAAAACGCCCTACCCGCTGTGCTATCGCTTCAGTCCAAATTATTTTATTATGATTTCTAATAGAACTGTTCATTTCCTATTCATTAGAATTAGAGCTGTTCATTCCCTGAATAAAAGTAGTCACAGGGAAAATGAGTAGTTGAATAGTGAGACATTATTTTATCTGCAAATTTAAGTATGAGATAAACAATAAGATAAAGGTGTAAAACTATCCTGTTGGTCCATCAATAAATTTTCAAGTTAAGTATAAAGACATAGTCTTTGAAAACGATGCCTCTCAAGGTCATTTTCCCTCATGGAAGCAAATTCTGTACGTAATAATATTTCAACTGTGGAATATAAAACAGAAATATCTGTAATAAAATAAGAGCTTCAGGAAACTTACAGAAATATCAATAGTGTTTATTTCAAGATATGTTGCTTTTCCCCTAGAGGCAGTGAATACGGGCATGCATGAATGAAAGCAAATTGTGGATGTGGCTAACTAAAAATCTAGCAAAAGCTACAAATGATGGAGCAAGATCATCAACTGAAAATAGAATATCTGAACTTCTGGGAGAAAGTTTGAGGAGAAGGAGCATATGCAATCAAAATCAAAGGACTTCAAGGCCAAGACTGATGCCAAGGGGTAGTGATCCCCTTGGGGTTGGTTAAAATGAGTTTGAAACCAAAGGACAAATAGAATCGTATTTTTTTCCAAGTTGCTTCTAGAAGGCAGAAAATAGTATTTATAAAGTTTCCCAAACAGAGAAAAAAATAAAAGAAAGTTACTAAAAAATTTATACAGAGGCTAGATAAAACTCAATCTTAAAAAAATATGAGAAACAACCCAATGATGATTAGCTCAATGAACCTGAAGATTCCAAAAGATGTGAGAGGTATGCAGGAGGACAAGCTGGAAAGATCATTTGCTACGTCTAGAGAGCAGAGAGATGGACATACTGCAGTAATTAGTCACAAAACCCTCATAATTGCAAATGATGATCTGTGCGAGGTTAATGAGGAGGGCACAGTTTCTGTAAAAAAAAAAGAAATGCTAAAATGAATATTTGAAGAATTAAGCAAAAAGTAGGAATTAAGAACAATGCTTAGGGGCTGGAGCCATTTTACAGTAGGTAGGGCAATTACCTTGCATGCATCCAATCCGGGTTCAATCCCCAGCATCCTATATGGTTCCCAAATACCACCAGGAGTAATTCCTGAGTGCAAAGCCAGGAGTAACCCCTGTGCATCACAGAGCATGACCCAAAAAGAAAAAAAAAAAAACGAACAATGCTTAGTGAGTGAACATGGAGTCAAGAATCTGAACATTGGTAAATATAACCTGGGGCTCCCTCCCTACTAGCCATACCAAATCAAATGCCTTCTTAATCTGGCTGTATTCAGAAGTGTTTTGATCTTGATTTTAATATCCATTTGTCCTTTTCAAATTTCTAGTGTACGTCATGGTCCATAACTTAGTTTCTTGAGAATGAATAATTTCAGTTTATCATTTTAATGTAAATTTTATAAATTTGAATGTTTTTATATTTCAAACATGTCATAAATTTGATTATTACATGATTTCCATGCATTTCCATTCAAGTGCATATATTTCTTTTTATGAGCATAATTGTTTTCCCTATTTTGGATATGTCTTTTCTATTTCCAAACTTTTTTATTTCATGCTGTTCTCTTTTTCTGGCAGAGTCTCCTGGCCCCGCGCCTGGCTGTCCTCGCTGGGGCCCCTTGGAGGAGAGCGAGTTGAGTTTCCCTCCCCACCCCGACCAGGGCTCCGGCAGCCAAAGACCTCCAGAACCAGCCACCACCATGCTGAGACCACTCTCTGCACACATGAAGGTACTGGCAGAGGAACAGAGACATGCGGGTCCTGGGACTGAGATCTCCAAGCCTACTCTGATCGGGGCTGAGCATCCTCCACCCAGATCCTCCAAATTTCAGTAGGCAGGGGTCACACCCACCAACTGGACCCCTGGCGACGTGTAATCTCATCAACAACCAAGTCTCAGAGACTATAAAACCCAGCTCCCGGATCATCTTATTATCTTATTATCTCATTCCTACTTTGGACAAACTGGCAGGCTACTGAATGTAACCTGCCCACACTGCAGAGTCTGGCAAACTCCCTGTGGTGTACCCAATATGCCAAATACCAGTAACAATGATGGGTCTCATTCTCCTAACTCTGAAAGAGCCTTGAATATGGCACTTTTTAAAAAATCTCAGGGCTAGGACGAAGGAGACGTTACTGGGGCCTGCTCGAGGCAATCGACGAAATGAATGAAAAAATAATCAGAAATAATACCTATTAGATAAAATGATTTTCTTATAAACTAAGTGGGTGAAAGAGCAAAAGGACAGTAGATAGGGTACTTACTTTGCACTTGGCCAACCTGAGTTTGAT
Source organism: Sorex fumeus (assembly GCF_029834395.1). Classification (NCBI taxonomy): domain Eukaryota; kingdom Metazoa; phylum Chordata; class Mammalia; order Eulipotyphla; family Soricidae; genus Sorex; species Sorex fumeus. The sequence goes on along the minus strand of NW_026606149.1, from coordinate 3,721,774 downwards.
TCTCTGCATCCTATATGGTCCTGTGAGTACTCCAGGAGTGATTCCTGAGCACAAAGCCAGGAATAGGTCTTGATTACCACCAGGTGTGACCTATAAACTAAATACGTAAATAAACAAACAAACCTTTGAGTGACCTGTTATAACTCACTGTTTAGTAAATTATAAAAGTTTCTTATGATTAAAAAGTCTGTCCCGTACATGTAAATGGATTACTATTAATTCATAAATGTAATAGTTATTTGGTTTTTTAATAAATTATTTGATAGTGTAAATTTCAAAATTTATTTTTGTTAAAATAAAGTTGAGAAATAATATTTGATGTCCAAGTAATTGCCTAAAATGCAAAGATGGTCTTCTGGGTTATACAACTCATGTTATAGGTTTGCCTTATTCACACACATGAAGTTTGTAAAGCACAGAATTAATCCCCAAGGCATGTTAATGTGCTTCTTTGACAACTCTTATTAACTGTAACAAGGTATTTAAATTGCAGATACCCTGCTGAGTGAATATTCAAAAGGCACTTGACAGTTCTACACCAGAATACCAGATGTTCTTTAAGAGAACATTACTTGTTTTATTTTGCAGTTTATTAAAGGTTGGTTTTGTTTTGTGTTTTCAAGGAAGGAAGGAAAGAAAATGGAGAGTTATGCTTACATATCAGGGGGCGTATTATAGCAAACACTTACAGTCTTTGCCATTTATCACACTAAGCATTTATCAAATGAAAACACTCCAACCCCGTTCTCTCATTTTTTATCTAGTATTTTAAGACATTATTTCATGGCATTATGCTAATCTTAGACAGGTCAATTTCTCATTTTTTTCCTGTCCATTGAATTGTTTCAATAATTTTAGTTACTAGAATTTAAGTATATGCATGGCTTTATTATACTCAATTTTAATACTCATTTGCAAAATCATTTGCCTTCTGTCATACAAAAATATGGTACATAATTTGACTTTATTCTAAATAAAATTATTTGAATCCCTTGGGTATAATGATACTCTCGAGAATTACCTTGAATAAAGGGATTGTGTTTTTATTTATTTTTTTTTTTTATAAAGCAACAAGATCCATTTTAGTGTAGGGCAGAGAAGAAAGAAATTCTTTTTTCTTTGGTTTTATGTGTACATTTTATTTATTTATTTTATTTACTATTTTGGGCTGGAGCAATAGCACAGCAGGTAGGGTGCTTGCCTTGCAAGCGGCCAACATGGCCGACCCGGGTTCGATTCCTCCGTCCCTCTCGGAGAGCCCGGCAAGCTACCAAGAGCATCTCGCCCGCATGGCAAAGCCTGCCAAGCTACCCATGACATATTCAATATGCCAAACACAGTAACAACCAGTCTCACAATTTGTTGTGAGATGTTACTGGTGCTGCTCGAGCAAATGGATGAGCAATGGGAGGACAGTGATTTACTATTTTTATTTATTCATTAAAAATCTTTTATTAGATCACTCTTAGATAGACCCTTACAAAGCTGTTCATGGTTAGATTTCAGTCATACAGTGTTCTAATAGCCTTCCATCCACCATGCACTTTGCCCAGCACTAGTGTCCCCAGGTTCCGTTCCATCACCCCTACAACCCCGACCCCTCTGGCCTGCATCTATGGCAGTTGCATCTTTTCTTATCTCTCTCTGTCTCTCTCTGTCTCTCTGTCTCTGTCTGTCTCTGTCTCTATCTCTGTCTTTGTCTCTGTCTCTGTCTCTCTCTCTGTCTCTCTGTCTCTCTCTCTCTCTCTCTCTCTCTCTCTCTGTCTCTCTGTCTTCCTTTAGGACATTGTGGTTTGCAGTACAGATACTGAAAGGTTATCTGGTATATCCCTTCACCTACTTTTTAAAAAAAATTTTATTATAGCACAGCGGGTAGGGTGTTCGCCTTACAAGCGGCCAAGATGGCCGACCCGAGTTCGATTCCTCCGCCCCTCTCAGAGAGCCTGGCAAGCTACCGAGAGTATTCGATATGCCAGACACAGTAACAACAAAGTCTCCAATGGAGACGTTACTGGGCCCGCTCGAGCAAATCGACGATCAACGGGAGGGCCTTTAGAGAAACACCATGAGGTACAGTTGTAGATTTACACATATTTGTGTTTGGGTTTCAGTTATACAATGATCGAGTACCCATCCCTCCACTAGTGCCCATTCTCCACCACCACTAATCCCAGCATCCTTCCCACCTCATCCCCCCATTCTCCCCTGCCTCTGTGGCAGGACACTCCCTTTTGTTTTCTCTCCTTTTGGGTGCTGTGGTTTGCAAAAGAGGCATCGAGTGGCAAACATGTTCGGTCTAGAGTCTACTTTCAGCATATGCATCTCCTATCCTGGGTGGATCTTCCCAACACCCTTTATTTGGTGCTCCCTTCTCTATCTGAGCTGCCTTTACCCCTAGAGTGTGCGGCTGGCCTCCAAGCCATGGAGTAAGTCTCCTGGGGACAGACATAGAAAGATTGCATTCATCTGGGGAACATAAAGTAACAAACTAGGAGACTAACACCTTCACCTACTTTTAGCACTCAGTTCTTGTCAAGCATGATCATTGCCACTATTATTGTCATTATTATTGCCATACCGTTCCCTACTTTTCACCCCATACATACTTGTGGTTGATTCCAAGAACATATATATCTAACATATATAAAATATATAGAATACTAATCTATTTATACTAATCTATAAATAAATATACTTATAGAAATTATTTCATACGGTTCAGGGAGCTAGTACAGGGGTCAAGGTGATGTCTTAAATGTGTCTCACCCATGTTTGATCCCCTGCATCCCAGTCTTCCAAGTTCGGCTGGGACTGATCCCCAAACACAGAGCTGCAGGGATCCTCTGAGAACCAAGTTCTGTGGCCACAAAACCAATACCAAATCCCCCCAAAATTGTTCTATAGCACCACAAACTCTGCACAGGTCCCTTGTCCCTCCAACTGCTGTTTCTCTGAGAAAGACGCACAGCAGAATCCAGTCATATTCTATTGAACGCCAGAGACTGACACATTCCATTTGCATTTAATTCCCACTCTCTTGTCCATGCAGATTTAAACTTCTCCAAGTTGAAAGCTGGAGGGAAGAGAAGGGGTTATGGCACGTGCCTCACACGCATCTGACTTGGGTTCAATTGCTGGCATCTCATATGGTCCCCCAAGCACCAGGAGGAATGATTCCTGAAATCAGAGCCAGCAAATAAGCACTGAGCATCATCGGGGGTAGTTCCAAACCCCAAATTTTATTAATTTATTAAAGTGTTCATTTTAATATTGAATGAAATTAATATTATTTCACCTCAATTAAATATTTAATTATTAAATATTAATAATATATTAATACTCGGATTGGAGTCGAGCATCTTCCACCCAGATCCTCCAAATTCCAGTAGGCGGGGGTCACACCCACCACCTGGCCCCCTGGTGCCGTGTAATCCCATCAGCGGTCAAGACTCAGAGACTATAAAATCCAGATCCCGGACGAGAACTGTGCAGTCTTCTGCCCCCGCGCCTGGGTGTTCCTTCCCGGGGCCCCTTGGAGGGGAGCGGGTTGAGCTTTCCTCCCCGCCCCGACCAGGGCTCCAGCAGCCGAAGACCTCCAGGACCAGCCACCACCATGCTGAGACCACTCTCCGCACACATGAAGGTACTGGCAGAGGGACAAAGCCACACAGGTTCCGGGGCTGAGACCTCCAAGCCTACTCGGATTGGAGTCAAGCATCTTCCACCCAGATCCTCCAAATTCCAGTAGGCGGGGGTCACACCCACCACCTGGCCCCCTGGCGCCGTGTAATCCCATCAGCAGCCAAGACTCAGAGACTATAAAATCTAGATCCCGGAACATCTTATCAGAACTTTTTTTAATGACATCTTATTGTCTCTTTCCTACTTTGGACAAACTTGCAGGCTATCGAATGTAGCCTGGCAAACTCCCCGTGGCATACCAAATATGCCAAATACCAGTAACAATGATGGGTCTCATTCTCCTAAAGAGCCTTGAATATAATCTCAGGGCCAGGATGAAAGAGACGTTACTAGGGCCTGCTCGAGGCAATCGACGAATAACAGGATGATGAAATGAAAATGAAATAAATTAAATTAAATACTTTAATTGTTTTTCTCTTCTAATTTATGATGAAACAATGCTTGCTGCTTGAGGCTGTTACAAAAACTGACTTCCCAGTTTGAACTTTGAATAAGTTGATACCGCAATTAAAAATAACAAAACCAAGGAGTGTTTGGTTGATAATATCATTCATGATTACCTCGATGTTTCCTAGGTATTTGATTTTAATTCAGTTTTACTTCTGAAAATAAGAGCATGAGGTATGGGAATTGAAGTAAGAAGATTAAAAAAGAAAGCTCTCCATAAAATAGCATTTAATATAGCAGTATCATTTTTCTATGTTTTTCAATGAATGTGAAAATAACAATTCAAAACTTATCTCTTCTATAGGCCCATACCTTAATTGTAGAAATAGTAGTAATATTGAAGACATGAAAGCAGCCTAAATGGATAAAGAAGCTGTTAATGTTCTCTGTGGAATACCTCTGTTATGCAAAAAAAAGGGAGAGAGAGAGAGAGAGAGAGAGAGAGAAAGGGAGAGAGAGAACAGAAGTATAGTGAGAGATAGTGAGAGAGAGGGAGAGAAGAATGAACAATAAGCATAAACATGAGGCTAATACACAGAGAAAAACGTCAGAAAGTAATAGATAATTAGCAGATGGGATGTTTTGTAATATGTGAAAAATAAATATCCTGGAACAAATCATGACAAAAATAATTCTTACACTGCAGCAACGGATGCCAGAGAGGGAGGGGAAAGACAGAATGGGAGGAAGGGCAGAGGAATTTAATCTGATCATAGCAATGACACTTATACTCTAGTGGTGGAGATGTGAGGCTTAGACACAGTGAAACAGGAAACTGCACTCCAAAATTATAGATAATATTTGAAACTATTGTAGAATTCATAAAATTTCCCTAAGTTGAACATTCAAGACATTATAAATGTGTTTTTCAGTGATGATTCCATTCACAAAAACTGTTACTTTGAAATTTAGTCAGTTTGTTTTTATTTTATGACTACTTAGGTTATAGCTTTTTTAAAAATTTTTATTAGTGAAACACCATGAGGTACAGTTGCAGATTTACAAATCTTTGTGCTTGGGTTTCAGGCTTTGCTCATTCTAAATATGAAATGTAAATAAAACAGCACAATATTTTTTTGACTTTATGTGTAGATTATTTCACATAGCAATATGTTTTCCAGAGTTCTGAACTCCACTGACGATCAAGAATCAGGGAAGCTGTCTCTTTTGCCAAGGTGTCAAAAATCAGATGAGCTGGTCACGTAATGAGATTTAAAGACGACCACTGGACTAGAGCTGTTACCGACTGGATTCCACGGGATGTCAAAAGACCGCGTGGCCCCTCACCTACCAGATGGTCAGACTTCTTCATCAAGATCATGAGCGATCAGTTTGAGGCTCTTCGTGTTCCTAGAGCGAACAGACGCCATTGGGCTACACTAGCACGCAACAGGGACAAATGGAGACGTTACTGGCACCCGCTCGAGCAAATCGACGAATAACGGGAAGTCAAGTGATCAAGTGATCAAGTGATGCTGATATATCAGCTTGGCATTACTTTGGACTTGGTTAGTCCATTATGTGCATAGACCATTACATTAGCAGACAAGGGCTGATGTCACAGAGTTCTAGACACCGGGTGGTTTTGAGAGAACTATGACCTGATCTAGAGATTGGAAATTCAAACCAAGGTTTCAGCAGAGTGGTTGTGGGACTTGGGGAGGAAGGATCTCGCTTATCTGATGGACACTCTGCTCCTTGTAGGCCTTTTACTATACATCTGTATTTTTCAATTTTTCTCTTATTGTAGGGCTGGAGTGATAGCACAGTGGTTATGGTGTTAGCCTTGCATGTGGCCTACCTGGGTTCAATTCCTCTACCCCTCTCGGAGAGCCCAGCAATCTACGGAGAGTATCCCACCCACATGCCAGAGCCTGGCAAGCTCCCCGTGGCATGTTCAATATGCCAAAAACAGTAACAAGTCTCACAATGGAGACGTTATTGCCCACTCAAGTAAATCAACGAATAATGGGATGACAGTGCTACAGTGCTCTTATATTATAAGGGCCCTGTTATGTTGTATTAAGGACCCAATCACAGTCCTATGTGACTGCATTTTACATATTATATCAGCAGTCATTCTGTCTCCAAACAGTGTAACAGAGGCCAAGGGAGTTAGTACAAGATCTGGATCTAATAGCTCAGTTTAGCCTCTTGCATTGCATGAACCTGCCAATGTTACTAGATGTTGCTCAGAAGATCCCTGAATACTATTGGTTGTGCATTCGGTGGTCCCTGACATCTCAGGACCTGAAAGGTACTGTCTCCTCAGGCCCTACTCTCCACTGTTAGGGAAGGTGGGCCAAAAGTCTCTGGGATTGGGACCCTGAACCCTGGAGCATTGCATGAGCATTGCATGACTCCCATCTCCATTGTCACTCCCACAAAGGAAAAGTGAGGTGACATTCTTATATGTGAGAGACTGAAAATTCAACATATGAATTGGACCTCAATGTTTACCCCACCAGCAACTACCTATTTTTCATCCATATATTGAGGAACATGGTTGGTTTCTTCTACCCTGAACTGTATGAATGCTGCAGTGAAAATTGGCACGTAAGAATCTACTGCAGTTCCTATTTTCAATTCTTTGGACTATCTGGATCTAGAAATAGAATCATTGCACATTCTATGTGCAACTTTCATGAATATTCTACGTTTTTTTTTTTGAGAAATTGCCCAACTGTTTTTCATAAAGTTGCATCATTTTACAGTTCCACTAGGAAGATATGAGAGATTTAGTCTCTCCACGTCATCACTAACACTTGCTTTGTTCTGTCTGTTTTAATCATAATCATCATAAGAGGTGTGAAGTCCTATTATATTTTGATGAAGGCTGCATTTTCTAGTCACCAACGCTAGAAAACTTTCTGTTGTGATTATTTTCTATCATACGCATTTTTTGAAACAAAGTATATTCATTTTTTGCCCACTTTATGATTTGTTTTGTATTTTAGGAATGTATTCACAAATAAGTATCTTCTGGGTATGTGATTCCTAATAAATATATTCATTTTCCTAAATATATATTTTCTGGGTATGGAATATATTCTGGTGTTGAATTTATTTATGGTATATAAATATTTTCACTAAATTCATGCTTTGCATTGCCATTTGTATTTTAGAAACAAAAAATTAATTTTAATATTTATTTTTTATTATTCAGACTTCTAGTGTGATAGCTATTGATCTATTGCCAAATGTAATATCATTTATATTTCTAAATCTATGGGTTGTATTGACATCTTATTTTATTTTATTTTATTATTTTTGCTTTTTGTGTCACACCTGTCAATGCTCAGGGGTTATTGCTGGATCTGCACTCAGGAATTACCCCAGGTGGTGCTCAGGGAACCATATGGGATGCTGGGAATCAAACTTGGGTCGGCAGCATTCAAGGCAAACGCCCTATCCGCTGTGCTATCACTCTAGCCCCAGGTAGTATTGACATCTTAACATTAGTAATTCCCCTCACACCTAAACATGAAGGTCCTATTATTAATTTTATCTTTGTTATTTTTTTCAGCAATACTTTGTAGACTTTAATCTGTAAATCCTCCACTAAGTGATCAAATGTACATCTCATATTTGGCTCCTAATTTAGTCATTTCTGCAGATAAAACGTTTTTATAACTGCTTTTTTAGATAGCCATCTTGAATTATGTTTTTATATCCTGAAATTTACTTAAGTCATTATTATGATGTACTAGATGTTTTGGAAAAGGGAGTGTGTGTGGGGGCGGGGTCTGAACATAAAATCTTGTCATTTGTTCGTAGAGATAATCTTAATTCCTACTTTCAAACTTGAATGTCAATTTTTTTTTCCATTCTTGTCCTTAATCTCTCACTAAAAATTGCAGTACATTGTTATATAGCAATGATGGCATCAGACATGCTTGTCATTTTCCTGGTCGCAGAGGAAAAGCTTTTAGCCTTTCATTGTTGAGTAGATATTAGCTATGGCCATTTAGAAATGTCCCATCAGGTTAAAGAATGTTTCTTCTTTTCTTAGTTTTACGAAATATTTTTATCATATTATAGTTTAGGGGTTTGTCCATGTTTTTGCTGTTATTTTTTTCCATTTGCTCTATTAAACTCGTGTTTTATAATGATAGGTTTTCTCACATAAACAACTTTTGCTTTCCTGAGATAAATCTAACTACATCGTGTTTATTACTTTGTTATTATTATTTTGGGTATAGGAAAGCAGTATGTTTTGAGATTTATACGTCAATATTCTTGAAGGGATATTGACCTGAAGCTCTTGCTCTGTGATGCCTTAATCTGACTTTGATATCAGGTTATACTGCTGGCTGCACAGAATTAGTTAAGATGTGTTTCTTCCTCTTGTACTTTTGCCAATTGGTACTAATTCCTTAAGTGTTTGATCAATTTACCTCTAAAATGACCTGCTTCTGTACTGTTTGTTGGAAAAGTTTGTTACTCTTTAAAGCTGTAGCTCTCCAGAACCTAATCAAACCTCTGTTCCTTAAATGAAGATAAGACTACTCCATAGGATTCTTTTCTTGAGGACATAATAAGTACAGAAAATAGACATAATATCTATTATAATCACCATATTATAAGAAATCAGCATAAATAGTAATTTCATAAATATTGTCTTCAGCAATCTTTGAGTAAAAAAATCTAAGTGATACATGAACATGATTGAATCATAAATGTAATTGATCCCTTTAAGTCTATTAAAATTCACTGTATTCATCAGTCAGTTTGGGTAACTTAAAACAATTTTTAGGAGGTTTTCTATTTTATTGAAAGTATCTAATCTGTTAGATTTTTATTTTGCCTAGCATTCTCCAATTATCCTTTCTTTTTTTTTCTACTAAGATTAGAAGTAAAATCATTACTTTCATTTTTGATTTTAGTTACTTACATCTTTGTTGTGAGTATTGGTAGAAGGTGCTTCGGAGATTGCTATTTTCAAATAAATATAAATTTTCAAATGATGTTTATGCCATGAAAAGACAAGTGGAAATCTTAAAAGTATATTGCCAGTGAAAGAAGTCAATCTGAAAAGCCTATGTTCTGCACAATTGCTTCTATATAGTTTTTTTGGAAAAGACAAAAATTATAGAGGCAGTAAAAAGATCAATGCTTGTCAGGCTTGAAGGAGGAGAGATGGATAAGCATATACAGAGAGGTTTTAAGGCAGTAAAACTATTCTATATGATAATGCAACAGTGAAGCTACATCATCACATATTTGTCACCATACTTTTATCAAAACTTGTAGAATACACGGCACAAAGTGAACCTTACCTAAACAATAGGCTTTGGCTTCTTAGGATGGTTCATTGTTTGCTTTGTTGATTTTAAGAAATGTTCCCACTGTAGACGGTTAATAAATTGAAAGCTGGTGCTGAGGACTTCTTTGTGCCCTGAGCATTGCTTTTCTGTAAATCTCGGTTTTGCTTAGAAACAAAATGTAGCTTTTACATTTTTTAAAAGGAAGTCATTTACTTTTATTCTGAAAAAAAAATGCAGAAATAATCAAAGAGGTTTGTTTGAGAGCCCAAAAAACTAAAAGAGTATTGTATAGTTAGACACTGCACAATTCTAAACAGGTATACTTGTCAACGAGCTCTCAAAAATCATTTATTTTATGTGCCCAATTTTCTTTTTGTTGTTACTTAATCTGAGATTTCTCCATAGGAATATTGTTATATGGGGCATCAGTCATCCTTCAAGTAAAGATGTAAGTGGCCATAATTTTGGTTAAATTCTGATATGTGCACTGTTAACATTTTAATTAATAGTCTGTATTTTGTGAGATTTTTTTTGCTCCACATTTTGTATTTTTTTGTATTTTGCATTTTTGTGTTTTCTGTGGTTCTGTATTTTCTGCATTTTTTACTTTTTTAGTATTTTTTTCTGTGTTTTTTGAGGTGATTGCAGACACTTCAGACAGTGTGCTGATGCTTTCACTCAGTGACACTGAAGTGAAAAAGTTGGTTTTAGGAAAAAACAACTCTTCTGAAACATGCTTTGTCTTGATAACCACCTTTAATATTTCTCAAGGAAAGATATACTGTGGCATAAAGTCTAACTTTTCTGTTTGGGAGTACAAGGGAAGAACAGGCTCCATAGAGATGAACAAGACTAAATGCAAGTGTGGTGAGAATATTTGAAATCAGTCTGGTCAGACTCCTGCTCTTTGACTGTATGTCATCCTGAAAACAGTTCTCCTTTCCAGGAAGGAAATTGTAACCAGATAAACAAGATAGCAGAAAAAGTATTAGGAATTATTTTACATAATCAACTTTCACAATAATAGTAAATTCATGGAGTGCCAGACAAAAATAAAAGGTAAAGGTAAAGGCCCTCCTGTTGATCATCGATTTGCTCGAGTGGGCCCAGTAACGTCTCCATTGGAGACTTTGTTGTTACTGTGTCTGGCATACCGAATACCTCACGGGGTGCTTGCCAGGCTCTGCCGTGCGGGCGAGATACTCTCGGTAGCTTGCCAGGCTCTCCGATAGGGGCGGAGGAATCGAACTCGGGTCGGCCATGTTGGCCGCTTGTAAGGCGAACGCCCTACCACGGTGCTATCGCTCCAGCCCTAGACACAAATAGAAACTTCAATTGCAGCTGTGTTGAGCTGCAAATCTACAGATCAATAGAACTTAAGTATTCTGTGTTAATTATTGATAATAATGAATAATCTTTTAAAAATTGAAACCAATCTTATATAAAATAATTGATTATTGATTACCAGCATTTGCCATTTAAATTGCAGGGTGGGACTAAAGAGAAAATCATTTTCATATGTCATAAGCCTCTATATCAGCTGTAAAAATATATTGGAATATAAAACTCTGATATATTAGGATATAAGATTTCTAAAAATTTCAAATGATGAAAAATTTCACTTCAATTATCTGAAATGAACATGGTGATCCAATGGTACCAGTACTGTGTATCCTAAGTAAAAATTAGATAAAGGGCTATTATACGTGACCTTTCTGTTTATAGAAAATTAGATACACTATGAATTAAACATTAAGCTACTTTATAATTATCTTATGCTTATCTCTTGTCTATTGTGGCATCTTCAAAGACTTATTTTTTTGGCAGCTACATTCAATCTAGTGCTTTTTTTTTTCATTTTAAATACAAGGTTTTTTTTGTATACATACAGCCAAATTTCAAAAATTGAATTGTTTACAAATGTTTTAAAAATAGCACATTCTGGATTTTTGTACCGCATTACCGGTGAATGTCACAAGTATGAACAACTATCAGCGTACTGATAAAAAGGCAGTAGAGTAGTAACAGCTTCCTCTGGCAAGTAGATGGAGCTTTGAAAATGCATGGAGTGAAAAAGGAAAGTCCAGTCAAAAAGCAAAACCCATTATGTACAGTGAGTAGGGCCATAAAAGAAATGACTCTAGGTTACCCAGGAACATATCACTCTGAACTAGGTTTTAAATGGAATTGATCATGAAAAAATAAAATGCAACAATAACTATTCTTTCTTGCTCTCACTTTATTGTGGAATCTTGTCATACCCTAAACCCACATGCAAGTGCTTTGGAGAACCTTTCTCAAATGCATGCATTAGTTTTTTCCTTGACTTGGCATCTTTTAAATATTCTCCTTCTGCCTGGTGCTGTATAAGAAATGGGGAGAAACAGAGAGAAGTAGATAAAAAGCACTTGCCATCAGGATTCCCAATTCTGTCCAGTAACCATTCATTGATTTTATTTTCCTATCATGCCTAATTTGGAGCAATAGAATAGTAGGTAAGGTATTTGCCATGCACATGGTCGTTCTGGGCAACCTGGGTTCAGTTCCTCCACTCCTCTCAGGGAGCCTGGCAAGCAACCAAGAGTATCTCTTCCGCACGGTGCCTGGCAAGCTACCCATGATGCATTTGATATGCCAAACACAGTAACAAGTCTCACAATGGAGATGTTACTGGGCCCACTCGCAAATTGATGAACAACGGAAGGACAGTGCTACAGTGCCTAATTATAAGTAACTTGAAACACAGTATGATGAAATGAGTTGTTTATAACATTGTATTATATTTAACTTATTGTAGTTTTGCTTGTTTTTTTTCACAACTTATCTAAGCTTCCTCCATTAATTATTTCATTTATCGTGCTGTAAACAGGGAGGAATAAATAGGTTAGAATTACCCATTAAGTAGATCTAAGTCCCTCTGTGTTTACCTCTTTTGGGTGACCAGTTGTCCCAAGGAAAGGTCCTTGTCCCATATTTCTTCTTCATCACCTTCAGATGGTTTGTCTTTAACAAAAGGTTTACAGGATTCGTTGGGGGTGGAGGTGCCATGTTAGTGACTTGTAGAATAATCTGAAAAGAGTTATTGTCAGTATATTGCCCATACAAAATCTCCTACAATGGCTTATAACAAATTCTTTCTGGGTTTGTCATAGACCAGGCTGACAGTCATGCTGAAATCCTGAGGCACCCAGAATTTTTACAGTGAGTTTTCAGTAAAATTGAACCACCCTCTAACTTTTCATTTGAGATTTTGAGCAAGGACATAAAAGAGAAATGTTTCTAGTATTCTTGGAAAGGTTATGAGGTTAGAACGTAAGAATTCTGTAGTCATACCATATGCTCATATGTACTGCATGCGTTTCTAGAACTATTGATGATGTTCTCAGTTTGGCTTCATTTTAGATATTGTTCTTTCTATAAAAATGATTATAACTTATTCATTTATCATATTTCTTTAGTGTTTTTTAAGTGTACATTCTGTGTTCAAAAGACCAAGACACCATACTACAAAGAGTTGCAATGTTTCCTTGGGCTAATGTTAGCTCTGACATTTCCTCAGACTTCTGTTATTTTTTACAACCTTGACATTTTTTAAGGAATAATGGTTAGAAATAATGTTAGATGTCCCAGTATTAAAATTATTTGATTTTTTTCTCATTATAGGGTAGGGTGGAGAGTCTGAGGTCAGAGACTGGGTCCTATGAGTTTTGAAATGGAATATTCCCAATTATATGTTTTGAAATAACATGAAATTGAAAGTTTCTAATTAGTCCGTTAATTCTATAAAAGTGTTGTTTAGTTAAGACACACTTATTTATTTTTGCAGTAAGAAACAGCACAAATTTTTGTGTCTTTTGCTATTGATTACTTATCAGCATGTTCTGTGTGTGCTGTTTGGCTGGGTTTTCCCAAAAATGTTTGTCTCTACTTTTAAATTAGGCAAATGTACTCATATTTCATATATTAAAGAAGTAGGAAAAGGGCAGAGAGAAATGATGACTTTTCTCTCAAATTAGCTGCCCACGTGCAAAATGTGGTACATTTCACATTTCATACACCAAAAAGAATCACAAAGCCAGCCTTAATTGTAACTCACTGAGTAATATAATCATCACCAAAATGGAAGAAAGTGGATATTATGAACAGTAATGAAAACAACCACATGTGCATCTTGTTTTCATTGTTTAAGACACATTGCTATAAATATTAGCAAATTAACAATTTTGTGGGAAGCATGAAGAAAATAATGAGCACCAAATCAGAAGCACTTCTTTAAAGAGAAAAAAATCAATAGAAATTAGGAACATTCACAGAACTTGACTGAAATAATAATACTCAACAGATATGCAACAGATAAATGTAAACCAGAAATAAAATACAGAATATTTAAAAGAATAAAAGTAGATTTGCAAAAAAAGAAGAGGAAAGGACCTAAAGAGAAAATAGCCTAAATTGTTCAAAATGATTAAATTAGAGAATCTTATAAAAATAAAATTTATTTAAAGGCAACATTGACAAATGTGTAGTGAAAAATTTAAAAAAAGTAAATAATTCAAAAATTGGCTTCAGTGACCATGGATGAAAATGAAAAAGTCATCACATAATGATCATAGTCTCCATTTTACACTTCTTGTAGAGTTCAATCTATATTTCCAGGATGAAAGTAATTTAACTTTCAATGATTATTATTTCATAGAAAAATAAATTTAAGCAAAAGTCTGTTGTAAAGCAGCAATTTTGCCCTTTACAGTAAAATAGAAGACAGCCGGCTACCTCGAGCAAGGTTTATTACAAAGTCATATGATGCTAAATAGGTACTTTTTCAAAGCAATCAAACGGCAAAGCCAATTTGTGTTGATATATCTCGATAAGCAAAGCAATTCAGTGTTCTCAAAGTAAAATATATTTCATATTTATTTAATGAGATCCACATATTCAAGGGCACAAGCAGTGATTATACTTCTGCTGGCTAGTTATTTACCATTTCCTGAAAGCAACTTTTAAACCTACTGTTATAAAATTCATATAAAACAAAGAGCAACCAACAAAATACATATAACAGAGAGAAATATAGAATACATTAAAAAATCTCAAACACAAGTTAATTCCAAATGCATATTCATTTGTAACATGAATAAACTTCAAGGTAGAATATTGCATAGGATTAGATATAAATACATTTCCTTTTTTCCTCAAAATTATCCACCTAAAAAGAAATTTACAGGACCTCTATCTGTACCACCTGAATTATTTTGCTTATTAAAGTGTATTTAGGGCATTTTTTCCAACAGAAAATCATTAGATCGCAAATCAGATATTTAATGTTACACCATCCTTCATGGACTGAAATGATAGCACAGCGGGTAGGGCATTTGCCTTGCATGTGGCCGAACCAGGTTCAATTCCTCCGCCCCTCTCGGAGAACCTGGCAAGCTACCTAGAGTATCCTGTCAGCACAGCTAAGCCTGGCAAGCTCCCCATGATGTATTCAATATGCCAAAATTAGTAACAACAAGTCTCACAATGGAGACGTTACTGGTGCCAGCTCAAGCAAATCAATGAACAACAGGAGGACGGTGCTACAGTGCTACCATCATTCATGAAACTAAACATAGACATACCGTACGATCTTGCTATCTTATACCGGGGTGTAACTAAAACTTTAATGAAAACCGAGTAGAACAGATATACCCATGTCCATATGGGCATTAGTCACAACAGCCAAAAGGCAGAAGGAACTCAACTGCCTACACACCTACACACAAGAATGATTAAACTCAAGGTGGCTTCTGAGTGAAATGGAAGAAGACTGGGATATGCAACACGTGAGTGAAACTTGAAGAAGTTATGTTAAGTGAAATAAGCCAGTCACAAAAGAAAGAGTCATACCGCCTGTTTCTTCTTCTCTGACGCTCCGAGAGTAGTAAACCTTGCGGAGAATTGTAACAAACAGTGGTTCCCAGTTTACAGGGGAGTGAAGAATGCAGGAAGAATGGTTCATGAGTGTAGAGGATGTTTTCTCTACATGAAGAAAACATCCTGGAGGCAAAAAGCTGGTGATGGTTGCACAAAAAATGTGAACATACTTAATGCCAAAAATTCTACATGTTAAATATATATGTGTGTGTACATATCTATATCTATATATGCTTCTGTTTGAATGGTTGAGTCACATCAGCTATGCTCAGATTGACTCCTGAATCTGTGCTCAGGGATGATTCCTGGCAGGGCTCAGGGAACATACGTGATGGCAAAGATGAACCACAGTTGGCAGCATACAAAAGTTGTTTTGCCCCTAAACTATCTGTGCCAAAATTGGCAAATATTTTCTTTATTTCTGTGAAGTCATAATTTTTAAAAACACATAGAAACACAGATGAAAGGAGAAACAGATTAAAAGTCAGTTTGTGTCACATAAGAGTCACACTCTAGTGCAGTTAATCATGAGAGGAAGACATTTAAAGGATTTTTTCCAGAAAAATTTTAAATATTTTTAATTTAAAATTTATTCCCAAGTAGTGATCTCGCATTTGGCAAGTGTTCTAAATAACTTTGCCAATATTTCTAAGACCACATACATTGAAACAAAGGCATTAAATTCAAAACCTAGAATATATCTAAATCAAATATACCATAAGACATATTTCTTCTTAAATTGCTCAGTTTTAAAAGTATTTCTATCTATCCAAAATAAATTATTTTTTTAGCAAATTGCATTTCATGATTTGATTATTCCTTTACAAAATATTCATTTTGAAATGTAGCCTATGCTTAAAAAAATATTTCCCTTTCAAATGTCTTTTTCAAAAGGACTAAAATTTCCTCTTTTGTCACAGGGCTGATGTTTCTTTTTCAGACACGTGCATTGAGCCTTAAATGTGAACTCAGATTGGCTATATGCTTTTATAAATGGAGTCTGTTCTGATCCTAACTCCAGATGGCAAGAATTCCACGTTGCAGGAAGCGGATACTTCCTTATGATTATGACAGGCTGCATATAATTGGAAAAGAACCAAAGATAGGCATTGCCTTAAATGGGAGCAGGGTAGAAATTTACTTCTCTCTCACTGCATTTCTCTGGTGAAACGCGGGCTCTCTCATGGCTTCCAAACCTAAATTTATCTCCTTTGCTAACAGTTGCTGCAGGTGCTCCAGCCATTGCAAATACTTTGTTAGGTAAGAAGGAGCACAACGAAAAAAGAAACAGGTATACTAAATTGCAAGTACTTTGTTCCTTTGAAGGTTTTCTCTGAAATTTCTTATAATACTTGTACTGACATATTAGTGTTTAGATTAATTATGTGATCAGGCACAGTTGCAAGAAAACTAGATACTCTGTTATTTTAGGTAATTGTAATAGTCTTATTTCCCTGGCTTGATGGCAGTGACAACCTTTATTATCATGGGTGTGTGTGTGTCTGTGTGTGTCTGTGTGTGTGTGTGTGTTTTATTGAGGTAAAGTGATGAAACATATGATTACATTTTTCAAATTGTACCATTTAGTGGTATTTAACACAGTCACAACACTGTACTATCATTGAGGAAGTGAAGGAGTAGGATAATCAAGGCCTTGACTAAGCTGGCACTTACCCACATGCTATGTTTGGTCGGTCCCACAAATCCTCCTTTACAGAAGTTGAAGCTATAAGGTAGCAGAAAAGACTCAGGGACAAGGCAAGAATTCATATAGTCTCTGGTCACTGCCTGTGGGAGTGCTGTCATTGCAGTTGCTGCTTTGGGGGACACCTTGCTCCTGCTGCTTCTCATTCCATTAAGAAGTCAACCCACAGAGACACACCTAGACCTGTGAAAAGAGCTACAGCCCTGGAACCATCGACTACTCAGCGAGCTGTTCTTACTCACTGTCCATGCGAACTGTAAATCAGTCAGCTCTGTGGCAACACAGCAATCACCTCTTCAGAAGGCATTTGTACCTGTGTGTCACTGACCATTCTTACTCATCCTCTTTCCCTTTACTCCCTTAACTACAAGAATCTGCATTCGCACTCCAAGGATTCACCCATCCCGGACGTTCCATAGAGAGTCCCACACACATTCAACCAACTTTCTGTGTCGAGTCGCTTTGACTTAGCTTAATGGGGGGTCGGAGGCATAGGGGACCCTGTAGGGACACAATCAGTGCTGCTCAGGGCTTAATCCTGGTTCTGCACTCAGAGATCCCTCCTGAGAGATCATATGGGGCGCTGGGGATCAAATACCGGCGGGTCACAAAGCAAACACCTACCAGCTGTACTATCACTCCGGCCTCAGCATAATGTTTCTGAGATAGAGATGCGGGTCAGGGCTCCACTCTTTTTAGGATGTCGCGGTGCTTTACATTGTCAAGTCATCGTGTGGTGAATTAGTTCCACCTTTTGGGAACTTAGCAAGTGCTACACTAAGCATCCAGGTGCGGTCTTTGAACAGATGGTTGTGGGCTACAGAGATGCAGATCCAGGAGGAGAAATGCTGAGTCGTCATATGGCTCTTCATTGCTCAGTTGGCTCATCCCTCCCGAGTAAAGCTGAAAGTAGACTATAGACCGAACATGGTGGCCACTTGAAGCAAACCACAGCACCCAAGGGGAGAGAGAGAGAACAAAAGGGAACGCCCTGCCACAAAGGCAGGGTAGGATGGGGGGATGGACGATGGGAGGGACACTGGGATCTGTGGTGGTGGGAAATGGGCACTGGTGGAGGGATGGGTATTGATCATTGTATAATCAAAATCCAAGCACAAAAATGTGTAAGTCTACAACTGTACCTCATGGTGTCTCACTAATAAAAATTTTAAAAAAAGAGAGAGAGAGAAATCTCTTACTGACATGAGAGAGAGCATGGACGCGAGTGCTGGCCGTGCCCGTCCTCCGTTAGGTGTGCCCTGTGTCTCCTCCTGGGACATGTCTTCAGTACTTCCACTTCCTCCCCAGTTTGGAATGGTGGTTTTCTTCGCCACTAGTCAAACAAATAATATCTGTGCATCTAACTTTTTTTTGCTTTCAGAAATTGATATCATGTTACCTCTTGGCCCAAATTGTATGACATGGTGATTCATTCCCAGACAACCACATTGTTCTTTTTAAAAAGCAAAACACGAGCCATTATGTCTGTAATTGTTGAGGTTTTAAAAATAATGGCAAGGAAGAGACCTATACCAGCTTTGCTCAGGATTTACTCCTGATTCTACACTCAGGTATTACTCAGGGGACCATAAGTGATGTCAGGGATCAAACTAGGGTCTAACGTATGTAAGGCAAGCATCCTACTCACAGGAAAAACTTTCTGTCACTAAACTCTAAACACATGAAGTGTGTGTGTGTGTGTGTGTGTACACACTATATTAATGAGATTATTAAAGTGCTCAGAGCCACACCCTCCCTTACATTGAATCAGTGCTTTAAAAGTTGTTTGTCTCAATCATTTATTTAACATCATAGAACTCCAATTTGAATGAAATAGAAAATTCTGGGGATTCAGAAAGATACACTCAGCAGCTCTCCTGAGCCAGCTTGTTCAACAGAGAACAGAAAATTAAGACCCTTCCCTTCCCCTCATCACTCTATAGTATATTCTTCTTTCAGGGTATAAATTCTTTCCCCATTCTCTTGGGCATTTTCTAGGTTCAGCAATCCTCAGTCACAGTCACTCAGAAAAACACCTTACCTCACTGCTCAGAACAATGTAAGTTTGATGAGTGCTAAGTGTTTTGTGTGTTTTGTTTGTGCCCAAGATCCTAAAATATTTCTCATCACCTATTAAGTTTCTGATCCATGAATATATAAACAAATGCTTGCAGCTTTCCAAGTGCCACTGGCCCTTTGAAAGAACACACCTTTGTGTATTCCCTGTCTTGGCTAATGTGGTTGTCATTCATATTTGCTATAAATGTAATTAAATGTCTTGCCCTTTCCAATCACTATGAGGGAAGATAAAAGAGGAGATCAGCTTTAGTATTTAATTTAAATTTTTCCCGGGGGGTGTGGAGGGTTTTGGGTCGCACCCAGTATTGCTCAGGGCTTACTTCTAGCTCTGTGCTCAGTAATCAGTCCTGGCAGGCTTAGGGTACCACGTGAGTTGCAGGGATTGAACCTGGGTCATCCATATGCAAGGCAAACCCTTTACTGGTTGTACAATCTCACCAGCCTTTCATTTAAACTTTGGATAAAATGTGTTTCCTCGGAAAAATTAAGAAACCATGTGAATTCTCGAGATTGCCCTCCCGTTGATCGTCGATTTGCTCGAGCGGGCCCAGTAACGTCTCCATTGGAGACTTTGTTGTTACTGTGTCTGGCATATCGAATACTCTCGGTATCTTGCCGGGCTCTCCGAGAGGGGCGGAGGAATCGAACTCGGGTCGGCCATGTTGGCCGCTTGTAAGGCGAACGCCCTGCCCACTGTGCTATCGCTCCAGCCCATGAGCTGAGTTCGATTCCGACCCGAGTTCGATTCCTCCGCCCCTCTCGGAGAGCCCGGCAAGCTACCGAGAGTATTGGATATGCCAGACACAGTAACAACAAAGTCTCCAATGGAGACATTACTGGGCCCGCTCGAGCAAATCGACGATCAACGGGAAGGCCTTTACCTTATGTGAATTCTGATAAGTGTTAAATGTCAGTGCGAACTGAGCCAGGAAGAGTTCAAGGTTCAAGACCTGACCTGCACTCTACTGAATTTGTTTGATCCCTAGTACCTCGTATGGTTTTCTGAGTACCACCAAGGTTAACTGCTGAGCACAGCTAAGTGGGGCCCTCCCTCTGCCAAAACCCTGAAAATGATACATTGAATCAAGAAGTTAAGAACAAACGTAGGTTTTTGTAATACGTAATGTTTGGAATGGTGCATACACACTCATGAATGCACACAGTGAACTCATATATTTCATTTTGGGAAATCCAAGTTTTGATTATGGTTCCATCAGTAGCTAGCTCTATGACATTAAGGTCTTTAATCTACAGAGATGTGAACTACCTTCCATCTACAATTGCACTAAATATTCTTATGATTTCAAATTCTAGGGGAGATGAAAAATAATCTATTTCAGACTTATTAATGTTGCTATTGGCAGAGCCTGGCAAGCTCCCTGTTACGTATTCGATATGCCAAAAACAGTAACAACAAATCTCACAATTGAGATGTTTCTGGTGCCCGCTCGAACAAATCAATGAACAATGGGAGGATAGTGCCGTGCTAATGTTTCTACATAACCTATAAATATTTGAAAGATAACCCGGTCATTCTTTTCTATTATTTTTAAAATTCAACTCCTTAGGGCAAGAGAAGAAACTCTTTCTTATTCATACATAGTTCTTATAATTACCATTTTGATTTATGGGAGCAGTTTTGACAATAGTTATTTTATTATACAAAGTGATTTTCATTAAATCTAGAGTGAACAGTTTTGTTCATGTTACCTCTGCAAAGAAATTCTCTGTAATAAATACAAAAAATAAGAGAAGCAATTGTAAAAATGCTATTTCAGTATTGCTATTTTTATCCTCAACGTATAACCAGCGTTATCAAAACTTATCCCACAATACATTTAGAAAGATCAGGTCTTCACTTCACTTAAACCCTGTCTAGATCTGCTGCTTCAAATATAGACACTTTCGCTTGCTAGATAGTTTTACCCCCAGGCATCTATGAATAAGGCTCCAAGCTTCTAGGAGATGAAGTAAGTAATGTTCATTTTTCATTTTTGTATTCACTATTTTTTAGACCATCTCTTTTCTGTAGTGATTTGATATTTTTCCCATCCATCATTCATTTTACTAAAACTTATGGTTCATCTGAGGGATCTAACCTCAGCTCTAGTCATAGGAGTCTTGTCAATTCTTTCTTCTTCATTTCTGACAGTTGTATGGAACAGCGGTGTATTGGTACACAATTTCAGAAGGGTCTCCTCTGCCTGGTAAGAGAAGAAGCCTTAATTGCTATGTCAACAAAGAGTTGAAGAGTGATAACAAGCACTTAAATCTTTTATTAGGAATTTGAGCAGTTATTTTAAAGCCACTGTCATTGTTCCATATTAGAAATCAACCTCCTCTTAAAAATTACGAACACACCTAGGTCCCAGGATTATCTATGATGAGTCAGAGAGAATGGCATATTCACTGATATCAGAAAGAAGTCTATGAATGTTCCATTACAATTTCCCATCTTCATTTTCTATTTTATCCCATACTATTTCAAGAGGCATTGGATGATGATCCTTAATTTTTGCTCTTGACTTTCAGCATGAGCTAAGTCATTGTCAACCATTGAGAGATTAACGCTCTATTTTGCAAGTTCATGCTTTAGTTGACCTTGCAGCTTTCCAATTTCACTATTTCATATTTGACAAGATATATGATACACTGTCAGACACTGCATTAGCCTGCTGTTACTTAAAATCTGTAGCACTGTAGCACTGTCCTTCTGTTGTTCATTGATTTGCTCAAGCGGGCCCAGTAACATTGCGAGACTTGTTTTTACAGTGTTTGGCATATTGAATACATCCCGGGTAGCTTGCCAGGTTCTTCCTTGCAGGCTCTTGGTAGCTTGCTGGGCTCTCTGAGAGGGGCAGAGGAATCAAACCTGGAACAGTCAAGTCAGCCGGGTGCAAGGCAAATGCCCTACCGCTGTGCTATCACTCCAAAGAAAATAATGTGGGGACACCAAAGTCATAGTCTCTTTGTTTTAAATACATAATAATCATAGAAACATCTGTTTCTTTTGCTGTGCATGCAAAACGTAGAATGAGACCATTCCAATTAAGTCCACTAATTAGCTACATGCTGCAGGCTTTCAGGCCATCAGAATCTACTTCCCACAATCTGGAGTGGCTCAACATTCATGGTATTGTCCATCATGGACTTTCAGCGAATGATCTCCCAGTTGAGAAACAACTATTTTATTTTTTGTTCTTGCCATTGAGAAACACGGGAGAAATGATATTTTTCTGTCACGTGCTCTGCTTAAGTTCTTCCACAAGCATCACCATAATTTCACTTTTCTTATGCTACCTGTAAAGATACCAGTGATTTCTAAACTATCCTCCCACTTAGAAGGCAATACACTCCATTTACATGTTTTCCATCTTAGAGCATCCCTGACATCTCCGAAAATGACCTTTGGCAGGAAGAGGGTATCAAACAGGGATCAGAAGACTCGGGGGCCACTTCTAGTGATATCAACCCAAATTTTCTAGTGTTGAGGTTTTGGTCTGGTAGTTCTGGGGCCACAAAAATTATCCAGGGCTACTAAGGGACCCCTCCCTGGTAGCTCCCAGGTTCTCATACCACAAGGGCCCTGAGCTTTCCACAACACCACAATGTGACTTTTATCCTTTAACCTTTCAAGGTCCAGCTGCTTCACCACAATGCCAACCCAGTATCAACAAAAAATAATTGGTGCGAATTAAATATAGCACTAGCATTATTGTTATCATTGAGTTTCTATAATACTGTATGTATTATTAATCCTTTGCCTTGAGGGCATTTGTCTTTCTTCTTTAAGACTTTTGTCAGTCGGCACACATCCACTGGACAAAATTCAGAAATCTTTCAGAAGATGTTTCAAAATCTGTAAATAACCACAAGTGAAATAGGAATTTTAAGCATCCACCAACAAATTGCTCATAAGGGAATTCTGGTTTAGCTATGAAATCACACAGCTTCTCAGTAGATTTTAAATATTGCTTTAATTTATAGATGAAGTAATTGATGTGAATATCCACTCTGATTTCTCATTTCATACTTCAGGGTACCACCTACAGTTAATGGGGCAACTTCTTTGTCTATGACTCTTCTTGTTTACATGTTTAGACATAGCTTGCTTCGTGATGAACTTTAAGACTCAAAATAAATTAGCTGTATCTTTTGCCTGTGTAGGTAGACAATTTGAATCAATGTCCAATAACAGGAAAATTAGTACTTTCCAAGTATCTGTCTCAGAAAAGACTAATTCCTGCTTTATAACCAAGGCTTTTTTTAAAAAAAAAAAACTATTAGAGTCAAGACAAAGACTCAGCAATGTTTGGTTAGAGAGAAAGTTAATAAGATTTCTAATAATAATACAGACACGATCTAATTGGTCAATAGAGTAATGGGATTTCAATATAACCTGCTGTTGCTCTGAGTCACAGCGTATCTGGAACACAATATCACAAGTGGATGACTTTAACAGCATAAAGGTGTTATCTCACACTTTGGAGATCTGAAGTCTGCAGACAAGCTGTGGGCAGTTCTGACCCCTCGCTGCACCCTTATTTTTCTCTTCCTAACTTCTGATAGTTAGCCAGCAGTCACTGGAACTCTTGGATTTGCAGTTTTATTGCTCTTTCAAAAAAATTAATGAATCATCATGAGATACAGTTACAGACTTACAGATTTTTGTGATTACGTTTCAAACAATTTTCAAGTACCCATCACTCCACCAGTGCCCACTCTCCATCATCAATGTTCCCAGTGTCCTTCTCGCCACCCCCACCCCTTCCCACCACCTGACTCTGTGGCAGGTAAATTCTCTCTTACTTTCCCTCTCCTTTGGGGTGTTATGGTTTGCAACACAGGCACTAAGTAGCCATCATGTTTGGCCCATAGTCTACTTTCAGCACTTATCTATCTAATTCCATGACCACAATTCCATGATCCTCCATCTTCACACAAAGATGGCAGTTGTTAATGAGAGGCTCACTCTACTTCAGTATACCCTGCCTCAAGCTAATTATGTATATGATGATGGTCTTAAAATAACGTTTGTGAGTAGAGTTACTGCATCCATACATATTTCTGAAGAACAATGTGAGTACAATTCAACCAATAGCAGATCCCTGCTCTCACAGTCAATGTTCTTTCATGAAAGTTTGTAAGCAGAGGCAGTAGAAACCCGATTTAATATATCATCTTGAGAAACACATCTATCTCATTATTCCTTTTTTAATACTTTGATGCCAGCAGAAATAAAAGCTTATTTGTGCATGAGAAATGTCATCTTCGTATGACATTCTCAGGTTATTCCAAAGAATTTTACCATCTGCACCACACTTTGTATTTTAGTGAGCTTAATTGAGCATTTCTAGGTTAACTGATCTCTATAAGTATAAATTCCTTCTAAGTTTGATTATTAAATGAAGATTGCCATCATTTTATCACTAAAAATAATTCCATAATTTTTTTTTGCCAAGTGAAAAACCCACAGTTCAAAAACATCTTTTGGGGAGTAAAGTGAAGATACACAGTATATGCACACAAGTTTGCTTTGGTTCTTTCCGAAAGTAAAAATCAAGCCATCATAACATGTGACAGAATAACCTATGAATCTCTGTCTTTTGCTTTCTGTCATAGCTTGATTATTAACATCACCATGGCCAAAACCATGGAAATGCTACTTTGTTTAGTACTTATAATCTACTGTTCATTCTCAAAGTCTGTCACTTTTTCTCATTAATCTCATTGGTACAAATTAAGAATAGAAAACTTAACTTCCCCATCCAACCCCAAGTTGTTTCAAATTATCCCACTGTGTGAGTCTTTTGTCATTGAATAGGTTCACTTTCTGGAATATGAAACCAATGCATACAAATTACAGATAAATAGAACAAAATTTTCCTCAAAATATCAAAGACCACCAATTAAAACACATTCTTTTTCAATGAGGATTTGAGGGACAATCACAACACCCATGCATAACTTTCACAAATTTCTACTTTGGGCCAAATGGTGTGTTTTAAACCTTTAGCAGTAAAGTCATCATAACCCTCAAAGTCATCACAAACTTTATGTCCCTCATCATCACAAATGTAAGGAGCACACCTTGCACTCTTGTAGGATAACACTGTTCTGTCCTTCCTGCATAACCTCAGGAATAGTTGATAGTTTATTGGACTGAGGAAAAGAGAAAAACACCTTAAGAGGTATCTTGCCCTTGAGCAGTCAGGAAGGGCTTTCTTATGTTGATTTGGCTACCTGACCGGTGGAGTGTCAGCCCAGACCAGAGGGGAGCCGGAGAAGGAGAGAGCAGGGCTGAAAGATGGACCACGGGGAGACTAGCTAGGGGAACGTGTGCTTGAGAGAACCTAGGCCCTCCATAACATAAGGTTCTTCTATGGGATATACTTCCTTGTAATAAACTGCCACTAAGATCAACTGGCCTGGCCCTCGTCTCTTCCTTCATCTGCCCTTGGCCAACAGCCGTCCGGATGCAGGCCACACACAGCGGCTCTAGGGCACCGAACGCGGGCAGTGAGATAGAGCCGTCCAGAGAGTCCGCGAACACACAACCTTCTGCGTGCGTAGTTTTTTACACACTCTGACGTCCAGTAATGCCAATAAGGATTCTTTGCATACTAAAAGTTTTTTTCACAATAATATGAATAGTCTCAGTATTATGCTAAGAAATTTTAATCACTCATTATGCATAATGGGGATCCTTTATTGCCCCATACTTGGTTTTGTCTCAAAGAACCGAGATTTTTAGTTTACACTTTTCTCATATTTTTAACATTATTAACTTTGAAATACATATGAGAGATCTATTACGTCTTTTGTATAGTCTAAATCATTGATGGAAAATATTATCAATTTGGGCATGTAACCTTTGACTAATGAATTACCACCAAATATCTAGCCATTTCATAAGTGCCTTCAATTTTTAGTTTATTCTCAATTAACCTTCTCAAAATTTCTCCTGGATTTCATTTTCCTGGTGAAATGACTTCATTTTTATTTGAAAGTTTTTTTCTTTTAATAACTGAATTTCATGAGTTTCCAGATTTATCTGCAATCTCCTGGGGAAGAAAGTCAACTCTATTTGACTACCAATGACCTAATCAATCCAAAGTGTTCTATATTCTCAGCATATTTACGTTTAACTTTACTCAAGAAATTTTCTTTTCTGTTCACAAAATGAATTTTTATAAACAAAGTCACAATTTTCTGTCCACCAAATGAATTTTTATTTATTCTTCACTCTAATTCCTTTAAAATAGAATAATCAATTGGCAGTAACTTTAAGTGACATATCCACCATACATAGTGGCAAAACCAACTATTTACAGTAAGATTTTCTTAACTTTTCTTTTCAATTTAGCAATGCCAAACCTGTCTACATATACATATATGCATTTTTTCATACATATATGTTTGTGTGCATGCATAGGTATGCATATGTGTGTTTATAGGTGTATATATATGTGTTATATATGTACATACACATGTGTACTAGTTATTAGTATGTAAAATTCATGTCACAAAAATTCCCTGAGAGCTGATTATATCTGTTCACAAAATGAATCAATTACTTGTCAGGATAATCCCTGATTTTAAGAGTGAACTACTCCAATATTCTATCTTTATAATCTTTTAAATAATGATAAATGCAGTCAATCTTTATAAACTTTTTTGCAATATTCCATTATGATATCACTTTAATTCTTAACCAGGATCATAAATTAGTTCATGCAGAATCTAGTTTGTTGGATAACTAGTACCATTTTTATTTTCACTAATGTAGCTGAACTTTGTTGATTTGCCCTTGATTTGTATCTTGTTCATTATTCATTTGTTTTCCCCCAGATACTGAATTTATTACTGCTGAAACCATTTTTTCCTTAATTGATCATAATGCTTTGGCAACTGAAATCAGGGATGTCTCAAGGGCCAACTTGGCATTAGATAGGATTCATCTTCCCTCTTTTTTTTCCTCCCAAAGCCTCAGTTATATAAATACAGTCTGAACTGATTTTAATAATCTTTCCAGATATACAAGTTGCAAAAATTATCCCTATATAATCACAGAAGCTGTAGTGAAGTAGAAGGACACGACTGAGCAGGAAAGTAAAAATACTGGCAGACTTCAGAGTTGAGGAATCTAAACAAAATCTCCAGTACCCTCCAAGGGTATACTTTGTCTCTGATTGTAAGGTTTGGCACCTGTCTAAAATATACCTGTCTCAGAAACTGCAGCCTCATCTTGGAGGTTGTCTGCAAAACTGCACATTTGACATGAATGTATAGAGTGGTGATCAGAAAATTAAAATTAAAGTGAAATATCTTTCCTAGAGGAGCAGATATTATCTATAAAAACATGAGGAGATACTGGTACTTTCAGCTTTTAACACAGAAGCACCAGTATATTCCCCCCCCCTCCCCCGTGAGCTGATAGTTTGATTGCCTGTTTCCATGAAGTGTTGGTTGAATTTCATGGCCATAATCTCTCACCTGAGTTTTCCTGAAGAGCTACAATGCCCAGAGGTGGCTCTGAAACCAGAGGTTCATATGGGAACAGAACATATTTAATTATTTCTACACAGATTTACAGATCATGGATAGGTAATGAAAAATTCTGCTGAAGATGAATTGGTCAATCCTTAATTATGAACATATAATATACTTAACACATTAATGAATAATAGTTTCTTGACAAATGGAATTTCCTATTTGTATTCATTAAGTACTCTAATGTTTCCTTTTTGGCTTAATAATTGAGAAATCTGAAGATCTTGGCAGAATTAAAAATCTGACAATCTTGACAGAATCAGTCTCCAGTTAGTTAAAATTTCTACTAAAATTTGGTACCTTTCATTTATTTACTCATGTGGAGTAGGTTACCATTAACTCAGTTAAAAATTCTTAACTTGTGTCACCTATCACCACTGTTTCATTACCACTACAAACAGAGCCCCTGGCAGAGTCAGCATTGATCAGAAGAACCCCTCTGGAGGAAGCTGTTTAAAATCATATATTTGAGAACAAATCAGTATTCAGTTGGAATTACATTTTACTTTCAAAGCTAATAAGTGACCCTATTAAAAAATGATCTCCTTTTGCATGGATATTGATTTCAGAATCTAATGGAAGGTGAACAGAGCCAAGAAACACCAGTTCACATGGCAGAAAAATGGGAAATTGCTTGCTACAGTTTTGTGGTTTCAAGATTCATTTAAGTCTCACAGTATTCCATTACACAGATGTCGTTAATGCACGTGAAGCATTATCAGTGCTTTCCAGACTCAAATGCTGTCATTGTCATTTCTCTGGCTCTCTTCTGACTTCTGAAGTCTTACGGATTACACACTAAGAATGGATCTCAACACAAGGAGCCAGACCTGCTAAGGTTGGCATGATAAAGAGAAAAAATGGCATTGTTCTCCCTGCTTTATTTTCCTAAAAATGTTCTGCACAATGTATGTATTATTTTTCACAGAACTAAATTTAAAATGTGCCAATTATTTTGTTTAAATCCCTAGTAAGTTTGCTTCTTTTGAATGAAGAGAATATAAAGCTAATATTTAAATTATTTCTTTAAAATGTTTGAAGTTATTTTTGCATTTAAAAACAAAACTTGCTTCCGCCCTCTCCTCTCTGGAAAGAAAGATGGTGGCCACATGGGAGCCTTGTGGAGAGCAGGTCTGAGCCAGGGGTGCGGGCACGACTGATACCTCATGAAACGGGGGGTGTTCCGGCCCGTCCTTCACACCCTACCGAGGTCACCAGTTGCCCCTCACGAGCGGCTCTCCGGCACGGCCACGGCCTCTGAAGCACAGAAACCAATCTCTTAATTATCTGACTCTCAGTAGAAATACTTCCAGAGTTAATAAATAAAATAGCAGAAATCCAAAACTGCGCGGCTGCTATTGCGGCCTAGCGACATCATTTAATTCTTAAACCCAGCTGTAGAAAGCAAATCATTCCACAATGATTTTTCAGCATGGCTGATTTGGGGGGGGGGGGTAAAGTCTAAATAATAATGGTGCAACTTTTATCGAAACAATGAAGCTAGTCAAAGTAGATAGAGTGTTAACTAGAATTCATCTGCCCCACAGGCATTGGGGGGGTGGGGGTTTATTGGGGTTCTTCATGGTGAAAAATAAGTATTGGTAAAGGGAAATGTGATTGATATTTGCATGACCGAGACCTAAACCTGAAAGCTTTGTAACTTTTCCCACAGCGATTCAATAAATAAATAAATAAACTTATAGAGTTTAAAAAGAAAAATGAGGTCTAGATAAATAGTACAGGCACTAAAGGTCCATGTATCATACACAGCTAATTCTAGCCAGTCCCCCAGAACCAAATAGTCCCCTGAGTACAAGTATGGCCTTGGAAAATCTCCACATTCTAAAGTCCTTGCATTGAACTACTAGGCCACATAGGCTGAGAATCACCAGGATGGAAGCTGTCTCTCTCAATAAAGGAAAAGTAAATCAGATATAGATTAACTATTAGAAAAGTATAACTTGTAAAAAATTCTTATGGGCAGGTAAAATAATTAAGCTAAAATTGTATTCTTGCAACCAAAAATGTAGAGGTTGACATGTCATTATTACTATTAGGCTTTGGTTTTTGTTTGAGGCAAAACCCAGTTGTGCTAAAATTTAGAACTGGATCCTGGCTCTGTGCTCAGAGACCACTCCTAAGAATTTAGGGGGAGTCTCCCCGCCTACTCCAGATGGAATCTCAGTGACCAAGAGCTTTCAAAGCAAGGCTAGGTATGTGGGTTCAGGACTAAATCTCCAGGCCACACGGTTGCAGAGGACCTGGGCTGTCCCTCCCCGGGCTCCATCCACCAGAAGACTGGCTGTGATGCCCACAATTTGCCTCCAGAGACTAACTTTTTTTTTTATTTATTTATTTTTATTTTTTTTTTAATTTTTTTGTTTGTTTCTTTCTTTTTTTTTTTACAGTTGTATATTTACAATTTTTTGTGCTTGGGTTTCGATTATACAATGATCAGATACCCATCCCTCCACCAGTGCCCATTTTCCACCACCATGGATAATATCCCCCCACCCCCATCCCCCCATCCCCCCCGCCTCTGTGGCAGGGCAATCCCCCGTGTTCTCTCTCTCCTTTTGGGTGTTGTGGTCTGCAAAAGAGGCATTGAGTGGCAAACATGTTCAGTCCATAGTCTACTTTCGACATGCATCTCCCCTCCTGGGAGGATCCTCCAAACACCCTTTATTTGGTGCTCCCTTCTCTATCTGAACTGCCCTTTCCTCTAGGATACCCGGCTGGCCTCTAAGTTATGGAGTAATCCTCCTGGTGCTGATCTCAGCTATTCTTGGGTATTAATCTCATACTTTGTTACTTTATATCCCCCAGATGAATGCAATCTTTCTATGTCTATCCCTCTCCAGAGACTATCTTAGCACACCAAAAAACCTGGTCCAGAGTCTCCCAATTGAGTCCCAAATTAGTGCTATACAGAGATGTCTCTAGAACGCAACCATTTACAATCTAGAAATTTACATTTAAAATTGTGCCCCCGTGAGCTCTCATGATATTCGAAATAAGCTATGGAAATATTACCTAGTGTCTGCCCCTGGCAGGTAGACTTGAATGGTGATGGGAAAATTCGAGCCAAATTAATGCCCCACATTAGAAAGAGAGAATAGGAGAAATTGTCTGTTTCATCATTGTATGGCTGACTCTCAAACATGAAACTTTGTAACTCTATCTCATGGTGATACAATAAAGTAAAAAAGTAATGTGGAGTTCATGCCCAATTCAATCAGCTTAATCAATGGCTGAACAAATAGCAGTACTTCTACATTATAAAAAAAAAAGAAGAAGTTAGGGGGAACAGATGGGGTTCTGGGAATCAACACCGGGACTCCCTCATGCCAGATAAAAGTGTTCTACCCACTTTACTATCTCTTTAGGCCTGATTTCATATTTTAAATGAAAACAATATATAATATTGGATTTATGTTATATATAAGAAGACTGGATAACATTCAGTCCCGTCTGCTCTTTCCTCAAGAAAATCCTGAAGTAATCAGTCACTTATCTGAATGAAATACAAATCCTTCCTGCCCTTTGTAATATCACTAAGCAATCCATTATTTTATAGGAAAATTTATTATCTATATTCACACTGACAGATAACAAGCTTTTATGTGTACAATAGATTGAAGTTTTAATGGATCCCAGACTGATTCAAAGCAGTGCCATATCAAATATAGAGGGAATAACATTGTCAGATTAAAAGAAACTGCATCAGTCAAGAGATAATGAACACACAGTATTCCTTATTCCACAGACTTGGAAGATTCAGGTCAGTGGATATGGAAAATAAATACCAGTCTTTGTATTTCAATGTTAAAAAGGTAGGAAACTGAAGAGTGAAGCTTTTTTTTTTTTTTTTTACAAACCTAGTAACAACAAGTCTCAAAAGGGAGAAGTTACTGGGCCCGCTCAAGCAAATCTATGAACAAGAGGAGGACAGTGCCACAGTGCTACCTGTAGGATCTTACTATGGTAAATTTTCCTTACTCTTGGTACTTTCAACTAGAACGCATGGCTGCCCACCTACAAAATGGTCAGACTTCTTCACAAGACCCTGAACAAACGGTTCTAGGCTCTTCGTTTTCCTGTAGCTAGCAGACGCCACTGGGCTACACTAGCATTCAACAGGGACAGATGAAGACTTTACTAGTTCCCACTGAAGCAAATCGATGAGTAATGGAATATTAAGTGATCAAGTGATTACTTTCAAAGATTATCTCCCCTTTTGCATGCCTCAGAACTATCATGTCAACTCTTCTAGGTTCTGGGTGAACATTTTTCACCAGTGAATTATAGAAATGATAATATAAGATTTACAAAATTAATACAGATATGAGTAAGCAGCTCTGTCTGGTTGTCATTAAACTGCATTGCCTAACTAAAAAATAGGCAAGATAGTTGTCTAATGTTGGATAATCAGTTATAGAGAATATGGTCACAAGTTGAGTTGGAGCCTTGCCAGACTACCAGATTTCTGGATGATCAGGTCCAGATAAATTTACGGTAAACATCTAGGATCCACTGCCAGTATTTGATAGACCTTGCTTTTGTGAGGTGGGGTGCTCAGAGTTGAGTCCTACCTCTGTGTTCAAGACTGACCTATGACTTGGGGAACCAGGTGTGGAACTGTGGATAGAAATGGAGTTGGCCATAAATACAGCAAATGCACTAACCCTGTCCTACAACTCTTGTCCCTGAATGAGACTTCTTAAATTCTAATCAAACTGAATTTTCAGAAAATTATTGTACAGAGTGAAATCTGATGATCATTTTAAGAACTACTCTAAGAAGAAGTGACCAGCTAGGAAAATTTCAAATGCCTTGTATCATGGGTTAAGGAAAATCATTGTTAAAACTGCTCTATTGGGGTGTAATTTTTGTTTGTTTGGGGGCCACACTGGTGGTGCTCAGAGCTTACTCTTGGCTCTGAACTGTTGGATCACTCCGAGCACACTCAGGACACTTGTGGGATGTTGGGTATGTAACTCAAGTTGCCCAAAACAAGTGCCCTATATACTATACTATCTTTTCTGCCCCTACAGGTATAATTTTTATGCTAGGAAATAGATTCAAGACAATTTTAAAGTCAAACGAAAATTAAAATAATTATATAATTTAAAATAATTATTTTAGTAAGCCTTAATATATCACTGTATCACTGTCACTGTCATCCTGTTGTTCATCGATTTCCCTGAGCAGGCACCAGTAATGTCTCCTTCGTCCTAGTCTTGAGAATTTAGAAAGTGCCACATTCGAGGCTCTTTAAGGGTCTGGAGAATGAGACCCATAACTGTTACTGGGTTTTGGCATATTGAATACGCCACAGGGAGTTTGCCAGACTCTGATGTGTGGGCAGGATACATTTGGTAGCCTGCAAAGTTCTCCAGAGTAAGAACTAGATATTAAGATGTCGCATGGCCACGCTCTTCCGGGAGCTGGGTTTTATAGTCTCAGGGTCTTGGCCGTTGATGGAATTACACGGTGCCGGGGGTAGTTGGTGGGTATAATGCTACATACTGGAAGATGGGGGATCTGGGTGAAGGAGGCCCAGTTCCAATCTGAGCAGGCTTGGAGATCTACACCCCGGGCCCTGCACACCGGTTCCTCTGAGGTTCCTTCTTGCATGAGGCTTGTCCACTATATATTTTTTTCTTTTTATTTATTTATATATTTATTTATATTTGTTATCCTGCTGTATGTTAAGGTTTGTCCACACGTTCAAACCTTAATATATAGCAGGATAATAAAATTAAAAATAAATTAAAAAAAGAAAAATATATAGCAGGATATTCATTACTCTTTCAATTTGCATAAAATAAAGTTTCATTATATTTACTTCAGTTTTAGTATAAAACAGTCTACCAAATATAAATCAGATCTTCACTATTATAGTTTTTAAAAATGTTCAGTACAATTGCCATTATCTTTCTATATCATTCAAAAACTCATTTGTGAAGGAGAAAACTCTCATTCAGAAAATAAGTGACTTTTTGTTTTTGTTTTTTGTTATGTTTATTTATTGAATGACTGTGGGAAAAGTTACAAAGCTTTCAAGATTAAGTCTCGGTCATACAATGATCAAACACCTTTCCCTTCACTAGTACCAACCCCCTCTCACCCCTTCCAATACCTGTGAAGCAGATGATTTCTACTTAACTCTCTCTCTCTCTCTCTCTCTACTTTGATTATATTCATTATTTTGACAAAAGATGAACCATTATTGTTTAGAATTTCCCCCAACAATCAGAACTACTGAAAAGGCATTGTGAAATAATTTGTTTTCTATTGCTGGTTATGAGAACCATATGATGTCATGCAGCCTATCACAGTCATGCGAGCGGTAGGGCGTTTGCCTTGCACGCAGCCAACATGGCTGATCCGAGTTCGATTCCTCCACCCCTCTAGGAGAGCCCGGCAAGCTACCGAGAGTATCTCGTCCGCATGGCAGAGCCTGGCAAGCTACCCGTGACGTACTCAATATGCCAAACACAGTAACAAGTCTCATGATGGAGACTTTACTGGGCCTGCTCGAACAAATCGATGAACAATGGGAGGACAGTGATGATGATGATGACCGTGATGATATTTTACTAGTTAAGTCTGGAGGTATTTCTGTCAGGAGCCAGGTAATTATAAGATTAGTTTCTGTGCCTTTAGTGTTATGGCCGTGTCAGAGAGCTGCTCGTGGGGGGCAACTCGTGACCTTGGTAGGGCGTGAAGGACGAGCTGGTACAGCCCACCTTCCCATGAGATTGCTGTTGCCCCATCACTGCCAGCTCATATCTGACTTTCCAATAAGCTCTGAGGTGGTGAACACCTTGCTGTTGGGGGAGCTCGACAGCTTGTAGCAGAAAAGTGAATGGACTATGCATTAAACTACAGCTCCATGCTTCCCCGGAAGGGGAAGGGGTGTCACTCCCTTCCACCTTTTTCCCACCAGCAGCAAGGTGGAGGCCACCTCAGAGCTTATTGGAAAGCCAGGTATGAGCCATCGGTGACAGAGCAACTGCAACCTTATGGGAAGGGGAGCGGTTACTGGCTCATCTTTCATGCCCTACCAAGGTCACGAACTGCCCCCCACAAGCGGCTCTCCTGCATGGCCATGGCTCTAGAGGCAAAATGACTTAATAATTGATCTTTTTCAATCTAGACCAGTGTTGTTTTTTATTTAACATTAAACTGGAGCAAATAAGATTGAATTAAAATACTTGTAAACAATCTGGAGAAACAGTACCTTTCTACTTCTTACCTTACATGCTGCTGACCCTAGTTCAATTGCAAAACCAAACATGGCCCCTAACACTCCCAGGAATATTTCATGAACAGAACCAGACATAATACCTGAACACAAACTACTTTGTATTCTCCTCATTAAAAAATATTTTTAAAAAATTATAGCCAAGCAAAAAAATATAATTAATATTTATGAATGATAAAGTTAGAAGATACAAGAAATCTTTGGAAATAGTTAAAAAATGATGAGTTAAAAATACTGAAGATGGAAATTGTAAAGGTAAAGCAAATAATTTTCATCCATAATTCTGAAAATAAATAGATTTCTGAGAATATGTGAAAGACTGATATAGTCACATCATGCAATGACAGTGTAAAAATAACTGATAAGTGATGATATAAAGATTGGACTCACCATTTAGCAAGTAGCAAATAATTGGTATAAATGTTATCAAAATATTCATGAAACACTTATTTGATATCATATGATACTGGAGCATTCTGGAGAAGGTCTATCCTAAGATATTAGGAAAAGAACTGTTTCTTGGAAGATATAGAAGAAAGTATGGTACAGTGGGGAAAGAGAAAAGGAAAAGAGGGAGTTTAATGAAAAAAACTGCCAAAACAACACACCCAGAAAGATTCGAATGAAGCAAGATGGCAGAATTGTGAAATGATTTCTAAAATATGCACTTTCTGTAGCAAGATCTTATTTATAATTGGTAATAAAGCAAGACCTAAAAGTAAGATTGCCAATAGAATATTAAAGTACATTTGAAGCAATAGTTGCCCAGAGAGTTTTGTTAGTGAAAGAAGCAT
Source organism: Sorex fumeus (assembly GCF_029834395.1). Classification (NCBI taxonomy): domain Eukaryota; kingdom Metazoa; phylum Chordata; class Mammalia; order Eulipotyphla; family Soricidae; genus Sorex; species Sorex fumeus. The sequence goes on along the minus strand of NW_026606149.1, from coordinate 3,686,041 downwards.
TGTTTTACCTTAGAAAAACCATGAAGTAACCTGTCCCATTAATTCTAAGGAGAAGACACACAATTATCTCCACAGATGCTGAAAGCTGTTGACAAAATTTAGCACCCATTTTTCTTCTTTAAGATGTTAATTAAAAGAGAAATTTATAGATACAGTCTTAGTACAATTTAAAATACATATTCTGTGAATGTTGGTAAATGTTGGCAGTTTTTCTTATGCAGAAATACTGCTATCACTACACATAGAAGCATAGTAATTGGAAAGGGAAAGCAAAACCTACCTTGCTAAGAATTGGTAGAATATGACTGCATGCAAAAAACATAAAAATAACTGCAAAGAGACCAGGAATTCAGAAAGATGACATAATATATGTCATCATAAATTCAAGTAACTATAATGTAAAAGCTTTAATTTCAAATAGTGGATTTGTAATGCCAAAATAAATGAATAAAAATAAAATCAAGTGTGCTAAGTCTAAATTTATGTGAAAATAAAACTAAAAGTTTCTAAATATCTAAGTAGAGCTTTCAAAAGAAAAGAACAAAGAAAAGATATGTTCTGTATCTGGGTAGAAACGCACATCACCAGAAATTTTTATTTCTCACCTGAGCTGATTTATATGTCATATGTCATTCAAATGATACAGTAACAAATTATTTTCTGATATTGGGCAAGACGAATCTAAACTTTATATATGTCAAAACATAAAGAAAAACTGAAAAGAAGCATACCAGCTCAACAAATAACACTGCACTGTAATAGCATTGTCCTGTTGTTCATAGATTTGCTTGAGTGGGCACCAGTAACGTCTCACAACAAATTGTGAGACTTGTTGCTACTGTTTTTGGCATATTCATATCATGAAAACGTTATGGATAGCTTGCCAAGCTTTGCTGTGAGGGCGAGATACTCTCGGTAGCTTGCCGGGCTCTCCAAGAGGGGCAGAAGAATCAAACCCGGGTCAGCCGCGTACAAGGAAAACTCCCTACCCGCTGTGCTATCGTCCCTTCTGCCATCTAGCAATATAGACAATGTATGTATTATAAAAAGTGTGAATGATGTTAGCATACTAGTAAAAAAAATTATAAAATGTCATAATAACCAGAAGAAAAACATATTACAAAACATATTATAATATTTCAATTTATTGAAGTTAAAAATTTAGAAGTTTAATAAGTGATTGTATCTAGTAGGTCTTTTATTTTTTATTTATTTATTTTAAATTTTTATTAGTGAAACACCATGAGGTACGGTTGTATACTTACACATTTTTGTGCTTGGGTTTCAGTTATACAATGATCCAGTACCCATCCCTCCACCAGTGCCCATTCTCCATCATTTACATTTTTTTTAAATTTTTGTTAGTGAAACACCATGAGGTACAGTTGTAGATTTACAATTACATCACGCTACAGCCGGTCCGGTGGAAGCAGAGACTCTTCATTGGGGTCAGAGCAAGGATACAATGGAGACGGCACTTGCCTTGCATGCAGTTGACCCAGTTTCTACTGCTGTCATCTCATAGGAAACCTCAAGCCCCACCAGATATAAGCCCTTATTGCAGGGTCAGGAGTAAGCCTCAAGAACTGCCAGATGTGACCCCCAAACAAAAAACTAAATGAACTGAAATAAAAGCTATCATAAGGGCTGGAGAGAAGGCCAAAGTACTGGAGAGAGTCTGTGGTATAAAGTACTGAATCCATCTGTGCACATCCTCTCCTGGGCCCCACAGAGGTCCCTGATATCTGATGGACAGACCCAAGCACTAAGAAGATTGCCAGACATGCCCCATGGTGAGGAACACAGCTGGGGAGGTGCCCCCAAATTATCATGTAGAAATTATTATGTGTGTATTATATGTACAAAGATGAGTGTACTATAAATGCATATTTAATATAATATAATATTGTATATATAATTAATATATAAATGCATATGTTCTGTCTGCACATTGTACACATTTAATATATACCTCTATCTCTATCTCTGTCTATGATCTTCCGTGCATACACACACACAAACACACACACACTCATACACATATCATGTGGTCAGAAAGAGAGCACAGCAGGTAAGGCACGAGACTTAAATGCAGTCTGATAAATTAGAACCCTGGCATCACATATGGTTCTCTGAGAGTAAGGCAGGATTAAATCCTAGAGACAGCCAGGTGTGACCCCCAAAAACAAATCAAAACATGGCAAAATCAGAATACACGCGTGCACACGTGTGTGTGTGCATAGATATACAACAATGATGCCTAATTAACTAGTTCTCTCTTTTTCATCTATAATTGCCAACTCTTAAGAGTGTTGGTGTATTTCTTATACCTTTCTTAATTGGTAACACCCCTTATATTAAGCTTTTGTTAAAAAACTAATTTGAAAATAGAGCTGAAAAAAGTGTTATTCTTTACTGTAAATGGTCAATGTGAAGATTGGAGCTAAGTGGTATGTTCTGTTAGGATCATAATGCATGAGTTGGAGAGAAAGCATCGCTCTGAAGCACTTACATTGCACAGTGAACCCTGATTCTGTCCTCAGCACCACATAGCATCTTTGAACCACTGTCAGGAGTGAACTCAGTGCAGAGCCAAGAATAGTCCCTGAGGGCTGCCAGGGTAATGGCTCTCTAACCAAACATATTGAATCATGCACAGTGTACATAAAAACAAACAAAAAACAACAAATTAATGACAATGCATAGTTTCCCTGATAGATAAGAAATATTGGTTAATAACAGAAAAAAATGGCCCATAGGAATTGGAGTATTAAACATGAGCAGATAACTAAAAAAAACTAAAAAAAATAAAATAAAACTTAAATGTTTGAATGTAGGAAAAATGTTCACCTTCCTTTTTGAAAAATATAAATGCAAGCAAAAATATAATATTGATGCCCTCTTACAAAGAGTAACTATTTTGTTTTTTTGGACAACACATTTGTTGGGACTTCAGGGTTTACTCTTGACTCTGTGCTCAGAGATCACTACTGGCCGCATTTAGGGGACCATTCTCAGTGCCAGTGATTAAACCAAGATGTGCAATATACAAGGCAAGCATCTTAAATCCTGTTTTATCACTTCTTTAGAAGATTAAGGAAACAGATTAAATTAATGCACAATTTCAGGAATAGAAATTTGTCGACATGTTACAAATTTTAGATATCTGTTGGTTTGAATCCAGCCAGCACGCATTTATAATTCATTTCTTAAACTAGAAAATAAAATTATTTGGAGTAATATTAGTAATTGGAGGATGATTTTTGATAGAAAAATAATAATGAAAGTAACATGCATATTAATTTATATTGATGAGGGCTCTGGAACGATAGCACAGCGGTAGGGCGTTTGTCTTACAAGCGGCCAACATGGCCGACCCGAGTTCGATTCCTCCGCCCCTCTCGGAGAGCCCGGCAAGCTACCAAGAGTATTCGATATGCCAAACACAGTAACAACAAAGTCTCCAATGGAGATGTTACTGGGCCCGCTCGAGCAAATCGACGATCAACGGGAGGACCTTTACCTTTACCTTTACCTTAATATATCTTTAAAAAGGGGAAAAGCTCATGCAAAAATTGAGTCTAACAGTTCAGGCTAAGAACATGTCGTCAAATACAACTACAAGTCAGACAGATATGTGTGAAAGTTATAATCATGTGTGAAAGAAAAACATGCTTCATTTTATCTACTAGTGAAGATTTTTAAACAAAAAAATAAGAAGTTAATAAAGCATTCTAAGGTAAGTTTAGATGGTAATCGTGAGGCTATTAGGTGCTCATCTTTTTGTTGGAAAATCACAAAGAAAAATATCAAAGGTTTTCATACTAACTCACCACAAGGATTGAATCATAAATCCTGCATGGCAAAAATATTACTGCTTTATTGGGTATTCAGTGATCACCTTATTATCATTTATCAAATACACAGGGAAAGAAAAACTCATTAACGAGTCTGTTTTGATACTAGATGAAATCAGCAAAGAAGAAAAGAATGACAAATACTACAGGATGCTAACAATCATTGAAAAGGTCACTAGACAAGGATAGTCATTCCCTCTTTCTATTTTTTCGGTATACACTTGAAATGTTCGTGATCAAAAGGGTGATGCAAGATAGCTTTTAAAAATATCCCATAGCGTTGTGTTGTTTCAAGAGTTGCATAATTGCAAGCAAAATGAAATCTAAGCAAGCTGGAAAGACTGAACTTGATTGCTCTTTGATGAGAGTGTGTGGCTCAGAACATGATTCCATCACCTCCTTCAGGAGCTCTCAGTACCTAGAGAAAACAGTCACCCCCTCCTCTGCCCTACAGTTGGGGGGAAATGTCAGCCTCTATCACTACCACCCCCGACCTTTCTTCCCAATCCAGCTCCTGCTGCCATTAATCACTTGATCACTTGATCACTTGACTTCCCGTTAATCGTCGATTTGCTCAAGCGGGTGCCAGTAACGTCTCCATTTGTCCCTGTCGCGTGCTAGTGTAGCCCAATGACGTCTGTTCGTTCTAGGAACACGAAGAGCCTCAAACCGATCGTTCATGATCTTGATGAAGAAGTCTGACCATCTGGTAAGTGGGCGGCCACGTGGTCTTTTGACACCCGTGGAATCCAGTCAGTAACGGCTCTAGTCCAGCGGTCGTCTCTAAATATCATTACGTGACCAGCCCATCTGATTTTTGACGCCTTGGCAAGCCAGAAAGCATTCCTGATTCTTGATCGTCGATAGAGGTCAGAACTCCAGATTCTTTCTCTCATTTGAGTGAACCGTGATATTCCAAGCATAGCTCTTTCAATTCCTCTTTGGGAGACCCGAATAGCATTCTCTCAATATGCCAAAACCAATAATTGCCATTAATCACTGGTCAGAAAACCAAAATTCTCACCTCTCCTCCCTCCCCCTTCAGAATACTTCTCTCCTTTTAGGAATATGGTTTTAAAAACCACATGTATTTTTTTTTCATATGTATGTTTGTTTGGACATATGAGGCTTGTATCTATCATCTATCCCTAAAATAACTCATTTTTTTAAACTGTTGAGTTTGATTTTAAAGGAAGTATAATTTAGATGCGATGCTGTGCGGTGTCGTTCTGTTCTGAAAAATAGTTACTCGGATTCATTTTGTAATCAATCCCTGGGTAATTGCCGTAAATGCTTTATATGCAACAAAGATACTTTTCCGAGTCACCAGATTAGTGTTCTAATGTATTTTAGCGATGGTTGCTAAGGTTGAAGTTATTATTCCCCTTTTTGTTTCTCTCTTTCAAAACAAGGGGATGTGGATTGAAAATGTGAGAAGAATTTATGAATGTGGTGAAACATATTTTCCTTAGTCATTATCAGCAAGTGAAAGTCAGTAATGGAATTCACACACATTTGGATGCAGACTTAATAGCAATGTATCAAGAGAATTCAGGTATACGCAGAAGGTTTGCATGAAGCTTTCTCTTCAATATATCATATGTTATTACTTTTATTCCTATTTCATGACAAGATTTCATTAAGTACTGTTTTGCATGCATAGAAAATAGAATTTTTCATTGAATTCACTTAAGTATTTTAGCATTCAGCTTTAGTTCCTTCCTGCCATGAAGCAATAAGCCAAAGTTGTACTCGTTTAAATGGTATGACTTTCCAGACAAGACTGCTACAATCCTCATTCTTAAATTGGTATTTTCCAAGATAAAAATTCTGAGCATAATTGGAATAGTAATTTTTAATAGATTTTGAAATATTTTCAAAAAGCGAGAGAAATTTTTCTTTTGCATACTATAAAGTGTCATGTAAAATGGGCACAATATGTTTGTTATGTTCTTTAGAATTTTATGCACTCTCCAGAAATATGTATTATCACAAATAATTGCATATGAAAGAAAAACAAAAGCAGCAGAACTATAAGTTGTCACCTCCCTCCACCCTCAGACTCACCTGAATTCCTTTGCTCTGTTTTCCAGTACTCCACTCTGAAAATAAATAATGAAAACCCATTTTGTCTAGCAATCTGAGCTTTAATAGCAATGTTTTTCCCACTTGTTCTTTTTCTTTTTCATTTTGAAGAGTTGGAAAGTGTACATTTATATTCTGGGGATAAATATTGCTTCAGAAAGCGGTATATTGAAACAAAGTAGAATATTTTGCTTCCTAAATATAATCACATTTAACCAGAACACAAACTCCCAGTATTACCTTGAAAAGTAAGTTATTGTCCCTATGCATTTCTTAGTTTTTGTTAGCAAAAGAATCTTTGTAAAAATCTAAGTTTGAGTTTGCATTTCTGTTTTTAATCCTTTAATTTGATTGAATATGCTTATTTAAGGGGAGAGGGAAGTTCTACGGTGAATTTCATGAATGCTTCTGTCCTGGTAAGAAAAAAAGTAGTTCCAATAATATTAGTATTTAATATTGTTATGTCAAAACTTGATTTTAGTGGCAGTTGAATTTTATTTTTCTGGAAATGTCAATATTGTCATCAAATGTCATATTATATTTAATTTTGACTATGATAGGCAATATATAACATTTATTCCTTACATTTGTTATAAATTCATAGCAGGGTGTTTTATATAAACAGGCAATTTATAATGTTTTTCTATTAAACACATAATAAAATGTGTCTTAATCCTTTTGTGTGGCTGCAGAATAATACCAAAATAATATCACAGACTGGATGTTTCGGGATATTAAAAATCCCAATGACACTATCTATACATCACTATGCATATAGCATGTAAAATTGCAAAATATTTTCTTAAATAATTGCCACAGTCTGTAGTGATTAATGAGGACTTTGGTTTTTAGCAGTTTCTTTACACTCTGCCCTTCCCTTTGCTCCTGAGAATTTCGAAGGACTCTGCGGTTAGGAGTAGGTAAAACTGATTGACCTGAGGATTGTCTTCCTGGTTTTTTATGTTTGATTGTTTTGGGGTCACATCCGGTGATGCTCAGGGGTAATACTCCTGACTCTCAACTCAGGGTAAATCCTGGTGGTGCTCCGGGTTCCTATGGGATGCTGGGCATAAAGGCCTGGTCAGTCTCGTGCAAGGCAAAACACCCTCCCCACTGTCCAATCACTCGCGGCCCCAGGTTTCTCTCTTTGGAGAATGAGATCACCTCACCCTGAAGAAGCCACCTCAGTTGCATTCTTTCTACTCTGATTGGACCACTACAGATTCTTCAGAACACTTTTGTACTGAAAAGGCTCCAAGAGACAGTACCTGTCAGTTGGAACTGAGCAGTGCCTCAGGACTCCTGCATCTCCAGTTACCTTTCTCTTCATTAAAAGCTTCATTAAAAGCTCAGGCCTATAATGACATTTCTCTGCCATTTTCTGTGCAGGTGATAAATGCTCATTGTATGTTCCTCTACTGAGCATGCTTTCCTTGATCTCTCATCCATATGCATGACTTTCCTGAAAGGCTAGAGAGTATACATCACCTGTTACTGTCATTCTCTCCCTCTGCTGGATAACACACCTCTGCCCACTTGGACTCTTCAAAGCTCATCTTCTATCCTGTGATGCTTAGACATAGTTCCAATGCAAGTTGATTTCTTGCCAATAGAACTTCTCTTTGCTAATCAAAGGTTACTCTGCTGGTTCTCTGATGAGCTATTTAATTTCCATTAAAATACAGTCTGCCCCCGCACCTGGCTGTTCCTCACCGGGGCCCGTTGGAGGGGAGCGGCTTGAGCTTTCCTCCCCGCCCCGACCAGGGCTCCGGCAGCCGAAGACCTCCAGGACCAGCCACCACCATCTGAGACCACTCTCCGCACACCTGAAGGTACTGGCAGAGGGACAAATTCACGCGGGTTCCGGGGCCAAGATCTCCCAGCCTACTCAGATTGGAGTCGAGCATCCTCCACCCAGATCCTCCAAATTCCAGTAGGCGGGGGTCACACCCACCACCTGGCCCCCTGGCGCCATGTAATCCCATCAATGGCCAAGACTCAGAGACTATAAAATCCAGCTCCCGGAACCGCGCGGCTGCAAATGTGGCCGCGCGACATCTTATCAGGACATCTTTTATGACATCTTATCATCTCATTCCTACTTTGGACAAACTTGCAGGCTATAGAATGTAGCCTGCCCACAGGGCAGAGTCTGGCAAACTCCCCGTGGCATACCAAATATGCCAAATACCAGTAACAATGATGGGTCTCATTCTCCTAAAGAGCCTTGAATATAATCTCAGGGTTAGAATGAAAGAGACGTTACTGGAGCCTGCTCAAGGCAATCAAATGAAAAATATAGTATGCTTTAAATTTTTTAATGAAGTTCTGTATTCATTCAGCCAGTTGGATTATTTTCTGTAATTTAAAAAGTGATACTTTGATTTCAAAATCAGCAAATGTAAAACCCATGAAGCATTTTTTGAAAGCATGAAGAAATAAGTTCTCCAAAGTAATTCTAGTACTATTCAAAGGAACTCTAGAAAAGAGCTCCAGTTTTAGAGTATAAGACTTGAGAAGGGAACGTGTATTTTTATTCCATCTCTCTTCTTTCAGTGAAGGCATTCCCATAGGTCCTCAAAATTGCACAATTGGGAGGAGGAGTCAAAAATCCATGTAAATGTGAATTTTTGTTTCTTTCACTCACTAGCTCACTCCTGGCTCTGAATGTAGAAGATTTTTTTCTAATAAATAATACCAGAGATTCAAAGCTAGGAACAGAATATAGCTTGTAAGAGAGAAACTAACATGATGATTCCTGGTGGTCACAGTATACCAGAAAGTGATGAAGAGAACACACTGACAGTGATTTTGACCAAAAGTCTCAAAAGACCAAACAACTAAAAAGCTTTATTTTTTTTTTATAAAATCACTGTTCTTAAAAAAACAAAACACAAAGCAAAACAAAACCCTCTAGAACTGGAATACCAGAAACATAGTGATTAATAGGAATGACTTTAATTTATTGAAAGTCATTTTATATTAATTATAATATTTAAACCTTCCAATATGAAGTAGGTATAATTATTGCTGTCTTACAGAAATGTAAGTTAGAAATTAGTTTCATAGTTTGTTTTTGTTTTTGTTTTTGTTTTCTTTTCTTTTCTTTTGGAGTCAATCCCGGCTTTGCAAAGGGGTTACTCCTGGCTCATGCACTCAGGAATTACTCCTGGCGGTGCTTGGGGGACCATATGGGATGCTGGGAATCGAACCCGGGTCAGTCGCGTGAAAGGTAAACGCCCTACCTGCTGTGCTATCACTCCAGCCCTTAGTTCCATAGTTTTAAGAACTGCAGGAGGAAAAAACAGCGGAATCCTTTAAAAGAATGAAAAATGCATATTTTCATTATTCTGTACCAAATACTTCTAAAAAGGCACCGTGCACAAATCACTTCACGAAATCCTCAAGTTATTTTCATAACTTCCACAAACTGATTTTTTTTATTACTGATGAGCCAAGGAACTTATTACTGACTAGATTTTGTTCCAGGGGGACTGTTGTCCTATAAATAATCCAGATGTGCAAAAGGCCTCCTTCTTACAAGACATTGGTCATATCAGTCCCTGGCAGGAGAAATAATCCCCAGACATCAGAAACTTGAGATCTCCATATATTTTGAACTGTCTCTTGATAGACAGGGAACAAGCAAAATCAAAGCCTGCTTCACAGCGGTGTTCATCACGCCTTGCTTTCCAAAGTTTATATTCTCCACATTGTGAGTTTACACACTGTCCTCCCGTTCCTCATCAATTTGCTCGAGCGGACCCAGTAATGTCTCCATTGTGAGACTTGTTACTGTGTTTGGCATATCACATATGCCACGGGGAGCTTGCCAGGCTTTGTGTGAAGGTGAGATACTCTCAGTAGCTTGCCAGGCTCTCCAAGAGGGGCAGAGGAATCGAACCCAGGTCGGCTGGGCCGGCAGTGCGCAAGACAAATGCCCTACCTCTGTGCTATCGCTCCAGCCCCACATTATAGTCAAAAGTAGGAATCAAAATACGCACCTTCATTTTTGCTGTCTTTCTCCAGTGGCCAAAGCCTCTGCAGGAAATGGGAGAGGGGGCAGCCCTAGAAAATCAAATCTAAGGAAGTGACTTGACTTTTTCAGAGGAGAAATCTAGAGTTAGATGACCAAAAGCAAACAATTGAAACTTACACTTTAGACTAAAGTAATGTCATCGTTAATAGAGGGAAACAAAGTTCAGACAAAGATTGTATTCTATTTATTTTATAAACTGTATTTGGAACAGTTGATGTTATTGGACAGACTCATTAACCTGGGGTCTTTTTTATTTCCTTTTAGATAATGTGATATGTATTTAATTTTTATGTCTTACTTGTTCCTAATTTTCTTTTAGATCTCAATTTTTTAGTTTTATAGCAATTGTTTCCCCTTTTTTGTTATTTGGGCCACTTCCAGTGATACTCAGGAATTACTCATGGTTCTGTGCACAAGATTCACTTCTACTGGGCCACGGGAACAGATGGAATGCCAAGGATGGAACCTGAGTTGGCCAGGTACAAAGCAAGCACCCTGCCCATTTGGTGCCAACCTTTCTAAAGCTTTTCCAAAGTTTTCCAGTTCCCAAATATTTTGCTGTAAGTTCTGCTCATGCACAGTAAAAATTTAAATGTAACTGAACAATTGAATAGAATTACAGGTCAAGTAAAAAGTTTATATTGTCTTGCAAAATATGATACACAAAAGTGTAAACTATAAGTATCAACTAAATTATAAATCAGTTAAACATGAGCATTTGAATTATGTGATTTCTGTTAAATGTTTTTGTACATATAACATGATTATAGTATCATATTAATAATAATTTATAATAGGCATTAGAGATGTAAAATTCAAAGTTCAGAATAATGTAGGTTTGCAAATCAATATGTTCCATAACCGTCCAGGACCCTGCCAGGATGAGACATCCAAAATATTCTTATGAAGGAAGCCCGTGGGGAAGAACCATGCAGGCAAATCCTACTTAAGCTCAAATCCCAATAATCCATTTGTTTCTTCTCTCATAATTAGCTAGCACAAAGATTTGCCTGCTTGAGGACAACTAAAATTATAAAGTTTTACATGCTCATTATCCTACTGAAAAACATAAAAGGTTAATGTTTTATTCTTCTGTGCTTATAAAAAAATGCTGTATGTCAACCACAACTCTATCCTGCGCCCAAAAAATTCAAGTTGTGTTTTGTCAATGTGGTTGTTCATAGTGTTCAAATACTTCAGTCTTCTTTTCAGGGAGGTGACGCCATAGAACTAATTTAGCCCACGTGCATGTGAGTCAAGCCGATTTTCTTAACTAGACATTTTCCAGGTCCATAATACCTTCTCTGCTTAAAGTCTGCATGGCGGAGGTAGGCCATGTTTTGGCTCCATGTATGCCATGCAGATCAGATTGATTGAAGTATATTGTCAATTTTATTTTGTGACATACATATATGTCACTATATATATATATTTATATTTATATGTATATATGTATATATGCCTCTCGGAGAGCCCTGCAAGCTATAGAGAATATCCCGCCCACACCGGCAGAGACTGGCAAGCTCCCCATGGATTCGATATGCCAAATATAGTAACTATAACATGTCTCATTCCCCTCACCCTGAAAGAGCCTTTAGTCATTGGGAAAGACGAGTAAGGAGAGGCTGCTAAAATCTCAGAGCTGGGTGGAATAGGGACTTTACTGGCTCCTGCTAGAGTAAATCGATGAACAATGGGATGACAGTGATACAGTGATTGCCCATTCATGGCTGTAAGTCATTCGAATTCTCTGTATGTCAGAATGGGGCAGGACAGTTTATCAACCTGTAATTCTCAGCTTTTAGAAGAATTGAGATCATAAATTTCAATCTTGTTTAAACTACTTGTTTTGGATTCAAGTTTGCCTTAGTAGCCCAATAGTGATACTGCTTGATTTGAACCATGATGTACCTAAGCTAGGGAGAAATGGAAAAATCTAATATTTAAAATTAATTACAAAACTATTTTTCTCCCCTGCCCCAAAATCTGTTAATGTTCATATCTGTGGAGTTTATTCAGTGACAGATTGTTTCCAAGCATATATTGAGGTACTCAATATATGTATTATTCTTCTGTGCTTATAAAAATTGCTACTACATTTGGAGGCCAGTTATTCTAGATATAAGAGATGATGTGAGAAAAAAAAAGAGTTTATTCAGGCACGAGCAAGCTGAGGAGTGAACTTCTCGTCCTCAAAAATATATATATATTCTATCTTTCAGGTAAGGTTTATTGGTTTATCTAGGGTTGGCTGAAAAGTTAAGTTAGAAGCAAATGGTGGTGATGAAACAAAAGGGAATTTTGAACTGAAACCATTCAGAATGGCATCTGGATATAGCAGATCCTGAGCAAGCACAGGTCTGCTCCTTAAAACACGGTCCAGCAACCATTCTTCCCCAAGGTCGACAAAGATCAAGACTCTCCACTGGTCTTGTGGTTGACACCCCAGAAAGCAAGAGGAGTCCCTGGGCCTTCTCACCCCAGGAGCATTTTCAGAGATCTGCTGTTTCCTCTTTGCCCCCATTGTAATACTATCTGGTTCGATGGCAAACACACAGATCACGAGACTACCTCTGAGGGTTGTGGCACACGGCAAATTCATAGAGGGAGAGATAGATCATCAGAAATAGATTTGCGAGGAACAAAATGAAGCATCTAATATCTGTAGGCTAACCTGATTACTTAACTGCATTATGTGTGAACAGAGGTGAGCTCTAACTCTCTATTGTGTCTGTCTATAAAATAATAGCAGTAGCAATAATACCTTAATGTGCAATAATTACTTATCATTACTCACATAGACTACCAGCATACTCTCTGGTCTACAGCAAGTCATCAATAAATATTAGCCACTATAGACATATAGTAAATTTATCATTGCCTACCCTAATTCAGATTTTTGTTTGCTATGAATCACCTAAAGCAACACTTCAGGTTAGAATAACACTACAGACATATAGTAAATCTATCATTGCATACCCTATTCAGATTTTCATTTGATATGAATCACCTTAAAGCAACACTTCGGGTTCGAATAACAGGAGGATAGATGGATAATTCTTTTAGTTAGAAGCTTCCATAGGTCCTCAAACTTTTTATACTGAAGACTAAATTACACAGCCTTTATGTTTTTAATACCCTGAAAGTAGTATCAACTCCTGAGCTATTTTGCGGTGACATAAAAAGACCCACAGGTAATAAGTTAGCACAGGCACAGAACTTTATTCCAATAAAACTTTATTTACAAAAATGAATAGCAGAAAAGATTAGTCTACAGGCTGAATTTGCCAAACCATGAGTTAGACTAACGAATCACAGGTGATAAATGCAGGTATTTTGTCTTATCATTTCTTAATAAGATGTTTACACAAAGCCACTGAAAAGTGTGAACAGTCAGTCTGAAGATTCTTGCTGTTAATTTTGTGTATTTGCTGACTGCCATGTACAGGTACTTCCTTTATTCATTAAACTACTCACTCAAACATTAGCTGCTATGTTTGAGTTTCACAGAGTTTCATTTTGATAAACTAAAATTAGCCACCATAATATTTCTCCAAATTTAATTGCAAGTAATCAAAGGGAAAACATACTAGCATTTGGTTAGGACTATAATACCTTCATATCTCTGAATGCTCATCAACAAGTCTAAGAGGCATAAAGCATCTCGTAATTAGAATTACTGGATAACTAAATTAAAAATTAAGAGGATTTGATATGTGATAAACTGACCCTGCAGGAGAATTCATTTTAGAGTCAAAGAAAATAAGCTCAATAATAGATTCTTAAAAGTCATGCATAGCTCGCTGATTATTCCCATTGCCTCTACTACGTTTTTGTGATTTACTAAAAATTGATTACTTTCAGCCTCTGTGCTCTCCTGCCCATTTTCCTTCTTTCTTCACCACTGACTGCCCACCTTCCTGTCCCACAGAAAGTTTGTAACCTCCTCCCTCATTTACTTAAAAATTTAGACACGACTGATACTTATGGAGTTTAGACTTTTAACAGGGTGCAAATGAGAAACTACCAAGAATTTTGTTTGAGCGTTAAAATTTGCAAACAATTAAGTAAATGGTTCACTTCAATTTCGGGTTTAACCTAAAGTGACAGATTTGTAGCCCAGTCCTAAATACTTTCTTGTCTTAATATCCCCTCCCTAAATTAAGCATATTGACTTTACAAAGAATGTAAGAGAGGAATCAAAAAAGCTAATTTTGATTAGTTAATGGTTCAGAATTTTTGGATAAAATTTATACCTTACCCCTTTCCCATGCAGTAACCTCAATACAGAGAAAAGTGCCGTGTCTCCCACTTTAATAAAGCCCTTCACGATTCTCTTTGTTCTTTTCAACTCAACACAGGGCTGTAAGAATATTAAGTTTGGAAGAGATGGAAGGAGTAGTTTCTGATATTCAGACCTTTGTAGTGGAAAGTCAAGATATTTTCAAAGTGGAAGAGACTCAGACATGTCAACTGTTCTGTTCCTTTTATTGAAAAGAAACAAAAGTGCCAGAGACAGTTTTGCCCACAGTCATAGAGTCGGTTGAAAACAAACTCCACCTAGATCAGGATACTGAGACCAATTCAGAGTGGAACAGACCTACTATGTTCAGTAGTTTTACTTTCTGTAATAAAAATACTGAATTAAAGCATGCATCCATGCTTGGTTGTCAAGAAATGCCCATCTCCCCATTAAAAGATTGTGATTAAAATAAGGAAGTAATTTCCAAATCCTGTTGGTTAGCTTTAATGAAAATAATCTCTTTGTTGTTATTGTTTATCTCTAGTGCTGGAATAGGTCTAAAGCCTCACATATGCATGCAGATACCACTGAGCCATAATCCAAGCCCTTAAGTTCAGAGATATAGAAGTCATGTTATGCCATTCGGGGCATTAACGTAACTAGGCAATGGGATACTGAAAGATGAAGAGGCAGTAACAAAGAAATTTAAAAATATTGCTTGCCAGTTTCCTGCCATCGTTTTTTACAAGTGAGCACTGCTCAGAATAGTCCTCAATGGCATTCAGGAGGAAATTCTAGTTGTTTTATGAAAATCCATAGGTAAATCATGAATAATTACATTATTTAGATCATCTCAAGATGGTGAGTTAATTTTGAAATCTGGGTATATAATGACAATAAAACAAAAGCCTTGGGGCTGGAGCAATAGCACAGCAGCTAGGGCGTTTGCCTTGCACGCAGCCAACCTGGTTCGATTCCCGGCTTCCCATATGGTCCTCCGAGCACCGCCAGGAGTAATTCCTGAATGCATGAACCAGGAGTAACTCCTGTGCATCACCAGGTGTGACCCAAAAAGAAAAAAAAAGCCTTATGACTATTACCTATATTGTGACTGTTATCTAGTTCACAAAGGAATATTGTGTGAATACTAATATCTGAGATACACAGTAGTTAGTGTTAAAAATTATTCTTCTTGAACAACTTTACAGTTGTGAAAAAATGATAATAGAACTTAAAAAAGTTAACAAGTAATTGTTTTCATTTATTCCCATACATTACAATTTCAATGTTTTTGTTTAGCCCTCTTTGTAAAACCATAATTTTAAAAATACATTTTTTATTCTTTTTAGGGCACTTTGAAACTTTGAACAGTGCTCAAGGTTTACTCAGCTCTTCATTCATGGATCACTCAAGGCTGTGCTTAAGAGACCACCTGGGTGCCAGGGATTAAACTCTGGGTAGGCCTAATGCAAGGCAAGCACCTTGCCTGCTGTATCATTACTCTGGCCCTGTAAAACCATATTTAAATGGCTGGAATTAGGTATAGAGATTTCTTTACAAATGGTTAAATTGAGTTCACTTTATACAAAGAGATAAATAACTAAAGCTACCAATGACGTTACTTACTAGTTTATTTTTTAGCAATGGACTTTGTCAGAATGCAAACCTTAAAGCCATTTAATTCAAAACAATTCATTTTTTAAACAAAGAATAAATTTTAAAGCATTATCCATTCCATTTCTTTTTTTTTCTTTTTCTTTTTGAGTCACACCCGGTGATGCACAGGAGTTACTCCTGGCTCATTCACTCAGGAATTACTCCTGGCTGTGCTCAGGGGACCATATGGGATGCTGAGAATTGAACCCGGGTCAGCAGCGTGCAAGGCAAACTCCCTACCCGCTCTGCTATCCGGCCCCCTCCATTCTATTTCTTAATGTCATAAAACATTTTCTACTTACTCCAAAAAGTAGCATAAATACTCATTTTGTACTTTGGAGTTGTTTTATTTTTGTTCCTTTGCTTATTGTTAACCCAAAACTGCCCCCCACCAGGAGTCAACTCTGTGTAGAGAGAGAATAGGAAGCCCTGAACACTGTGAAGTATGGTCCAAAGAATAAAAATAAGTAATATTTCACTTAATGATCCTTCCTTCACTGCAAACTCAGAGTTTTATTAATGTGAAAGGAAGAAACCAGATATATTAAAATATCTAGATCTGCTTGATTGCAGCTAGAGTGGTATAATCTTATTTTTTTTCCTGGGATTTCTTTTTTCTTAGACTTGCCCGTTTAGGTTTTGAAACTCCAACAATGAACTTGATATTCCTGACTGTGAGACAGATGATAATCATATTTTCTTTGGCCAACAACCAATAATTCCACTCAAGAGAGAAGAAAATGCATTTGAGATTGCTTAAATCACAATTAAAAACGGACAATGTTCAATTTCTCATAAAACCTGTGAGTTTTTAACAAACGAGCTATTTTATTCTATTTTTCCCTCGTTTCTCATGGATTTGGGAAATGAAAATATTTCTCAAGGCCTCAAACGCTCTAGAATGGGAGAGAGGGAGATTATGAACGTTTGCCATGAGTTTACAAGTGTTTTGTGACCTGGGCAGATCTTTAATCTTGCTTCTCCCTTTTATAAATGTATATGGTTTTAAAGACTTTTCATGAAATGGATCTAAATTTTTAAATTAAATAAGTGCTCTCACTTTAGGGCGAATGTCCATCCACCAGCCTGACGACTCCTTGGGTCTTATCTCAGTTGTGTGCCTGAACCTTAGGAAGTGATGCTCTGTTGAATTTCACTTTCTCTTACTTCTAGAACCTCGTATCTTCCTTTTCGTAACTTCTAAGGGCCATTTTAAGATTTGATGTTTCAAATATTACAGCAAATATGAAAATCATGCAAATAAGACTAGTAAAGCAAATCATGGATGCTTAAATGAAAGCAGCACCAGCTCAATTGTATTGACAGCAATATCTGCCTAATGTCTCAGTATTAATTCTTAATAAAGTCAAATTCTAGAGATAAAAATTTAAAGACTCCTCTGAACATATTTAATGAGATTTTTATTAGGCTGTGGAAGTAGCTTGTTTGAAATTGCTTTTCATATTTTCTCTTTTGAACCTACTCAGTTTTTGTATTTGTTTAGAGAAAATTGTTCCTACACATAACACATTAATTCATAGATAATTTTGTGGAAAAGATGAGCTGAAGCTTTGGGTTAGATGAATTTCTCTAGCACATTTCCTGTTTCATACCCTATAGCCTATAACCTAGTGATTGTTTGATTTACAAACACTGCTGTGCTCAATTAACTTGTCAAGTCAAGCAAAACAATTGAATTTAAACCTAAACTTAAAAATTAAGAAATCTAACCTAAAAAAAAAACAGTGGGGGAAACCTTAAAATAAAAATGAAAGCTGGATGCATTATTTAGATCATTTGAGTTATCTAAATTACTTTTGTGCTTTAAAGTAACTCACCTTACATAGATATGAACAAATTACTTATAAGACCCTAATATTTCAGGGTGGGTTAACATGAAAATTGAACATTTTTTTTCAGAATTAAATTAGTTTGAAGGTTAATAAAAAGTAAAAGAAAGAAAAGGTGCCTTGAGTTCCGATGGATATTATAGGCTTGGTGTTCATACCCATTTCCTGATACTTTTGATTATATACATGTACTGTAAGTGTTTGATATGATTAAAGCAGGGAGGCAGAGATGCCTCAACTCTCAGACCCTTCTTTTACTAATCTGCAGTCTTTTCAATTTTTTTTAACCTTTCTCAATGTCAGGTAAAAGTCTACTAATTTATATAACAATATTTTATATTACAATATTTTATGGCCTGGAGCGATAGCACAGCAGATAGGGCATTTGCCTTGCATTCCAACAACCCAGGTTCAATTCCTCCGTTCCTCTCAGAGAGCCCAGCCAGCTACTGAGAGTATCCCACCCACACCGCAAAGCCTGGCAAGGTCCCCGTGGCATATTTGATATGCCAAAAACAGCAACAACAAGTCTGACAATGGAGATGTTACTGGTGCCCACTCAAGCAAATTGATGAACAACAGGAGGACAGTGCTACGGTGCTACCATATTTTATAATGTTATACTACAAATTTATACAATAGTATATGACCTGCAGGGATTTTATAAAAATTAAAGGGTGAAGACGAATAAAATGCTTACCATTGAGCTTTCTTTGCATAATAAATGTTTGTATTTCTAATAACTTTAATAGTAGCAAATAAGAAATTAATTAAACTAGTAAATTAATAGAATGTTGATGCCATATAAATTCAGAATATTTATGCTGGGAACATAAAATGTACATTGACAAAGCTTGATTTTACTCAGACAAAAAAAATGAGTGATTGTGCTTTTGTTTTTAAAAAAAGTTCATACATTTAATATGTGTGACCGAAGATGCTTTGTAACTAATGATGAAAGAGACTAGCATAATCAGGGCAGGAAAATGATCACTGAAGATTTAATGAGCTCCTACCTCACAAAGACACAATGAGCCGAAAGTTTTGCACTGACACTTTTGAGTGCCACACAGATTAATGTCCAGAAATTTGCAAACTTAGATTTTATAATTTCACCCTATAATCTTTTTTATCACTCTCTTTCCCAATCATTCTTATTAAAATAATAAAAATGAAAAACCAAGATCATTTAGGGCATTGAGGTAGGAGCATAAAGATTTATTTTTTGTTCTGTTTCAATTGGGAGATGGGTTTGTAGGAGAATACAAGAGTTTCAGTGCTTCAGATCAATATTAAGGAGGCAAAAAAGGAAATATTTTGCATGCGCTGCTTTCACTTTTCTAATAAAATTGAGACACTGTTGCTGTCACTGTCATCCCACTGATTATCGAATTACTTGAGCAGGCAATAGTAACATCTCCATTTTTCCCAGACCTGAGATTTTAGCAGCCTCTTCTTACTCGTCTTTTCCCAACAATTGGAGGCTCTTTCAGGGTCAGGGGAATGAGACCTGTTGTCATTACTGTATTTGGCATATCGAATACACCACGAGGAGCTTGCCAGGCTCTGCCTGTGCGGGCAAGGTTGAAAGTCAGACTATTTCTTCAATTGAGAAGACGCCTTGGCACTTAATTTTAAAAGGTAGATAGTAGACAGATTCCGAAATCCCCTGCACTGATTTCCTTCTTCTCTGAATACTTAAAATTACAGAGGATGGGAATTTCATCCTGAGAATCCATGGCTTTAGATGGACTATCAATGCCTATAGAGATGGGCTATCTAAAGAATCCAATTATAAGCATATGCAACTCTATGCATATGACAACACAAGTTTATGTCTAGGTATTCTTATGTACACTATTCTGAAAAATTTCCCCAGCTTTGCATGGAAACTCAACAATGTTTCTAATGCAGAAACAAAGAAAGAATGATAAAACTATGTAAAAACGCTTGAGTGATTCTGTCATGGAATGTACATAGAATCTTGAATTGGAAGGAAAATACATTAATAGCTAACTATGTAGCACTGTAGCACTGTCCTCCTGTTGTTCATCTATTTGCTCCAGCGGGCACCAGTAACATCTATATTGTGAGACTTGTTGTTACCGTTTTTGGCATATTGAATACATCACAGGTAGCTTGCCAGGCTTTGCTGTGCAGGCGGGATACTGTTGGTAGCTTGCCAGGCTCTTCGAGAGGGACGAAGGAAATGAACCCGGGTCGGCCGCGTGCAAGGCAAGCGCCCTACCCACTGTGCTATCCCTCCAGCCCAGGTAATTATGTAACCTTCTAATTTTAAGTATAGAAATATTGAAACTCAAGGTAGCTGAATGCTGGCCCCATGATTTCAATAAGAAAAGTTTTAAGTGGTAGAGTTTGATTTAGACTGTGTTTTTCTCTACTGCATTCAATAATATTGCATTATATATTTACTTAACTGATTTTTATCTTACTGTATCCTATGCCTAAGGAACTTGAGAAACCACTCTAAATATTAAATGCACTAATAGAATGTGAATATTTAGTAATAGGCAATGAGTGTGGTTTATTGATCAGAGTCTAGATGCAACCAGTTCAATGAAAGTAGAGCAAAAATGGAACATCCCTGGCTTTTAACTCCAACTGTAATATACACTGATATTATTTTCCATGTTAATAACTCTCTTCCAAAGACTATCTTAACATTTTAATATGTTTCTGTCTGCTTTTAAAGCAATTTTTGCAGTGATGCACATGAGGAAGACTGTCACTAGTGTGAGTAACAACGGAGATTGTGGTAGTGATAACATTAATGACTTGGTAGCAACCCAAACTCTAAGTGAAGGAAGTGAAAGAAAATGTACCCTGGAAATATTGATCTTGCATTAAATATTGTATTCTGCATAAAGAGAGCCATTGTAATACTAAAAGAGAACAGAAAACATCCATCAATTTATTGTTCAGAATTGTGTTTGGAAAAGGAGCTCATTAACTCCTAAAAGCAATGTAGTTTAGAAAGAGCCAGATTGACCTTCAATGTTATTGACACCGGAATGTGCAGACAATCACAAACTAATGAGACTGTTTCCGGAAGACTCTTTATATTTTCAGAACATTACCTATAGTTTCATTTTCTCAATTACCAAATAGTAAAGGAACAATTAACTGAATAAACAGTGGGTGATTAACACAGAAAGGAACGATGGTTGACAAGATATAAATCACAGGGGCAATGTCAAAAGGGCAGACTTTCCCCATGGTAGGCACTGTTCCTGCATGAAAGATCATCTTTAAGAATTAAAGTAACTGGGGTCTGGAGTGACAGTACACCAGATAGGGCATTTGCCTTGCATTTGGCCGACCCGGATTCGACTCCCAGCACCCCATATGGACCCCCAAGCACCACCAGGAGTGATTCCTGAGCGCAGAGCCAGGAGCAACCCCTGTGCATTGCCGGGTATGATCCAAAAATTAAAAAAAAAGAATTAAAGTAAGTGACATTCCTTATAAAGAATAATTAGATATGCTTTTAGGTTCATCTTTTATGAAAATTCCTTCACAGTAATCTGCTTGATTGAAATAATAAAAGACACCTTGGGAACATAATAGTGAATATAGAACACTGAAGAAATGAGAGATCTTGAAAAAAGGAACTAATGTCTAACAAACACACAAATGCTAAATATCACATGGCCTAATACTGGAAAGGCCGAACTTCAATCAAACATTTCTAATTTTTCTTCGGCAGAGGCATAAGTTGCATGGTTTATATTTATCCCACTTTTTTTTTGCACTCTGCATTGTACTATACTTGTGCTCAAATCTGACCTAGCCTGTCAAAATTCCTTACTTCCTATGTCCCTGGTTTGAACCTCTCCTTGGCAATATACTTTTTTTTTTTCCTTACACAACTTCATGTCGAGGAACTCTCTTGACGTTCACTAATCCAAGACATCATAGATAGTTTTGCTCTTAAATCAGAGTTACACCAGCTTCTAATTCTATGGACTCAAAATGTAATTGATAAAACCAGTCAGCATGCAGTGGAAGTCATTCTTCTTAAATAAATTATGAATCTTTAATTACTATGAATATCACTTTTAGCATCTCCTGGGAGGCAGTTTGCAGTTTAAGCTGCTTTGGGGGTTGGGTTCACGCTCCATACTCCTCATGATCTCCTGCTGGTCTTTATTTTAGAATGTCATGCTAATATTCAGCTTTCCATTTTGTTTACCTTTCAGCTGTAATTGAGATTCTATAGTTCGGTTGGTCTCATGCTGAGATCTCAGGTATTCTTCTAGTTTTTTGGACACAGAAAGAGGGTTTTTTTCTTGTTTTTTTTTTTCCCCCCAGGAAAGTGATGGGTTTTCTGTGTATATCTATAGTGGGAGCGCAAGTGAATGGGTTAGGACTGGTACTTAGCGTTTCTGTAGGACCACAAATAAGTTGTAAAAAAGGTGGGTTATAGACTTTATAGCCTTCGTTTGTTCTCAGTTCTTAACCAAATTAATAACCATGTAGCACAAGTTCTTGTAGACAGGAAGGATGACTTTTATTTTTCACTCGTATTTCTGCCTATCATAGAATTTAGACTAGTACCTGGCATGTTTGGGTCAGATACTAATTGTCTTGGGAGCCTTGCTTTAAATTCTAGTGCTATTTTAGATATTTAATAATTGGTTTTCAGAAAAGTATTCTGATATATGACATTTTACTGGTGTAAACAGAACCGTGAATCATTTCAAGAGATTGACGTATTAGAGAGCCAAAGAGATATGTAAAATTAGTAGGACAGTACTAATTTATGTCATTTTGTATGAATAATAATATTTAGAGCAATATTATTAGGAAATTAAATATAAATAATATAATCTTTCCACTCAGATACTTACCTACCTTTATGTAACATAATTTAGTTCACTCAGATATGCTCTAAATTTTAATCTATCTCTGAGTCACGGATTTAAAGATGTCTTAACTCCACTAGGTTCTGTTTACTTATTCAGTCTTTATCAGTTTCAAGTATAATATAATTCCTCAGTTAAAATAAATATGATTTATAAAAACTTTATAATGACTGTGTTTGTCATTATAGTATCAAAGGCCCATGTTCATGAAATCAATTATCTTTATGCAACTTGTCATGACCTTCCCCTTTGAAATGATTGCTTGCCGTCTCTTATTTCATTAAGCATTAAGTCTACATAGTTGGAGCTGCAGGCCAATTTGCCTTCCTGACTTTGCCCAAAAAAAGCATTTAAAATCCCTTTATGTGGGATGTAATTGCTTAAACTCAGCATTCTTTTTGAATTCCAGATAAGAAGTGAAGATATGCATGCGAAGTGCCCTGCAATCAAGATATTGAAGTCATTAGCTGTGCAGTCAAATAACCCTTGAAAGGGCTATTCACAGCTTAAACCCTGCATTATCACAGCATGTATCTGCTGCAATCTTTGCCCATTAAAAATGAGGATGTGTATACATGAGAAGTAAGCAAGAGCTTTATTAATAATTTTATGAGGCAGTGAATTGATGCCTTTTATATTTGTCACTGAACTGCCTTGTGGTTGGATTTTCAGGTTCTGGATATATATATTGTACATGTAATAGATAGGTTCTTCTACATATTAGCATTGATCTGATCTCTAAAATTACACTAATTGATTTCTCAAAGTATATTAGGAACTATTAAAGTACCTAGTGATATTATCCTAGGTACCATGTAAATGTTCAGGGCAAGTAATATTTATTGTGTTAAACCTTTCTTAATATACCTACAGTTCTAAGTGAGGCAAGAAAAAATATCTGAGTGAATAAATTCACCCTACTTTGTGAGCAAAGACAGAATATCCTAACCAAGGTTAACACAGAATAGATGTCATGCCAATTATTCAGGGTAAAATTCCAGCATTTTATGCAGTTTTCAAAATAACCAGAGTTGCAATTAAATGTTAAAATTGACATTGAGTTCTCAATATACTTTTAGAAAGAAGTAAATAAGATAGAAAAATTATGCAAGTAAATAAAAAAGTTGAAGTCTGAACTTTTACTGAGACAAATATATTTTAGACCAGAAATTCATGACACAGATCAAAGTCAAAGCACAAAAGCTTCAACCTGGGGCATAGAGTCTGTGAAGAGAATTCATAGAATTGAGTCACCATGATTAGAAAGTATATTTTCAAGAGAATGAACTGAATCTGAGAAATCAATGCAAAAAGTTATCTGTGAAAACAAAAAATGCAAATTCTAGAAGCAATTCAACAGAAAGAATAACCAAATGTGGAAGAGCCTTTAAGGGCAGAGAATATTAAATTAATTAATATTTAAATAGTAAATGTTTAATATTTAAATATTAATTAGTCAAAGATATTTTACTGTTACCTGCTTTAAACCAATTATCATCTGATCCCATAAGGTTAAATTCTATGCTGGAACTCAATGGAGGGACTAGCACTAGTTCTTTCAAAACCTATGGATGACAAAATGGAAGGGGCATTTTTTATATGCACATTTGCACTAGTGTTATATAATTGTTTAATCTGGCTTCTTTTCTGTCGTGTGTCTCTTTCTAGATCAACATTACACTGGAAATCAACTTTTTGTTCTAGCTTTGATTTCTTAAATACAAATTCTGTAACTGTGACCGGTGACACTTGAAGAGCTTTCTAAAAATACAGACAACTTTCAATCTAATCTTGTGTGTTGCCCAGGAATCTATAGTTTTCAAGTTTGGAGTATACATGCAGACTCTAAAGTGACTATAAACAGCCACGATGTTGTTTAGAATAAGTTTTGATAAGGAAGAATTCAGATGGATTAAATCAGTAAAAATGTCATATGTAGTTTAGGAATATATTTTTTTAAAAAAGAAATATCTGATTTCAAAAGGTGACTTTCAACAAGGGAACAAAAGGCCAGCTATATAAAAGGGAAAAGGAAAAAAAGTGTGAGCCCTTAAATTCTGAAGCACCATTTGATTTATATTCACCAGAGGAGACAGAAATATGATTCTATTTTTTCTCGAAAGAGTAATCAGTCTATAGTTTTCTGGAACCCAGGTGTTGGGAGCTCCGAAGACTTGTAATTACAAAAATAAACTTAAGAAATCATTGAAACGATAAAAAAGGCAAACAGTAAGTTTATATAAAGGCTACAAGCTATAATATACTTAATGAAAATCAGAGTTGGTGAATAGCAAAAATAAAGCCAATTTTATGTTAACACACTGCTTTTTAGACTCTGATGGGGGCAAGGGGATTCTTGAGTTTAACTAACACAATCTGATGTCTGTGGTAATGGGAAATACTCATTTCAGTAAAATACAATGAATCATGAGAGAAGTAATGACGGACATTCATGGAAGTATGTGAAAAATTTACAAGGTCTACCTGTTGATTTGCCACATGATTACATTCAGAAATTTAAAAAAAAAGAAAAAGAAAAGCAGAAATTATAACATGCTAGTTGCTGAGAATTACTCTCAAAAGAAAACAAATATTCTTATCAGCAATATTCTAATGTCTAATGACATTCCTTGGAGGGTTCCCATCAGTTAATTTTTCCTTTTAATAATACCATTTATCCTCTGAGAAACTGAGTTTATTTGGAATGATATTGTCATACCTAATCTCACAAAAACCCCGCAACTCATCTTTAGAAACCCCACCAGGGATTCTAACATGTTTTCTACTACCATATGCCCCCTATGTCACTATTACAATTAATAATAAAAATAAATCAACAGAACAAAATACTATTTGTTTTGGAGAAGTTTTTAGACATGGAAAAAAAAATCATAACAAAGGAAGCATTGTAGAATTGCTTTTTGGTATTCATTTACAAAATGTTGAAAAGTAACACAATTTTGAATGTCTTTCGAAGAGGAGGAAAATAATGAATATGCAGATTTTCAATGATTCTATAGTTATGAATTAACAAGGATAAATCAAGCCAATAAGAGTATCTCCTGGAACTTTTGGAAGGAAAGAAAAAGGGGTAAACTTGTAGAGAGCAAGGTTTCAAACCCGTGGGCACCTGAAAAAGAAAATATTGCAAAGATAACTCAGGAAAAGTCAATCTGTGTCTCAAAACCCAGCAGTGTCTCTAAGGGAAAAGGTGAAACAGACCACAGAATTAGTGGATGAGAAAATGAGTGAGTGAAGAAAAAAACATAACAATCCCAGAAGTTACGAATGATTCTTTTAATCAAAGCAAATTAAGACCAGAAAGACTGAAGGACATACAATGACAGACAACATTTAAACTGTCACCAAGTCGGTTTGGAATGCCAGGTCAGTGATAGGACGAATGTATTTTTAGCACCTACAAATTATGAATGCTGAGTTCTTCTAAATGGTTGATTCAGCTTAATATTCCCTTCTTGTCCTCCACATCATGAGTAAGACCTGCGTTGGGAATATTATAACCCTCACCCTCCAGCCGACTGAGGATTGGTTGTTAAGAATAATGAACTGTTGGTTATTTGCTGCATGTGATTTGTACTTATTGAATCGGAGAGGTACTGCAGGAAACTCTGGAGGAAGGCAACTTCTGAGCACAGGAAGAATCTGGCGCCCTGTCCAGGCCTAGGGGATCTGGGGTGCTGGGGAGCTGGGCACAGTAATCCAGAAACTTTACCTCTTCTAGTGCT
This sequence comes from Sorex fumeus, assembly GCF_029834395.1. Taxonomy (NCBI): domain Eukaryota; kingdom Metazoa; phylum Chordata; class Mammalia; order Eulipotyphla; family Soricidae; genus Sorex; species Sorex fumeus. Next base: position 3,659,679 of record NW_026606149.1, on the reverse strand, counting down.
TGAAACCTTAGTAACCAAAACAACAGAATAGTAAGGCTCTCTTTTCTATAGGCTCTACAGTTTCAGTGGATTTCTTAAATTTCTCACGATGCATTCAACCATGCCGGCTGAGGGACAAAAGGATGTATGTGCTTTTTGAGGATTGGTTGCTCTTTGCATCCGTCTGTCTTGGTTCTCTTCTCCCGGGACTGCTCTGTGTGTGTGTGTGTGTGTGTGTGTGTGTGTGTCAGGGGTGGGGAGGGTGGGAGGGTGGGGGAGTTCTAAGCCTCCATTGCAAGGAGGAAGTAAGGAATGAAGAAATAAACTGCCACCTAATAACTGGACTCTTGCTTTAAGTTACAAAGTTGGACAAATGCTCAATGGCGAGAGATTGTTTCCATGCAGTATCCTCCTCCGTAAGGAGCTCAGGATGGCCAGAGAAAGAAAGATGCCGCAAATAACACATTATCCCATGTCTAGTGCCAGAATGCATGCATGATCTAAATGTGATTATGTGAAAATCGCATTTTGTTATTCTCAGAGGGAACATGATATGAAGGTATCTGTAGCAAAATTTGACTTTGTTGATTTAATTATATGCATAAATAAATCATACGGACTTGTGATAGAGTCGTTACAGAGGTTCTTGGCCTTGCAGAGGAAATTTTTCACTTCAAAAGCAATGTATGTTTCCCCCAACTTCTTCTGGAGTTGGGGTAAACGTGAAGCAGGACATTCTTTGATGTTATTCATGTTATAAACTGTTGTAAGAGCAACACTGTGCATGCTAGAGCGACTTCTTCCTTTTTCCCTTTAGATTTCTGCCAAACTAAACAATAAGAAGTCATCTTCTATCTTATTCATGACATTGAGCTCCATTTTACCATAGTATTTAAGTAAATACAACACTCATGTTTATAAAATTATCTCGTTTTACTAAATAAAGAGGTAGACATATTAAAATTATTTACATTTTAGAGAAAATGATTTTTCTGTCTTTTGCTTATATTAGCAGACCTTAAATTTTACTTTAAATGTCAGTATTAGATTTGTTTCTTTTCTAAACTAAAATCTGGCATTTATATTTAAACCAGGGCTTCTAATTATTTTTCTTGAAGCAGTGCTTATTTCCATTGGTTCTGTAGAGTAATCCATTTTTGTCAGAAATGTTTAAGAAAAAAAGGACTTGCAATAAATGACTTCATTCAGTGAAAGAATACCTTTGAAAAATTTAGATTTCATAGAGCCATACTCAAAATAGAAAATATTCTATTGAATCATTCAAATATTGAATTCCATGAAGTCTCATGGGAACATTTAAAAATTGACCTTTTTAAGGATTTAAAGCACACTTTCCTTCAAGTATATTAAATTAGAACATTGTATAGTTACAAGTACTTTATAAAATCGGTTTTTCAAATTTTATGTTAAGTAATAGAATAATTGTGCATAAAATTATGACCTGCTTATTATAACTAAAAATTTAAGATAATTATTAGTAAAATATAAGGTCTGAAAACATAAGTCAATTAGGAAGGTGTCTCAAGGGGCAGGGCGCATGGTTTGCCTGTCTTGGGCTTGGTCTTCTAGTTTTAAGTGATTTTATTCTCAACTCTTAATCTGAAAAACTGCCATGTACATACAAAGCCACACAAAACCATACATAGCCTCTTTGTTGAATTTGCAGCTTTGCCGATAAAAAAAAAATGCAAAATGCATGTAGTCTTAAAGTTGAAAGATAAACATTTAATTATCCCTTTAGAGAAAGCCAAAAAATAGCTTGCTTAGTGTAATCTTCAAGATAACCACAGGAAACATGATGAATAAAAACACATGTCCACAAAATGAAAGAAAAATATGAGCACAAACATTTTAAAATAAGAAGTGGAGAGATGGAACAGCAGGTAGGGTGCTTGCCTTGCCACAGCAAAACCAGATCGGATCCCCAGCTCCTCATATCGTCCCCTGAGGCCTGTCAGTGGGTGATCCTTGAGCACAAAGGCAGAAGTAAGTCCTGAACACCACTGAGTATAGAACCCCCCCAAAAATAATTTAAACAAATTTAAAAACTAGAGAATGTCCTACTTGTAACATTAATACAAGTGCCAGAAACTCCCTCATATGGTCTGCTCAGTTTAGATAAAATGTGTCTTTTTATTAAAATGTTACTACTGACTTAAGTGTAATAATACCAACTAGTCAGCTGTAAGCTAAATGTGAAAAAAATAAATAAAATTTATGCACAGACAGTAGTGTAAGACAAATTTGATGAAGATGTACTAATTCAACTTTGTTGTAAATAATGTTGAAAAAATGGTGCATTATAAGTGATTTTAAATATTAAACACAGTACACATTTTTTTGGAAATTGAGTTTTTAAATAAATACTTTAAAATATATACTTTTAAATATACACTTGGCAACATTGCTGGCTCGAGAAAATCAATGATCAACGGGATGACAAATGATACAAGTGGTACAAGTGAAATATATACTTAAACCCAACTTCAAATAATTTGAAATTTAAAAAAAAACACGGTACATATAAAGCTGAGCAATAATGCTGATTGAACAGAGCTTTATATACCCAAAGTATGTGCCCTAGCTGGAACATATCTCCAGTTTCATATCATATGCATTATTTAAGTGTTGCCTTGTTAGCTGGCCTTTCTTTGGGCTTTAACTAAAATTTTAATAAATTCCCCAAGGAGAACGCAGATAGCTGACTTTGGGTGTCCCAGAGTACATAATGTTACAGATAAATAATAAAGTTAAGCAAACACCTTTCCAATTAAGAAAATGATTCACTCCCTGTGATATTTTAAAATAGAATCTGCATTATCGAAGAATAAAAAGAGAAACTAGAAACAAGTTGGAACTGAACAATGAACATAATATGCATTTTTAAAGAATTGGATGCAGGCAAAATAATCTTTGAGGAATTATAAAAACCTGGACACATTGTTACAAGGAAATTTAATAAAAAGGAGCAAAAATCAGGCATTTTTGGGTAAAATGCTATTAGAGGACAGACTTTTCATCTACCATTCCACTATTACAAATTTTACTTGCCTCAGTTTCAATTGCCCGTAGCCCTCCTTGGTGCTAGACTTGTAACTTGCAGCCATTTTTGTCTCTGCAAACCCACATCTACTTTGATCAGGTAATTTAGTCTAGATATGCTCAAAACCTGAAAGTATCTTATGACCTTTATCATACCACAATTTGTTTTCTTGCTCTGACATGATGGGAATGTTGGTCTGAGCTACTTTGAATTGCTTCCCTCTGTTCTTGGGTGGGACAGAACCATCCTCCTTTCTTGACTTGTGGTGGACTAACTCTCCTGTCTGAGGGGAACACTTAGGGCAAGGAGCAAACTTTTTCTATTCCCACTTTGTGTTACAACTAGAGGGAATAGGAGGATACTGGGGCTGCTTTAGCAAATCGATGAACAATGGGAGGACAGTGACAGTGATTATACCCCTATTGGATGTGAATGAAAGCTATATCCTTGTATCAAGTGTCTACTAACACTATCCATAGTGGCATTCAATAAGATTTGAGTGAAGGGTACATTTTTAACATGGAGACAAAAGAGTATAGTATCTCCACACATGTAAGAAATAGGAAAATCATTTAAAGAAACATTGTATATTTATAAAAGGATGAACAGGATACGAATTTAAAAAGTACAAAGCAGGGACTTTCATGAACAACATAAATTAATTTCAAGAAGTCTCAGAGCCTGAACATGTAGGTATTATTGCTCTCAAGTAATTGAAAGGAAAACGTGAATTTGCGTATTTATTATATTAAAATTATTTTATATCTTGTTGGCTTTTAGCTAATCTCTTTTTTTTTTATGATGTCCTGTTCCTACATTGAGGACTTAGAAGCTGAGTCTAATCAAAGAATGATTCTTCCGGATCCTCCCAGGAGGGGAGATGCATGTCGAAAGTAGACTATGGACTGAACATTTTTGCCACTCAATGCCTTTTTTGCAGACCACAACACCCAAAACTAGAGAGAGAACACAGGGGATTGCCCTGCCACAGAGGCAGGGGGAGATGAGGGGATGGGGGTGGGGGGGATATTATCCATGGTGGTGGAAAATGGGCACTGGTGGAGGGATGGGTATCTGATCATTGTATAATCGAAACCCAAGCACAAAAAATAGTAAATCTACAACTGTACCTCATGGTGTTTCACTAATAAAAAAAAAATGATTCTCCCCCACCCCACCCCCAGAGAATGGGACCTTGCCAATTCCTACCTTGTGAATTTGTGAATTCTTATGGGATTGGACTGGTAAATGATTCCCCCTTTGCCTGGTTTGGAATAGAAATATCGTTGTAGCTATCCTAATATTTACTACCATTATGTTGTGAAAATGATGGGGGAAGATAGTTTATAATTCCCATTTCTTAGATCAACAGCAGCCACGTGGAGAGTCTCTGTCAGATTTAATACAGATTACACTCTCAGACGTTGAGTCTCAAGCCATGACTGGGACGACAATTTTGACAACATGGTTACTATGCCAAGTTTGTGCAAATGCAAGTATACTTGAGTAGTGGGAGACAGCATAGCTTGTAAAAGAATACATGTTATTTTTGTCTCTTTCTACCTCCTTAGATATTCAATGTGACATTGCAGAAATGATCACCAATATATATAATCCATTTTTCCTACCCTTAAATCCAAGTTGGACATATGACTTACATTGATCAAACAGGGCACTCGAAAACATGAAGCATTTGGCATCCAAACAGACATTTTAATTCAGTAGCAGATTTTCTTATGGTACTTGAAACTCAGTGTTGACAGTGGATGGAGGATGCAGCTGGTCTGCTAGAGTATGGGAAGTCACCCGAAGAACTGAGTGATAACCAACACTAAGTGGATACCAAGCTTGTCACTTATATAAGTGAACCCTAACAAGATGTCCTAAGCCTGCCTCAGTCTACCCAGCTCATTCAGCCAAACATGGACTAATAGGCTATCATTATGCTTCTCTTTAATTTTCTGTTTGAGGATCACACCCAGTACTGCTCAGGCTGACTCTTGATTTTCATTCTGGGATGGTTCCCAGTGGTGCTCCCAAAATCATGAGGGATGCTGAGGGTAAAATCCACATCTTCTGTGTTCAAGACAAATGCCCTGTCTAGCCAGCTTCCGATTTTCCTCTTTAATTTGTAGGTTTAGGTGTGATCTGCTAAACATTTATAAACAAATTTAAATACCATTGAAAAAGAACCATCAGCATAAGAGAGTTTTGCAGTACATATGTCCACAACATTATCTTTGGGTAGAGGATAGATGAGGAGCTTCTTTATTTTATTAAATTTTTATTTTCATTTCTGAGATAATATTGGTGGATAATATTGAACATTTTCAGGTGTACAGGTTGACAAGTCTTCCAATGCATGATACGAAAGCATGTTCACTACCAAAAAGCTAATACCAAGCTGCAGAGAGCCGGCTGAGAGGCACAGAACTCATGTTTGACTAAGAACATCCCATTGTTTATTTATTTGTTTGCTTGTTTGTTTGTTTAGCTTTTGGGGTCAGACCTGACAATGCTCAGGGGTTACTCCTGTCTCTGCATTCAGGACTTATCTCTGGCGGTGCTCCAGGGACCATATGGAAAGCCGGGAATTGAAAATAAGTCAGGCATGTGCAAGGCAAATGACTTACCAACTGTACTATTGCTCCAGCCCAAACATCCCATTGTTTAATATCAATTTTTTAAAGTCCTATTGCATCTGTCATCAAGGAAATTCCAATCAGTGACACAGTGCGACATCAGTATCCATTTACCACACTGAAATCTGAAAAGAGGAAAAGATAAATATTAACTGTCAGGGAGTATATTATTGAGCAAGCACACTCATAAACTGTTGGTGGGCGTATAAATTGTTATTTTTTCAAAGTGCTTGTCAGCATCAAGTAAAGTTAAAAATACACTTACCCTGTTACCAAGCAACATCACTCCCAGCTATAAATCCAAAAGAAATGTGTACATATGTTTCGCAAAAAAATAAATATATATACACTAAACTGTTCATAAAAACATTATTCATAATGGTACAATTATTCCCAATGGCCTCAAACCAAGCACCACACAATTGTTCATCAGCTGAGAAATAGACAAACTTGATAGCTTGATAACAGTGACACAAAATAAAGTTGCACAGACAATGTAAGTAATTTACCAGAATATGCAACAATATGAGTGAATCGCACACAAAAAGATTCAAATATTTTGAATAAGAGAAGCAAAAGAAAACTAAACAATTGCACTCCAATAACAGACAAAAATAAGGAAATCTAATTTAAGTTGTCAGAACTCCTTGTGCTGAATCTTCTTCAGAAAGAATGACCCTACGGAAGCATGAGAAGGTTTTGGTCAAGTACTGAATTTATTTCTATTTCTCCACTGGGATGTCAATTTCATTTTAGGAAACTAATGATACAAACATACTAAAATGTTGTGTACCATACACTGGTAAAAATTACATTTTCAATAGACAATCCATTTCAATATTATTGTTTCTAAAACTATAAGGCAATGTTATCAAATATATATTTGATTTATTGCAGGGAACCTCCCCAAAGATGTTTGGAACTTAGTAGCCATGTTCAAAGGTACATGGATCAGTCATGCTGGCCCTAAAGATTGGGTGCTTATCCCGGCAACGTGATCTTATTTAAGTCAGCCGTACCTGTGATGACCAAGGCTATATCTGGCAGTGCTCATGGGTCATGTGGTACAGAGGATCAAATACAGATCCCTGTGAATGCCAGGTTGTGTTCAACCCTTTCAGCTATCTACCAAGCTCTTCTTCTTATCAGCTATTTTCGTTCCCCTTTATTTAATAATCTTCAAATTAGCCACTGTGTTTGAATTCCTGTCATCATGTAATCAATGCACTTTGGATTTATTCAGACGTTTAATCATTTATTTCCTGTCATTCCCTTTATTTTTCACTGAGGGGCCTTAGATTTCTCTCAATGTGAATATGACTTTTAAATTTTCACAATTGTAGCTAGAAAAAATTTCTGTTTTAAGATGTGTTTAACTGTCAGACACTGCAGCTTATTTTAGAGCAAACTCATCATTCACTTTTTTTCTGACAGTACATAGAATTTTTTCCCAGCTGTCTTCTATCTTCTTTTGTCTGTGCTAAAGGCCCTCCCGTTGATCATCGATTTGCTCGAGCGGGCCCAGTAACGTCTCCATTGGAGACTTTGTTGTTACTGTGTTTGGCATATCGAATACTCTCCGTAGCTTGCCGGGCTCTCCGAGAGGGGCGGAGGAATCGAACTCGGGTCGGCCATGTTGGCCGCTTGTAAGGCGAATACCCTACCGCTGTGCTATCGCTCCAGCTCTTTGTCTGTGCTAAAATCACTTTTATAGGGCTTGGAATGTTAAGATTTGTAAGGGCCTGCTCTTTGGTGTTAGAAGTTTCCCTATTTATGGATTGTTTTTAATATCTCATACTCAAAGCTGTGTGCTTTCCACACATGTAAACACATATCAGTTTTGGAAAATAATTCAAACTTCTCTTAATTTTCCCTTTTTTTATTCTGAGATTTATAGCAGAGTTGTTAGAATTTCTCATTATTATAACAATTGAAATTTTTTCTTTCATGTTATCATTCAATCTCCACTTTATCCAGTCAAATTGAAAATCTGCAGTTTTACACACAATATATTTTCATTTTTGTTTTATTTATAGATTCTACTTTATATTGAAAGCATTCCTTATTGTATTATACATTCATCATTAGTTTATTTCTTGATTTTATCTCTTTAATAATCTTTAATAATTTAAAGCTTATTCTTATATGAATCATCGGTGGAAGATCTGACCTTTCTCTTGTGTTTTTTTTTTTCTGTTGCTATTTTTGTTTTAGAGTTTTGATTTGTTTTGCGTCTGGGGTTTGTAATTCTGGAGTGTGAGTTCATGTTGAAAATTCATCTGTAGAAATTCGGAAAATCTTGTGAAACTTGTTAATGATCCCTATATCATGTAAGGGTCTTTACCACACTGTACCCATATTTTGGGTGAATATTTAAGAAAGGTAAAGGAATGCCAGAACCACAGTGACCAAGTAAACAAGAATGCAATCTGCAGAGATGATGTAGATCCAATTGCAAATTTTCAAGGGATATTCTTCTCCCTTCCAGAGGCTATATTCATTTGCTGGAATTATTTTAAGAACCATGAAGTAAGTGACTTGTAAATCGAGGGGGAACATTGCTTCTCTAGGTTTTTGTGTTTTGGTGTTTGTTTTTGTTTATTTGTCTGTGTGTTTTGAGACTCGAGTTCAGGGGTTTGTACTCCATACCCATGTTCAGATCTGGTTATTCCCTTAGTTAGGTTCAGTTCCTGCTTCATGTTTGTATCCTGACTGTTTCTGTATCTTTGGAAACTTACTTGTAAACTTGAAAGTATGATTATTATAGAATATTCCAATACTTAAGTAAAAGGGGAGGAGGAAACTAATTATCAGTGAGGCTTTAGTCATCAATACTTCTTAAGGTTAATGATTTAGTCATCACTTAGAACAGATCAAAGAAAGTCACTTATTTACAGGATAAGCTGAGGGATCTTTTATGGGATGTTCATGCTCTCTCATGAGAATTGCTAGGAAAAATATTAAAATGCTTTTAAAATAAATGTTGCCTGATGCAAAAAAAAGTGTTAGCTTTTTGTCTTAAGGTTAGGACATTTCTAGGCACATTATTTTATAAAATGCATGATAAATCCAACAGACAACAATAGCAGCATTAAAAAAAAAGTACAGAGAAATATGTCAGTGTTGTGTCTTAAAAAAAATGCTTCTTGTGTTATGGTGCTTGTTTTCCTTCTTTTTTTCATCACTGCAGAGCTAGCTGAAAATGTGCATCTGTCTCTCATATCCACATGCCATGTCAGATGGTCCTTTGACATTTATCAGGCTGCTCTGCTCTTCCAGGTGGTCCCTACACATTTTCTCCTTTTATACAAATTGTGTTTATTCTCCCTACAGTGAGACTCACTGCTCTGAACCCCAGCAACATTCTGCTCTGATTTCCCACCCCTTCATTATACTTTTCTCAACTGTTTCTGCCCTTCTTAATTTGTGTCTAAAACCGGATTATAAAAGAACATGATGTATAAGATGTTTATTTACTCGAGTAATTAGTCCTTGTTATATGTTGGATATTCAATATTTTACGTCGAATTGGATTACTTTGCATGATGCATGTACTTCCAGATTAATAGCACTATTGAGTGAACTTGGTAACTTTCCAGACAAAATGATGAATGCAAGTTTCAGCCAGAACTATCTGGAATGTCATTACGAATAATCGCATAGAACATCTTGCTTACTGAATCATAGTGCATTCGAATAAACATGATAAAAATCTTTACAGTCAGGCTCAAAGTTCCTCCAGAGAGATTATTTTGTAGAGTTAAATTTACATATGCAATTTTTGCACATAATTGATGCTTAGTAATGCAAATGATTTTACAGCATTGGATAAACTCTTGTATTTATGAATAACTAAACAGGTCTTATCTAGATGATGCCATATAAGTTACCAACAATTTGTTTCATCAACACATATAATGATTGATATTTGTTGGTGCCTTAATATTGGTAATCTTACAATAGCATTCAACACAATGGGCATGTCCTCTGCATGTTTATTATAATTATTTATGGTCTATTATGATAATGCCCAGACAGATCCAGCCCAATTCCTCAGGTCAAATTAGGAAACTAAAAATGCACTAACAACACAGCTAAATTCTGAAGAAACTATACATTAGATCAAATTTTCCATGCAAGTTTTGAAATAGATTTTGATTTCAACCTGAAACAGTAAAAAAAAAAAGCTAAAGAAGTCACTGAATATCTGCAACATTTAATTGGTATCGATGTCTTTTCACACATTTCAGAAATAAGGTAATTAACAATATGTCACCTGTGTTCTAATATTCAAACTGGTGATGTTTCCAGCTATTAATTTTAAGTTTCAACTAATAGCATATAGATAAACATAAGAGTAAGTGGTATTATTAACTGTGAATACTACACAAATGTCACTGTTGGAAAGGATATCTAAAAATATTTCAACCTTTCAGATTGCACTATTTCTAGACCTGAAATATGTTGTTACATCTTAATCTTTATCAGAAAAAAATACTGATTTTATTAGTAAATACTCTAAAATAAAACAGGCATTACTTAACTCTGGAAAATTAAAAAAAAAAACCCTTTTGCTCACAAAACTAATTCTATTCACATTAATTTTTTTTATGGAGTCTAGTTTTCTTTGCAGAAATGTTCTATTTTCTAATAAGTAATTTATATGCAATTTAAATTTCTCAGGTCAATGGGGTATCTACATTTCAGCTGATTTTAAGATGTGTTTTAAAATATTAGCATGTATAAATTATAATGAGGTTAGTTCTTGCTTGGCTATATTCCAAATAACCATAAATTCCCTGACTCTTTTTGGTGTTTTTGCTATATTTTTCTCTAAATTTGAAATCACATATAAACTTAAATTCTACCTAAATTCTCTTAAAAATTGAAGAGGATTTTTTTGTTATTTCATTTTCATCCATTAGCATTTCAAAAATCAGTGGGAAAGATCTATTGTTTGCCATAATTGTAACTAAATAATTGATTACGGATTACTTTGAATTTTATACACGGAAACTAAAAAAACTCATTGAAAAACAATTCAGATTTAGGATATGGAAATATTTTCATATGGACTTCTTATTTTTGAGTTTTATTTGTGGTGAGAGCCCCTTAGCAGTGCAAAGGGCTTACTCCTGGCTTTGTGCTCAGGGATTACTTCTGGCACATAAGTGGTGCCGGGAATAGAAACTGGCCAGCTACATGCAAGGCCAGCACCTTCTACACTGTACTTTATATCCAGACCCTCATGTGGACTTCTCAAACTTAGATTTCATTCTACCTTAGGGCTATTATCTTCCATTCTATTGTTACTTTTTAATTGTACAAGACATGTAATTCAGGTATATTATGCTCTCATTGTAGCACTGTAGCACTGTGCTCCAGTTCATCGATTTGCTCCAGCGGGCCCAGTAATGTCTCCATTGTGAGACTTGTTGTTACTGTGTTTGGCATATCGAATACGTCATGAGTAGCTTGCCAGGCTTTACCGGGTGGGCGAGATACTCTCGGTAGCTTGCCGGGTTCTCTGAGAGGAGTGGAGGAATTGAACCCGGTTCGGCCGGGTCGACCACATGCAAGGCAAAAGCCCTACCCACTGTGCTATCGCTCCAGCCCATGCTCTTATTACATCATTTAATTTTAATCATGGAAACATTGGAAATATAATTGACTTGACATTTATTTTGTTGAATTTTTTAAAAATGATATTCTCAAACATCTAATAATTTTTTCAAAAATCAACATAGTATAGCAGGAAAGACACTTGCCCTTCAAACAATCAACTCTGGTTCAATCCCTTGTATCTCATATGGTACCCAGAGGCCTACAAGAGTTATCCCTGAAGCCAAAATCGGGAGTAAACCCCGTGCACTCTTTTGTATGGCCGCCAAAGTAAAACAAAAACAATTTTAGAATCAACTTTTATTATATTTCTCCTAAAGCTAGTGCTCAGATATATTAAAAGATTATGTTACAAATGGAAAATCCCAATGGAAAACCAGCAAGACTGTACTACTATACAAGAAAGGAGACATCCACGACATTGGCAACTATCGCCCAATCTGCCTATTGTCTGTCATCTACAAACTATTCACTCGAGTCATCCTGAATAGGATTAGCAGAACACTAGATGAAGGACAACCATGTGAACAAGCTGGATTCCGAAAAGGATTCAGTACCATCGACCATATCCACACAATAACCAAGCTCATTGAGGTATCTCGGGAGTTCAAGATGCCGCTCTGTCTAACGTTCATTGATTTAAAGAAGGCCTTTGATTCTGTTGAGACGGAAGCGGTCATGGAAGCCCTAGCCAATCAGGGCGTACAAACTCAATACATCAGGATCCTTCGTGAGCTCTATTGCGGATTCACTACCAAGATCTCACCATTCTACAAAGAAGTAATCATCCATATCAAGAGAGGGGTTCGGCAGGGTGATACCATTTCACCAAAACTCTTCAGTGCCACCCTCGAGAACATCATGCGACGACTAGAATGGGAAAACATGGGAGTGAAGATAGATGGTCGGCAACTACACCACCTCCGCTTTGCTGATGACATCGTTCTAATAACACCAAACATCAGCCAAGCGGCACAAATGCTTGCGGACTTTGACCGTGAGTGTGGAAAGGTTGGACTACAGCTGAATCTTACGAAGACAATGTTTATGAGAAACAGCCTTGTTCCTGATGCTCCATTCGCTCTCAAGGGAACCACCATCTCCAAATGCAACAGTTATATATACTTAGGTCGAGAAATCAACATGATGAATGACCTGGCACCTGAGTTACGCAGGAGGAAGAGAGCGGCTTGGAATGCCTTCAAGAGCATTGAAGAAATAACTAAAAGGACAAAGAACCTCCAACTACGAGCACATCTCTTTGATTCCACTATTCTTCCTGCATTAACATATGCCTCAGAGACCTGGACCCTACGAAAACAGGATGAGAACACTATTCGGGTCTCTCAAAGAGGAATCGAAAGAACTATGCTTGGAATATCACGATTCACTCAAATGAGAGATAGAATCCGGAGTTCTGATCTTCGTCAACGCTCAAGAATCAGGGACGCTGTCTCATTTGCCAAGACATCAAAAATCAGATGGGCTGAACATGTAATGAGGTTTACAGACAACCGCTGGACTAGAGCCATTACTGATTGGATTCCACGAGACATCAAAAGATCACGTGGACGCCCACCTATAAGATGGTCAGACTTCTTCGTCAAGACCCTAAATGATCGGTTTGAGGCTCTACATGTTCCTAAAACGAACAGATACCATTGGGCTACGCTAGCACGCAACCGGGATGAATGGAGACGTTACTGGCACCCGCTCAAATAAATCGATGAATAACGGGGATTAAGTGATTAAGTGATGTTACAAAATTCTTTGGGGCATTGTAGGTAGTATGTACATCATCTCACATTTCCATGATTTTGGAAGATAGCAACGTTGAAAGCAGAGGTTGCCTGAATGACAATGAACAATAGTGAAATGAAAGCTATAAGTCTTTCTCAGGTAGTACAAGATGATTCTTACCTAAACGGTGATAAAAAAGATAGAAGCTATAGCTACCATTTCTATTAATTTAGGTAGAAGAGTATTACTTGGAACTGGCCATAAATAATGGCACTAATGACACTTTCCATATCTGCGTGTCATTAGTATCACATATAATGATAATTTTCCATTTGCATGATAGAATAACCTTGCTCTGATATATAGGATGACATTAGATTTGGTTGAACTGAAATTTGCCAAATTTTGCAAGCTCTTTCTTCTGAAATACATTTACAAGTTTTTATAAAGGGCTTTGTAAACAGGTTGAGCAATGGACAATGTCAGATTTTAAAAATTCCTATACAAATTATAAAAATACAGTAACAGTACCTTCTGTCTACCCATAGCTAATAGCCTAACCAAGATTGTGCCTATAGAGTATTTTTGTAGGAAAAAATGCATAGATAAATATGTAATATTTCAGGCCTAGTAAAGCCGATTACATATTTCTGAGGGGTTAAAATATTTATGCTTAGGGCCAGATTAAGTACAATAGTAAGGCACTTGCCTTGCATGTAGCTAAACCCAGTCTTATCTCAAACAGTATCAGGAGTGATCCTTGAACACAAAGGTATAAGTCATCCTTAGCATTGCTTGGTGTAAACCAAATAAACATACAAAAATATGTTTACATGGACTGCCATTAATATCTGAAACACGTTGTTTAATATTATTAGTATTACTTAAAAGTATATTTGAATATATGTTTTATAATTGCTGTTATATTTGTGGACAAGCATAAATTTATCTGGTTCATAGTTTGTAATTAGTCTACAGCAATAATTTCTAAAAATATAGGCCAATAAAATATCACTGTATCACTGTATCACTGTCATCCCATTGTCTATTGATTTGCTCGAGCAGGCGACAGTAAAGTATCCATTCGTCCCTGTCACGTGCCAGTGTAGCCCGATGGCGTATTGGGGGCTCTTTTAGGGTCAGGGGAATGAGGACTGTCACTGTTACTGTTTTTGGCATACTGAGTTTGCCAGGGATAGCTTGCCAGGCTCTGCCGTGCCAATAAAATAAGCTTTTTAAAAAATAAGTAGGGTCTGGAGAGATAGTACCGGCATTAAGGTGCTTGCCTTGCCAGTGTCCAATACCAGTTTGATCCCCAACACCCCTTGTGGTGTTCAGAGCATTGCCAAAAGTGATCCCTGAGGAGAGAGCTGGGTGTGTTCCCTGTGTACCACTGAGTGTGGCCTTCCCCAAAAAATATTTAAAACAAAAAGATATTTGACTCACTCAGAGATAACCTGGAAAGGACTATTAATTCTAATAAGGAGTAAAAAAGTAAATCTTTTAGAACTAATAAAAAAGAAAACAGTTTCAAGACAAAATTCAAGAAAAAAATAAGGATCCAAAATGGCAAATTGAGAACCCAAATTCCCTTTTAGCCTGAGGACATTCAAAGATGTAGAAAAAAAGAACTGTGAGATTAATCTATGGGAAGGAACCTCTTAGGAAAAGAAATGTTGAAATGCATACTAGGTACCAAATTTATTTTGAATTGTAATCAATGTCATCAATACCACTATGTTAGGGTTTTTATATATACTACCAAAAATTATTTAATAAGAGCATTTTTAAACTTATTCTTCATGATAATAAAAAAATGCATCTGCATAAGATACTGCCAAGAGAATAAAAAAGGCAAGTCTTTGGCTGAAAGAAATTAATTGTAAAAGACATACATGATAAACATTCACTATCCAAGATATAAAATAGCGCTCAACAACAAAAATTAAAAAATTAAAAACTGAACAAGGATAAACACCTCACCAAAGAAAATGCACAGGTGATAAAATAATATTATACAAAATACACTTCACGTGGTGAGTAATCAGGCAAATACAAATTAAAATAAGATTTGTATTTAAAATACCAAAGTGTAACATTTTAAAAGCCTATTCAAATGGCCAAAATCCAGAAAAAAATATCACCACTAAATATTGGAAAGAGTGTGAATAAACAGGAAACTCCAATCTTTCTTGGTAGGAATTCAGAGAATTGCAGCAATTTAAAAAGAAAATTTGGAGCTGCCTTGCAAAATTAAGTGCAGTTTACCTTTTAATCTGGTAAACACATTCCTTGGTTGTTATACAAATCAGTTCAGACGCGTGCGCATAAAAATCTTCGCACATATTTTTGTTCTCATTTTAACTCAGAGTTGGAACAATTTGAAGCCAACTCATATCCTCTGGTAGGTGAATGACTAAATACATGTGGTATATCTAATGGGATATTGCTCAGCGATTAAAACTTAAAAGGAATTATCAAACATGAGAAGACAAAGAAGAAATTTAGAAACACATAATTAAGTGAAGGAGGTTAATATGAAATGTTCATATACTATATGTACCAATGATGTGACATTCTAGAAGAGGTAAAATCATACAGACAGTACGAATATCAGAACTTGCCATATGAAGAACATTAAGATCTGTGTCTACAAACCATCTTCCAACAAATTTGCCCCCACCCGCCCAAGTATTAGTATTATTAGGTGTAGTCCAGGGAGTTTCTAGCAATTTAGAACCAGAGCAGCACTAAAATATTCTTGGGTTTTAGCACTCAATGGTCTAGCTCATCCGACCAAGAGTTCCCAGGACTATCCCCGCCCCTGTGAACTGCTTACGAGGCCCCTACCCTTTCAAAAATATGAATATCTTATTTTTCTAGCACATTTTTTTGAACAAGCGATCTTGGTAATATGAGCAGTGTTATTTTGTGTAAGAGCAGTGACATCAGGGGGCTATGGCAGCATGCTCTATTCAATTCTATGAACCTGTTTGTATCTTCAACTAAGCTTCACTGTTTCGAACGCTCTGCTGCCGATGTATTATATTATGGGTTATGTTTAACGCACACATGTCACGTTTCAAAAATAAATAGAAAATGAGAGATGGTGTGAATATGCATGCCGATAGCTTCTCTTGCACTTTTACTTCTGATAAGCAAATTAAGTGTCTAAATAAAGTGAAATTATTGATGAATTAAAACTAAAAAGGGACTGGAGAAATTTGCAGCTGGTCAAGTGCTTGCCTTGCATGTGACTGACGTGGGTTCATTAGCTGGTGCCCATATGATCCCCAAATCCAGTCAGGAGTTATCCCTGAACATAGAGCTACTCATACCTGAGTACAGCTTTGTGTGGGCCAAAGAAATTAAAAGAAAGAAATTTAAAGAAAGATGATTGATAAAGAGAAATCAAAAGATGATTATAAAGAT
Source organism: Sorex fumeus (assembly GCF_029834395.1). Lineage (NCBI taxonomy): Eukaryota > Metazoa > Chordata > Mammalia > Eulipotyphla > Soricidae > Sorex > Sorex fumeus. The sequence goes on along the minus strand of NW_026606149.1, from coordinate 3,643,200 downwards.
GCAAAATAAGTAAAAAAATGTTGAACATAAATAAAAGATAATTTCCAAGTAAATTATCAGTAATGAATGAGGCATGAGTTCAAATATAAGACCAGAATCAGTGTCTGAATGTACAAAGCAGACTATGTCATAAGGAAGCCATCAGGAAGAAAAAAAAAAACTCAGAATTTTGCAAGATTTATCTAAAGACCTAAAATGCAAATCCAAAACAGAAATTCCAAAAGGAAAAAAGGAACAAGTGGAATATTGTTAATAATTAAATGCATTAAATAAATCATAGAAACATATTTGCCTTGACTGAAGAAATACTTGAGTCTATATAAATTATCTTCAGGAAAAATTAAGAAACAGCATAAGCCTCAGATTATTTTTATAAAATGTCCAAAGCTAGAAACAAATAAATTATGCAATTTATAAGACACAAAGTAAAAAATGCTTTAAAATGTAAGATATTCAACTTCTATATGGCAACGCAACATCAAAGAGATTAATAAATTCCATAGTCTCCTCTGAACAATGTACTTCAATCACATAAAACTACATCTAGCATAGTAATCATACTTCTGTCAAAGAGGAAAAAAAAGCATTTCATGGTGGAAAACTATTCTTTGGTTAAATGTAAAAGAAATGCAACTTGATTGTCCTGGGACAGACAATGAAAGTACAAACAGGCCTGTGTTACTGATCTGCACTATGATTAATTTTAAGCAAGTTATCTAATGAGAATAATTAAATACTAAAAAAGTAGTCGGGGAATTTAAAATAGTCTGTGCCCTAAAAAAAGAAGGAAACTCAGGGAAAACCTATACTGTAAGTTTAGGTATTTTTTTATTTCTTTGTATTTTCAAAATAAAGGCAAGGAAGACAAGATGAGAGCAAAGGAGATAATTTATACCATGCCCCATGAAGTTGAGACCCACAAGAGAACTACCAAGAGACAGCGCCCCAATAAAACTAATATTTAGCAGCCCTGATGGTTAGACCTCAGAACTGAGATTACTTGAAATATGTCATCTCATACTGATGCAAGCCAAAGAAATAGCAAAAGAGCAAAAGTTTGAGTATTTTCTAAAAGTTATGGAAACCAGTTATCAGAGTCAAAACAAAATCTCCAAACTAAATACAAATTGCAATGAAAGGGAAAGTGTTTTAAAGTGCTTTTGAAACAAAGTAGCAAAAAATGGAATCATTCATGTAGTCACTGGAGGAAAACAAATTTTAATAAAATATGTATTTGAGCACGTATCTCATGAGAAACAAAGGGTATCAAGAAATAATGGGAGGGTTCTAAAGTAGAGAATGAAAATGATTTGGGCTCAAAATTCTACAAGCAATAAAAAGGTATTTCTTAACAATTAAGAGATCCATAAGACAAGGGGAAAACTACCCAAGCTCCACATCCATAAAGCCTGCTAGGGCATGTTACCAGAAAAATATTTCAGAGAACCAAGGAATGCAGACTTCTTTTCCTTGCTACCTTTTCCCACCATCGGTGTCAACCTTAGAGCATAGGGATTTGCTCTATGATTAAGAAAACTTAGTCTTCCCCAAACCCCCGCACCAGGAACAAAATTCAATAGAAACATGAGCTAGAATACTGAATCTAGCTTTATCTTCCGATTTTTTTTTTAACGTGGAAGCTAAGCACAGGATCTCTCTTGCTATTAGCAGAAGTCTGGTTTTCCAATCCTGTTGCAGGTACTTAAATCATCAAAACTTACATCAACATTCCTTGCTTGAAAAAGCAGCCTTTGGCTTGAAAGCGAGGGCTGAGTCTCATTCATTTATGAATGAAGGGAATGTCTTCGCAGTCAATCTGACACAGTTTCCATGGAACCTAACCAAAATGAGCGCCTTTGGGGAGACGCAGGCCAAACCAAACTCAGGCAAAATGCACACATTTCTCAATGGAATAAACTTATTTTCAGAAGAAAATACCTGAGGACCAGAGAGACAGTACAGCGGGTAGGAGGCTTGCCTTGCAGACAGCTGACCATGAACTTATTCATGGCACTGCATAGGGTACCCTGAGTTCTGCCAGTGGTGATCTCTGAGTGCAGAGCCAGAAGTAAGCCCTGAACGCAGCCAGGTGTGCCCCCCACTCCGGCTCCCCCCCCCACAAAAAGTCTAATATTGTGCATATCTTTCAAAGACAAAGAGAGACCAAGTCAATCTATTAACTATGTGTCCAAGAAAATTAAACCTCATCCACAGGGCTTCCTCACAGATGCCACCTAGACAAACACTAAATCCCTCAGGAAGGAAAACCCTCTCCCCCAAGGAGATCCTTTGAAATGAAACCATTTCTTTTGAAAAGACAAACATCTTCTCTCTTACAGGAAAGTTAATGAGTGTGTAATATGCCACTACATTTGATTTTCAGTGCATGCCTAATAGTTACTCTCCCAAAGGCAATCTAAAGCGGTGACATCAGAGCAACGGGGAAGTTAGAGAGAAATCAGAAATGCAAAACCAGCCAGGGAGAAGAGACAGGTCACAAAGACCCTGATTTATTCCTTTTTGAGTTTAGAAAAAGTCCACGCCCGTGTGAAGGGCTTTATCAGGCCATTATTGCACAACAACAAAAAAGCACATCCATTGCCAACAGTGTGTTTGAGCATAAGTTAAAGGTCGTATTAGGTAAAAAGAATTCCTAGGGAAAAGCAAGTTATGCCATTGCAATTATAAATATTAGATTTCTGTGGAATTAAATCCTCATGTCAGTTAGACTAAAGAAATTGGTAGAAGAATGTCCATATCACTATCTAAAGAAGTCAAATACTGGAGGCTGGATTGATAACACAGAGGGTAGGGCATTTGCCTTGCACGCAGCTGACCCTCGTTCAATTCCCAGCATCCCATATGGTCCCCTGAGCACCGCCAGGGGTAATTCCTGAGTGCAGAGCCAGGAGTAACCCCTGTGCATCGCTGGGTATGACCCCAAAAAGCAAAAAAAAAAATCAAATATTAGGGATAACTCAATGTTGAGCAGCTGATGATTGGTTAAATACAAATTGTTTCATCCCCACTGTGTAATCACAGAGTGACTAGGAATCACCCCACCCAGGATGGCCAATGCCATGGGCGGACGAAGGAGAAAACAAGGGCCTGACTGGTTGGTGATCAGTTTCTTCCATTCTCCCCACACACCTGTTCCAATCTCACTAAGCTCATCATTCCCATCTTGTCCTGTCTCCCTCACTCATCTCTCCACACTCCAACTCCACACCTCTTCTTGCCTCTCTCAATCCCTCTAAAGTCTCCACACTGAGGTTAGCAACAAAACTTTGGTTGGTCTGGTAGCACAATCAACAAATAAAAGCACTTTCTGACCACCTGTAGCCAAGAGGATCAGCTCAAGGGCTTAGGGGTTCTTTCTCCTCTCCTCAGTCCAATAACTTAATATCTTAATTAACTTCTTAATTCTACTTCTTAATATTAGTTATTTTGTATGAACACACTAAGAGATACATTAATCTTGTAGGGTGGCCCTCCTGGAGACATCTCGCTATAGATCTCAGACTTCAGTGCTCAGGCCAGATTAATCTTTCCTAACCCTAGCAGGGTCCTATCTAGTTGCTGCTTTTTCGATCATGACAGAATTTATCCATGACCATGCTCTTAACTTATAGTTAAGTATTATGAAACTTTGGCCTGACACATTTTGATGCCAGGGTAGCTCACAGCTTGCCCTGAGTCCATGCAGTCCCTCATCAGGACCTGCTTTTGGGGTGCTAGGAAGTAAGAACAACTAAGGTTTAAGTCGAGAAAATTGATGCCCAGGAGTGAATATCATTTGGAATCAATTAGCTCCCAAGTTACAAAAGCATAGCATTTAACTGTCTTCTTGTATCTATAAATTCCTCTGAATTAACTATGCAAAGGACTTAAGGAGAAGAGAAAAGCAATATTTACAAGTTAACAGAGTCTGATTAGGGAATACAGGTAATTGACCAGTTGAGGAAGCAGAGCATGAGAAAAAGGTTACAAATAAACACAGAGGAATGGGAGTGCCTCGGGAGCACCGTGAATGGGTGCAGCCCAATAAACCTAAGCTCCCTGTGGCAAGGCAGAGGAGACAAATCAATGTTATCCTATACCCTACTGTGGAATATTAATAAGTAGTGAAGATTTGAGTCATGCTACAACATGGGTAAAGTTTTATATCATCTTGCACAGTGGGGGAAAACAGTCAGACGTGGGGCCAGAGCGATAACACAGCGGGTAGGACATTTGCCTGGCATGTGGCTGACCTGGGTTTGATTCCCAGAATCCCATATTGTCCCCTGACCACCACCAGGAGTAATTTCTGAGAGTGATTCCTGCAAAGCCAGGAGTAACCCCTGTGCACTTTGGGGTGTGACCCAAAACGCAAAAAAAAAAAATGTCACACACTTACCTATTGGTGGATTCTATATATTCTAAATATATAGGTAAGCAAAGAGTATGCATGAGTGCTTTTCTTGAGCTGGATACCAAGGGGAAGAATGAGTACGGAATGAATAGAAATTGAGCCTGAAGAATTGGGGAGTACTTGAAAATATTCTTTTTTTTTTTTAATTTTTATTAGTGAAACACCATGAGGTACAGTTGTAGATTTACAAATTTTTGTGCTTGGGTTTTGATTATACAATGATCAAATACCCATCCCTCCACCAGTGCCCATTTTCCACCACCATGGATCCCAATATCCCTCCCACACCCATTCCCCCCATCCCACCCTGCCCCTGTGGCAGGGCATTCCCTTTTGTTCTCTCTCTCCTTTTGGGTGTTGTGGTCTGCAAAAGCAGCATTGAGAAAATATTCTTAAATCCAAGAGTGGTGATGGTCATACAAGTCTATGGATACACTACAATAATTGTATACTTTATTTTTGATTACATGACTAATACAGCTCTCATTATAAGAAGAAACAATATGGACAGGATTTAAGATACTTTTACACATGCAAAGAAGACTCAAGAAAGCATGCAATGATTTATTTGACTCCATGGTCATAAAAGTTCCAAGGATAGGAAAACTTTGTAAGTATAACTGACTTCTATTCTTAGCAAGGGTTCTGTAGGTAATTGGATAAAGCCTGAAACTGATACAATTTTTAAAATATCTTAATGAAGTTTTGAAAAGGGATTTCCTTAAAAATTATTGAGTAATTGACAAAACATTTGCATATATGTGGAAAGAGAAAACAAAAGGGAATGCCCTGCCACAGAGGCAGGGTGGGATGGGGGGGATGGGTGTGGGAGGGATATTGGGATCCATGGTGGTGGAAAATGGTCACTGGTGGAGGGATGGGTATTTGATCATTGTATAATCAAAACCCAAGCACAAAAATTTGTAAATCTACAACTGTACCTCAGGGTGTTTCACTAATAAAAATTTTAAAAAAAAAAGAATATTTTCAAGTCAATCTTTTAAAAATACATTTTAAAAATAAAACATAACCAAGAATAAGAATGAAAAATGGTAAGTGAAGCATCAGGGTTGTGTAACTATTTTTGAACAAAAAATAATAGTTGAGGGCTGTAGAGATAGCACAGTGGGTAGGGCGTTTGCATGTGGCCGACCCGGGTTCGATTCCCAGCATCCCATATGGTCCCCTGAGCACCACCAGGAGTAACTCCTGAGTGTAGAGCCAAGAGTAACCCCTGTGTATTGTCAGGTGTGACCCAAAAAAGCAAAAAAATAAATAAATAAAAATAATAGTTAATCCAGACAAAAATGGGTTTAGCTTTAAATTTTTTTTGTGAAACAAAGTAAAAACATTTGAAAATTAAAACCTCTGATCATATCAAGCATTTGTCAGGACCTAGAGAAATAATAATCTTTCTTATGGATGTGAAAATTGGTCTGATCCTGCTGAAAATAATTATAGAGTACTTAAACTGTTGTAGTAACATACAATGCTAATGAGCTTAACAACTATATTCTAAAAAAAGGGAACACAAATATTGCATACAGTTATTTTGTTTCATCTTTCAGACACAGTGAAACAAATGGGAAAAGATGAAAACAAGGAAATATTTATGAAAGCATTTTAGGAGAGGGTTGCCTCTGTAAAAAAGAAAATCTAGAAAGCTTTGTTTGATATTAATATTTTATATAGAAAAACAAACTGTTCCAGAACAGGAAGATTTCAAGACCAAAAGTAGTTAAGAAACTTGGCTCTCCGCCTTTCTGAAGAGCTCAGTTTATAAACAGGAATGAACAAGTGTAGTGTTTTGTGATTGGTTGCTGGAAACTCGCAATCTTGAGAGGAGAACAGTATTTTGTAAGCTTACTTTTCTTAGCCTAATGGTCAAGGAAGCTGGAAACAAGGTCTTGGTGACACTGAAAATAGCTTTGAGTTTTGCTTAAGGTCAAAGTCAACATTTCTCGCAAATCAGTTCAGTTTAATTTCCAGTGAAAGAGTTTGGTGTGGGTGGAGATATAATTCAAAAGTTGTGACCTTTTCGAATTTCTCTGAAACAGCCCTACAATAAATGCAGCCTGGGCACATTTTTTTTTAACTTGTAAGTCGATTATTGATATTTTCTTGGATAATAATTATGAATAAATTATAGGCATATTCCTTTCTGTGACACACTTCCTAGATGCAGCATAACTGGCATTAAAAATCACTAACCAATCAATTATTTGGGTAATGCCTCTCTGCATCTATTATAGCTTCTACAAAGTTTCTTGAATCTTACAACCATTCTCTTCCACACTGTGTGGAACTGTATTTCACTCAGCTCTGTGCTCCTGTCTCTCACACTAATCCACATATAGTTGTGAGTTGAGATGAAATTCATAAATACTATATAGGTTAGTGTGTTAACACTCATTGATTATTGACCTTTCTTTCACCTTTACTTTATTCAAGTGTCTCAAGTAACACTCAAATTTGGGAAAGTGTCTTCTATGAATTTTTTTATACACAATCCCAAAAAAATTAAAAACGATTCCTCTTCTCTTCAACCCACCAATCTTAATGCATATAGTTAATTGTTTTGACTCATCTTATGTACAACCATTGTGAATAATTGAAGTATCTTTACATATCCTTCTATGAGTGAAAGTAAGATAGTCACTTAATCACTTAATCCCTGTTATTCATCAATTTATTCGAGCGGGTGCCAGTAACGTCTCCATTCATCCCGGTTGCGTGCTAGCGTAGCCCAATGGTATCTGTTCATTTTAGGAACATGCAGAGCATCAAACCGATCATTTAGGGTCTTGACGAAGAAGTCTGACCATCTTGTAGGTGGGCATCCACATGATCTTTTGATGTCCCCTGGAATCCAATCAGTAATGGCTCTAGTCCAGCGGTTGTTTGTAAACCTCATTACATGTCCAGCCCATCTGATTTTTGATGTCTTGGCAAATGAGACAGCGTCCCTGATTCTTGAGCGTTGACGAAGATCAGAACTCCGGATTCTATCTCTCATTTGAGTGAATCGTGATATTCCAAGCATAGTTCTTTCGATTCCTCTTTGAGATACCGGAATAGCGTTCTCATCCCATTTTAGTAGGGTCCAGGTCTCTGAGGCATATGTTAATGCAGGAAGAACAGTGGAATCAAAGAGATGTGCTCGTAGTTGGAGGTTCTTTGTCCTTTTAGTTATTTCTTCAATGCTCTTGAAGGCATTCCAAGCCGCTCTCTTCCTCCTGCGCAACTCAGGTGCCAGGTCATTCATCATGTTGATTTCTCGACCTAGGTATATATAACTGTTGCATTAGGAGATGGTGGTTCCGTTGAGAGCGAATGGAGCGTCAGGAACAAGGCTGTTTCTCATAAACATTGTCTTCGTAAGATTCAGCTGTAGTCCTACCTTTCCACATTCACGGTCAAAGTCGTTCAGCATTTGTGCTGCTTGGCTGATATTTGGTGTTATTAGAACGATGTCATGAGCAAAGTGGAGGTGGTGTAGTTGCCGACCATCTATCTTCACTCCCATTCCTTCCCATTCCAGTCGTTGCATGATGTTCTCGAGGGTGGCACTGAAGAGTTTTGGTGAAATGATATCACCCTGCCGAACCCCTCTCTTGATGTGGATGATTACTTCTTTGTAGAATGCTGAGATCTTGGTAGTGAATCCGCAATAGAGCTCACGAAGGATCCTGATGTATTGAGTTTGTACGCCCTGATTGGCTAGGGCTTCCATGACCGCTTCCATCTCAACAGAGTCAAAGGCCTTCTTTAAATCAATGAACGTTAGACAGAGCGACATCTTGAACTCCCAAGAAACCTCAATGAGCTTAGTAATCGTGTGGATATGGTCGATGGTACTGAATCCTTTTCGGAATCCAGCTTGTTCACATGGTTGTCCTTCATCTAGTGTTCTGCTAATCCCATTCAGGATGACTCGAGTGAATAGTTTGTAGATGACAGACAATAGGCAGATTGGGCAATAGTTGCCAACGTCATGGATGTCTCCTTTCTTGTATAGTAGTACAGTCCTGCTGGTTTTCCACTGGGATGGAACCTTGCATTCAGACAGGTAGCGTGTGAAGAGCCGAGCCAATGTATTGATGAGAATTGATGGTAAGTTCTTCAGGTGTTCAGGTCTGATTTTGTCTGGGCCAGGTGCTCTTTGTTTCTTTACCGACGAGATGGCATGTTGGATTTCGGAAGGGAGAACATTGGGAATGACATATCCATCATGTGGTATGTGGTATGTGGGCAAGTGGACGTGGCTATTAAAGAGATCTGAGTAGAAGTCATGAATAATCTTTTCCATTGCCCTTCTGGAAGATGTGATAGATCCATCATGATGTCGGAGGGCAGTCATCTTGGTTTTGTAGTTGGTGAAGGACAGGCGGGCATTATGAATGCTTTTCCCAGCTTCTGCCGCGTCTACCAGTACTGCTGCTCTCCTGTTTTGAGGTCATCCTTGATGGCTTCTCTGCACTCTTTTGCCAGTTCGGATGTTCGCTTGTGGTTGCCTGAGGCATGTGCCAAGCCACGTTGGCAAATAAGTTCAAGAGTGTTCGAAGAAAGGTGGTTTTTTGTGGTTATCTCTCTTTTGGCATTCCTTGCACAATCATGGAGGTGCTAAATCATTCTATCGTATTCCTCATCAATGTTGTCAATGACGGCATCTTCCCATGTTGCCGCAACAGAGCCAAAGAGCTCCCAGTTGGTGGTTGTTCTGGGAGTCCTCTTCTTAAACCTTGCATTCTTTTCTCCTCGTTCTGTGAGGTAGAATTTTGCACGAAGAAGACGGTGGTCTGATCCCGTTTGGAATTTTGGGACAACAGCAACATCGGTAAGTAATAATTTAAAAAAATTCTATTATGTATTGACATGAAAAAATATCCAAATAACAATTATTATCCTTATTGACCAAGATTACATTTTCTTCTTTGGTGAAAATTAACCCAGATTTCCGGTATATTTGGAACCTTTAATGATATGCTTCACTTCAATATGCCAACCTCAGCAAGTTCCTAATTCCTGGACTGTCTCTCCATTCCCAAATTCCGTGCTTCATCCACAGCATGTTTATACAATACATTGATAATATTACTCTTGAATATTTAGATTTGTATTAATGATTACATAAAACATTCATAAATTTACCTTGTGTAGTTTGGTAGTTTGCTTGAGCGGGCCCAGTAACGTCTCCATTGGAGATTTTGTTGTTACAGGCTGGAGCGATAGCACAGTGGTAGGGCGTTTGCCTTGCACGCAGCCAACATGGCCAACCCGAGTTCGATTCCTCCACCCCTCTCGGAGAGCCTGGCAAGCTACCGAGAGTATCTCACCTGCACGGCAGAGCCTGGCAAGCTCCCCGTGACGTATTCGATATGCCAGACACAGTAATAACAAGTCTCATGATGGAGACGTTACTGGGCCCGCTCGAGAAATCGATGATCAACGGGAGGGCCTTTACCTTTTACCTTTAATTTGGTATTTGTTCAGTCCACATTATAATACACTTTAACTGTAAATAGAACATGTAACATAGAATTCATTGTGGACATAAATGCATTAGACAGGAGTAAGGTCTGCTGATTCTGAACCAAAAATATCTAAAGGTAAATAACATGCTGAATCAAGAATTTAGTTGAATCATATATTTAGTTTCCAAAGTCTTGCATTATTCAAGAGAAGCATAAATTATGCTACAGAAAATCATGAGTGACATGTTAGATTAAATCGTAATTACATAAAAATTCCATCATGGTCAATATAAAGTGATGTTCAGTGTTCATCAGCAAAATATTTTCTTTAAAATCTGATTAGTCAAAACTGATGACTTAATGAGTTGGAGTTGAGGGCAATTACTGTCTGTCCTATTTTTGATGGATATACCAATGAACTAAGGTTATCTTAGAATTGCATTGTAAGAAAATGCACAGGAAATTCAATCTTCTGGTAGTATGTTAAAGTGACAGACATAATATTTTGCTAACAGATGAGAGATAAGTCTATCCCTATACATTCACATAATATTTACAAAGTCTTATTAAGTTGCAATGTTATTTACTAAAATTATAATACAGACTAGCAGTTGGTAGTTAGACTATAGTATTTTCTTATTTTATTTAAAAATTACGTCTTCAAATTATCTTTCCTATAGTTTAACAACCAGTTCCTGTCTGATCTTGACTTCAACTGTGCTGAAATTCTAAGACATCCATCCTAATTTCGATACAATTTCTGTTATAAATTATTTTTATTTGAATGAAAATGTATATTCTTTAAATACAATCCAAATGTTCAATGACAAATGAATGAAGACGTTGTATAAACATACATAATGAAATACCACACAGATATGAGAAAAGATAAATCTTACAGTATACTACAACTTGAGAGACGCTTAAGGGAATTGTGTTATGTGAATTAAGTTAGATGATCTTACACATCCATGGCATATAGAGAAACAAGACAAGAGTTTGATCTGAATGATAACAAGCCCTTGGCCTTTGATCCTAGGACTGAGATTACCAAGCAGAGGAGGGAGGGAGTGGGTGGAAGAAAGAAGAGATGGAGTAGAAGTGACGTAAGGAGGGATAGGGAAGGTCCTGGCTCTTTGTGAGTGGTTGTGAGATGCCGTAACTATATACACCAAAATGATAAAAGTTAGCTCTTACATAACCATGTTACCCAAACAACTATATCACTGTCACTGTTCCCATTGTTCATCGATTTGCTGAGCGGGCCCAGTAACATTGTGAGACTTGTTGTTACTGTGTTTGGCATATTGAATATGTCACAAGTAGCATCCCAGGCTTTGCTGTGCAGGCAAGATACTCTTGGTAGCTTGCAGAGGTCTCCAAGAGGGGTGGAGGAATCGGACTCTGGTCGACCTGGTGGGTCGCATGCAAGGCAAAAGCCCTACTCGCTGTGCTATCGCTCCAACCCAAACAACTATATGTATAATCAGAATGTCTGTTGTAAAATTATTATTGCTTTTAATTAGAGAAATATTATATTCTAAATAGTACTTAACTATTGGCAAAAATAAGTAAAAGATTGCAAATAAATGTATATTATTTTAAATGCATATTAATATATTATATTAATTATATAATTTATTATATAATATAATTAATGATTAATTATTTTACTACAATTATATAATTATAATTACATTATAATTAATTCACGATCATGACCATCCTGTTGTTCATCAATTACCTCGAGCAGGCCCCAGTAACATCTCCTTCGTCCTAGCCCTGAGATTCAAGGCTCTTTCAGGGTTAGGAGAATGAGACCCATCATTGTTACTGGTATTTGGTATATTGGGTTCGCCACGGGGAGTTTGCCAGACTCTGCCATATATAATTAATTAATATTATTTTAATAATATTAATGCCGTATACAATTAATTAAAATAATATTAATTAATTATATACTATATTGAATGAATATTAATCACCTGAATAGACAGAGCATTAAATATTAATAAAACATTAATTGTTGAAAAAACAGTATAAAATCCCTTAACATGCGAGGATTATACAGACCGTTCTTAATCTAGTAGAGGACAACCTTAAGTGCCATGAATGAATGTGATATGAATGATAAAGGGCAGAGAAGCCTGTCTTCTCTTTTTAAAAAGCTTCTTTAGAGCTTCTCCATTAAAAAGAAGTTTTTAAAGACGTTTTTGAAAAACTAATTTTGATTCCTTAAGCTGTTGATGGTCCATGAAGCTTTGCATCTTTCCTTTAAATCTAAAATATAATCTCTATGGATTTAGAACTCTCGGTGAGGTGTTCATTTCACTGAGGCTTTTTCTTCTTTTCAAAATATTTCCATCATTCTCTTTTAGCTCAGAGAGTCTCATGTGTTAGATACACAATGAATCTAATGGCTTTTCTTAGTATCTAAGTTCCTTTTCTGATCTTGCTACTTTCAATATACTGCCTCTATCTTTGTTGATAGTCTAACAAAATGCGCCTTAAAGTTTTTCTATTTGGTTCTGTTTCACCTCTGGTGTCTTGGATCTCAATACCTGCACTCCTCAGTTTTGAGAAATTTTTAGCTAAAATTTCTAAATTTGTAAGCTAAACTTTTACTTAAAGAAATTTATTTCTTTAATTAGTGTTTTTTCTTCAAATTTGCCTTCCTGATACCCAGGGACTCTGATGATTCTTATATTATTCCTCTTGACTTTATCCCATAGTTTTGTGATATGCGGTTCATTTTCTTTCAGGTTTTTCTCACCTGTTATTTTCTAGAGATTTCCTTGTCTCATCTTTTTCCCAGTTGCTGTTATTACGCTGCTCAGACACCCTCTATTGCATTTTTGGTATCACCAACCATATTCTTCTTTTCTGTCATCTCTGAATGCAGAATTCTCATTTCCATTCTCAGTTTCTTGCGTTTGGCTGACATACTGTGCCATCGTTTCTTCAAAGTCATTAAACTTGATATTTTTTTTTACCAAATTTGTATTGATATTTTGTAGTCTTCTGTATTGTTCTCTGTACTTGGTGAGGGTTTGTGTATCTTCACGGTGGTGTCTGAAGTCGTCTGCTGCAATGGAGGTGAATCTGTGAATTTAGCAGATCTATGACTGTTGATGTGGAGGTGGTAGGCAGAGAAGATGGCAGAACAGGATCAAGCAGGGAGCCTGTGGGGATGCAAATAGATGAGAGAAGAATCCACTTCTGGATAGCAAAAGGACCCGGGTACTAGTGCAATAATACAGTTGACTAAGTCACTTGTCTTACATGCAGGCAACCTGCGTTTGACCACCGACATCACATGCAGTGCCCCAAGCCCACCAGCGTGATTCTTGAGTGCAGAACCAAAGTAACACTTGGTCATCGCTAAGAGTAGCCATCCACCTACCTATGCCGGTCCCCCCCATCCCTCAGCCCTCCACACGCTGCATCCCCTCCAAAGAAAATGGCCCTGAATGTCATTTTGGAGGCTAACCTCACCTGCAAGGTTGGAAGAGCAAGAAGTTCAAGAGATGTGGAGAAGTCTGACTGAGAGGATGGCAAAAAGAGTTGGGTCTGAAGGTTCTGAGTTCAGGTGGAGGAGCTAAAATTGTTGTTATAGTCCATCAGACTAAACGGGACAGGTGCATTCATTTTGTGCACACAATAATATATCTCACCTGCATTCATCTTGTCCATGGAAGCAAAGTCAATTTTCAGAAGGAGTAAAAACAAACCTAATTATCCACGGAACTAAGGAAATGTTACTTTATCTACTTTTTAACATTATAGATACTCAGTCACGAACAGTGAGATTGTTAGTGTAAAGGCCTCTCCTCCAAGATTCAAGAACTTTTGAAGCATGAGGCTAAGCTATGGCAGAAAGTCTGTCCCATACCATCGTTCTGGGAAGGAATGAGAAACAAACACTATTGCTAATAAAGGATAATAAAGGGACGAATGCATAGATTCTCTGAATGGCAAGCACAAAGCAGGGCCTAAAAGTTCTAAGGAAGATAATAATCAAACGTTCTCTGGCCAAAATATTTCATCCTAAAAACAAGATAATACTGGGAGAATTTGAAACCAGTTATTTATTCAGTTTTACAGTGAAAACAACCTGTAACATCAAAACTCAAAAACTCAGCTTACTTCTGATGAGAGAGATTCCAATCTTTACTACCACTTCCTTCAAAGGCCCAGTATAAGAAAAGACATGTCTGTGTATTGAAATGATTATGTGCATATGTGTGTTTTAGTCAAGATATTTTAGGAAACACAATACAAGGAAAACCAAAAAAAAAGGCAGGAGGATGTGAATGTATAGAATCAATAGAAACTGACTCAGATATGAGCTGGATGCTGAAATTATCAGTCAGGGTACTTAAAATAACTGTGACTAATATGTGAAAGACACTAGTGGAAAACTTGTGTGAACATATGGAGAAGTTTACCAGAAGGATGGAAAGAAGAAATGAATTAATAATAGACTGATATCAAATTACGAAAGTAAGTGGAGCACTTACGTCATGCTCACCCATGGACTTCTACTGGACTAGAAGTTTTAGTAACAAGCTACTGTGAATAATATTCCAGTCTAAAGCTGATAGCACAGCTCTTAAAATAAAGCATGTTCTCAATGAGCATGTTTGAGCGATAAATTTAATTTAAATTTTGTATGTTTATTGTAAGATTTCAAGAGATTGTTTTTTCAAATCAGAATAATTTAAGATTGCTCTTATGTTATAAAAATCACCATGTTATTATTATTGCTGTTGGCATACAGTGTGCTTTATTGACAGTATATGACAAAGCTGGGTTCCTTAAGTCTTGCTCCTTCTTCAGGCATTTGGGATGAAAAGTATTGAGGTCAGGAGCTTCCCAGTGCATTGGGTGAGTGGGGAAAGTATGTCCCAGCAGCTGAGGGTCTGTCTCTTCCTCTAGTGTTTTCACTCGGGCTTGTCGTCTTGGGGGTATGTACTTACTAGAGACCATGCGGACTATCAGACCCCCGACACACTCTGTTGCTGTAGCCACACTCATTAGCATACCATGAAATGAACTTGACAACGTGCTCGCTCGGGGCTATGCCAGCCCATACCAAAGCTGGAAGAGTGAGTGCCAGTGCTCAGGACACAGGAAATGGCCTGGTCCTTGCTACAGTCCTGGGGAAATCTCCTGCAAGACTGTCTCACCACCTTCTCGATGTCATTGCATGTGGCAGCTTTTGCAAGGTGAAAGTTCAGGTCTGTGAGAGGGGACTGAGAAGGTCATGCTTAGAAGTTGCGTCCCTGGTCAGTTTCAGGGGACCTTACCCACAGCCCTGGTAGTCCCCGTGGTGGGAACCATGATGTTCCTGGTGCCCACAGTCATTCAGCTACTCCTGCACAGAGAAATGCCCACAGTCTTGTCCTCTGGGTGGCAGTGAATGCATTCGGCTGTTGTCATGAGACCCTTTGTGATGCCAAAGTCACCATGGATGACCTTGACCAGGGATAATCAGAGTGAGTGTGGGAGCGGGAGAGAGAGAGAGGGAGGAGAGCTGGACGAGAGGTATAACTACGCATCGCGTCCTGATAATCAAGAAACCTCAGCACACTGGAAATAATAGACTCCTGCAAGATAATGCAAAGGACTGCAAATGAAAATGGTAAATATTAGAAAACATTGGCTGAATTATTTGATAACTGTTTTCTGTAGAACAGAGTTGAGAATGAGACTTAATATGGACCACAAGAAGCTAAGGATAGATACAACAAATATTCAGCCAATGACTAGCGGGATTCAACATCTCTAGTAATACAGTCCTTTGGGTTTATTCCAATCAAGCACACCAGTATTCTGAAAAGGTGAGCATTTCAATTTATTTTTAGATAAGCCACGTAAAGTCTAGGGAAAACATATCTGTAAGCATGCCAGGTTTGCCGGCCAGCAGCAGATTTGTTCTGTTGAGGTGTGCAACGTGTTGGTCAATAAATTTTCAGTTACACAGCTTCTAATTGTTATCCCACGCTCATCTTAGACAAAAGTACATTTTGCAATAATAGAACCAAATCTCTACAAGCATCATTTTCCTGAGAAAAAGAAACAGAAATGAAACAACAGAGCTCCTAACTTGAATACATAAGAGACATTAAAACAATCGAATGTGAAATTATTTTTCTTTCCTTGGGTTTTGATATAAAGAAAACTGTTTTACAGAACAGTCAATAAATTTAATCCTCTTCTTTCTACTAACTCTCTATCCTAGAAATAAAAGTCATTTAATGCACTTCTCAAATCTCAGGTCTAAGGAATAAGATTTCCATCTGAGCTATAAAAGCACAATAATCTAAATAAAGCCATGCACAATATTTCTAAGAAAATGTAGACTGAAATCTATTTTCAGTGCTTCAAAATAAACAAAAGAATTCATAGAGCCTGAAAGAATCTGTAAAGAACAAAATGGGTAAGATAATATTAAAGATGGAATTATCTCATCTAAAATACACTTAACTGTGAAAATAATAGTGAATTATAAGCTGCACTTATTGAAGTTTAAAAGTGAATAAAAGGAGTAATTCTGATCAGATTGATTTAAAATTGATATGACCACAAAAATTGTTGGAAGTAAAAAGAATTTATCACAGAAATAATTTTAGGAAAAAACTAAAGCACTGCACTGTACACTGCCCTCCTGTTGTTCATGAGTTTGCTTGAGCGGGCACCAGTAATGTCTCCATTGTGAGACTTGTTACCGTTTTTGGCATATCGAATATGTCACAGCAAAAAATTAAAATCTATTTTTAAATAATATGTCTAGTCGTATAAGAGATATCTTATATCAAGTAAACCAAATATGAACATGTCCTATAATACAGTACAGCATTCCCCCATGCTAATAAAAACAATATTGCTACAGTCAAATGCAAACCTGAGAATTTAGCAAAAATTCATCAAGTATTTGAGAAGAAAATAACAAATGCAATGCAATTAAAATAGCAATAACAGAAAGAACAAAATAAGAGAAAGAATGTATTAAAACACAAAGATTATTTTCAAATCCTTTGCTGTATACCTCAAAAAGCTGTTCCAGACCCATGAAAATTAAATATAAAATGCCACTAAAAAGTAGGAGAGGAATGCAAACCAGTGACAGACACATATTAATGAATAAAGAGACTTTATAAATAAAAAATCAAACTCCTATATTGGTTTTCTTTCAATGATCTGAAAACACTCTGATATGTTTGTACACAACAATTGTAAACTGTTAATTAGACTAGGGAAGAGGATCATTTTTATTTTTAAAGGAAGAAAAGGAAAAAGATGAGAAAGAGGAAGGAAGGAAGAGGAGGAGGTAGAAGACAATATTATCATGTACTCTAATTCATATAGCCACCAAATAAATATAGTTAATTATAGATAAGGAAATTAAAGCTCAGAGATATTAAGAAATGTGAGTGTGTTAGACCAAACATGATTGCCACTCAATGCCTCTTTTGCAAACCATAACACCCAAAAGAAGAGAGAGAGAGAACATAAGGGAATGCCCTGTCACAGAGGCAGGGTGGCGTGGGGGGTGTGAGGGATACTGGGACCCGTGGTGGTGGAGAATGGGCACTGGTGGAGGGTTGGGTATTTGATCATTGTATAATTGAAACCCAAGCACAAAAATTTGTAAATCTACAACTGCACCTTAAGATGTTTCACTAATAAAAATTAAAAAAAAAATGTGAATGTGGTGTATGCTAAAACAAAGGTCATATATTTGACATTTAGATCCAATCATTTGTATATTAGCATACATATTCAGACATTGTGATGAGAACACCAGATATTTGCAGTTAATTCTACATCACAAGCACAGGGGGGAGGTTACCCATCCCTTTGGGTCAAAGGACAATAAGGAAATAAGTACCTGCTTTTCATACAGCTGCAAACTGCCTCAAATCTCTGGTATCCCATATGATTCTCTGAGCATAGACCCACTAACAGACCCTGAGCACCACAGGGTCTGACCCCTAAAACAAGATGAACAAAAATCATATACCCAGAAGGAAAAAAAATGAAGAAAACCAAAAAGATGTCAGAAAAAAAAGATTATTACCACTTTTATTTTAGGAATAATGTGATGTTTAATTTTTATATGAATGTACTCCCTTTAATTTTGTTGTAATTATAAAATTCAAAACTTTTTCACAATATATCCTATAAATGCTTGACAATGATTAAAATTTTATTACATCAAGTTAATTAAGCAAATCCTATCGGACTGTGAGTTTATTGTCAACTTTAACTTGTTCAAGTATTTCAATTACAATTCCATTTTGAACTGTAATAAGGACACTGATAAATGACAATTGGTTAACAACTGCTATTAAAATCATCCAGGGAAGCTCTCCATAATGTATAACAATTAGAGCAACAATTGGTAGTAGAAATATGCCATTATCTGTACATTATTCTTGGATTAGGGAAATATTCTAAGCATTATACCTGAAAAAATTATTTTGCTTATTTTTATTGATTTTGCTTATGAAATTTTACCTCACTACTAAATATACAATAAGTTGCATATATTTATATTTTAGCATTGTTATATCTTTAAGGAAGAATTAAGATTTTGAGAAATAAAAATTTAAATAATGGTGGAGTTCATGCCCAATTCAATCAGCCTAATCAATGGCTGAATAAATAAATAAATAAATTATAAATATTTATTTATAATAATTTGATATAATATATAATTTGATATGGTAATATAAATGAATAAATAAATAAACACTACTATAGTAAAATAGAAAAAAATTCAAATAATATGGAGAAGAAATTGAAGAATTTGGTGCCCTTGTGTCAACCAAGTTCTGACAGACAAAACAATTCTTAGGAAAGTTGCAAATTTTACCAACTTAATACAAATTATTTTGCTTTTTCTTTCTTTCAATGTCCAAACATGTACATTAGAAAAACATTTTGATGCATAGTTGTCTATTTATTAAATTCTTTTTTGTTTTATTTTATGGGGCCACAACTAACAATACTCAGTCATTACTCCTGACTTGTGCCCAGGGACCATACCTGACAGAGTTCAAGAGATTTTATGAGGCGCATGGGATCAAACTTGGTCAGCCATGTGCAAGCCAAGAACTCTACCCACTGTACTATCTCTCTGGCCCTTTAACTTTACTTTTTTAAAAAACTGCATTCTTCACAGTAAAAATTAGTCCTTTGTATTTAGAATAGCTTAGACCTATAATTTTTCATGTTTTGCTTATCCAGGAAATTAGTTCAAACAGAAAACTGATACTGAATATCTAAAATCAATTTTAAAAATGGGCCATAACTGAAGAGATGTCTTGCTCTTCAAATTTGCAGCCAAATCTCTGGAGAGATTCAAGCCAAGCTGCTAAAATTTATGGATATACTAGTATCCTAGCTGAAAACTCTGGTATACCCTCTGGAGGTGGGACCTGAGTCCATGCCCTGAACATTCTTGGCAGTCGCACCCACGCCCAACTGCTATAACCATGCCATCGGCGCAACTTCACTGCTTTACTAATAACTTCACAGAGACATGAAACCATGAAAATTCCAGGTACCCCAATGCTCAGGCTGAGAACTCTGGTGTCTTCTCAGAATGGGGGAGTTAACCTCCTCTCCTCCCACTCTACTTCCAGAAGCTCCCACAGCCACACCCACCTCCCGGAGCCATTGCCCTGTTGACTCATTGTCCCAGTTGTACAGATTCTGAACTTTCTGGGCAGCATGGTCATGCAACACCTCCAATTTCCATCTCAAATTTCAGTAGAGGCATGGAAGCCAGCTAAATTCAACAAGGAAAAACAATAACACAGGCTGGAGAGATAGCACAGCGGGTAGGGCATTTGCCTTGCATGCAGTGGATCCAAGTTTGATTCCCAGCATCCCATATGGTCCCCTGAGCACCACGAGGAGTAACTCCTGAGTGCAGAACCAGGAGTAACCCCTGTGTATTGCCGGGTGTGACCCAAAATGCGAAAAAAAAAATGACACAGGTTGAACTAGCAACAGATTGCTTACTACAAGACTTAGCTACCCTGTGATGAGATATAACAATTTTCACAAATTATCTTTTCAATGTATCACTGTATCACCGTCATCCCATTGATCATCGAATTACTCAAGTGGGGGCTAGTAACACCTCTACTCCTCCCAGCCCTGAGATTGTAGCAGTCTCTTCTTACTCTCTCTTCCCAACGATTGGAGGCTCTTTCTGGGTCAGAGGAATGAGACCTATTGTCGTTACTGTATTTGACATATCAAATACACCATGGGGAGCTTTCCAGGCTTTGCCCGGTGGGTGGGATACTCTCGGTAGCTTGCCGAGCTGTCTGAGAGACATAAATGGGTAGGAAGTGTCTTATAATGTAACACGTGGTCTGGAGAGCATCCTGGAGCATGAAGGTGGTTGGGCAGTGGAGGTCGGCTGCCGGAACTGGGTCCTTTGGGGTGGTGAGGGCTCTCACCCGCCCCACAGTCCAGTACAGTGTCCAGTGGCATGGTTCTGGAAGCCTCCTCTTATACTCCTGTCTGGGAGGAGCATCCGTGAATTCTGGAGGGTGGCTGATGAGGAGATTATCTGGTGCTGGCAGGGTGTGGCTTATGGGTGAGATCCATGAGTTACCAGAGACTGGAGGAAGGAGGCAGAGAACCTCTGTTCCTGGGCCCCATTGGGTCCAGAGTCCACGGTCACGAAGTTCCACATTATCTGGGTTCTGTGGGACATCATTCTTGCATAAGGCTCGGCATGAGCGTCTGGAAAGCAGCCTGGAGTGTGATGGTGGTTGGGCAGTGGAGGTCGGCTCCTGGGGCTGGGTTCCTTGCGGTGGGGAGGGCTCTCACTCCTCCCCCCCCCAGCCTGGCATAATTACCTTTTACCGAAGTATATTTGATAATTCCTTTAGTCGTTTAGGTGTAAGAAGAAATATAAAACATGTTGTATGTTCGTAAAGGGGGCAGGTGGAGTGGTTGGGAAAATGGGGACGATGTTGGAGAAAAGGTCATTCTGATAGTGGAATTGGTGCTGGAAAAAATTGGAAGGCCATAATGATTGTATCATGAACTTTATAAACCAAAGTGTTGAAATAAAGTATTTTTTAGAAATTATTATTTAGCCATAGTCAATGTCTGGTCTTCCATTTTTTCCTTTAGAGCAGTGCAATAGCATCAAACGTTACTGCCGTGGCATCACTTTAGTATCGTTATGTTACAAGTTGGAGTTGTTTTCTTACACTAACATTTTGATTCTGGCTCCAGGAATATTGACTACCCAGAGCAAAAGGCAACTAGACAAAATTTTAGTGCACATGAAAGTCTTCCCATTATACCAGAATGCCCTAAAAAATTAAGATAACTATTTCTACAGAAGATATTCCAAACTGAACACACATGTGACTTAGACTTGATTGATAGTAACCATGGCAGTCAAAATAAATTGCTTAGTTACATGGCTTATTCTCTATGTTACAGTTAGTTCTGTTTTTTTAATGACTAAAATGGTTATGCTGCAATGTGATTTAATCCTTGATTAACAACATAATATTAAAATTTAGCATTTTAAGTATGTAAACGCATCCTATGATGATTAGACGTAACTTCTAATATCACCAGAAGCCAAGCAACTACATAACACTGAAGGTAAGTAGTGCTTGAATCACTGAAAAATTTAAAAAAAAAAAAAGCTCTTAATAATTCAGTTGCATTTAGCTATTACTATTGCTTGATTCAATCTTTGCCATTATGCATATAAAGAGGAAGAATCCTCTTTCCTTCAAAAGCCGGATAATTGAATTTTTTTTTAAGGCACAAAGGCAAGGAACTTAATTACATTACTCTGTCTCTAGACAAAATAAACTCAAAAAGTAGATATTAAAAATGCAATATTCATCAGTAAATCTCTAAAGAGAGTCGTTGCAAAAGTATATAGTGGAGATAAAAATGTATTGACTATAATTTTGGCATTGTTTTTTGATTTTTAAACAAGTTTATTCTTTCGGGTATGCAAGAAATGATTGAAGAGGCTAATAAGAACTGAGCAGGATTCTCAGTGGAGACTGCTGTCTACCAAGAACAATTTCTTCTTCTTTCTGCATTCATGGCTGGGCCACCCCTTTCAGTGTCTGCATCTATGGAACTGGATTCCCAACAGTAAGGATGGGATACTTCCAGACTGTTTCTTAATAGCCCTCCAGAGGCTTTCAGGTGGGCTGGGGCCCTGATAACCGCAGCACCCTTAGTAATAAACAACAGAACGCAACAGAGACTTGAGAAGACTTTCCAAACCTCACTCCAAAGCAGCGCAATACATTGCAGTTTTGTTGTGCCTTGGGTTTTGAAATATTTTCAGCAGAAGGTTTTTTGTTTGCTTGTTTGTTTGTTTGTTTGGGACACACCCGTCGATGCATAGGGATTACTTCTGGTTTTGCACTCAGAAATTACTCCTGGCGGTGCTCAGGGGACCATATGGGATGCTGGGAATCGTACCTGGATCGGCTGTGTGCAAGGCAAACGCCCTACCCACTGTACTATCGCTCCAGCCCTCAGAAAGAGGTTTTAATACCTTAGATAACACTTACCTACCTAGATCACCACCTGATAATTCAATCCATTTCTGATGAGTGATTGAAGGAGCCCTGTGGGGAGAAAGGCAGCTGCAGTGCACATTATCACCAGCAGGGGCAGTGTCAGCGGGAACAAGGATACGCAGCCTACTCCGGCTTCCAGATCTGCAAGACTCAACCAGAAGTTATCAATAAGAACCGCTAACATTTCTGTTACTCTGGTTCGTTCCTCCTCAGCAATATCACAGCCTTCCCTACCAAGAAGATGGTTCAAAATGTTTTTTTTTTACCATTTTCATTTTAGTTACCAGAAGTCCTGCTATTTCTATCTCCCTGTGACCAGCTTTTGTTGCAATCATCTGGCGCTCCCCTCCTCTTAAAAACCTTCCACTGGCCCCTAAACGCCTGTGATGCTCTTGTTGGTTGTTCCCAGATCCTTGCTCCAACTGACTTGAGAGTCTGCAGGCTCTTAGCTGCCCCCACAGGGAACCTGAGGTATCATCAAGGCAGAAATGAGGTTGGGGTTGATGTAGGCGGGTAGATAGGGAAAGGCCCTTTGCAATGAAACTAAGTTTCATGGGAGAAGAATTCTAGGAATAACCCACCTTGTGGGTCATTCAAAGACCTGATAAGACCATCCGCGGACCCTGAGGATATAGGCCTTTCCCCCATGAAGTTCCTCTTTTTGGACCTCCCTGGTAACCTCCTTAGCAACGGACTTTTACCAGGGAAGAAGCTTCACAAGGGGGCAGGCTGGAGAAACCCTATAAAGGCCACCTTGAACAAAGGAAGGGCGCGCATATCTGCCTGAGCTCATGTGCTGCTCTAGCCCATGTGGCTGAGCACATGTGGTGCCGAAGTACATGTGTTGCCCGCATCTCCCCTCCCCTCTTGAGATGTGTACTTTCATGTTTTCGTGTCTAATGCTAGGATGTGTGTAGGGGCTCTCTCCACCCTTGGAGAAGCCTGTGTTCTCTCGAGTACATTTTTCTCTCTCTCTCTCTCTCTCTCTCTCTCTCTCTCTCTCTCTCTCTCTCTCTCCTGTCTCCCCCCTCCACACCTTAAAAATCCTCCAAATAAAATCTATTTGTTTCACTGCTTGTCTACTCCTGAAATTCCTTTCTGCAAGGTGAGACAAGAACTCAGTAACCCTTGGTCCCGAGTGACAGAGGTGGTTGGGGAGAAAAGTGACCCGTCTTTCTCCTCTCTGCTTCACATAAGTCACCCGTGGGGCCCACTGACATCAAGGTAACCCATCAAGGTAACCTTCATGGAATCTGACTGTATTACAGATCAGATCTGATTGGTCATTATCTTGGTGAGTTGGTTGCTCGTTTCAAGACTAAGCAAGATTGATCACTGTTCTCCCCTTCATGTACACAGCATGGAACTCAAAGAAACAGCTAATGGGTGGGATAAGTCAAGACTAGAAATTTGGTCCAGCCAGGGGTTGCTTTGTTGATTGGGTGGGGCTCATGCCTGGATGAGAGGTTACTGAAACACAGCAGAGAAGATGAGAGGGAGAGGAGGGGAGGGGAGGGGAAAGGAGAAATGGGGAGAGGAAGAGGAGAGAGAAGCTGGGAGGAGAGTGAGGCCAGAAGGGGAGCGGGAGGGAAGAGGGAAGGGGAGGGAAGAGGGAAGGGAAAGGGAGGGGAGGGGAGGGGAGGGGAGGGGAGGGGAGGGAAGGGAAGGGAAGGGAAGGGAAGGGAAGGGAAGGGAAGGGAAGGGAAGGGAAGGGAAGGGAAGGGAAGGGAAGGGAAGGGAAGGGAAGCAAGAATTGACTTGCCATCAGTAACTACTTCAGAAAGATTTATTCGGAACTGGGCTTGGTCATACAGATCAGTGTTTGAGGTACCGTGTATTTCCAAGTGTGAAACCCAAAGTCATGTTCCAACAGTTTGAACCGGCTGTCTTGTCTCCATAAGGATATTCTAAAGGATCATTGCTAGATGTGATATTTGTCCAGGAGAAAGATGCAGGTTTGTAAAAGGAATTAGAGTATGTCTCATACCTCAGCTACTTCCTGACTACTCCAGTGGGGTTTGGAATTGATGACACACTGGACACAGAGAGTCTTAGTTCTTGCACAAACACTTTGTTTGCAACGTTGACACAGATACCAACAATCCTTGACTCTTTTACTGCACCTAAATCTTTTTTATTCTTTAATATGTTCACAATTACTTACCCCTCTACTCTCTTTTAAAAAGTTTCTGTTTTGAAAACAAGTGTTATGTATATTTCCCTTCATGGTCACTCATAAAAAAAAAAAAACAACTTGCACTTCAACATGCATCAGCTTGAAATTCTCACTTATTCTAAACCTGCACCTGTGTATTGGAGTCTGGCTAGGAGACTGCTAACATTAAAAAAAAAAAGTATAAAGCTACTCAGGTTTATAAAGGGCCCCATCATATTGTCTGGGGGAAACCGTGTATATATTACTGGCCTCATACTTTTACTCTCTCCTAGATGATTATATTTCAAATATCCTCATTTCCTCTCAAATTGCTGAAATTCCATCTTTTCCTTCAGCACCATTAGCAGGTAAGCTTGATTTCCACTTCACTGAGGAAAATAATGCAATCCTTATTATTTCATGCTCTGAATAGGATTGTAAGTCCTTCGCCATTTTAATAGGTACTTACATATCACTTATTAATATTTAAATATCTGAACATTTCCAGAGACCTTCGTTTCTCAAAATAAAGGAGATTCAGATGTTTGTTTAAGTTCTTAGGATTCAGCAAAACATCACAGCATACATTTTGTTTTTGTTTTTATTTGGGGCTTGTTTGTTTGGTTTGGGGCCTATTCCTGCCATGTCCCCCAGAGCTAAGGGCTTTCTCTTGGCTCTGTGCTGAGGAATCAGTCTTTGCAGGGTTCAGAGACCCACACTAGGTGCCAGGGATTAAATTCAGGTCACCTACATCCAAGACAACCGTTTTACCCATTGTACTCTCTGGCCAACCCCTACACTTACTTTTTCATTAACATAAACAATAGTTCCCATAGGAAACCCAGTTAAAACTGTAGCACTGTAGCACTGTCCTCCCATTGTTCATCAATTTGCTCCAGCAGGCCCAGTAACATCGTGAGACTTGTTGTTACTGTGTTTGGCATATCCAGTACATCACGGGGAGTTTGCTAGGCTTTGCTGTGCTGGCAAGATACTCTCTGTAGCTTGCCCGGCTCTTCGAGAGGGACAGAGGAATCGAACTTAGGTCGGCCTGGTCGGCCGCGTGCCCTATCTGCTCTATTGCTCCAGACTAAGACTGCTAAATTTTCTGTTAAGTGAAAGATGAATGCTTGACACAATATATATTAGCAAATACTAAGGAAAATTAAGTTTTTTCAAAAACTCAATCTCAATATCCTAGCACTGTAATTTTGCATGCTTAACTCTATTCTGTGTAGAATTTTTATTAATGCTCGCTAATATTCAATGATAACATATTAAAAACTTAAAAAATTAATTTCCAAATTTACTGAGTTTTCACTCTGAATAGTAGAAGGTGTTTTTTTTTATTTATTTGAGATCAGCTTCTTTTTGGCCTAGAGAATATCACTTCACTTAAGTGAAGTGATATTCTCACTTAACTTCCCGTTAGTCGTCGATTTGCTCGAGCGGGCGCCAGTAACGTCTCCATTTGTCCCTGTCGCGTGCTAGTGTAGCCCAATGGCATCTCTTCGCTCCGGGAACATGGAGGGCCCCAAACCGATCGTTCATGACCTTGACAAAGAAGTCTGACCATCTGGTAGGTGGGCGGCCACGCGGTCTCTTGACATCCCGTGGAATCCAATCAGTAACAGCTCTAGTCCAACGGTCGTCTTTAAATCTCATTACGTGACCAGCCCATCTGATTTTCGACACCTTGGCAAATGAGACAGCGTCCCTGATCCTTGATCGTCGACGGATGTCAGAACTCCGGATTCGTTCTCTCATTTGAGTGAAACGTGATATTCCAAGCATAGCTCTTTCTATTCTTCTTTGGGAGACCTGAATGGCGTTCTCATCTTGTTTGCGTAGGGCCCAGGTCTCTGAGGCATATGTTAATGCAGGAAGAACAGTGGAATCAAAGAGATGTGCCCGGAGCCGGAGGTTCTTCGTCCTCTTAGCTATTTCTTCGACGTTCTTGAAGGCGTTCCAAGCCGCTCTCTTCCTCCTGTGCAGCTCGGGTGCCAGGTCATTTGTCATGTTGACCTCTCGACCTAGGTACACATAGCTGTTGCATTCGGAGATGGTCGTTCCATTGAGAGCGAATGGGGCGTCAGGAACAAGGCTATTTCTCATAAACATTGTCTTCGTAAGATTCAGCTGTAGTCCTACCTTTCCACACTCACGGTCAAAGTCGGCCAGCATTTGTGCCGCTTGGCTGATGTTTGGTGTTATTAAAACAATGTCATCAGCAAAGCGGAGGTGGTGTAGTTGCCGACCATCTATCTTCACTCCCATGTTTTCCCATTCCAGCCGTCGCATGATGTTCTCGAGGGTGGCACTGAAGAGTTTTGGTGAAATGGTATCACCCTGCTGCACCCCTCTCTTGACATCAACGATCACTTCTTTGTAGAATGGTGAGATCCTGGTAGTGAATCCGCAATACAGCTCACGGAGGATCCTGATGTATTGGGCTTGTATGCCCTGATTGGCTAGGGCTTCAATGACCGCTTCCGTCTCAACAGAATCAAAGGCCTTCTTTAAATCAATGAACGTTAAACAGAGCGGCATCTTGAACTCCCGAGAAACCTCAATGAGTTTGGTTATCGTGTGGATATGGTCGATGGTGCTGAATCCTTTGCGGAACCCTGCTTGCTCACATGGTTGTCCTTCATCTAGTGTTCTGCCAATCCTATTCAGGATGACTCGAGTGAACAACTTGTAGATGACAGACAATAGGCAGATCGGGCGATAGTTGCCAATGTCATGGATGTCTCCCTTCTTGAACAGTAGTACGGTCCTGCTGGTTTTCCATTGAGATGGAACCTTGCATTCAGACAGGTAGCGAGTGAAGAGCCGAGCCAGTGTATTGATGAGTACTGACGGCAGGTTCTTCAGGTGTTCAGGTCTGACCTTGTCTGGGCCGGGTGCTGTTTGCTTCTTTACCGACGAAATGGCATGTCGGATTTCGGAAGGGAGAACGTTGGGAACGACATACCCATCCTGTGGAATTTGGTATGTCGGCAAGTGGACATGGCTATCGAAGAGATTTGAGTAGAAGTCATGGATAATCTTCTCCATTGCCGTTCTGGAGGATGTGATGGATCCATCAGGACGTCGGAGGGCAGTCATCTTGGTCTTATAGTTGGCGAAGGACAGGCGGGCGTTACGAATACTTTTCCCGGCTTCTGCCGCATCTACCAGTACTTCTGCTCTTCTCTCTTTGAGGTCTTCCTTGATCGCATCTCTGCACTGCTTTGCAAGCTCGGACGTTAGCTTGCGGTTGCCTGAGGCATGCGCCAAACCACGCTGGCGAATTAGCTCAAGAGTTTTCGACACTACTTCCACTACCCAGCCGTCGCCACACTCCAGGACGCTTTCCGGAACCGCGCGGCAGCTCCGGCCGAGACCCACGCACAACTGAAGACCCACAGAACAAGGTAAGCGGAACTCTCTGAGACCTTGGACTCCAGGCTCGGCGGACCCAGGGACAGAGCTTCTCTGCTTGCTCCCACCACCACAGGTGACAAAGGGATTCTAATCAGGAGCCCCACCCTACCCTGCCCTGTCTGCTTCCATCAACCACCCAGGGATCGAATTGTGCACAGGAGACCCACCCTACCCAGATAAATACCCCACTGGCAGACTTCCACTCTCGACACTACTTCCACTACCCAGCCGTCGCCACACTCCAGGACGCTTTCCGGAACCGCGCGGCCGCAAGCGGCCGCGCGACACATCATAAGACACTAAATACCCGTCTTCTGGAATTGTCTTACCATATTTGATAGGGTTCAAATATGGTAACACCTACAAGGGTGATTAGAGGTCACCCCAAAAGCCTCTATACCTCTCGGAAAGACTGGCAAGCTACCGAGAGTATTCCGCCCGCACGGAAGAGCCTGGCAAGCTATCCGCTGTGTATTCGATATGCCAAAACCAGTAACTACAACTGGTCTCATTCACCTGACCCTGAAGGCTTCACCGACATGGCAGCACTGAGAAGGATGAGAAAGGAGAGGCCGACAAAATCTCAAGGCCGACCTAGGCTGCCACAACGAAGGAAGACAAAAATGATCGTCTGTACTTTCAATGCACGTACGCTAGCATCAGATGCATCCATCGAGGACCTGATGGTACAAGCGCGAATGATCAAGTACGACATCATTGGTCTGACCGAGACAAGAAGGCACGAATCTCACCATGCCGTTTTTGACACTGGAGAAGAATTGTTCCTCGGAACATGCGATAAAAGAGGTGTTGGAGGCGTCGGTGTCCTTATCAACACAAACTTGGCCAAGAGCATTGATTCATTCGAATGCCTAACAACCCGAATCGGACGTTTACATTTGAATAGATGTGGCTCACTGCCTGCAGTTTCTATCTTCGTTGTCTACGCACCAACATCTCATTATGATGAAAGAGAAATCGAGAAGTTCTACATGGAGCTAGAGAAATTCTATAAAGAAGACCACACCTTCTACAAGATCATTGTGGGTGATTTTAATGCCAAGATAGGACCGAGAAGATCAGCTGAAGAACTTCACATCGGAACCCATGGCCTAGAATGGAACGAACAGGGTGAGAGACTGTCTGAGTTCATCATGTCGACCAAGACCATTCATGGTAACTCACAGTTCCAGAAGGCAGAATCTAAACGATGGACATGGGAGTCTCCCGGTGGACGATTCCACAACGAAATAGACCACATCATATTCAATCGACGGTTTTGCCTGACTGATGTCGCTGTTGTCCCAAAATTTCGAACGGGATCGGACCACCGTCTCCTTCGTGCAAAATTCTACTTCACAGAGCGGGGAGAAAGGGCTGCAAAGTTCAAAAAGAGAACTCCCAGAACGACCACCAACTGGGAACTCTTTGGTACTATTGCGGCAACATGGGAAGATGCCATTGTTGACAACATTGACGAGGAATACGATCGACTGGTTCAGCACCTCCATGAATGTGCGAGGAACGCCAAGAGAGAGATAGCCACAAAAAGTCGCCTATCTTCGAAAACTAGAGAATATAGTTAATTACTTTTTCATGCATTTACGCATCTGTAATTTTAGTGGGCTCTAAAATTATTTCTAAAGAAAATATTTAATTCATCCTTTAATTTTTTTCCAGTTGGGCAACCCTGTATTTGCAAGTAACCACTGGTCATTCCATTCAGTACCTGTCAATGTTTTCTTGCATTTTTTAACTGTGACTTAGAGCTTCTAGTGATAGCAAGCAGATAAACTTGCCTGAAACTGTTTTTATAAAAATATTGACTTTATTTTGTTTTGGTATAATTG
Organism: Sorex fumeus; assembly: GCF_029834395.1. NCBI lineage: Eukaryota > Metazoa > Chordata > Mammalia > Eulipotyphla > Soricidae > Sorex > Sorex fumeus. The sequence goes on along the minus strand of NW_026606149.1, from coordinate 3,613,279 downwards.
GATGCTTTAAAAATATTCAGTGATATATTTATATTTACTCAGTAATCATGAGCACATACTGAATTTTATCGAATACATTTCTGATGCTATACATTCCTTGGGAAGACATTTCTAAGAATGTGAGCTATTCTTTGCTTATGTTTAACTGAATTTTAATTGTGGAATAAAAACTACTTAGAATGTATGTTGATTCTGCTATGACTGAAGTGGAAACTCGAGTCAGTGGAGTGATGGTATATGTTCTGGATGTAGATGGCAAAAAAAAAAAATAAATTCTAAGACTAGGCTGAAGAGAGAGGTGAATGAGTTGAGAGTGGGCTTTGTATACAGGAAGACCTGAATGTATCCCTGGGGCCACAGGGTCCCCTGAGCAACCACAAGAAATGAGGAAGGAATAGATCCTGGGCACCTCTGGGTGTGGCCTTGGCACTAGGAAAGGACATTGAAGCCAAATGAATCAGATTAAGTCATTTCAGCTTTCACAAATCATTAAAGTTCAGGCATCTATCTATTTCTCTTAGATTTTATTAACTTCAATAACCAGAATACCTACTAAAACGTTATCTGTCGATCTTCAATGTCATTGATTTTTACATACAAAAATAATTAAAAGTTTTATAGCAAAAAACTTAAGTATTTTCTTGATAGTATCTGTAATTAGTTTAATTTCTATCACCTCTGTTTTAAATCAGATTCTCATGTAAAAAGATATTGTTCAAAATTGTTATTTTGAAAAATGACAAATTTTACTAGAAATGACTTAAGATTTCAGCTTGACCCTTCATTGCACAGAGGACAATTTAATCATCTTTCATCATTCTGCTTTTAGCACAGTGGTAGGGCGTTTGCCTTGCACGCAGCCAACACAGCCGACCCGAGTTCGATTCCTCCGCCCCTCTCGGAGAGCCCGGCAAGCTACCATGAGTATCTCGCCCGCACGGTAGAGCCTGGCAAGCTCCCCGTGATGTATTGGATGTGCCAGACACAGTAACAACAAAGTCTCCAACGGAGACGTTACTGGGCCCGCTCGAGCAAATCGACGAACAACGGGAGGGCCTTTCTTTCTTCCTTTCTTTCTTTCTTTCTTTCTTTCTTTCTTTCTTTCTTTCTTTTTTTCTTTCTTTCTTTCTTTCTGAAGGAAAATGAGTTACAAGCAGTGTGCAACATATTGAGGAGTAAATGGACACTAATTTTTAAGAATAAAAGATAATAATTCTGAACACGTAAATTGAGAGATTCTGTTATGTTACTATATCAGTTTAGTCACTAGTTAACAACAAATACTCGAAGGATGGTGGATTACATCATTCACCAAGATAGCAAGATTTGACAAAATAATATTGCAGTTTGGAAAGATAATCTTATATATTATGACATGAAGTTGAAAAATAAAGAATAAATTTATCATAATTATTATGGAGCGGGGCAGGTTGAGTTTCCCTCCCTGCCCCAAGCAGAGCTCTGGCAGCCAAAGACCTCCAGAACCAGCCACCACCATGCTGAGACAATTCTCCACACGCATGAAGGTACCGGCAGAGGAACAAAGGCATGCGGGTCCCGGGGCTGAGATCTCCAAGCCTGCTCGGATCAGGGCTGAGCATTCTTCACCCAGATCCTCCATCTTCCAGTAGGCAGGGGTCACACCCACCAACTGACCCCCTGGTGCCGTGTAATCCCATCAAAGGCCAAGACCCAGAGTCTACAAAACCCAGCTCCTGGTAGTGCGTGGCTGCATTTGCAGCCGCGCAACATCTTATTTTCTCATTCTTACTTTCGGACAACTTGGCAGGCTACCGAATGTAACCTGCCCACACAGCAGAGTCTGGCAAACATCCCATGGTGTATCCAATATGCCAAATACCAGTAACAATACTGGGTCTCATTCTCCTAACCCTGAAAGAGCCTTGAATATAGCACTTTTTAAAATCTCAGGGCTAAGACGAAGGAGACGTTACTAGGTCCTGCTCAAGGCAATCGATGAACAACTGGATGATCGTGATGGTGATCATGATTATAACAGATTAATAGTAGAAAAACATCTGAACATAGGGTGGCAAGCATCATTTTGGCATCTTGCAGAGATTAATTTATGATGCACTTGTAAAATACGTATGTATAGTTAATGAAAAAAATTGGAATTGGGGGCTGGAGCAATAGCACAGCAGGTAGAGTGTTCGCTTTGCACGGGTCCGACCTGTGTCCAATCCCAGCATCCCATATGGTCCCCTAAGCAACATCAGGAATAATCCTGAGTGTAGAGCCAGGAGTAACTCCTGTGCATTGCCAGGTGTGACCCAAAAAGCAAAAAAAAAAAAGAAAAAAATGGTATATAGAAATCAGTAGCTATACTGTGGAAATTTATTCTACTCAAACAGCATGTAAATTTCTGAGCAGAATATTTAATATTTGGGATTTTTGGACACCTGGTTAAAATAATTAGCTACTTTATGTCAGGAATAAATATAGTAATGCAGCATCTCTGACTATGAAATGCACCACGTGATTGCCTCACTCTTGAAACTACGCAAAAACGAGTTTATTAAAAGCAACATTCTGTAAAAATAAATGTTTAATATTCCTACACCCATTAAATGCTTTTAGATTTGACATTTACATTTTTTAAATTTTTATCTAATAATAACATAATTTAGAATGCTAAAAATACGGATTGCTTTTTATTTTTCTTATGGAAATTATGCTTTTAAAATGCTTTATAAGAAGTGCTAATCAGAGAATATGCAATAAAGGTTAAAGGAATTGTGTTAGAGAAATATTACACCTATTTTCAGAATTCCATGTTTTACCATTTCTCCCCTTAAACCTATTTTATTTTCTTTCATTCTATATTTGGACATTTATTTTGTATCTAATTTTAATCTCCATATTTTGTATTAATTTTTGTTAACAAAATTTCAGATATCATAAAATTTGGAAGTGTTCAGAGATTTCTGGCTTTATTGAGGCTTTATTATTGACCACAATGTCTTGGGTTTCTTTTCCTTATTCAGATACTAATATTACTTCATGTTCATGTTGAAAGAGATAGAAAGCCTCAGTGGAAGAAAAACAACTTAAAGCAGCTATTTCAAAAATGAGTCATTTCTCTTTTCATTTCTGTAGTTTCAAAAGTAGTAAGAGATTTTTTGCACTCAGCATATTCCTGAGTTTGGATACACAGATATGAAGCTTAAAGGACACTGTGTTTTCTTCATGATGCAAAATAAATTATTGTGTTCGCTTTAAATAGAATGCATTATTTAGACACCAAAAATAGTAATCATAACAAGAAAACTGATATTCTATATAGTCTTTTCATTCCTCTATTCACTAGTTCCCACTTCCGATCTTTCTATCTCCTTCAATCCCTCCCCCCTCTGTCTCTCCTTCCCTCTCTCTTCCCTCCCCCCTTCTTTATCTGTAATCCTGGAGGCCGAACATTATCCTGTCTAGCATGGTTTTTCTTTTTTTCTTTTCTTTTTTTTTGGTCTGAAAGTGAAAATCTCTTGGGGGAAAGATGTTCACACTCCCATTCCAATTATTTTTAAAAACAGTGTAAAAGTGTAATAATTTCAAATTTATCGTTTAAATAGGAAAGCATGAAAACGGTGCTGACAGAAAAATGAAAGGACCAAATGCTCTGCATGAAACTTCCACTAAGCCACAACCACAGACATCAGAACAATGAATATCCATCACAGAACATTTTAAGGGAAAAAAAGAGAGCAAAGGCTGTGCCACTCATAAACATTATTTTCAGAAAGAAATAGAGGAAAAGGGAATTGCTTTGTGCCTACTTTTTTTCAAAAAATACTTTAAGCATGGAAAAAATAAGAAAGTGGAAATTAACATTTTGATGGATGTAAGTAGGTATATTTTTATTTATAATGCTGCATATTTAAAGTCTAAACAATGTTACAAGGCAATGCTATTTCAATAAAACAAAGCCAAAATAAAATGAGAGCATTTCTGGAAAAAAATAGACTAGAAATGCATTTCTGTGCTATTTGAATTTACTGATTTCAATAATTACATTTCGATCAAATGAAATAGATGCTTTATTGTAGAAAGTGAATGAATCTAGGCAAATTAAATTTTCGACCATGGTCATAAAAATCAAAGGGTCTGCCAATGGTACCAAACACACAACCCACTTGAAAAGGAGTGAAACTTTAAAATAAAATAATATACTCAATTTTAAAACTTTTGTGTAATGGGTGAATATTTTGGTTTACAATCAAGGAACGAAACTTACAAATACTATATGAGTGTTGTATTTCCAATGCAACGTCAAAGATTGGTGATGATAGCCCAAAGTTCTTAAAAGAACCACATTTGCATATTTTGACCCCAAGGAGGGAAGTCAAGATGAGTGATGGGGATGATCACAATATCGTTCACACTTAGAGTTTGTCCTGTCTTTGCTCATTTCTGCACTCCAAAGACAATACTGACAAAGCTAATTTGGCTGGGGGGGTGGGGGGTGGTGGGGGAAGGATGATATGTAGGGAATACAATATAATAACAAGAAGTGTAAAGGGCTGGAGCGAAAGCACAGCGGGTAGGGCGTTCGCCTTACAAGCGGCCAACATGGCCGAACCGAGTTCGATTCCTCCGCCCCTCTCGGAGAGCCCGGCAAGCTACCGAGAGTATTCGATATGCCAGACACAGTAACAACAAAGTCTCCAATGGAGACGTTACTGGGCCCGCTCGAGCAAATCGATGATCAACGGGAGGGCCTTTACCTTAACAAGAAATGTTAAGTTGTGGTAATGATGATAGATATTTGGATAAACTGGTATGAATTGACATTTAATCTAGTTTGCCGAACAAATTTCAGATTGCTCTAAAACTTGAATTTATTTGCAAGGTACATGTATGTATATCTCTCCGTGTATTGTACTAATGGCTTTAATATGTTGATGACAACCACAGTGAAACCTTTATTTCCTATGCCTAAACTTTACAAATATGTATATATGCAGCTGACAGTTCGACTTCCCTTCTAAACCTGTTCATAAATATTAGAAGAAACCAAAAGTAAGCAAGAGAATCAAATAAAATAATGTTGATCAACCGTGATTTTAATAAACTTTATTTCCATAAAGATCATGTTAAAATCAATTATGTTTTGCTAGAAATGTGATCAAAGTTGTTGGCTTTGGTCATTACACTAAATCAAAGGATCACAAAAGGAAGTGTTTGCATGCAAATACCGTCTATTCTCAAAATACAATAAATTTTTGGAGAATAAAATATTTATAAAATAAAATAAAAAGCAAAATACTTTTCTGATGTCAGAAAACTTTTTTTCCTATGAAGTACTGCATCACAGAAAGAGCATGAACTACAGAGGCATCTGGATTTTTAATACATGCTTTGCCTGATGATTTTTAATACTTGCTATGCTTGATGAAGCATATTTTATGTGTGTTATTTGAAAATCTCTAACTCTTGGTCTCACCTTTTGAGGAAATGTAAATATATACACTAAACGTTTACCTTGAGGAATATGTGAGACATCAATGTTGTAGACATGTATTTGACACATAATAAACCCTTCATAAAAAAATTAGCTTTCTCTATTCCCATATCATTCCATTATAATGAAGTCCATATTTAAATAAATAATTCCATCCTTGAATATATTTGGCCTTTTTTTTTGAATATATTAAGTATTCATAGGAAGTAATTAAAAATATATTTGATGAATATCCCAAGAATGGCAATATTTTAAATTCCAGCATTCTCACAATTATCAGGTTTAAAGACGTAGCCTGGTTTCTCTGTATATATTTATGCAGTTTATGGTTTTGTGATTTCAAGGAAGATTATGGATATATCATAGCAAATATTCTTTTATCTATTAATAAAAATAGCCAAATTAATACATTTGAGGAACAAATTTTCTATAAAGATTTGCATTGATGCATAAGTCTCAAAACAAAGGACTACAGCCTTAAAAGAACAACCTAATCTTTAATCACCTATAGTTTAGAATCTTATAGAACGATCATCTACAGCTAGTATGGTTGAGAACATTACCTATTTTTTTATTAGAAAGCACTGTTTCTATGTCATATTGCACAACATTGTAGCTTGTTCATTAACGTTTATATACATGTAATAAGGAACTATCATGATTCAAAGACAAGATTAAGATTTACGATTTTTTTAATGTTTCTGAATTTTAATTTGATATTATTTTTTAATTTGCATTGTGAAGGTGAAGGAAGATAGTATCACCCCCAAATATTGTTCAAAGGCATTATGAAAATTTAAATCTGCAGCACTCATAAAATAGAAGGAGGCAGCAAAATATAATTAGGAAAATATTGGAAAACTTTTTCCATGCAATTTTTCTACTGTTTATAATTGATGTGTTATAGGTTGTGATTTTTAGTTGCAGCATTAAATACCTGAAATTCTGTTATCCACAGATTTGTGAATTAAAGTGAATACAGTTTTTAAAATCTATGACAAAAAATTAATTTTGAGACTTTTTTCCCTTAAATAATTTCACTTTAGGGAAACTAGTGTGAGAGAGGGAAAGTAGGTAAAAATGGAAAAAATATTCCGCCATGCTCTCTGCACTGTAATTTGTTCCAGAACTTCATTTTTCTAAGAAAAGCCCTTTTAGTTAAAGATTTGTTAATTCTTCTCTGAAACTGTGAGTAATCTGCAGTCATGGAAACATCTAAAAATGTACTTCTTCACATCAATTATCAAAAATTCCTTCATATTCAGTCTCCCCTATACATTTTCTTTCTTAAACATGAAAGAAAAAAATTAGCGTATTTGAATCACAAGCTTTGTATAAAGGTTTGTATTGTATTATCATCAACGAATTAAATGATAAAATTATTGAAAATTTATTATTTTAGAAACATTATTTGAAAAGAAAATTTAATTTCAAAGAAGTATTTTGAAATAATTACTTGCCTTTCAAGCCGCCGACCTGGGTTTGATTTCTCCGTCCCTCTCGGAGAGCCTGGCAAGCTACCAAGAGTATCCCACCCTCATGGCAGAGCCTGGCAAGCTCCTTGTGGTGTATTCCATATGCTAAAAGTAGTAACAACAAGTCTCACAAATGGACACGTTACTGGTGCCCGCTCAAGCAAATCGATGAACACTGGGAGGACGGTGCTACAGAAGTGCTACATATTTCAAAATTATATAGTAATCACTAATTAACTCTGATTGATTCATTTTCTGATCATTCTATTTGCCATTTCTTAAAACTTTGTTGAAATAAGCAGCATAAAATAAATCTATTACATGCGGGGGGGCGGGGCGTGTTGGGATTGGGAGGAAAACTGCTGGTTTTCCATTGGGACGGAACCTTGCATTCAGACAGGTAGCGAGTGAAGAGCCGAGCCAAAAAAAAAAAAAAGTCAAGACTAAGGACAGTAAAAGTTTGGAAGACAATCTAACCAGCAAATGGTAATTAAAACATCATGAATGGAAGAAGAGAATCCAAGTTTGAGAAGAGTAATGTAGGGAACCAACCTGAACTCAATACCTCGCATCATGTGTCACTCCCAGAGTTCTACCAGGAGTGGTCACTGATCGTAGCCGGAGTGTGACCCAAAAAACAAAGAAAAAGCAATAATAGCAGCAACTAAAAAATAACAGGTAATAATGTAGAGAATGATTAAGGAATTGATATAAGAAAATATTATATATTTTTATATATTATATAGATGAAATAATGGGCTATCAAAATATATAATCCAATTTTAATAGAACTAAATTAACTTTGAAAGCAACAGAGTATAGTGGATTTTAACACTCTACATACAATCATTGACAACCCAGATAATAAGAAACATTAAGCTTATATGATGAACTAAATCAATTTGTTTAATAGATATTTTCAGGACATCCCTCCCCCAAACAACAGAATTTACATTTATCTCAAGTGCACATGGAACATTTTCAAGAATAGACCATGTATGAGGGCACAAAACTATTAGCAAAATACTTATTGAAATCATACCAAGTCTTTGTATCATAGTGCTATACAACTTGAAGTCAAATGTAAAAGGAAAAAGATATTGGAAAAATTTCAAATATGGAGACTAAATAACATGCTTCACAATAAATATTGTGTCAGTAAAAAATTAAAGTATAAATTAAAAAATATATGAATACAAAAGTAAAGCACGTTCAATTTATTAGAACCTATGGGTACGGCAGAAATAGAGATGAAGGGGAGAGTTAGTAACATTGCTGGGATATGTCAAAAGGCAAAATCTCAAATATTTTTATTGGGGCTATACTCAGTAGTGCCTGAGGGCCGTGGGCGCCTTTCAATAGAGCTTGGACACTAGTGCCCATGGGCTACTAAAACCAAACCTAGTGCTTCCTGATGTCCTGATGACACTAGGAATTGAATTCAGGCCTTAAACTTTAGGTATGTGCTCTGCTACTTCAGCTATCCCTCTGACACAAACTCTTATGTAATTTAGCCTTACACAGAAATAAGTTGGAAAAGGAGAAAAAACAAAGTCAGAAGTTAATAGAAGAAAATAATGAGTCAGAGCAAAAAGAAATGAAATAAACACAACATATGAGTGAAATCAGAAATTGGTTCTTTAGAAAGATAAACAAAACTGGCAACCTTAATTACTTCACTTAATCACTTAATCCCCGTTATTCATCAATTTACTCGAGCGGGTGCCAGTAACGTTTCCATTCATCGAGGTTGCGTGCTAGCGTAGCCCAATGGTATCTGTTCGTTCTAGGAACATGCAGAGCCTCAAACCGATCATTCAGGGTCTTGACGAAGAAGTCTGACCATCTTGTAGGTGGGCGTCCACGAGATCTTTTGATATCCCGTGGAATCCAATTAGTAATGGCTCTAGTCCAGCGGTTGTCTGTAAACCTCATTACGCGTCCAGCCCATCTGATTTTTGATGTCTTGGCAAATGAGACAGCGTCCCTGATTCTTGAGCGTTGATGAAGATCAGAACTCCGGATTCTATCCCTCATTTGAGTGAAACGTGATATTCCAAGCATAGCTCTTTCGATTCCTCTTTGAGAGACCCGAATAGCATTCTCATTCTGTTTTCTTAGGGTCCAGGTCTCTGAGGCATATGTTAATGCAGGAAGAACAGTGGAATCAAAGAGATGTGCTCGTAGCTGGAGGTTCTTTGTCCTTTTAGTTATTTCTTCAACGTTCTTGAAGGCATTCCAAGCCGCTCTCTTCCTCCTGCACAACTCAGGTGCCAGGTCATTCATCATGTTGATTTCTCGACCTAGGTATATATAACTGTTGCATTCGGAGATGGTGGTTCCGTTGAGAGCGAATGGAGCATCAGGAACAAGGTTGTTTCTCATAAACATTGTCTTCTTAAGATTCAGCTGTAGTCCGACCTTTCCACATTCATGGTCAAAGTCGTTCAGCATTTGTGCCGCTTGGCTAATGTTTGGTGTTATTAGAACGATGTCATCAGCAAAGCGGAGGTGGTGTAGTTGCCGACCATCTATCTTCACTCCCATGCTTTCCCATTCCAGTCATCGCATGATGTTCTCGAGGGTGGCACTGAAGAGTTTTGGTGAAATGGTATCACCCTGCCGAACCCCTCTCTTGATATGGATGATTACTTCTTTGTAGAATGCTGAGATCTTGGTAGTGAATCCGCAATAGAGCTCATGAAGGATCCTGATGTATTGAGTTTGTACGCCCTGATTGGCTAGGGCTTCCATAACCGCTTCCGTCTCAACAGAATCAAAGGCCTTCTTTAAATCAATGAATGTTAGACAGAGCGGCATCTTGAACTCCCGAGAAACCTCAATGAGCTTAGTAATCCTGTGGATATGGTCGATGGTACTGAATCCTTTTCAGAATCCGGCTTTTTCACATGGTTGTCCTTCATCTAGTGCTCTGCTAATCCTATTCAGGATGACTCGAGTGAACAGTTTGTAGATGACAGACAATAGGCAGATTGGGCGATAGTTGCCAATGTCGTGGATGTCTCCCTTCTTGTATAGTAGTACAGTCCTGCTGGTTTTCCATTGGGATGGAACGTTGCATTCAGACAGGTAGCGTGTGAAGAGCCGAGCCAATGTATTGATGAGTACTGATGGTAAGTTCTTCAGGTGTTCAGGTCTGATCTTGTCTGGGTCAGGTGCTCTTTGTTTCTTTACGACGAGATGGCATGTTGGATTTCGGAAGGGAGAACATTGGGAACGACATATCCATCATGTGCTATGTGGTATGTGGGCAAGTGGACATGGCTATTAAAGAGATCTGAGTAGAAGTCATGAATAATCTTCTCCATTGCCCTTCTGGAAGATGTGATAGATCCATCATGATGTCGGAGGGCAGTGATCTTGGTTTTGTAGTTGGTGAAGGACAGGCGGGCATTACGAATGCTTTTCCCAGCTTCTGCCGCATCTATCAGTACTGCTGCTCTCTTGTTTTTGAGATCATCCTTGATGGTTTCTCTGCACTGCTTTGCCAGTTTGGATTTTCGCTTGTGGTTGCCTGAGGCATGTGCCAAGCCACGTTGGCGAATAAGTTCAAGAGTGTTCGAAGAAAGGCGGTTTTTTGTGGTTATCTCTCTCTTGGCATTCCTCATACAATCATGGAGGTGCTGAATCATTCGATCGTATTCCTCATCAATGTTGTCAATGACGGCATCTTCCCATGTTTCCGCAACAGAGCCAAAGAGCTCCCAGTTGGTGGTCGTTCTGGGAGTCCTCTTCTTAAACCTTGCATTCTTTTCTCCTCATTCTGTGAGGTAGAATTTTGCACGAAGAAGACAGTGGTCTGATCCTGTTTGGAATTTTGGAACAACAGCAACATTGGTTAGGCAAAACCGCCGATTGAGTATGATGTGGTCTATTTCATTGTGGAACCGTCCATCGGGAGACTCCCATGTCCAACGTTTAGATTCAGCCTTTTGGATCTGTGAGTTACCATGGAAGGTTTTGGTTGACATGATGAACTCAGACAGTCTGTCACCCTGTTCATTCCATTCCAGGCCATGGGTCCCGATGTGGAGTTCATCGACTGATCTTCTTGGTCCTATCTTGGCATTAAAATCACCGACAATGATCTTGTAGAAGGTGTGATCTTCTTTATAAAACTTCTCCAGCTCCATTTAGAACTTCTCAGTTTCTCTTTCACCATAACTGGATGTTGGTGCATAGACAACAAAGATAGAAACTGCTGGTAGTGAGCCACATCTATTCAAGTGTAATCGTCCGATTCGGGTTGTTAGGCATTCAAATGAATCAATGCTTCTGGCTAAGTTTGTGTTGACAAGGATACCGACACCACCGACGCCTCTTTTATCGCATGTTCCAAGGAACAGTTCTTCTCCAGTGTCGAAAACAGCATGATGTGATTGATGTCTTCTCGTTTTGGTCAAACCAATGATGTCGTACTTGATCTTTCGCACTTGTACCATAAGGTCTTCAATGGATACAGTAGATGCCAGCGTTCGAGCATTAAAAGTACAGACAATCATTTTTGTTTTTCTGCGTTTTGGCAGCCTATTTCTGCCTTGGTATTTTATCAGCCTCTCCTTCGATATCCTTCTCGACTCTGCATATTCAGGGTTAGGGGAATGAGATCCATTTAATATCATAAAGAAAATATAAAGCGTTAATAATACAGGAGGAATGCACTTTTTAGTGTATCTATAACTTTACCAGGACTAAACCTAGAAGAAATAGAAAACTTGAATGAACTGATAAGAAGCATGGCAATTGAAACAGTAATAAACAATCACTTAGATAAAAGAACAGGATTCTAGATAGCTCCAGTAGCATTATTCTAGCAAATCTTAAGAACCTCTGCCCATTTTAACATTCTTTCAGACAAATTAAGAAACAAAAATGTTCCTAAAAATGTTTTATAAAGCCAGAACTGCCTGGAAACTAAGATGAGAAAGACACATCACAAAGAAAATATAGAAAGTCATATTCTGATAAATCAATAAGATACAAAGATTATCACCAAAATATTAACAAACCAAATTTATATATATAAGAACAAAATTCCACAGCCAAGTGAAATTTACTGGAGAGATAAAACAATACTTCAACATACATAAATCAATATAGTATGCTGCATCAAATAAAGAATGAAAAATATATGATCACATCCAAGATGTGTTAAAGCATCTTACAAGTTTCTGCATCCATTTATAATAAAAATCTTTTAATAAAATGGTGGTAAGAAGAACACATTTGACATAATAGAAGATATACAATTAAATATCTAATACATCTATGTCTACATAGGGAAAGCATGAAAACTTTTCCTTTGTAATTGGTAGTTAGTGTTGTTCATCTCTATTTAGATTAGTATTAAATATATTAACCAGTACTATTAGACAATAGCAAAAATAACAGTACATTCTGTTTGGTGAAGAAGAAAAACTATTATTTGTGAAAATTAAAAGATAATCCTATCCACATATGAGATGGAGTCAATATGGACAGCTAAAGATCACTTGATCACTTGACATCCCGTTACTCATCGATTTGCTCAAGCTGACGCCAGTAATGTCTTCCACTCATCCCTGTCACGTGCTAGTGTAGCCCAATGGCATCTGCTCATTCTAGGAACACAAAGAACCTCAAACCGATCGTTCAGGGTCTTAACGAAGAATTCTGACCATCTGATAGGTGGGCAGCCACACAGTCTTTGAACATCCTGTGGAATCCAGTCCGTAATGGCTCTATTCCAGCAGTCGTCTCCAAATCTCATTAGGTGTCCAGCCCATCTGATTTTCAACACCTTAGCAAATGAGACAGCTTCCCTGATTCTCAATCATCAACAGAGGTCGGAACTCCAGATTCTTTCTCTCACTTGAGTGAAGCGTGATACTCCAAGCATAGCTCTTTCGATTCCTCTTTGAGAGACCCGAATAGCATTCTCATTCTGTTTTCATAGATGAAATCTTTGATTCCATCTAAAGAAAGTTATACAATTCACCGGAATGCCTATCAAAATTCCAATGCTATTTTTAAATAAATAGAATTAAAATACATAAATGTATGTGAAACTTCAAATAACCCTGAAAGACTGAGAATTCTGGATAAAAAAGAAAAGTGGAGGCATTATGTTACCTGACTTCTAACTACGATGCAGTGACTATAATTAAAACACATAATACTGGGATTTAAATAGGCATCTAGATCGTTCTTATAAATATATATTATTTATGGGCTCTCAATTATACACAATTGAGTCCATTCATTCATTCATTCATCATTCATCATCCTGTTATTCATCGATTGCCTCGAGCAGACCCCAGTAACGTCTCTTTCATCCTAGCCCTGAGATTATATTCAAGGCTCTTTAGGAGAATGAGACCCATCATTGTTACTGGTATTTGGCATATTTGGTACGCCACGGGGAGTTTGCCAGACTCTGCCCTGTGGGCAGGCTACATTCGATAGCCTACAAGTTTGTCCGAAGTAGAAATGAGATAATAAGATGTCATAAAATGATATCCTGATAAGATGTTCCGGGAGCTGGATTTTATAGTCTCTGAGTCTTGGCCGCTGATGGGATTACACGGCGCCAGGGGGCCAGGTGGTGGGTGTGACCCCTGCCTACTGGAATTTGGAGGATCTGGGTGGAGGATGCTCAACTCCAATCCGAGTAGGCTTGGAGATCTCGGCCTCGGAACCCGCGTGGCTTTGTCCCTCTGCCATAAATCTGAGTCCATAAATCTGTGCATATTTCAACATGTTTTATTACAAAGTGACCATGGAAATACAATAGAGAAAGAAAATTTCTTTAACAAATAGTGCTCAGAAAACTGACAACCATGTACAAAAGAATGAAACTACAACACTTACTCTGGCTCCACATAAAAAATAATTGCTGAATGAATTAGAATACGTGGATAAAGATCTGAAACCATACAATGCTTAGAAGAATAACAGTTGATACATTCCATAGTATCAGGTTTAGAGAAGTTATTGGCAACTTGACTTCAAGGCAAAGGAAATAAGTACAAAAATAAGCAATTTGGGGTTAATCAAATCAAAAACTACTGCACAGTGAAACATGTCAACAGAACAAAAAGAGAGTCAATATAATGGAATATTTAGCACATAATATATCCAATAAAGAAATACTATCCAAAGTATGTGGTGATTCAACTTAACAACAAAATAGCGCTCAATCTAATTTAAAAAAAATAAACCAAACAACTTAATAAGTGTTTTTGTCAAAAGTATATACAGATGGCCAAGAAGTAGTTGAAAAATGCTTATCACTACCATGTAACACTGTAGCACTGTCCTCCTGTTGTTCGTCGATTTGCTCGAGCGGGTCCAGTAACGTCTCCATTGTGAGACGTTACCATATGAACTAATAATTTCATTTATCTTTTCTGAAAGATATGAATTCATTACCTCAGAGTTGTATGCACTACAATGTTTTTCATAGCAGTATTTACAAGTTTTAAATAAAACTAAGCTGGTAGAATAGGGAAGATATTATATGTACAAATGAATATTATTTACAAACATGCACACCACACACACCACACACATACACACATACACACTGGTGGGGATTATGTACCATAAAATGCCAGAAACAGAAAGATAAATGTTGGATAATTTAACAACCCTAAGCTACATAAGAAACAGTGTATGTATGAACAAGACAAACAAAAATAAATTTGTAGACATGAACAACACAGAACTGACATTACTAGAGGGAACAGACTGGGGAGAAGGAACAATGGTTGATATTAACAGGGTGCTATGTGTATTTTTTAAATAAATTCAAAAGTAAAGTACTCAACCTCATATAGCACTGTAGCACTGTCCTCCTGTTGTTCATCGATTTGCTCAAGCAGGGCACCAGTAACGTCTCTATTGTGAGACTTGTTGTTACTGTTTTTGGCATATCAAATACTTCATGGGTAGCTTGCCAGGCTTTGCCGTGCTGGTGGTATACTCTAGATAGCTTGCTGGGCTCTCCAAGAGGGATGGAGGAATTGAACCCAGGTCAGTTGCATGCAAGGCAAATGCCCTATCTGCTGTGCTATCACTCCCACCCCAATCTCATATATAAATATAAAATAAGCATGAAGCCTTTCAGAGAAATGGTATAAATCATACTTCAAGCAAGATGTCAATGGCAGCAATGACATCGTTTTGAATCCAATTAGATACTGCAACTTGAACACAAAATAGCCCAGTAACTAACTCATAGCACAGGCGGGCCACAAAATTACAGCAGTTATCCAGATACTCCCCTGTGAAATGTTTGTGCTGGGAGGGATGAGTAATGTGGAACCACTAACAGACACCTCATTTGAGCAACTTTGATAGAGGCAGTAGCAGTACACAACCAGATTCATCAACAGGACGACCAAGAAATCAAGAAGCCGATACAAGTGACCCAAACTGAGAAACCTAACGCAGTCTACAGACACAGATGGGCTTTTTGGGAATGGCAGGTGAAAGTGAGAAAAAATTTTAAGATACAACTTGCCAGAGAATCAAAGTAACGTTGGGAAGGTTAGATGTAATATAATAATTCACTTAATATTAGTTTAGCACACATATTTATGTGTAACTATGGTTACTATGGGAATTGAGAAAAATATTTTTTAAAACAGTTGAAATTCAAAATAAGCATTTGTTGATCCATTGCTCCGATTTTCATATCACTTAAATATCTAACAATCGTGGGAAATAAAATCTGCAGCTAATCAGGGATGACTAAATAGCCAGGAGATACTAATTTGTTGGATCCAAATTTGAGTCTTATTTGAACCACCAAGTCACAAAGGTCACACCAATGAAGAGAGAAAATCATATTTCATTACTCCACAAAAAATTCTTGCTCAGACACTGACCTTAAGACAAATTGAGACTGTGTACTCTCATCGATGAGAGATTTTTTGCGTGCAGACTCATGTATGTGAATGATCTTGATTTAATGTACAGCCTAAAGACCAGTAGCAAAACTTTCAAGTTACAGTTGAAGCAGAGTTTGGAGAGAGGTTCCCCAAAGAGGCTGCCCATCACAGACTTCTGAGAAGTGAATGTTGACATTGGTCACCTGCTCCTTAAAATTTCTGAATCAGAATATCTGGAGTTGAAACCCTCAACTAATATTAAAAGAAGCAGAAAAAAAAAACTTCTCCAGATGATTTATATGCATGACTAAATTTCAGAAATAGTTAATTGTAGCGGACTTCATTAATATAACATGTACATGGAGTCACCATTGCATGTAGATGACTATGCATGACTGCACACAGACATGGGATGTCTCAGATCTATGAATTATGACTTTCAAAAGTCCAGTGTAAAATGAAGAAACCAATGATCCCCTGACCACACTTAGTTTTTTCTTTGTAGTTTAAAAACTGACTTTCAGCCTCATTCTAAAGCATTGCCTAGTTTTTTTTTTTAAAAGATTAAAATTGTGTATAAATGCCAAGTGGACTACAATAACTATTCTTTGATGTATTATGTTTTATTCATCATTTTACTAAGCCACAGTATTTATAATTCCATTAGCATTGCTTAACTGAGAAATAAAATGTGATGGCTAGAAAGCTATAAATTCTTTTTGAAATTACTGAAAGGGTTAGGGAAGTTTGAATCATTTAAAACTATAGTTGTTAAAAAATAACTCCTATTGGAAAAAAGTATGGATATGATTTTAAATGTGATTCATTAGCCATGCAGTGTATTTTGTTTCTGGTATTTTAATCAGAAAATTAGTTTAAGAGCTACTTATTAGTTGTTAGTTATACTTTGTAGTTAAAATATTATTCTGCCAAAAGGTGAAGGTTGCTTCTATTGGGCAAAGATGTTAAATTCACAGATCAAAAATACCTGTAATATTAAAGGCATTGAAGGCTAATAGCTGAATTAATTCTAACTCCAACAGCAGATGCTCATAAATGAGAGGCATAGTTCAAACATGGGTAAGAGCTCTGAATTTTGTTAAAGATGTTATCCAAAATCCCACCTTTCTTACTGTGAATTAAATCCTTCTGGCATGAATTTACCACAGCTCACTGTTTTAGAAGATAGCAGTTCTTTTGAAGAGTAGTAAGTTCCAAAGGTTGCAAGAGCAAATCAAATTTCCATATTCTTTAAGAGACCCCAGGAAAGATGACCCCCCCCCAAAAAAAAGTTATGGAAAAGAGCTCAAAGGAAATCCAGTTAGTACCTATATATTTTTTACCTTCCAAAGGCTCATCCATCACTCAGCAGCTAGAGGACAATAGCTCAGAGGACCTCAAACTCAATAACACTCACATCACATGGCTGGGAAGAGGAGCCAGGTGCTCTAGGTTGTTCATCCCATCCCACTTCAAAGCAGTTTTTTCTCGGTCTTTCGAGAATATATGTGGAGAGATTCACAGATTGCCAAGAGAATCATTTGTGGAGTATTTATTAGATCTACACCATTTTTAAAACTGTAGACTATTTGCCCTTAAAAATAATGTAGATGTGATTAAAACAGAAAAAAAAATTTAATGAGGTGCTACAAAGTTCAAAAAAGCCAGAATTGGGGCTGGAGCAATAGCACAGCAGATAGGGCGTTTGCTTTGCACATAGCCGACCTAGGTTTGATTCCCAGCATCCCATATGGTCCCCCGAGCACCACCAGGAGTAATTCCTGATTGCATGAACCAGGAGTAACTCCTGTGCATCACTGGGTGTGACCCAAAAAGCAAAAAAAAAAAAAAAAAAAGCCAGAATTGTGCTGGACACAACAGGTGCCCCTGGGTATCAAACTTTGAACACAGGCACCTGAGCTGTTGTAATCATCTGTTCCTTGGCTGTATTTGTATTTGAACAAAAAGATGTTATGATATTTTGCATATGGACTGTGATACGTGATTTCCTAATGTTTAGATATGGTTTGTCAATAGTTTTGATTTTTAGTGATTTTGATAAAGACCATGAGAAGAAGAAATATCAGAAATGACCTCATGTAACTTAAGTTCATAGAATAGTGAGATTATAGCTCAGACAACCTTTGAAACAAAGTAATCTCAGTGTTCTGAGTTTGGTGCAAGTTAAATTTTATGCCTATCAGATATCCAAGATAATTTGATAGATAAGATTTCATCATACTTAATTATCCAGTAACCCTTGTTATATATATGATGTGCAAATACATGAATATTATTTTATTTAACAGAAATATAAAATTTTAATTTTTATTCCCTGAACTTCCATTTTCTTTCTTTTTTTCATGACTACATCATATTTCTTTTTTTTTAGACTGAATGAATTTTATTGTTTTAAGGGACTTTTCTTTTTTTATATTTTATTTTATTTTATTTTTATTAGTGAGACACCATGAGGTACAGTTGTAGACTTACAAATTTTTGTGCTTGGATTTCAATTATACAATGATCAAATACCCATCCCTCCACCAGTGCCCATTTTCCACCACCATGGATCCCAGTATCCCTCCCACCCCCATCCCCTCCATCCCACCCTGTCTCTTTGCCAGGGCATTTCCTTTTGTTCTCTCTCTCCACTTGGGGAGAAGCATACATCATATTTCTTTACAAAAATAAACTACTAATTAAATTGAAATGAATCTACTTCATGTGACTATAAAGTTCTAATTGTTATTCCATTTGGGATTTATTCACTTACTTCAGAGCTGAACAAATGAACACAAAATATTTGGCAATTGGCAAATGTAAGAATGAGTGATCATAAGCTGGAAACTCAAATCCAAGTGAAAAATAAGATTTTCCACTATACAGTATTTTTAGGTCAATGGAAATGTTTCTCTGCACATCTGAATTTGGCAAAATAATAGGCGAAAAAAGCTTTTCAATAAAACTGTCTTCTTTTTAGATCTCAGACTTGTTTTCTTTCCAGTTCAATTCTTTACATTATGAATGACCATTGCCGCTGTAATTAGGGAGGCTTCACTGGAAATTTGAAGATCAAAAATGATTTCCTAATATATCACTGTATCACTGTCATCCCTTTGTTCATCAATTTCCTCGAGCAGGCACCAGTAATGTCTCCTTCGTCCTAGCCCTGAGATTTTAGAAAGTGCCACATTCCTGATATATACGATTAAAAAATAAATATATTTGCTCTATTTTGACTAGAGGTCACCACAGGTGATTATAGCAATAGTAATTTAAAAAAAATAAAGAAAAATGTAAGAATGAGTGATCATAAGCAGGAAACTCAAATCCAAGTGAAAAATAAGATTTTCCACTATACAGTATTTTTAGGTCAATGGAAATGTTTCTCCGCACATCTGAATAAATGTTCTAGAAAATATGAAACAAGGACATGACTGGCACATATTCAATTTTTCAAAATTGCAACACTGACTGATTGAAAGTGAGACCGAAAGTGTCACCTCCTTTTGCTCTAAGTCATGAAAAATGTGCACTTGTGACACGGAATTAATCACGGGTTGAATGAACGCACTCTCCAAGCTCTTTCTCATTACTGAGCCGCAAGAAAGAAATTTCTTGACAGACTGATATTTTCTCAACATCAGTTTTGCAACTCTGGAATGTCTTCGCTGTGAGGCAGAGCCGGAGGACTGTGACTGGGGACCCGGTCTGGGGCGCACCTCTCTCTAGGGCTTCCTTCTCTCCAGCGCCTTTGTGATTCTCCCTAACCCTTCCCACTGAATGGGGGTTGGGAGGTACAAGCCTCGAAAATTCACAAAAGGCATTTTTCTCTCTTTTCACACAGTTTGGTTCTAAAACTAAGTTCAGCACAGGACTCAAATAAGATAAAATGTTCCACTTCCAAAACTGAGGTTATAATATTTAATCTATGCAATTCCTTTCTAAAATGAAATTCTTTGACTGCCAAATATTGAATGTATAGAATATATAGTATATCTAAATATCTGTCTGCTTTGGAGGTAAATTATATAGACTGTCATTAAATACTGCCTTCCCAGAGGTTCTGGACTTAATACTAGTGATTCTTTTATTAACAATTTTATACCTATAAAACTGTTATTATTTGTGATTTAATAAAGTTTCCATATTCTGTTTTTAGCATTGCAATTCTTAGTATGATTGCTGGTCAATTTTGGATTTAAATTGGAATGTTCCTATATATATTATATATGTATACATATATATTCTCTCTATCACAGCTGGAGCAATAGCACAGCGGGTAGGGCATTTGCCTTGCATGCAGCTGGCCTGGGTTCCATTCCTCTGATCCCAGAGCCTGGCAAGCTACCAAGAGTATCCCGCCCACACAACAGAGCCTGGCAAGCTCCCCGTGGCTTATTCAATATGCCAAAAAAGTAACAAGTCTCACAATGGAGCCTTTACTGGTGCCCGCGCTGGAGCAAATCGAAGAACAATGGGAGGGCAGTGCTATAGTGATATCTATTTACCACACACAAATACATACATAATTGCTCAGAACCTCAGAGGGTATTTTTGTGAGAGGCATTTTTTTTTTTGTAAATGGAAAGAAAGAAAAGAATATCCTAAATACAGGGGCCTGAGTCAAGATATCAGCTCCTCCACTTCAGGAAGAAGTTTGCCTTCTTCAGACCACTAGGCTTATGTGAGAGACTCCAGAATGTGGGAAATGATGCAGTTCTCAAGTGGTTAATCAACACAGTGGCCATGAATTTCAATGGATCTATATTTTTAAAAAATTAACCATAGACTTGTTCAATTCTCTCTGGGTCATCTCTTCCATTGTATAATTTGTGTTACACCTCTATTTTATTCACTTCATAGAGTTTTGTGGTCTTCCCTCTTTTGTGTCTGGAGATAAACATTGCATTTGCCATCAATTCTAACTACAAGAGACAATTTTTAATGTATAAAAACATAAAAATGTATAGGCGCCACTATAACAATGATGGTTTGAAGGGATTGCTCTGGATGGGAAGTGTGTACTGAAAGTGAATAAAGGACCAAACATAATGACCTCTCAGTATCTGTATTGCAAACCATAAGGCCCAAAAGAGAGAGAGAGAGAGAGAGAGAGAGAGAGAGAGAGAGAGAGAGAGAGAGAGAGAGAGAGAGAGAGAGAGAGAGAAGTGCCTGCCACAGAGACACGGAGGGGTGCCGGAGGGATACTGGGACACTGTTGGTGGGGAAAGTCCACTGGTGAGGGGATAGGTGTTGGAACATTGACTGGAACCCAATCATGAACATTTTTTACTGTGTACCTCAGAGTGGGCTGGAGAAATAGCACAGTGGGTAGGGCGTTTGCCTTGCATGCGGCCAACCCAGGTTCGATTCCTCCACCCCTCTCAGAGAGCCCAGCAAGCTACCTACAGTATCTCGCCCTCACGGCAAAGCCTGGCAAGCTAGCCGTGATGTATTCGATATACCAAACACAGTAACAACAAATCTCACAATGGAGATGTTACTGTGCCTGCTCGAGCAAATTGATGAATAGCAGGAGGACAGTGACAGTGATCTCACAGTGATTCAATTAAAAAAATTAGAGATAATGTGCTTATCTCTGCATACATTTGTTTACTGCAAAGTAATGCTTCTTTTAGTGTGCTGGTGATCCAAGTGTCCCCTGGATGCACTCAATCTAGCGACATCCTTGCTCACCTGGCTATGCGAGGGCTTTGAGGAAATTCCCAAGGGAAATGGTGTTGGAAAAAGGATAAACATAGACTGTATCTAGGGGCTGGCCTGGCTGCAGTCAACCAGTCTGATTCTCATTAACCCTTCGAGGAGGTGTAGCCCCCACCTAAACAACCACAAACACTTTAAAGGAACACACACACACATACACAAATGGCATTGTAATTGAACACCCTTTTCCTTCCTTCGACAACATGAAAACAACAGGAAGGTTTCTATGTCTCTGCCGAGCTCTGTTTCACACACAAAGGTAGGTGAAATCTATGTGTATTCTGTATATGGAATTTTCAGTGTAGTAATTTCTATCTTTTCTCATAGCCTCAGAATAAATGTGAATAGCTTTGAACTTAATATTTTTAAGTTTAAATTTCAAGAAAGGAAAAGGAATAAATAGTACTAGACAGACTAGACAGTATTAGTGCTATTTAAACTTCTTGCGATTTTAATGAAGGGGAATAAATAAATTGTACTAGGGAGTATTTATATCTTTTATTCATTTTAACAATAAAATAGTTACAAAGGAGTTCATGAACTAAATTATAATATGTGGTACTACTGACTAACAGCTTTCTGGTTTGTTTGGGGAACATGTTCATTCTCCTAATCCACTAACCTGGTTGTGTAATCATACTAATATACAATCCATTGAATTATTCTCCTGGTTTTGGAGAGATTGCAATGAAAATGCAGAGGTGTTAAATTAAGAAAAATTTTTTTTATTTATTTATTTTTTATCAGTGAAGCACCATGAGGTACAGTTGTAGATTTACAAATCTTTGTGCCTGAATTTCGGTCATACAATGAACAAATACCCATCCCTCCACCAGTGCCCATTTCCCCCCACCCCCCACCCACCCTGCCTCTGTGGCAGGGCATTCCCCCTTGTTCTCTCTCTCCTTTTGGGTGTCATGGTCTGCAAAAGAGGCATTGAGTGGCAATCATGCTCAGTCCATAGTCTACTTTCAACATGCATTTCCCCTCCTGGGAGGATCCTCCAAACACCTTTCATTTGGTGTTCCCTTCTCTATCTGAACTGCCCTTTCCCCTAGAATATCCGGCTGGCCTCTAAGTTTTGGAGTAATCCTCCTGGTGTTGATCTCAGCTATTCTTAGGTATTGATCTCATATTTTGTTGCTTTATATCCCCCAGATGAATGCAATTTTTCTATGTCTATCCCTCTCTTTCTGACTCATTTCGCTTAGCATGATACTTTCCATATTGTACCACTTGTATGTAAATTTCATGACTTCATCTTTTCTAAGAGCTACGTAGTACTCCATTGTGTAGATGTACCAGAGTTTCTTTAACCAGTCATCTGTTCTTGGGCACTCAGGTTTCTTCCAGTTTCTGGCTATTGTAAACAGTGCTGCAATGAACAAACAAGTGCAGATGTCACTTCGACTACACATTTTTGCCTCTCTGGGGTATATTCCCAGGAGTGGTATCGCTGGGTCAAATGGGAGCTCAATTTCTAATTTTTTGAGAAACGTCCATACTGTTTTCCAAAAGGGCTGAACTAGTCGACATTCCCACCAACAGTGAAGGAGTGTCCCTTTCTCGCCACATCCACGCCAGCATTGGTTGCTTTTGTTCTTTTGAATGTGAAACTAAGAAAATTTTTCCAACTAAGACTTGAGTACCACCAAATTGAGTATTTCCAAATTACATAGCTTCGGAAATGATACTTAATACCACCCTGTTTTTGTAGGAAAATCCTAAATAATAATTAGAAGTATCATCCAGAGACGTCTATCTATACAGCATATATAAATATATATATAGAGTATACATATATATATATATATATAGAGAGAGAGAGAGAGAGAGAGTGTTTACAATCCACCCTGGAGGAGAGGACATTAGAAAGTTCTCCCTCCAGTTCTGCCTCGCTTTGTTTGGAAAGGGGCCAGAGTTCAGCAACTGGGTCCAGATCTTTGAATATTCTCTATAGTCCCAACACTGTATTGCATTTCAATAATTTATAAAACTAACTCACAGGGGGAAAAGAGAAAGCAGAACATGTAACTCTGCGAGCACCATCCCTGAGGATCTTTGCATCTCTTTTCCAGGTTTTCTGGCTCATTTCTAAGGGAAAAGCTCCTCCAGGTACCTCCTGCTTCTAAAATTGTTCTTAAAGATGGATCCATCTCCTTCACAATTTTCCCCTTTTGGAATATTCCACAACTTCTGGCCTTTGTGTCCCACCTGTATTTGTCTGCAATTAGGGTCTCACGGCTCATCCTGTTCTCCTTGTCAATCACATTTCTATGAGCATAGAACCCAGATATTTGCTTGGTCTCAAAGAGTGCAGTGAACTGGGAGATTCTTTGTTTGACCCATGTTCTTTTTTTTTTTCCACCCTAACCAAGGACCTTGGGAAGGGACCTCTGATGAGGATTCCTTGTCCTTCACTTTTATTTTTTGGGGGGAGGGATAGCAAATATCCAAGTAGAAGGAATCATTTTTCTGTTATCCTGCCCATGTTTCCTTTTTAGCTAAATAAGGATCATGGACTCTTGGGTTTCTTCAGCGCTTTCTTCAAGTCTGCATTTCTGTTTCTAGGGGTATTGGCACGGAGGACACCTGGACCACGTCATTCTGGCCTGGCCACTTCACCTGCAGATGAGAAGAAATACACAGACGCATCATGAATGGTTCCCAGCTCCAAACCATACACACAGTGATACATCTGCCACTCCTAGGCACGGTGGAGCCCACGAGGCTTTGATGAGGGGGTCTGAGTGCAGCCGACAGCAGCATGGGGTGCATTCTGGAAGGCAGTCTTCCATCCCTGCCAAGCCTTATTTTATAAGGCAATAGGATCCTGCGACCAACCTTCCACAGTCTGAGCTGAGCAGACTTCGCCCATCTCTGGGGGAAATGCCTGTGGCCAGACAGCATCAACCGTCCAACCTCAGGAGACTTGCCTGTGTGTGGAGAGCCAGCTCCTTGCCAGCCTGCCCGAGGTGAGGCCCCTGGCATCCTACTAGGGAACACTGCTCAGCCTCATCACGGCGTCGTAGAAGGCAAAGTCTCGGCGTGCTCCTAAACACCTCCACTGAATAATATGTTCAGGAGTGCTGGTGGTCACTTTCCTTGGAAGGCTCTTTCATTTTCTATTTATTTCCTAGGAATTTCCCATACTCCAGGGTAAATAGCGAGTCAGTCTCTTTCATACGCTCTCCAATCAGCCTGAAGCGTAAGGATCCCTGACCCAAGATAGAAGGGCAATAAAATCAGCATGATGCCATGTGAGTAAGTGACAGGCACAGGACATTCCCACACCCACTTCTCCACTCCCTCCTCCCCTTGGTTCCTTTATGGAAGAAAAGGGACAACCTCAACTGGCCTTTGACATTTTTGATCCAAAGTTGCTTTGTAGTTCCCCCAATGGCTAAGTGTCTGGTCTATATAGAGTAAACAGAATCGCCTATTTATTGCTTCTTTAAATGCTGACATCCTTGCCTGTCACGCAGTTATTGTTGTGTGTTTGGTCTTTTGATTTTGAGATAAGTCTGCTTTCCTTTTTGTGCTAAGAATGTACATAGTGATCCCAGTGTGCCCAGGATAGGTTTTCTCCCACTAGTGGCATCTTGAAAAACTAGATTTCAATGTCACAACCAGAATACTAATTTGATTCAATTCACCAAAAATACTGAGTTTTTTTTTGCTTCTTTGGGTCACACTCAGCGATGCACAGGGGTTATTCCTGGTTCTATACTCAGGAGTTACCCAGGCAGTGCTGGGGGACTATATGGGATGCTGGGGATCAAGCCTGGGTTGGCTGTGCGCAAGGCAAATGCCCTATCTGCTCCAGCCCCATCAATTCACTGAACATATTGAAACTTAATCTGTTTCTCAGGCACTTCATAGTCAATTTTTACATGCTTAATAGTATCGAATTATTTTTTCACTGCTTTTCGTCTAGCCATTCTGATAGGAACGTAACCTATCAGTGTGTCTGGGAGATGAAACGAAGTAGAGGATGTTCTAACCGAAGATTCTGACTCATATACGCAACATGAACTTGTGCTTACCTCAGCTTTTATGATCTAACCTTATAATATTATTTTGTTTCCAAAACGTATTTTATTAAATCCTGTCTATGGTCTATGTTATCCATTTATTATTTAGAGAGAACAGTGTGTGTGTGTGTGTGTGTGTGTGTGTGTGTGTGTGTGTGTGCACGCACGCATGCTCCACGCATGTGTCTGTATGCACATGTATATGAGAGAAAGGTGGGGAAAACTGGGAGAAGAGTATACAAGGAGACTGAGAAGAGAGTAAAGGAGAAGACAGAGCAAGGAGAGAGAGAAACAGAAAGGAGATTGATGGAGAAAATAAATTGATGTGGGCAGCATTTTTAGCTGTTGACATTGTTGAATGCGATAGTATCGAGCTTGGAATACAGAACAATCCAATTCCTTTAAGTGACATTTTGCTAACCATTCTCTATTTAATTTTTTATGCATTTTCTTCATATGGCTATTTGCATTTTCACTGTCTTCAACAAAACTCATATCTTCCTTTTCCCCAACGTCATTGCCTCCAGTTCCTTGCTTCTTTCCAATTACATTTTACTCAGTTGAAGTGTGCAAATTGCATCTCAGATCATATTAAATTTATGGGCAAAAGACTATAATAATACTTATATTTCACAGAATTAAGTGCAAATAATTTCAATTTAGAATTCTCCATATGTCATCATAGTATCTCAAAACCCCTGTGCTGTCTTCTGTAGCCTATTATGTCCAATTTAGATTACTTACTTTTATTTAAACAACTCATTTACAACTCTCCTATCTGAATGATTTTACTCATCCATTTCTTCCTGGATTATATTTACACCCAAATCATCCTGAGAAAGCCTACTCCCATGCAAAGTGCTTTTTTAATGCCAATGTCCCTTATAAATTCTAGTAATATCTTAGCTCTCTCTATATACATAGTTTTACAAATTCTATACTATTATGCCACATCATAGCTATTTTTCCACTTATAGCCAAATGAGTTCCTTGAGAAGAGTTGTAAATTATGCTCAATTTTATATACCATTTGCCAGGATTGCAAAAACACAATGCCATAGTCTAGATTACATAAATAGCAGATATTTAATTTTCAGAACTCTGGAGGCTGGAATCCTTAAAGTGTCACACAAGTCCAGGAAAAACTTTACTCCAGGGCCATCGAGATGGTACAGTGGGTAAAGTGCTTGCATTGCATACAACTGACCCAGATTCAATCTTGACACCCTATGTGGTCCCCTGAGCCTGGAGGAATGCTTCCTGAGCACAGAGCCAGCAGTAAGCCTGGAGCATAGCCAATAAGGCTCAACAACAACAACAACAACAACAACAACAACAACAACAACAACAACATAATCTATTCTATATTCTGAGCTTCATTCTCCCTATGTCACCTCCTAAAAGCAAGAGGCTGTGGAAACACTCTGGCATCTTATAAATACATCGAACTCATAAGAAAGCTTACCACCCTATTAATTTCATCTGTACCTAATTGCCTTGCCAGAGTCCTCTTCCCAAATGCCTTACATTTCAAGACTGAGGGCCAACATGTGAGTTTACGGAAGACACATTTCAGAATGAATTTTAATAGCAAAAATTCAAAATTTAAAAAAAATGTAATAGTGGTATGCCAGTTTTTCTAATTAACATGCAACTCTTTTCCTGCTATAGAAATTTCACATACATACATGTCAAAAGAGAGAAATGGGTGAGGGAGGGAGAGAGAAAGAGAAGATAATGAGAACAGATTACATTTTTCTTAGTAGAAAGGCAACCCAGCATTACATTTAACGAGCAAAGCTATACCCTGATCAGGCAATTTCAAATAGGCAGATTTAGTTTCTTAGAACTCTGTACCTCACATGTGAAAAGCTAACTATGATAAAGAATGTACCTATAAGTGGAAAGTAATGAATACCTACAGCTATTTTATGACCATTTTGAATAGTTTCCAGATCAGTTTAGATTTTGTCTACTCTGGGGAAAACACAGTGCAAACTTAAGTGGCTACATAATCATAACAATTTTTGTGTTGCACAGTATCTCAAAACTCTTTTTCTCTCAAATTTTCAGATCATAATTCTGTCCTAGTCTTCATTGTCTTCACAGACAAGTCTGTGCGGCAAAAGAGTTTATCATTTGGTAACAGAAATTTATAAATATAACAATTGTGATTCTGTATGTTAAGTGTTTATGAAGTGAAAGTAAAGCATAAATCCTTAGGGATGATAAAATAGTTTATTAGATTAAAGTTCTTTGTGAGAGCCAAGATTTACTAGTGTTTCTCAAAACCTAGGCCCTTGGATTTAACAGGAATACACAGAAATACTTCAATGTTTAAGAGACCTTCCTAAATGCATCAGAATATTGCAAAGAATCTTGCATTAATCAGGGAATCTAGGAAGACAAAATATCCCTTAGAACTAACACCCTGGAAACAAAGAGGTGACCCAGATAGAATGGATTGTGAAAGTATGGATTTCCCTATGTTTCAACTCGAAGCTGTGTTGAATTGGCACTCTGCTTCTGCGCTGGTTTTAAAAATAAGAGGTAGCAGACCAAGTGGACGAAAGAAAACAGTTGTAGCTAAGAGCATGGTGATGTTGACCGGAAACATCTGAACCTCTGCACCTCAGGAGACTGGCTCTGTGATGTGGCATTGCACATTTCTTCTTGCTCTGTTTAACTAGGCTTAACTCTTCTTCTTCCTGGAGTGGACAAACTATGTGCCATCCAGGAACAAATCCCATTTCCTCTCTAAATTAGGCAGACTGGCCTTGTGATGCTGCCTCTAAAGAGTACCACAATTCCACAGGACGCAGAAGGTGCTTCACTGATGGTTCCTAAATACAAGTCAGTCTACCTGGGCAGGTGATTCATTGTGTTCACAGCATCTTGGCTTGTATTAAAAAACCGTAAGAGAAAAACACTTTGCTTTTCTACATACTAATAGCTACGAAAGCTAGCCCCTTTCTAGCTGTGGATTGAATTCTTCTCAGTGCCTTCTTCTTGTTAAGTTTTCTGTTTTTCCTTATCCAAGAAACGTATCCTCTAGAAACAGGCACTCGGCTTATTTTCTTTTATATTCTCTGACTCCTATGGAGACTTGTCCAACATAGTCCACCCAGAATCAATTAGGAGTCACAAATACAATTCAAAAGCCCCGGAACATTATTGTATCTCCAGGAAGTAATTTAACTGAAGCCAGTCAGTCTCTGGCTCTCTTGCAAATTCCAGATGAACTATTTCCTGTCTCTGATGTGTCTTATTCTGCTCCTTTCTACACAAATATTGAGATTTATTTTTTGACTGGCCTGTTGGAGCTAATAAGTACAGGGATTTGGGGGCTGTATTCCCACCCAACTGATGGGTAATTCTAATGGATATTTGTTTATGATGAGAATAAGTGAAATATTTCTTTACACATTAGACTCTCCCTTACTTCAGATAAAATCATGTATGCTAGAATAAGGACCTGAGACATTGGATGACTCCACGAGAAGAGCTTCCTAAACACTAAGCACAATGGTTGAAAGTAGGGCCTTAAAATATTATACAATTTTAGAGTGCTCTGGGCAATAAAAGGAATTTGCAAGTTACTACAGAGAAGGAAAGAAATGATTGTAGCACTGTCTGTAGCACTATCCTTCGGTTGTTCATCGAATTGCTCGAGCAGGCCCAATAATGTCTCTGTTGTGAGACGACTTGTTACTGTGTTTGGCATATTATATACGTCATAGATAGCTTGCCAGACTTTGCCGTGTTTGCGAGATACTCTTAGTAGCTTGTTGGGCTCTCTGACAGGTGCGGAGGAATAGAATTCAGGTTGGCCAAGTTGGCTACGTGCAAGGCAAATGCCCTACCCGCTGTGCTATCTCTCCAGTCCAAAGGAATGGTTAATGATTAAATTTAAGGAACATCAATCTGCCCAGTATTCCCAGGAGATTGCTGGAAGTTAAATTCAATGGTAAATTATTTCCACTCACATGTGTAGAGTATGTCCATAAAGATTAGAACTGACAGGGAAGATTCCGAGAGAAGAAATAGTATTTCATTCATATGGACATATTAAGATATTTTCACATGTGAAAAAAATTTTATTTGAATTTTTAATAAATTGAAATCATACAAATAGATTACAACCTTTAAAACAGACATAATTTGCTGTACTCAAAATATGTGACTGTAAAAGGAGAAGCAATCAATAAATCGTTATATGCATCAACAAGATATCACTTACAATCATATCAATAGAAATAAATTGCACCAATGGAACAACATGTATTATATAATGAGAGATGGTATTTTTCAGTAGTCCTTGGTACAGCCAACACGGAGAGATGAAATAATGCTATTCTTTGCAACCTGGGTGAATTGGAGGGTATCGTATTAAGTGAGGTAACTCAGAGAAACAAGGGCAGATACAAGATATTCATACTTACCTGTGTATAGTGTGACAGGACAAGGTATCAAGTGATGAGTAAACTTTAGCCCTGGATTATAGCACTGCATTGTAGTACTGTTCTCCCATTGTTCATCGATTTGCTCTAGAGGGCACCAGTAATGTCTCCATTGTGAGACTTGTTGTTACTGTTTTTGGTATCGAATACACCATGGGGAGCTTGCCAGGCTCTGTCGTGTGGGCAGGATACTCTTGGTAGCTTGCCAGGCTCTCTGAGAGGGACGGAGGAATCGATCCCAGGTTGGCAGTGTACAAGGCAAAAGCCCTACATACTGTGCTATCGCTCCAACTTGGATTATAGAAATAAGAATGCTAAGAAAAGAAAAAGTGTGGAGAGTGAGTAGAGATAATCAGGGAGCAGACTTCTGATAACAAGGCCATAACTCAAGTCTTCGACATTTCAGTGGTATAGGGGTGAAGTGTCTATTTACATCAAAATCATATAGACATATGTAAACATGTGTCCAATCATAATAATGTTTAATATTTTGCTAGGGAAGAAGTATAAGGAGGGGAGAGAACATTCAATGGAAGGACAATGGTGCTGAAGAACTTTTGGATAGAACATAAAATGCCCAAAGCTCTATTTTTAAAAGCTTTACAAATCATGCTATCTAAATAAAATACATAATTAAAAAAAATATAGCAGTGTACATACTTGAATGAAATATGCTATTTTAAAAATACTCAAAAAACTGCCAAAGTATATGGAAAGGGAGACCAATTATAAAAACTTTTTCAAAAAAGTTATTGTTCTCTAATATCTTTATTGTTGTTTTATGCATAGTCCTTCAAAACTCTTCTCATCCTTTAAAACGCGTGCATATGAAACCTGGATGAAAAAATAAGCACTGACTGTTTTATGTCTTGAATGTTCATTTGATTGTTTTGCAATATGATCCGTTCATTTGATGTATTGCAGTATCTATTTTCCAGTATTCTTGCTTTACAGCCTTGTCAGGACATCATAACAATGTGATCATATGTCAAGACACTTTCATTGGACAGAATTTACCTTGTTTTTGGACTTTCCAGGCTCTGTAAATGTGAAAAATAATGCTTATTTCTTAAAAATCCCAGTGCATGATTGTTTAACAACACTAAAGAAATGACCTAAATATTCCACATGATTTTTTATGATATATTTTAATTTTAAGACATGGAAACAAACTTACTTTATTTTATAGAGAATTATTAACAAAAGTAAACCCTTGATGACTACATTGCATGAGCAAAAAAAAAACACAAATTAGTTAGATAAATGCCTCATCCAGCTGAGAAATTTAAACCGATTCAGAAAAAATATAAAAATTACTAAAATAATACTGAAAACATCCAGGAAGACAGAACCTATAATAAATCTGCATGACTTTTTGAAAAGATATTTTAAAATATTTTCAAGAGCATATTATCTTTTAGAACAGTTGGCAATCATTTTAAAATAGTACAGTTATATATAGACCTCAAAATACTTTCTAGAACCTTAGTATTAGGAGGAAAAATGCCAAAAGGTAGAGTCTTATTCTGCTTTATATATTTTTACAGGAGTTATAAAGATTTGTTGCAACACAAACATCAAACTGCATCAATTCTGCCTTAATCCGGTCATTCTCTACCTGCCGAATGAGCCCACAGGATTCCCTGTAACTCTCACTAAAATGCTGCTGGTTCCTTTGGGTGTATCTAAAATCTCTGGCATGAATTGGAATCAATAATAACACAATTCTTTGAAGCACAGGGTTATTTTAAGCTCATGAGTCCATGTTTAAACCACCAACATAAATTTATCAGTAAAATACACTATAAGTTGGAAGAAGTGAGAAGTCCTTCCAGAATGCAGTACCCGACCGTAATGAATGCTCTTCAGAGGTTTAACTTAAGGATCCCCATCAATGGGCTAGTTGAAGACTATAACACCATCTTTTAACTGAATTATAAAATACAAAATTAAGAGCACTAGGGAAACTACTTTGACATATTCACTAATTCTATGTCCCTTCTTTATGTGATACTTAAATGTTATATCATATGTATAAAATTTACATGAGCACTTTCTTGATTCTTTACTACAGGCTACTAAAGCTATCCCTCGTTGCCTATTATACATGACTCTAATCCCTTTATTCTCAGCTTTTCTGAATTATGTTGTGTTTTATCTTCTCTGTTCAAACACCTACACTATGATCACATTAGTTTAATTTCAAACATTGGACAGTTGCCTTCGTCAGCGAGACAAAGGAAGCAAGCAGACCTGAGTGTGTGCAGACACTCCAGAGTGTGTGTAGACACTCCAGATCACTGTGTGCCTCTCGGTTATCCATTCACTCTGTTCATTTCATCTAGAGCCTTGTTCTGCCAATGTTTCCATTTAAGCTTATATGCCAAAAAGCATTCTTTCTCATTTTTCTAGGCATGTAATTCCAGAAGTCTCTTATTATCTCAGGCATCATAAACTCTCAGTCTCCCTACCCATGTCAGCAACAATAGTGTTAGTCTATCTCTAATCCTTAAAATTCCCCTTGGTTCATACCTTCCTCCTGAAACTCCCTCAGTCCCCCAATCCCAGGTTCTATAAAATCATTGCAAGAGTACTACAGCGCTGTGACCAGAGTCAATTCCTGTCATTTCTATTTCAATCAATTGTAATCGAGATTTGCTTGAACTCTCCACCAAAACTTAGCATGAAAAGGTCTGATGACTGCCATAGCTCCAAGTCAATGGATATGCAGACCCCCCCCCGCCCCCTGCCATTTTTTGAAAGCACATGAAGTCACTGGGCTTTGCTTGAAAACCCACACTAGTTGCTGATTTTTGGCAACCTAATTGACAAGAATCTAAAGAGGAGTTTTGCTTTTAGGGCATGTGGGTTTTACGGCAGTGATTCTAGAGGCAGGATGAACCCTAAATAAACAGGGTATCCCCCTCCTTAGTCCTTGAGGGAACTACTTTATAACAAAGTGGGTATTATAATAACTGTCTGCTTTTACAAGGTGTTCATGTTATTTGAGGTTTTAAGTATTCTATGGTATATGATTTGGTGGGTTTTATTGAAGTCTTGGAATGCTCAATTTTTTAATATATATATATATAGATAAATAATTAGGGACTGAAGAAATAGTATAGCAAGTAGGATATTTGCCTGTCGTGTGGCCAACCTGAGTTTGCTCTGCAGAATTCCATATGTTTGGCTCCCCAGCACTGCACTAAACTCATAAGTGCAGAACCAGGAATTATCCCTGAGCATTGCTGGGTGTGGCCTCCCCCACAAAATAAATAAATAAATAGAATCACTGTCCTCCCGTTGTTCATTGATTTGCTCGAGTGGGCCCAGTAACGTCTCCATTGGAGACTTTGTTGTTGTTACTATGTTTGGCATATCGAATACATCACGGGGAGCTTGCCAGGCTCTGCCGTGTGGGCGAGATATGCTCAGTAGTGGTGCTAGAGAGATAGCACAGCAAGTAGGGCGTTTGCCTTGCACGTGGCCAACCGGGGTTCGATTCCCAGCATCCCATATGGTCCCCTGAGCACTGCCAGGAGTAACTCCTGAGTGCAGAGCCAGGAGTAATCCCTGTGCGTTGCCAGGTGTGACCCAAAAAGCACAAAAAAAGAAAAATAAAGAAATAAAAATTAAAATAAATTTAAAATAATAATGATTATATGCACTTCACTTTATCTCATTTTGTCTTCCAAAAGGGTCATGAGATTGTTCTAGATAGCAAAGAAAATCCTTATTCTCATAGTTTACTTGCAAATTGCATTGGAATCCATGAATCCCTATACCTCACAGAAACTAATTTTTCCTGCCGTTTCAAATGACCACATCTTACTGACCATACCGTGTTTCCATGGATCCTCCTAACTCTTGTTTGATTCCATGAAGCGTTGGAATGTTCCAGGTCTGGTAAACATTCCTTATGCACTTTATTGGTTATCTTATTCAAAAATAACTGCTTTGGGGCTGGAGAGATAGCACAGCGGATAGGGTGGTTGCCTTGCACGCGGCCAACCTGGGTTCGATTCCCAGCATCCCATATGGTCCCCTGAGCATCGCCAGGGGTGATTCCTGAGTGCAGGGCCAGGAGTAACCCCTGTGCATCACCAGGTGTGACCCCCCAAAAAAAATAAATAAATAACTGCTTCATGTTCCAACAATTCCTAATTTGTCTAAAATGAGTGAGTCTCTCTGGAAAATGTCAGTCTCAAACAGGCAAGAACATACTCATGGTCTCCACTTAGGAGGAATAATTGACATCTCAAAAGATTTCCAAAGAGAAAAAAAAATCCTCCCAATCATCTCTCTCTTCTGCTAGCAGCATCCCTAAAGCCGATACCTAGTTCAAAACGAAAGGTAAATACATTTTTTTGCTCTCTGTAATAAAACTATAATAGTGTACCTTTCACCTACTCCCCAGCTCCTGTGCTGCTCCAAGTTACAAATATATCTTGCCTATTTATTTTAATAGTGTTCTAGTTAAATGTCCCTGCTTTTTCTCCTCCTTTCATCCAGTCTATTCTTAATACAGACGCTATAGGGATCTTTTAAAAAACATGTCAGACTCCGTCACTCTTGTGCTCAAAACCCTCCCACGGCTTTTCATCTCATTAAGAGGCACACAGCCTTATCTCTGTGCTGGCTCACAGAGCCCCAGATATCTGCACCCTTATGGTCTGTCTGACTCATCCTCCACCTTTGTCACCTCAGTGTCTCTCCACTTCAGCTTCACAGCAGTCTTTGCTATCTTCTTTCTTCCAGATAATTTGCATTTTGACTACCTTTAGTTTTGTCTTACAAAGTAGCCCCCCCCCTTTTTTTAATTTTTTTTATTAGTGAAACACCATGAGGCACAGTTATAGACTTACACATTTTTGTGCTTGGGTTTCAGTTATACAATGATCAAGTGCCCATCCCTCCACCAATGCCCATCCTCCACCAGCACGGGTTCCAGCATCCCTCCCACCCCCCATCCCCCCCATCCCATCCTGCCTCTGTGGCAGGGCATTCCCCCTTGTTCTCTCTCTCTTCTTTTGGGTACTGTGTTTTGCAAGAGAGGCATTGAGTGGCAATCATGTTTGGTCTATAGTCTACTTTCAGCATGTTTCTCCCACCCTGGGAGGATTCTCACACCACCCTTTATTTGCTGCTCTCTTCTCTACCTGAGCTTCCTTTTCCCCTAACACGTGTGGCTGGCCTCCAAGTCATGGAGTAAAATTCCTGGTAAAGCCCAACTTGCCAACCTACTTGAAAGAAGGAAGGACAGAATTTGCACTCTATTTATGTCTCCTAATCTGAACTTTGTTCCTTCCTGTTTTCCTGTTCTCAGGTGAAATGACTGAAAAATAATTATTTATTTGATTAGCTATACCATCACCTTCATAGAACCTAAGCCCCTTCAGGTCATAGGGGCCCAGACAGGGGGTAGGCAGAGTGCTTGCCTTGGTTGAGGAATACCTGGGTTTGATTTCTGATACCACCAATAAGGACCCCAAGTCCTGCCAGGAGTGATCTCCAAGTTCAGAACCAGGAGCAAGCCCTCACAATCACCAGCTGTGCTCTACCCTAACCCCTCAAAAGAATCATAAAGAATAAATGTAAAGCATTCACTAAAAAAAAGGTGCTATATTTTATGCTTCACAAAGGAAGAAGATGAAAATGCATTTTAAGCAGTCTAGAGAATTTTTAATCATTAAATGATTTGCAAATATTCAGATTACAGCAAAAATGCATCTATTTATAAATGATGGCATCTAATCTCTGCTCTTTCCTCAGTTGCATTTAGAAGTTTATCTTACAGGAGCTGGGAACTATTGCAGTGTTTAGGGCAAATGCTTGGGATGTACCTCACGGGTTCCAATCCTTCTGTATAGGGTGCCAAGTATTGGTGCAATGGCCAACATATTGAGTACCACAGGCCTAAGGAATATGGCAAGGAACCCCGGAGCTTCTTGAACAGCACTTTGCAATTTCATACAAAAATATATGCATTTTTATATAGAAACAATTTTATTATGTTTGGTCTTTTATCTACTTTCTGCACACATCTCCCATCCCAACTGATTCCTCCAGCCATCATTTTCTTAGTCATCCCTTCTCTATCCAGCTGCCTTCTCCCCTTTGCTCATGAGGCAGGCTTCGAGTTATGGAGCATTCTACCTGTCCAGTGTATCGACTATCCTTAGGTGTCAGCCTCATGTTATGTAAAACAATATGGACAGTCCCTCAAAAACTAGAAATTGAGCTTCCATATTACCCCGCAATACCACTTCTTGGAATATATCCCAAGGATGCAAAAAAGCACAGTAGAAATGACATCTGTACCTATATGTTCATTGCAGCACTGTTCACAATAGCCAAAATCTGGAAATAACACAAGTGCCCTAGAACAGATGACTGGGTAAAGAAATTTTGGTACATCTACAGCAATGGAATACTATGCAGCTGTCAGGAGAGATAAAGTCATGAACTTTGGTACATCTACACAATGGAATACTATGCAGCTGTCAGGAGAGAAAAAGTCATGAACTTTGCTTATAAATGAACTTTGCTTATAAATGGATAGACATGGAGAGTAGCATGCTAAATGAAATGAATCAGAAAGAGAGGGACAGACATAGAAGGGCCTGAACTCATTTGTGGAGTGTCAGGATGTCAACTTTTACTTCAAAAAGAAAGCACCCATTGAAAGGAAAAACTGAACAGAAAGCCAGAAGTTCTGCTGCTGAAAGAGCTGATTTGAGCTACTTACCTCGAAAGGGAGGGAGAGAACAAGGAAAAAAGTTGAAAGGATGTTTTTGTGGGCACAGATTTGTTGCCAAGGAGTCAAACATGGAAGCAAGGGAATGAAGAGAAAATGGCTGAATTTTTTTTTTAAAAAAAGCAGCTTTATTAGGCAAGGGGGGAAAGGATCAAAGAATGCAGGGAAAGTTCCACAGCATGGGATGGTTTTGTACAGCAGAATTCCAGAAAATAGTTGAAGCCTTCCCCTATTCTACCTTTTGAATGAAGGTGGGTGGGTGAGCATTTGTTTATTGTGTTCCAAGAATGCCTGCCCTTAAAACAAGGGAGAAGACATTGAAAATACTCTCTCCACAAAAGGGAATGTCCTGCCACAGAGGTAGGGTGGGATGGGGAGGAGGATGGGGAGTGGGAGGGATACTGGGATCAGTGGTGGTGGAGAAAGGGCACTGGTGAAGGGGGATGGGTACTCGATCATTATATAATTGAAACCCAAGCACAAAAATTTGTAAGTCTACAACTGTACCTTGTGGTGTTTCACTAATAAAAATTAAAAAAAAAAAAGAAGATACTCTCTCCTGGGGTCCCGCCCAGCAGGACCAAGGTCATCCAGGTTATAAGCCTCCCTGCCCCACCCAACCTCCCCCACCCTGTAACCTCCTACAGTAGGTGATTCTTTCTTTTAGGGGCCATATTCCTAGTCATGCCCCACCTGTGCTCCTTGTCCCTGCCATAGGGTGTCTATGACATTCGCATTTTCTTCCTGGTTATCCCCAGTGCAACACCCGCCATCCCCACCACACTCACCTCAGATTCATTTCTTCGTAGGCACTGACTGTTAACAAGGCTGATCCAGTCCTGAAGTAGCCCAAAGGGATGAGGAACACAACCCTTGAAGATGCAAATTCTCGGCTTTATGGCAAGTGATCTGTTTTATGTTCTAGTGACCATTTGGTTTGTTTCTTACTTAGCAATCAGTTTCATCACTCTGGCAAGGAGTAGGGTTGTTAGATTCTGAGTCCCCGGTAAGCCGCTGGCTGCCATGTTATACTAACCCAGGAATTACCATTCAGACTGTCTTTGATGATAAATGTAGCCCTTGAGCATAAGTATGCACCATCCCAACAAATATATCAGATGATAAATTACCTGTCTTTTAGTACATGTGAGTATATTGAATTCTCTTTAGAAATTTAAGAATTATTTGATAAAACCACAATTGATGTTGAACATTCACGTTCCTTCTCTTTGTATTTTGTGTTAAGAGAAATTATGTTTAATAGACACAGACTGAAAATTAAAAACAGGCTCATGGATTTGAACAATATTTTTTCAGACCACAATTATTTACTCTGGGCAGTAGGTATTAGAAACCCTGGGGTATGATAAGTCAGGTCTATTGTTCTATTCCCTGAGCTCGATGGCATTTTGAGCTGCTGACATTTGAGAAAGGAAAGGGAATATTTATATCCAGTCTTGGTCCCTATTAGGCTTGGCTCTGCTTTCCACCACAAATACCATCCTCCAGAAGACAAAGGCTCAGAGCCTGCAACTTCACAGAGAGCCTTTCATAACCCCTCTCACTTTTCCATGTGGGAACTACCTATGTTTGACTTCAAAGCTGTGCTTGACACCTCGCTTACTTCAGTATAATCCTGGGGAAAAAAAAGGAGTTTCAGAGTACACAAAACACGTTTCCCCCATGTTTTGCACTCTATAGAGAAGACTCTTACTATTCTTACTATGGAAAGCACAAATGTACACACACACACACACACACACACACACACACACACACACACATACACCAGCACAGGTTCTTTACACAGGAAATCATTGTCCAGTTGAAATTACTGATGACACAAGCACCAAATAGTTTTAAAAAGCATATTTTGAAAGTGAAAATAGAGAAACTACAGTAGAAATATATAAAGATTAATACTAAGGGAATATTACCTGCTGTTCCTTGGCTAATTGTGGATAAATTTATTTTTTGTTTGGTTCTTTCATTTTTTTGGGGGTTACACTTAGCTGTGCTCAGGGCTTACTCCTGGCTCTAGGAAGATTCATGGGCAGTCTCTTGGGACCATGGAAAGTGCAGGATCCACATGCAGCCCACTGCACTATCTCTCCAGCCCCAAAACTCTGGGTAACTTTGCAGATATTTAAAACTATAGCAAGGTGACATACCCAGCCAAATGAAGATGAGAATGGCAATTAATGAGTTATTTGATACCCTCTGAAAAATTTATATTCACAAATTATGTGGATATAGATGAAATATAAAGGTGTATGTATAGGTTGGAGCGATAGCACAGTGGTAGGGCATTTGCCTTGCATGCAGCCAACATGGCCTGCCCGAGTTCGATTCCTCCGCCCCTCTCGGAGAGCCCGGCAAGTTACTGAGAGTATCTCGCCTGCACGGCAGAGCCTGGCAAGCTCCCCGTGACGTATTCGATATGCCAGACACAGTAACAACAAAGTCTCCAATGGAGACGTTACTGGGCCCGCTCGAGTAAATCGATGATGAACGGGAGGGCCTTTACCTTACCTTTACCTATGTATAGGTATAAATATGGATTGTATCAATATGCACATAGTATGCACAGTGCTTATTTATATTTGTGTATGCATGTGTGTATGCTTAAAAATGCATGTATACATCCACATATGAATACATTTAAATTTGTAGATACTATTGGCCAGGTTTTATCAGATTATTCTTCATAATTATATTTCATTAAGATCAACAAGTCAACAGATGATAAAATGAAACAAAACAAAATAAATGAGAAACCTGAAAGATTTCAATGAGGAGACACACACACACACACACACACACACACACACACACACTGTACTCTCTTGTGTTTATTCTATAGAGGATTGCAATTATACTCCTGCTAAAGGTCTATAAAAGAATACTGATGACTGACTGGGAGCATGTGGTAGCTAATAACTGTTCTTAAGGTTAGGTAAAACCCTTCATCTTCCTGAGGTCAATTCAGGAATTCACTGGGCATGGGTGTGATCTCACATTGTGAAACTCCATTTAACCTTCCCATTTTGAATCAACAAAGGTGGAGAAATGGGTTGGTTTCTTCTTACCTCCCTCAGGAACTGCTAGGTTTGGCCTTTGGTCTTTCCTGAGTACTGTTCCTCCAACTTGAATGAGAATCAAATCACCTATGGTACCGCAATGCAGGTTCCAATTCAGCTTGTCTGGAGAAGAATTTGGTTATTGTATTCTAAGAAAATCAGAAGAGATGCCAATGACAGTTGAATGTTTGACTAGTGGGATTCTGGGAGGAGGACAGGATCTTGACAATGAATTGACACAAGCCACACACCCCCAGTTATCCCCCACCCCTTATCCCCCCACCACCTGGGCAGCTGGAATCTTTGAAAGAGAACCAGAGAGGGTCTACTGTTTCCATTCCAAGTATATCTAAAACATGATTTTAAAAATAAATAAAAACCTTTACTGAAAGGCAACCTAAAAAATACAGTGTGAGGGTTGGAACAATAGTACAGGGGACAGGGCATGCACGCCTTGCACGGAGCCTACCCTGGTCAATTTCCAGCATCCCTTGTGGTCCTCTGAGCACCGCCAAGGGTAATTCCTGAGTGCAGAGCCAGGAATGACCCCTGAGCATCACCAGGTATGACCCAAAAAGGAAAAAAAATACAGTGTGAAAGGAGAAAAGTTCAAATTCACATTAATTTAGCATTTTTTCTCCTTTTCTTTTTTCTTCTTGAGTCACACCCAGCGATACACAGGGGCTACTCCTGACTCTGCACTCAGGAATCACTCCTGGCGGTGCTTGGGGAGCGATATGGGATGCTGGGAATCAAACCAGGGTTTGGCGCATGCAAGGCAAACACCCTACCTGCTGTGCTATCGCCCCAGCCCCTAATTTAGCATGTTTTTTTCTTTTTGGGACACACCTGAGGATGCACAGGGGTTACTCCTGGCTCTGCACTCAGGAGTTACTCCTGGTGGTGCTCAAGGGACCATATGGGATGCTGGGAATCGAACCCGGATCGGCCTCGGGCAAGGCAAACGCCCCACCCACTGTGCTATCTCTCCAGCCCCCTAATTTAGCATTTTTTAATTCAAAAGAATAATACCAATCTCATGCTTTTAGAAGTAAATTTCCTAATCTCTGTCTCTCTCTCTCTCTCTCTCCCTTGCAAAAACTCCAGCATTTTTTTCTTTATTTTCTTACTTCAAGGTATCTACTCCCAAGAGTTAAATAATTTCCAAGTGGTTAAGATATTTTTATTTCTTAAATTGTTATATATATTTGTTATTGATTCCAACATAAAGTTCTTTAAAAGTTCTCAGAGAATATAAAAATGGGAAAGAACATATTTATATAATTGTGTTATATAAATAATTTAAGTTTGAATCATCTTTAAACTTAAATCATTGTATCACTTAAACCCCAAATCATCTTTGTTTGTCAATTTATTCATCAGATAAATTTTGCATATATATGTATCTCTGCTTAGGCTGATCTATATATGTCTGTATTTTTAAATATGTTTATGTTTATATTTTATGTGAGTGTCTTTATTTTCATATAGGCACATGCACTTACATTTATTTATTTTGGGAGAGTAAAAGTTCTGTATATCACATTGATTGTTTTATCTCACGGTTGGTAATATTTTGTACAGAAAGCAACTAACTTAGTTAAGATTCTAATTAGTTATTGTTCTCATAAAAATACTTTTGTCCTAACTCCCTTGTTCTCTAAAACATTTGGCAGTCAATAGTCCCCAGGTTTTTGGAATTAGATCTATTTTCTAAAGTTATAATTTACAAAATGCATTGTTATAGAAATAGTATTTCTCTTCTTTGATTTTTTCTGTTACTTAATATTTTATTAATATAAATATATATTATATATAAAATATATATATAAATATATATATAATATATAATATATAATATATAATATATAATATATAATATATTTTAATTTATATTTATTTATTATTTATTTATATATTTATTTATATTATTTATTATTTATTATTATAATATATTTATTATTATATTATTTATATATTTATTTATATTATATATAATATAATATATAATATTATATAAATTATTATATAATTTATTTATATATAATTTAATAATATATAATATATATAATATTATATAT
This sequence comes from Sorex fumeus, assembly GCF_029834395.1. Classification (NCBI taxonomy): domain Eukaryota; kingdom Metazoa; phylum Chordata; class Mammalia; order Eulipotyphla; family Soricidae; genus Sorex; species Sorex fumeus. Next base: position 3,571,289 of record NW_026606149.1, on the reverse strand, counting down.
TATAAATATATATTTATAATATATATTTATAATATATAAATATATATATTTATAAATATATATTTATATATATATTATATATTATAGCACAGCGGGTAGGGCGTTTGCCTTACAAGCGGCCAACATGGCCGACCCGAGTTCGATTCCTCCGCCCCTCCCTCTCGGAGAGCCTGGCAAGCTACCGAGAGTATTCGATATGCCAGACACAGTAACAACAAAGTCTCCAATGGAGACGTTACTGGGCCCGCTCGAGCAAATCGACGATCAACGGGAGGGCCTTTACCTTTATAAAAAATATATATAAATAAAAAAATCATATCTTTATTTCACTTTCTTTTTCTCATATTACTTTCAGTATAAAAGTGATCCAACTACAAGTTTTCAGATATCAAATCACTCATTGCCTCATTGCAATAATTTTATCTTAAATGTCATATTAGATTTAATCATATCTTCGGGTTTTAGAAATAAATTTATAATGAATTCACAGCATTTGAAACAATCTGGGTTTAAATTTGGATACAAAAGCCAAAGTAAGCATTGATGCTTCATTGGTAATAATGCTGAATGTGAAGTATTTTTTTTCCCAAAGGAAGCATAAAAGTGAATCACTTTAGAGGAAAAATTGAAAGGATTGTTAATAGCTTCATAAACACCTCCAAGATATTAGAAGAATTGTGATGAGTATTTTTTAATAGTTGGGCTGGGAGAGATAAGAACAGAGAGATTTTACAATGCAAAAGGGAATTGTTAAATTTGTTTTCAATGACAGGCAGCACAAGTACTTCTGGAAAATAAGCAAATCAATCAATGTGCTATGCCACAAAATGGAGATAAATTGGAAACTGGAATCAATTGTCTTCAAAAGAAGTTTGTAGATTTGTTCATTTATATTGGACTCTTAAAAGTAGCTATTTAAAAATCTCAACTTGTGCTGTTACATAACTTTGATCCAATAGAAAATTCACTTTTGTCTATTTGCTTGCTTGGTTAAATGGCCTGGAATCATTTTCTTTTAACATAAAAATTGCATTGACACTTCTTATAAATTATAGCACTGTATAGCACTTGTCCTCCCGTTGTTCACCAATTTGCTCAAGCGGACACCAGTAATGTCTCCATTGTGAGGCTTATTGTTACTGTTTTTGGCATATCGAATATGCCACGGGGAGCTTGCTAGGCTTTGCCGTGAAGGCTAGATACTCTTGGTAGCTTGCTTGGCTCTCAGAGAGGGACAAAGGAATCGAGCCCAGGTCTTATAAATTAATGCAAACTAAATTATCTTATTCATGTATTAGAAAAATGAGTGATTGGGATTATTAGGCTTTTTGATTCAGTCATCTTTGTTTTTTCAGAGGAATATCGTAGACTCATATTCCTAAGTTGGAACTTAGTTCAGATTGTTGTTTGAATTAATTATAGATAAAATATTTTGTAGATTTATATTGACTTTCAATCATGGTACCGACCTAAAGTGGGTTTAAATGACCACTGATTGCAAAGATTTTTATAAATTATATTAGAAATTTAAGTTTAAGTCATAATTTTATGACATAGTGTAACAACCATAATAATGAATGTATAATAAATTGTTATCATATTGCAGGGATTTTTATACGTTATATCTAATCTTCTATGCTCTGGGTCCCACACACCTGTGTTCCTCTGCCAGTCCCTTCATGCGTGAGGCTCGTCTGAATGTGTGGAGAGAGGTCTTAAGCATGGCTGTGGATGGAACCAGAGGTCTTCAGCTGCCAGGACTCTGCTTGGGGTGGGGAGGGAAACTAAATCCACACTCCTCCAAGGGGCCCCGGTGAGGACAGCCAGGAACGGAGGCAGGAGAATCTGGAACTGGACTCTGGGATTGGGGCCTCCTCCACCCAGATCCCCCATCTTCCACTAGGCAAGGGTCACACCCACCAACAGCCCCTGGCGCTGTGTAATCCCATCAATGGCCAAGACCCAGAGACTATAAAACCCTGCTCCTAGAAGACAACAGCGCAATCTCCTGCCTCCACACCTGGCTGTCCTCACTGGGGCCCCTTGGAGGAATGTGGGTTGAGTTCCCCTCCCCACCCCAAGCAGAGTCCCTACAGCTGAAGACCTCCAGTTCCATCCACAGCCATGCTTAAGACCACTCTCCACACGTTCGGACGAGCCTCACACATGAAGAAACCAGCAGAGGAGCCCAGGTGTGTGGGACCCAGGGCGGAGATCTCCAAGCCTGCTTGGTTTGGGACTGGGGCCTCCTCCACCCAGATCACCCATCTTCCAGGCGTTACACCTACCAACTGCCCTGGCGCTGTGTAATCCCATTAATGGCCAAGACCCAGAGACTATAAAACCCTGCTCCCGGAAGCAGGGTGACATCTTATTATCTAGGTCTTACTCTGGAGAACCTGGCAGGCTACCAAAGTATTCTTCCCACACAGCAGAATCTGGCAAACTCCCTGTTGGGTATTCAATATGCCAAAACCCAGTAACAATGATGGATCTCATTGTCCTGACCCTGAAAGAGCCTTGAATATGGCACTTTCTAAAATCTCAGGGCTAGGATGAAAGAGACGTTACTGGTGCCTGCTTGAAGAAATCGATGAACAACAGGATGACAGTGATACAGTGATATCTAATCTTCATAAGAATTATAAAGGGGTGGCATCTCTCTTTATCTCAACAGTTTCTGTCTTTAAAAAAAATATTGAAATAGAGGCCAGAGCAATAGTACAGTGGGGAAGTCACTTGACTTGTGTGTGACCCACATAGGTTCTATCCCCACACTGCACATGGTTTTCACAAGAGTTCCAGAAGTGATCCCTTAAAACAGAACCAGGAGCATGCCCTGACCTCCATGGGCGTGGTCCTAAAACAAACAATTGGTGTAACAACTAAACAGTATTTTCCGTCATTCTGTTGCTTTGGAGAGACATTACCTTTCTTTTTCTCCTGTGAAATCTTAGCATGCTCACACACACTTGTGTGTGTGTGTGTATGTGTGCGTGTGTGTGCACAATGTGCAAAATTCATTTTCTTCAATAGAGTAGCTCACTTGCTTCTACTCCAAACCCCACATTACTTAGTAAGTCTCCCACATATTGGTTGTTTGATTTATGAATCCTCTAATCTGAAGCCAGTTACTTGAACTCTTTACCCATTAATGTATCCTGGTTTTAGTAAGGCATTTGATGCATATTATGACTTCTTAAAAATTGCTTCTTGAAAATTGTGTTAATGGTAATTTGCATTTCCACTGGAGGGAAAACTAATTAGCATGAAACATGCCTTCATCATCCCTTAAGCAGCAGAATGAGGATTCCAAGCAAAGTATTTTCATTTCAACAATGCAGGTTTAACAATGCAGGATGCCTTTTCATGTAGAGATGACTCAATTAAATATATTGGAGTACCCTCTGGTATAAGTTCAGGAAAGAGTAAGCTCAAAAGAATATTGGTGCTGATGCAATAGCACAGCAGGTAGGGTGTTTGCCTTACACGCTGCCGACCTGGTAGGCCCAGGTTCAATTCCTCCACCCCTCTCGGAGAGCCCAGCAAACTACCATGAGTATCTTGCCCACACAGCAAAGCCTGGTAAGCTACCTGTGCTGTATTCAATATGCCAAACACAGTAACAAGTCTCATGATGGAGACATTACTGGGCCTGCTCTAGCAAATTGATGAACAATGGGAAGACAGTGCTACAGTGCAGTGCAGTGCTACAGAATACATTCAAATAGATTCAGGCCAGGTCCACAAACATAGTAAGAGACTAATACCCAAGGACAGTAGAAAAAAGGGTCAGGATGAATGGTCCATGGTTGGAAACCTCCCTCAAGGGCCGGGGGAGAGGATAGTTGGACAGAGAAGGGACCATGATAGTTGGAATGGTTGACTCCAGATTGGGGATGTGTACTTAAAGTGGGCAAACAACCAAACATGATGACTTCTCAGTATCTGTATTGCAAATGACAATGCCCAAAAGGAGAGAGAGAGAGAGAGAGAGAGAGAGAGAGAGAGAGAGAGAAAGAGAGAGAACAGGACAGATACAGAGACAGAGAGGATGAGGCAGAGAGAGACAGATACACACACACAAAGAGAGAGAGAGGAAAAAAGAAAAGAAGAGGAAGAAGAAGAAGAAGAAGAAGAAGAAGAAGAAGAAGAAGAAGAAGAAGAAGAAGAAGAAGAAGAAGAAGAAGAAGAAGAAGAAGAAGAAGAAGAAGAAGGCCTGTCATTAAGATAAGACTGAGGGGAGTTGCAGGAGGGATATGGGAATATGGGGAATATTGGTGGTGGGAAATGTACACTGGTGAAGGGATGGGTGTTGAAACATTGTCTGACTGAAACTCAGTCATGAAAGTGTTGTAGCTGTATCTCATGGTGATACAGTGATTGGTGATTCAATTTTTACAAAAAGATAGTATGGTTTTAATTTAATAATTTAATGGAATAATTAGCAAGTCTATATAAAAACAAATGGATATGTTTAAGCCCATATTAAAACATTCTTATAATATATGAAATTTGTCTTATTGAGTGTTGGTGCCATAGTCACTACCCAACTTTTTCTGAGGTTATTTTAGCATTTTACATCTAGAAACAGATATTATGAAAATTTCAGAAGTTTCCCTTTACAATGATAACTTCTTTATCTGATCACAGTTTAAAAACCACATTATGAATCACTTTCAAGTCTCTCTTAAGTTACATGATTTTCTTCCTTTAAGCAGTTTGCAATCCATACTAATGTGAAGTCTATATTTACATTCTCAAAATGGCCAATGTACTGCTGTAAAGAGAACTTTATGATCTTCTCCCATAGAGATATTTTACTAAAATTAACGACATTTTTGCCCAAAACTTTGGTTTTCCAAAGAAAAATTTAATACAATGAAATTTAAAAAAACCTGAAGTTTGTTTTTGTTTGTTTGTTTGTTTTTTAATTCTTTTTGGAAACTTAGGCAGTTAGTGGCAAGACTTTCATGCATTTTATAGTTTGTTATTTATTAAGTTCCAAATATTAGTACCTCTGACTTCTATAGCACCCCAGAAGTAACTTTCAATTAAATAAAAATTAAATTCAAATAAAATACAATGATAAGTCATTATAAATAAAATTGTATTTTATAGGCAGAAACAAATAAGTACAACGGTGATGTTTAAAGAAAATTAAGTGAAAGTAAATTTTTTAAAAATCACATAAAAATTGGGGGTATGGTGCCACCAGCACGTCAATCTGTACCTGTGAGGCAAGTGCATCAGCAGCCTGATGGCACCGTCAGGCTTTCAGATACCACAAAATTGCTACTGTGCCTTTGGCCAGGCCCCAAAAACTTGGGGCAAAGTTTACCAAGAAGGTAAATGGCCAAAAGTTAGGTATGTGGGAGACATACCCACAAATCACCTCCGGCTCAGCTGTTTATAATTGGAGGCATGGCCTCTCTGGTTCCTGATCGAACTGCTTAATGGCCATGATTCCAGAGACTCAGAAACAAATCTCAGAACCCAAAAGCTTTTGGCAGAAATGCATCCTGTTCCTGCAGTAGGTTACTTGCACTAGGCCACTCCAGGTGGGGATAGGTATCGTGCCTTGGCCTATTCCTCTTGGTGGCCTGGTGACCGTCATCCTCCAGAGGCCACAGGACAGTCAGGTTTGGGCCTGTAGTGACGAGACACGCAGCCTCACCAGTTGGGGTGGAACGGCCCATTCCTCCCCATCCCAGCGAGACTTTGAGTCGTTGCCTACAAATGGCCTCTCTTGATCCCGATCAAGCTGATTAATGGCCAGGATCCCAGAGACTCAGAAACAAATCTCGAAACCCAGCGGCTTCTGGCAGAAATGCATCTGGACCGCATACACAGCCATGGCTCCAGAGGCAAAAGGACTTAATCCAGAGCCCTGCAGCTTGCAGCAGAAAAATGAATGGGCCATGTGTTAAACTATGGCACAATGCCTTCCCGGGAGGGAAAGGGTGTTGCTCCCTTCCACCTTTCTCCCCCTGACAGCAAGGTGACTGCCACCTCAGAGCTTATTGGAAAGCCAGGTATCAGCCGGCGGTGATGGGGCAACTGCAGTCTCATGAGAAAGGGGACAGTACCGGCTCGCCCTTCATGCCCTACCAAGTTCACAAGTTGCCCCCCACGAGCAGCTCTCCGGTATAGCCATAACACCAGATGCACAGAAACCAATCTCTAAATTATCTGGCTCTTTGCAGAAATCCAAAATTGCGTGGCCACAATAGTGGCCACGCAACGTTATATGATTCTCATAACCAGCTATAGAAAACAAAGTATTTCACAATTGCCTTTTCAGCATTTCTGATTATTGGGGGGGGGGATTCTAAACAATAATGCTGCATCTTTTGTCGAAATTATGAATGTAATCAATGTAGAGAAGAGTTAAGTAGAAATCACTGCCTCACAGGCATTGGGTGGGGTGGAAGGGGAGGTATATTGGGGTTCTTGGTGGTGAAATGTGAGTATTGGTGAATGGAAAGATGTTTGATTATTGTATGACCGAGATTTAAACCTGAAAGCTTAGTAACTTTTCCCACAGTGATTCAATAAATAAATATAAGACAAAAATAAATAAATAAATAAAACTATGAAAAAAAGTAAAGTGGAGTTCATGCCCAATTCAATCAGCTAATCAGTGCCTGAATAAATAGCAGTACTCCTACATAAATAAAACATATAAAAATTGTAAATATTGCAAATCTCTCCAAACCCGAAAGTGTTAACATTGGCGAAAATGAGGGACAGTATGAAACTGTATCCCTGAAAGTAAATACATGCTTCCAGACTTCCAATTTCGTGTTGAATTCTACCTTAGTGTTCATCACGAGATAGTAATCTGCAGAAACCTAAAAGAAGCTTCTTGTCACTTTGGTATTCGTCCCCCAGAGCACTGAACAGTAGGATTTAACCCTGCCTCATATCTCTAGGGTATTAAGAAGAATCTGTAGAAACTTCAGTTATTCATCAGTCTTTGCTTGTTTTCTCTCATTTCCATATACTTACCATCAAACTTTCTCCTTAAGCAATGAATTTTTGTAGGGAGGAAAGACAGCACAAGAATGCAGGTCTTGGAGATAAAAATATATATATATATATATATGTATATATATAAATGACTTCTGAAAAAAAATTCCCTCAGATGAGATTCCAGTTTACTTGCAGTTCTTTTGCTAATATTTCCCAGCCATTAGTTAAGGGTTGCACAAGACAAATCATCTCAATAGTACAGTAGTATTCATTTCCTTGTCTCTATAAAATTTTACACAGTTTTTGTAAGGGCCAAAGGTCTTGGGCAAACAGAAATTAATAAACTTTTTGAAAAACAATTCTAGATATTTTGTTCTCATCTGAGAATTCAAATTCAGATTGGAAGAGTGGACCAAAACAGGAAACATTTTCAGCTCCTTACAGACTGATAAGATTTATCACTTGAAAGGAAGAAATTCAGGAAAGGAAGTATAACTTATATCCTTAGACCTGGAAATTCAATTTTCTTCTTGTTTTTAATCTCTAGAACCTATGTCATAATTCTAGGAGGGAACTATCCTAATTTTTAATAGCTGCATTTTAAACCTGTTTAATAAAAAACTTTTCCCAATATTTTTGATTGCTTTTATAATCTAACTTAATTTTTGTAGTATTAATTTTATATATATGTATTTTTTTAGTTAACCATCTTTATTTTTTCTTTATCGCAATATAAATTTTTTCTAATGCAGTCTCCTTCGATTTTTAATCAAGAATTTTTGATCACAAAATAACTCCTTATTCTTTCTTTTTCAGAAGTTTTATTATAAAAATATAAATGTCCTGTTCTATTACCTTTAAGAGATCTTTCTAAGTAGACTAAGATCTCTTAAATTGGATCTCAAAATTGATACAAAAGGAATCCTTTTCAGGTTCCTAATCATGATGATGGTGTTGACATGCTTGTGTGACAACTTAAAACTTTTTACGTATTTGGTACATTACCCATCTGATGTGAAAATAAATTAATATAAAAATATATCAATTTTGGAAAAAATACCTCATTTCAGGTAGAGATGATAATGCAATCCAACTTCATAGATTTTTTGAGAGAAAACAGGCACACAGCAGTCGAAGTTACTGATTTGATCTTGTTCAGGTCTGGAACAAGTCCTATCTTTTTTTTTTTTTGTCTGTTTTGTTTTTATTTGTTCTCAAATAGAATACAACTAGCATTGATTTAGACAAAACAACTAATTAAACCTAGATTAAAATGCAATTTTTCCTTCTCCTCTGGTCAAATAATTCTGTTTTCACTTATTTGTCTTCCTAGATCAAAGTATTTCTCACATCCTTTTGTGAGCACAATCAAATCCATGTAATTTAATGCTTCCTAAGTTTGCTTGTTGTTGCTTCATTATTGTTCATTAAGCAGGTGACATAAAGTCAGGTGTAAAAATAAAATTCCCCACAGTCCAAAACCAAAAGGCTTCAGCCAGAAAATTCTTCTGACATTAAATATCCTGATCTTTGCTCCCTTCTCACTTTCTCTCTCTCCTAGCACTTGGGTTTGTGAGGTGAATGCATATTACAACAAGGCTAACAGTCACATTCCATTCTCTTTGCAGCCTGAAGATGATTTGATAGACTCTGCTATTAGGCTATCTCTTGAACAGCATGTCTGAATGAGGGGACCTGTCAATCTTCCAAGCAGAGATGGCTGGAGGGTATGATGTCTGATCTCCAAGAAGCAAAAGCCTTTGTTTTGATCCTTGAAAGAAGAAAATCTGCAACCGCCTGCAAAGTAATCTTACCCGGGCACCTGGCAAATCCAGATATTGCAAAGAATTATTGTTCTGCAAAGCACAGAGAAAAGTAACATGATTTTGTCTTTTCATATTTGTCCTCAGAGACCCTGTAAAGACAGCGATTCAGAGTAATTTGTTAATTTGCCGCAAACAGTTCTAAAGCCACACTCTTTTGCTACACAAGTTCTAACTTCGATGATACCCTCTTGTTTTCAATAACTGGGTTTATTTGCAGGCACCAGATGAATGCAACAAGGAGTTAGTTTTACACATAGGAATTTGAAATCCAAATCAGGACAGTAGGCAGAACTAGACTTGCAGAAGACAATTCCTCTGCATTGACAGCTGCATGACCTTGAACAAATCATGTTTGCTCGCTGGGTTTCCATGGTCCCATTTGTAAGAGAATGCCCAGAGAAATTCATTCTTGTTATTATTTAAAACATAATCATAGATGGACAGAATTGCTTGTAAAATGTTGTTACTTTTCCAGACTCTAAAGTAAACGCACAAAGATTCTAATTCAGCAGCTCTAGAGTGAGGGGAGAAAATGTGTCAGTTTAGCAAGATTTCCAGGGAATTCTGTGCAGCAAATCCACAGGCTGGCATCTGAGAAATTTTTATGGGGTGGGCCCTTTATATTCTGGGTGAAATTCTTTCCTAAGATACAGTGGAAATGCATGTTAGAAATAGCACTTATATTTTCAAAAAGTTACTGATGCCCAAGAACCATTCCTAAGCATCATGTTACAATTGCATTATGTAGTATGTTTAAAACATTCCCCTAGTGACTCAATATTTTTTTCAATTTTTTTTATTAGTGAAACACCATGAGGTACAGTTGTAGATTTACAATTTTTTGTGCTTGGGTTTCGATTATGATCAGATGATCAGATACCCATCCCTCCACCAGTGCCCATTTTCCACCACCATGGATAATATCCCCCCCCACCCCCATCCCCCATCCCCCACTGCCTCTGTGGCAGGGCAATACCCTGTGTTCTCTCTCTCCTTTTGGGTGTTGTGGTCTGCAAAAGAGGCATTGAGTGGCAAACATGCTCAGTCCATAGTCTACTTTTGACATGCATCTCCCCTCCTGGGAGGATCCTCCAAACACCCTTTATTTGGTGCTCTCTTCTCTATCTGAACTGCCCTTTTCCCTAGAATACCCAGCTGGCCTCTAAGTTATGGAGTAATCCTCCTGGTGCTGATCTCAGCTATTCTTGGGTATTAATCTCATATTTTGTTACTTTATATCCCCCAGATGTATGCAATCTTTCTATGTCTATCCCTCTCTTTCTGACTCATTTCGCTTAGCATGATACTTTCCATGTTGTACCACTTGTATGTAAATTTCATGACTTCATCTTTTCTAACAGCTACATAGTACTCCATTGTGTAGATGTACCAAAGTTTCTTTAACCAGTCATCTGTTCTTGGGCATTCAGGTTTCTTCCAGTTTCTGGCTATTGTAAAGAGTGCTGCAATGAACAAACAAGTGCAGATGTCACTTCGACTATACATTTTTGCCTCTCTGGGATATATTCCCAGGAGTGGTATTGCTGGGTCAAATGGGAACTCAATTTCTAATTTTTTGAGAATCGTCCATACTGTTTTCCAGAAGGGCTGAACCAGTGGACATTCCCACCAACAGTGAAGGAGTGTCCCTTTCTCGCCACATCTGCGCCAGCATTGGTTGCTTTTGTTCTTTTGAATGTGGGCCATTCTCTGAGGGTGAGATGGTTTCTCATTGTGGTTTTGATCTGCATCTCCCTGATGATTAATGATGTAGAGCATTTTCTCATGTGCTTTTTTGCCATTCGGATTTCTTCTTTGAAAAAGTTTCTGTTCATTCCATTGCCCCATTTTTGGATGGGGTTGGATGTTTTCTTCTTGTGGAGTTTAACCAGTATTTTGTATATCCTGGATATCAACCCCTTGTCAGATGTGTATTTGGCGAATATCCTTTCCCATTCTGTAGTCTTTGTATTTTGGTCACTGTTTCTTTGGAGGTGCAGAAGCTTCTTAGTTTAAGATAGTCCCATTTATCTATCTCTGTTTTCACTTGCTCAGTCAGTGGCGTGGCATCTTTGAAGATACCATTAGCTTCAATGTCATGGAGGGTTTTGGCAACTTTGTCTTCAATGTACATTATGGTTTCTGGTCTGATGTTGAGGTCTTTAATCCATTTTGATCTTATTTTTGTACATGGTGTTAGGCAGAGTTCTGAGCCCGTTTTTTTGCATGTAGCCATCCAGTGATGCCAGCACAATTTGTTAAAGAGGCTTTCCTTACTCCACTTCACATTACTTGCACCTTTATCAAAGATTAGATGATCATATGATTGAGGGGAGATGTCAGTGTATTCAACCCTGTTCCCTTGATCTGCAGTTCTGCCTTTGTTCCAGTACCATGCTGTTTTGATTATTACTGCTTTGTAGTACAGTTTGAAGTTCGGGAGGTTGATTCCTCCCATTTTCTTTTTCCCAAGAATTGCTTTAGCTATTCGTGGGGGGTGACTCAATATTTTTTAGGTTTTGGGCCGCACCAGATTGTGCTCAGGGCTTCCTCCAGGCTCTGTGATCAGGGATAACTCCAGGCAGGGCTCGGCAACATGTCAGTGCTGGGGACTGGATGAAATTGGGTCCTCTGTGTACAAGGCACATGGCTTACCCACTGTTCTATTGTTAGGACGAGGATCATGATCTCCCTTTAACGACAAAGAGACTCCAGAGACTGCAAACAGCAAGCAAGGTTTATTGTAAGACTGGCTAGCCAGGGTCGAGCTGCCTACACAGACATGCAGGTCAGATAGGTTAGGCAAAACCATGAACTTCTTCAAAGGGGATCTTATATAATCCTTCACTGGCCATTACAGCAAAGCCCGCCGCATTTCATAGCCAATAGATTTGTAACAACATATACTTTCTTAACCAATCCATTTAAAAGTACATCACTCCTTAGCCTATAGATTTAAAAAATCAGCATTTGTGTACATAGGCATTGTGGCTAGTGGGTATCTTATAACTCAGACATCTGGTTATCTTCCATGTCCCGTGATTTACAGCTCAGGACACCAGCATTCCAGTGGAGGGGGATGAGGGAAGAGTTACTAGTGGAGGGGCAGATAAGGTAGAGTCAACAGAGGAGGCAAGATTTACATCCCATTTAGGGAGAGTCAACAAATGGAGACAGAATTTACATCTCAAGGCTTTACCAGAGAGGGGGCAAGATTTACATCTCAAGGCTTTACCAGGGAGGGGACAGGTAAGGAAGAGTTACTAATTAGCAGAGTTTAGCCCTGGAATTTCCCTCCAGGTCCCAAGGGACCTTACACTATCTCATCAAGTTCCTCTCAGTGATGTATAGTCCAGAAGTCCCGGCTCAATACGTTTTCTTGGATTTGAAGGACCAGTTAATGAGAGTCGGTCACATGCCCTATGTCTTTGATATTGTACACACTTTCTAGAAAGGTGCTTTGCCCTCAATTACGCATGGGTAGAAACTGAATTACTGAGGTTGAGGAACGTGCCATGGATTCAAGAATAAATGCAAGGAAGAGAGACTTGTAGCTATGATCATCTGCTTGGTAACATACTTTCTAGCACAACACACTATGTTTAATCGGTGTCTTGAATGAACATCAGAATTGGCTTAGCTAATAAAATGCACTAGAACTGTTAACGACTGGATTCCACGGGAAGTCAAAAGACCGCATGGCTGCCCACCTACCAGATGGTCAGACTTCTTCATCAAGATAATGAACGATCCGTTTGAGGCTCTTTGTGTTCCTAGAATGAACAGACGCCATTGGGCTACACTAGCACTCGACAGGGACAAATGGAAGCATTACTGGCGCCCGCTCGAGCAAACCGACGATTAATGGGAAGTCAAGTGATCAAGCGATCAAATGATCAATAAAATTGTAGGCTGATTTTCAGTTTTCAAATTCCTGGTATAATGGATAGAGTTTCCCTATGGGAACTAAATCATCTCTCCATCAGGAACTATCTTGGGTCAAATCTAACTGGCATAATTATAGAAATAAATCACAGCACATTTAGCTAAAGTCCTCTTCCCATGACACAGTGTCATTTAGTATTCATACATGATGCTTATTTTTGAAATCAATCTTTAATATTGCAATTAAGAAAATTTTTTAATTATTGGAGGCTGTGAGAAAGAGTAAATTATGCTGATTCTATTTTAGGAAGCATTTGATTTAGTCATTTTAACTATTTTCAACTGAAGGTCATCAGTGGCTTCGAGAAGAATCATCAATTAAGCATAAAAAATGTTAATTTTATTTTCCTGGAATAAATATTTCTAGTCAAAATTGTTATCATATAATCAGGTAGTAAAATAATATTGCCTCTGGACTAATTCTTTCATTGCCTTGGTAGGGAGTTCTGGATAACTTAACTTAACTTACCTCTCGGAAAGACTGGCAAGGGAGTTCTGGATGTAGAGCAAAATTTTCACATGTAGAGGACTGAAAAAATTAACATTTATTATAGCCCCTGCAAATATTCTAAAAACTGTGTTAAATATGTATCCTGGGATACATATTCTGGAGGGTTTCTGTTTTATCGTTCAGTTTTGTACTTGGTTTAGCCACTGATTTCAAATTATTGTGACCTTAAATATAAAGGACAACTTTCTGAGTATGATTATGAGACTCCAATAGAATTTTATCATAACACAATATTCTTCATAAATCTGCCTGAAATTAAGGATATGGCTACCATTACTTTTGTTTTGCTTTTTTTGTACATCTAATTCCTTGGAAACTGTAAATATTTGCTTCCATTTTAATTTCCTGACTCCCTACTCATTTTTTTATCTCATTTTTATTAAAAACACTGCGATTTACAAAGCTGTTCATTTTAAGTTGTCTCAGGCATTTAGTGTTCTAGCACCACCAGTGTGACCTTCTCACTACCAATGTCCCCATTTTCCCTCCATCCACAACCTGCGCCCTTAGGCACATAACAAATTTGCATTATGTTACGTATTGAACAAAACTTTAAGAAATGGCAAATAGAATGATAAGAAAATAAATCAGTAAGAGCCAATTTGTACTTGCTATATGATCTTAACCAATGGAAACAATAAAAATTAAACCCTTTAATACGGTCTGCACTGTAATACAAGTCCTCCTGTGGTTCATCCATTTGCTCTCGCAGACACCAGTAACATCTCCATTGTGAGACTTGTTACTGTGTTTGGCATATTGAATACATCACGGGTAGCTTGCCAGGCTTTGCTGTGCAGAGGAGATACTCTCGGTAGCTTGCCGGGCTCTCCGAGAGGGACAGAAGAATCAAACCCGGGTTGGATGTGTGCAAGGCAAATACCCTACCCTCTGTGCTGTCATTGTGGTTTGCAAACTTGTTCATGTCAATTTGTTATAGACACTCAATATTCCAACATCAATCCCACCACTATTGTCACCTTCTCCTACCATAGTCTCCAATTTTCCCAACCACCCCTCAAGCCTGCCTTCATAAAAACACAGTGATGTATTTTATATTACTTATAATCGACAAATTGCTAATGGAATAATCAAAGACTATTTCCTTAGAAGAAAATTAGTATAAATTGTTGTACCTCATCAAGAGACATTAAGTTTTTGTATGAGGGATTACTAAGTTTTTGTTACAGTTTAAGCATTCTGTGCTTCTATTTGGTTAGTCAAGATTGGTTGCCTTCTGTGTTACATTCCATCCAAATGGTGTGATGGATTATAACTGTTTTAGAGTTTGGAGATACCTCAGCTACATGCTCCAGAAAACCCAGTATTTTTAACTGGGTGAACAACTGGAGCTAAATTTTTAACTGGGCAGTGGCTTTGGGGTGTGGGCGTGACTGCATGGGTTTCCTGAAAAAAGGGAGGTGGGGGAGGTAGCCCATTCTGGCTCTGAGCAAGCCTGGAGCTTTCAGTCACAATGACCTGTGTACTCACACTTTCAGCAGGTTAATTTCTGAGTGTCACAGTAGACTACAGCTGGAAGCATGATGTTCCCTAATCATTTAAAAATTTTGAATCTGAATTAGTAGGTTCTTCATCTGAATCTACTATTGAGTCTTCTTATTCAACTTTTTCAGTGTCTGGACTTGCCTCAGACTACTGCTGGTTATTCTAACTCCAGACAGAAGCTAAAAGAACTAACTTAAACTTCATTTGGCATTTATTAGGAACTTGGAGACAGACTCTGAATAACCCAGAGCAGCAGAATTTAAGTAGAAATATTGAATGAACAGGGATATAATCGTGCTTGCACCAGTGCACTTGGTTTACAATGTCACTACTCCTCTAACACCATAAAACTGCCAAACACCCTCCACCACGGTCCTTATGTCATTTCACTGTATATCTTCCTTTATTTCACAAATGAATTAATTGTCAATGATTTCTAAAGAGGCTTCCAAAATGGTTTCAAAGCAGGCTTTATCAGGCTTCAGTGGTAAAAAAAAAAAAGAAAAGAAAAGAAAAGAAAAGAAAATGGCAATGTCTTATGACTACACGACTATATTGTTTCTATTTGTGATATATCAAGTCCTGTTTCACTAAAATTTTACTTTATCCCTATTTTCTATGTCTTTTCCTCAGGCCTAACATTCTACCCCTTAGAGGTGATGTGTTGCCCTATATCTCAAGCTGTGTACTTGAGGAATGAGGGTTGTAATCTTAGTTCTGCAAAATGTTCTTATTTATTGACTACACAAAACAGAAATGGAGTAAAAGTGAACTTGGGGTTATTGACTCTGTCAAAGCACTTTAAAGCACATATAATGTTCTCAGTTTTTCTAAGTTAATTAGCATTTTAAAAATTGCTTTGGCTAATCCAAAGAAGAACGGGAAAGAAAAAATCCTATTACAACTGTACTGGGAGGCCTCCCACACAGCATTCAGCGTCTCCAGGTATATTACCTGTGGCAATTCACCTACAGGCTGAATATTTCAATGCTCAGGCTGTAAGACTATATTGCAAGGGCCCAGGGGTACTTAGCAACCAGGAAGTGTCAGGTAACACACGTGCAGTCTCTGCATACCAGGCATATGCTATAACTCTTTGAGCTATGTGCCAGTCCTGAGAATGCATTTTGTTTTTCAGATCAGTTACATTCCATAGACAAATATATGTTTAACATTTAGTTTCAAACCAAAGACATAAATGGTTATTAGGGCATTTTGCTGAATTATTATGAATGTACATATTATACCACACATCCTACTATACAGAGGAATAAATTTCCAGGTATTATATAGAGTATAAGGGCTGAATAAGTCACCTCTTTTTAATTCTAGGATGTATAGTGTCACAACATAAACATCACTGTCAGAGCTACACCGTATCCAGTGGAAAGCGAAGGGAAACAAATCATTTTTATTGTTGTTGTTGTTTTTTGGGGGGGTCACACCCGGCAATGCACAGGGGTTACCCCTGGTTCATGCACACAGGAATTACTCCTAGTGGTGTTCAGGGGACTATATGGGATGCTGGGAATTGAACATGGGTCAGTTGTGAGCAAGGCAAATGCCCTATCTGCTGTGCTATAGCTCCAGCCCCTCAAGTACATCTTTTTTTTTTTTTTGGCTTTTTTGGGTCACACCCGGTAATGCATAGGAGTTACTCCTGGTTCATACACTCAGGAATCACTTCTGGCGGTGCTCAGGGGACCATATGGGATGCTGGAAATCGAACCTGGGTCTGCCATGTGCAAGGCAAACGCCCTACCCACTGTGCTATTGCTCCAGCCCCTCAAGTACATCTTTTTAATACAGAAGTTCAACTGGGTGAAAACAGTGATTCTTTATCTAATCTTTTTTTTTTTTTTTGCTTTTTGGGTCACACCCGGCGATGTGCAGGGGTTACTCCTGGCCCTTCACTCAGGAATTACTCCTGGCAGTGCTCGGGGGACCCTATGGGATGCTGGGAATCGAACCCCAGTCGGCCACGTGGAAGGCAAACACCCTACCCACTGTGCTATCGCTCCAGCCCCGATCTCATAAAATATAAAATTAAACAAAAGAAAATAGTATCCACCTTTCATTCAAAGAATGAAAATCTTCAGGAAAACTGTCAGTAACTCCTGCCTTATTCATTTCATCATCTAGGAGATTGTTTAATTTAGAAGCTCAGAAAGAAAACACAAATAATAATTGGAATCATACCTTCTATTAATACCTAGAACTGTATGTAAACTAAGTGTAAACTGTATGTAAACTAAGTATATCCTGTAAATCAATCAACTTTGAGATTATATATGTCTTAAAATGGTAAAACGTATCTAATATTGACTAAATCTGAAACTCTAGTATGGACTTTTACTTCTGTATCTTCTAGTAAAGAAATATATAAGACTTAGATGAGAGAAGTCAGGAACCCTGCCTTTTGTTGTTGACCCAATGAAGCGTCACTTCCGATCTGCTTCCATCAACCGATTTATTTTGTATATCATGGCAATCAATGGTATTTAGAGAAACTATTGCTCTTTACAAATGCTTTAAGTTTATTCTTTCAGAAAATACTTAGATCATGTTTGTATAAGTTCAAATATTCTATTATATTAATAATGAAATAATATTTATGCTACTTTCTCCTTGGTAATCTTTACCAGATTGATTTCCCTTTGGCTTCTTAATAAAAAGAAACAATAGGCTTTCTTTTAGGCTGTTCGCTTGAAAAAATGTTAATGCAGCTGAAAAGTTCAAGTAATTTTCAGAATTAATATAAATTATTATTGATATGAATAGATGATGGATGGATAAATGAAGAAAGAGCTAGTCATAAAATGCAAAAGTTACCAAAACAATGAAATTGTGTGTTCTGTAATGCCAAGGATTATTAGCTAATCAATAACCAGAGAGCTCACTAGATAACAAATCTGCTGGACCCTAGAGCTACTGAGACTTCTTGTCTCCAGAACCAGAAGAAATAAAGGTATGTAAGGTTTGTAAGCTACCCAAACACTGACAATTGTTATAGCACCAGATATTTAAAAATGCCCCCCACCCCCCTGCACACACGCACACGCACAAAGGCCAACAGGACTACAGCAATGGCTGCAGTGGAACAACATGCCTGCATCAGCCTGGGTTGAACTTGCTCGCCACAGAGATCTCCCTTGTGCTTTCAGAGATAGCTGCAGGAACTGAGCTTCACATACAACTCTCCCTCGCCATGTTTAAAATTCATTTTCTCTGTAAATCGTTTCAAAAACCTAAGGATATTGGTACTATTATTTTTACAGCTCTCTGAGAAGATGCTTAAGGAGCTGGAAGATCTTAATTAGATAGGGCAGACTTACACATAATAGTTGTAACCTTAAAACTCATTCTCTGATGCAGTGACTCATAGAGTCATACGTCAATCGAGAGTTTAGCAGAAATTACATATCTTATTTAAATATCCTAGTCTTGTTTTTTTTTTCATTTATTGAAAAAACATTTGTGTCTTTTATAATTGGTTTCTCTTGGCTGGAGATTTTGTTTACATTAAGTACAACTCAATCTTACTCCCACTTCTTTATGATATAGATAGATAATTACAGGAATAAGCACAAATATGTAACTGTGTAGACATAGCACATATATACCTATAATGCATATAAAATATATTTGTTTCTGGGAGAGGTGCATAAACAGTAATTTGGTGTACAGTACCCACCCTCAATTAACTATGTCTGGAGTAAAAATAACTCCAGATGCAAGATTACCAAAGAGTTTGATGCTTCACTCTCTCTCTCTCTCTCTCTCTCTCTCTCTCTCTCTCTCTCTCTCTCTCTCTCTCTCTCCTCATCTTGGCCTTCTCAACACAAAAGCTCTCTCCCGCCTTCCTTTTGCTTCCTTTCTCTCTTATGAAAGATGAGAAAGCTTGAGATAAAGGGAGTCAAATACATTAGAAAGCAATTTCCAGCTAAAATTCTTCATTGAAAAAGACACTCCTAAAGAAAATCTCTGATAACGTCTTTATGATTTTATGATTTCGGTGCTTTCTACTGCAATGTCCATCTCAGACCAGGACAAGAGAGTTTTCGATTTCCAAATTAAATATTCACTTGAGCGATAGCACAGTGGTAGGGTGTTTGCCTTGCGTGCAGCCAGCCCGGCCGAGCCGGGTTCGATTTCTCCCTCCCCTCTTGGAGAGCCCAGCAAACTACCAAGAGTATCTTGCCTGCACAGCAAAGCCTGGCAAGCTACCCGTGACGTATCAAATATGCCAAACACAGTAACAACAAGTCTCAAAAAAAAAATGGAGAAGTTACTGGACCCGCTTGAGCAAAATTGATGAACAACAGGAGAACAGTGTTTGTTTGTTTGTTTGTTTGTTTGTTGTATCAAGTTAGGTACTTTGTCATGCTTTCTGAAACTTGTTGGCTTTGTTATTTTGTTAGTTTCATCTACTCTGTGATGCAGTTCCCTTAAGGGGCAGCTTAGATGACCTTAAGAAAAGTGGTTTCTATTAGAAGACAAGCTGAGGAGTCTCTTAGCTGTTTTCTTTCTGGGTGGTGACTTTTGCTAAGTCTCTCTCCCAGGAGCATAGTAAGCAACCATCGGCTCAACCAAACCAAGGAAAAACAGCCTACCGTGCTAATCCTCCTTTCCTTCTGCTACGAGGTAGAAAAGGCCCAGCAAGTTTCTACCCACTTTCTTTATGTTTCAGATATTAGGGTATCTCTGTGGAGTCACTAAACCACCCAACCTTTCACAATGAGAAACACTCTCCCCACCAACTGCTTCATTGCCTTTTTCGCGGTCTAAATTTCCAGGGACAACATCGCAGCCATTCTGAGTCATCTTTGTCAGAACTTCCCTGCTGAGCTCAGTGTCCTCTGTCTGCATTCCGGGGCTGGAAGCGTCCCGTGTCAACCCCATCACTCACCTGTCCTCTAACCTGGCCTCATGATCCTCATCATCAGTTTAAAGGGTGTCTGACTCTCCAACCTCCATCACTGCTGGACTGCTTATGACTTCACCAGGCATGTCACTGAAGTCAGGTGACTGCTCTTCTCCAAAGTTCCACATTTCACAGGAAACACTGATCTATCTCCACGAGTTTAAATTCTTGGACTTTTTAGCCTTTTGAGCTTGCAAATGCTCAGTGTCACAGAGACGTAGGTGATGGCTCAGGAACTCTTTGTTCCGGGTATTTGGATTAGTCTCTCCTTCCACTGAAACTGTTCCCACTAATAATGACACGGAGTACTGTGTTTGCTCTGTGAATGCAAAATCTCCACATCACCCACCATGGCCCAGTTGAGATCAGCATCGTGAGGAGGCCGGTCCCACTTTGATTGGCATCAGGACTTAGTTGAGTAATTCAAACCACAGCCCTTATCTATTTGCTCAGGCTTTGTGCCTTCTTATCAGGAGTGTCAGGAGAATGAGAGTCTTTTGCATAAATCCTTCTTTTTGTTTCACCTGATTGCAGCTCATACCTCCTACCTGAACTCTGTCAGTTTTCCAGTCTGCCTGTCCTTTTCTGCCATCAGTGGGATTATGCAGCACACAGAACAATAATGTGATATTTTGTCAGCTTTTCTATTTTGTTCAGGAAGATTACCCAGCGCTTTCTACTTGAAAAATTCTTGATGTGTGGGACTGCTCATCTTTCCCATAACATACTTCATAGTACAGTGCTCTGCGAGGATGTCATCGGCTCCGACTAGACAATGAGTCGTTCGGCATTTTTTATGTTTCAAATGTATAAACTTCCTTCCCAGACATCCTACAATTAGAAAACGTTTTTATTTTTTCTGAGAACATTTACATGCGCTATTTTTTTCCTGTTCATTGCATCATCCCCTGAGCTTCTAAGACCTAGCAGATGGTGTTAGAGTGATCTCTGATAGATGTGAAAACTCTAATTCCGAGGTTAGACATGTCAAAGTCATTGCTCTCTTACCAAGAGGCTGGAAAGAGTACATCGGTGTTTTAATAGGAGCAAAACAATTGTTCAAGTGTATCTCATTCCATAGTGATCAGATGCATGATACACATAAATTTCACTTTTAGAATAATTTTTCATTACTATGCGCTTGTCTTCAACAAACAGACTTATCACCAACCATGTGCCAAGGATCTTAGACAAGTAGGTAAAATAGAACACGCTGATAACCTAGGATGAAAAACAAAATTACTGTTTGCAAAGAGCCAGAAGAGGGGAAACAAAAGAGAGAAATCATTCGTGAATTAATCTTAAATTATTTATAAAATAAGTTTTTTTCAGCAAGGAAAAGTTATTTTTATTGAAAGAAATTCACTTATAGAAATGTGAAAAGAATAAGAGACATATGTTCAAGAGATAATTTATTAGTGTTTCAATTATAAGCTTTTTACCACTGGATACTTGAGTTGTCTCCAATTTTTTTTGTTTTTTGTTTTTGATCTTTGTGCCACTGGAGGATAACATCCTTTATTTGTCCTTCCTGCATAGCCTCAGGTAGTTGAGGCTTATTGGGTTACTCTCATCACAGTGCTCCCATTCCTTTGTGTTTATTTGTAACTTCTTTCTTTGTGCTCTGTTGACTTGTAAATATTGTTTTTTCTCTTCTCTTTAAGGATCTTTGCATAGTTTATTCAGTGCAATGTCCTTTTGGTAAGGACACAGGAAGACAGTAAATGTTATGCTTTTGTTTAATGACTTACTGCTTACTGTTTATTATTTATTGGGAGTTTATTGACTCTCATTGATATTTTCCTCCTGGGCATCTGTTCTCTAGACCTAAGCCTCAGCTGCCCTTACTTCCTAGCACCCCCAAAAGCAGGGGCCAACAAGGTACTGGATGGACCAAGGGCAAGCAGTAAGCTATTTGCTACCCTGGCGAGATGGGCCTGGTCAAAGTGTCTAATGCTTAACTATAAGTTAAGAACTTGGTCATGAACAAATGCTAGCATGAACCAAAAAGTAATAACTAGATTCAGACCCTGCTAGGGTTAGGAATAATTAATCTGGCCTGAGCACTGTAGTTTGAGTCTGTGGCAAGATGTTCCCAGGATAGCTGCCCTGCACGTCTCAATGTTATCTCTTACTGTGTCCATACAAAAATAACTAGTATTGCTATGTTGATAGTTATTGGACTGAGGAAAGGAGAAAAACACCTTAGGAGGTATTTAGCCCTTTGACAGTCAGGAAGGGCTTTGGAATCCCCCTAGGTGGTGTTTCTATGTTAAGCCTGGCAGTTAGGAAGTGCTTTCTTATGTTGATTTGGCTACCTGACTGGGAGCACTTCGACCCAGAGTGCTGGGTAGTGGAGGAGAGATGAGAGAGAAAACAGGGCAGCAAGATGGAGCACGGAGAGACTAGGAAGGGGGACAGAGGAAGAAGGATGTAGAAGAATACAGGAGCAGGCACGTGGAGAGAGAAAGCCCAGGCTGTGATATGGAGCACCGAGAGATAAACAGGAGAGACAGAAGGAGCCAGGAACGAGGGGTAGAGTGAGACTAGAATGGGGGGCTCAGAGAGACTGGGGCAGACGCGTGGGGAGAATGGAATAAACGGCATCTGATCAATCAACCGACTTGGCCCTCGTTTCCTCCTCTGTCTGTCCTAGGACCCAGGACACCCCGGTGGGAGAGTGGCCTGGGACCACCCCAAACCCTGGAGTTGAGGAGGAGAGTCACTGAGGCCTCTCCCTGGCCGTCCCCGGAGATTTGTACAGGTCACATCTAGTATTGCCGAAGGTCTACTCCTGCTGGTAACTAGCGGTCACTCCTAGAGGAGCTCAGGGCACACTGAGAGGCCAGGAATCAAACCACGTTCTCCTGCAGGCAAAGCATCCACTCTACCCTTTGAACCGTATATCTGGATTGCCAATTTTTATTCCTACAATGAATGTTTTGGTTCATTTTCATCATATTTTTTACTTACCAAAACAATACCTGTTCTATTTTTCATACAAAATACAGGAATCCATTCTTACCTTTTTTTCTTTCTTTCGGTTTTTGGGCCACACCAGCAGTGCTCAAGACTTAGTCCTGGCTCTGAAATCAGGGGTCATTCCTGGCACGGCTCAAAGGCCATATGGCTGCTGGGATCAAACTCAGATCAGCCATCACAAAATCACAAATCACAAATCATCCTGTTAATCATCGATTGCCTCGAGCAGGCCCCAGTAATGTCTCCTTCATCCTAGCCCTGAGATTATATTCAAGGCTCTTTAGGAGAATGAGACCCATCATTTTTTACTGGTATTTGGCATATTGGGTACGACACAGGGAGTTTGCCAGACTCTGCCGTGTGGGCAGGCTACATTCGGTAGCCTGCCAGTTTGTCCAAAGTAGGAATGAGATAATAAGATGTCATAATAGGATGTCGCGAGGCTGCGAATACATTCGCGGCCGCGCGGTTTCGAGAGCTGGTTTTTATAGTCTCTGAGTCTTGGCCATTGATGTGATTACACGGCGCCAGGGGGGCAGTTGGTGGGTGTGATCCCCACCTACTGGAATTTGGAGGATCTGGGTGGAGGATGCTCGACTCCAATCCAAGCAGGCTTGGAGATCTCGGCCCCCAGAACCCACGTGACTTTGTCCCTCTGTCAGTACCTTCAGGTGTGCGGAGAGTGGTCTCAGCATGGTGGTGGCTGGTCCTGGAGGTTTTTGGCTGCCGGATCCCTGGTCGGGGCGTGGAGGAAAGCTCAACCCGCTCCCCTCCAAGGGGCTGCGGCGGCGAGGACAGTCAGGCGTGGGGGCAGGAAACTGCACTGTTCTTCTTCCGGGAGCTGGTTTTTATAGTCTCTGAGTCTTGGCCGTTGATGGGATTACACGGCGCCAGGGGGCCAGGTGGTGGGTGTGACCCCCGCCTACTGAAATTTGGAGGATCTGGGTGGAGGATGCTCGGCCCAAATCTGAGTAGGCAGATCAGCCATGTGCAAGGCAAATGCCAGTCCACTAATCTGTTGCTTCAGGCCCTCCATTCTCTCCTTAGAGTTGCATTTCACGCTGGTCAGAATTTTCCCCAGTCTTCTCTGTGTGGAGTGACGTCTCTACCTGGGTTCTGGGTTCCTGATTTATCAGTAGCAGTAGATTGGCTTTTAAAATATTTTTTAAAAATCTGTGAAATATATTCAGAGCAAATACCTTTCTTCTTATTTGATAGCATTTTTTTCTTTCTCTCTTCCTTTAAGCACTCTTTGTGATAACTACTGACATTACCACCTGTCCATATCAACTTAATCAAGTTTCAGCCCCATGCAATGTGATTCATTCCGAAGATTCTGGAAGTGTCTCATTTCTCTTCATGCACAGCCAAGTCCCAGGAAATGAGCTGGCAAAGACAAGATTCTTACTAATAGGCAAGGAGCTTATAAGGCAGAGGAATTCACACATAAATGTGTGTTTCACTCCCATATGACTTTTAAAATACTTCTAGAATGCTGATATGATATGAAGGGTGTAAATGTGAGATATTTTCAGGAAATATCAGAAAGTCTGATACAGAGGTTTGCAGTGAGTAGAATGGGGTAATGCTATCCACAAAGGCGAAACACTTTTGCATACACAGAACCTAAACAAATAACTAGAGTAATTCTGGAGTAGAAGGCCTCTCCTGAAACATCAACTAGAAATCATAGGAGATTTAAAAAAAATTCATTCTAGAAGTAACTTGGGTTCTTATTTGTAAAATAATAAATGGAAGTATTACTCAGGAGAAGATAAAGTCACTGTAAATTTGTTCATAACTTCCTTTCTTTTCTTATCTGAATCAAAGATAATATATATATATATATGTATATATATGTATATATGTATATAGGTTTGGGACCGCAACCAGCAAAGCTCAGGGCTCTGCACTCGGGGATCATTTCTGGTGGATTTAGAGGACCATATGGGATTCTGAATACCATACCTGGGTCAGCCACTTTCCAGGCAAAGGCTCAAGTCACTTTACTATTCAAGTCACTTTACTATCACTCTGGACTAAGTTAGCCCTAATCTAAGTCCTTGTGTCCTATATGACTTCTGAACCAACTCATACATCCTTTTTGCAGATATTCGATTCATATCTGATTGGCTACCAAGTTCTTAACAAATGATGATAATGATGATGATGAATGGAAGAGTGCTTAAAAAACCCTTCCACTAGAAATCTACAAAGGAAATAATAAATCAAATTGTACAATATTTGATTGCACAAAGACCAATATTTATCATTAAGTATTGTGATAACCTATCAGCAACCTCCTGCATCAAACCTGTAATAAAACATTAGAAAATAATGTCGTAATGACTATACTTTTTGAAAGCTTTCACAAATAATAAAAATATGCTTCCTCTCTAGAAACATTTCTCTCCACAATGGTTAAAATAAGAAAGTTTTAGGCAATAAGGAATAAATCTCCAGTTAGCTAGAATGCTTAGCTTTCTGCCAAAGGTTTTGAAAAGCAGAGCTTTATTCAGTGGGAATTAATCTGAATAACAATAAAATAATAACCTGCCACAGATAAGAAATGAAAAGATCTTTGAATGAAATATATAAGAAATATCTCTAGAACTTGACAAAAACATCAATGTGATGGAAAATGGACAGATATGACCATCTTTACCAAAATATTAAAATATAGCAAAGATTTGGAGATCTTAATAAGAAGGATCAATTTGATAACAGGTTATGATTGTAGGTGCCTTTTCGAGATTCACAGTAAATAAATATATTGTTCATTTAAGACATGAGAAGAAGCTGCTCCTAGGTGCTTCTAGGTAAGGAGGATGAAATAGAACAGTTCGGAAGCATTTTGGAACTGTACAGTTTAATATTTCAGTGCTTGGGAATGAGAAGCAATGAAATGTTTTGTTCACTAGGAAAATGATATAATGAAAATAAGTACTACCAGAGCTGAGTGTGGCAACACGACGTATGATTGAGGGGAATTTAATCAGAATGAAATGTCGGGGAAAAGAAATTGCAAGGAGAAGGCTATTAATAATGCTGTTCCTAGTAGTCCACACATGAAGCTGACATCTCCAGTAGAAACAGAAAGCATGCGTCCTTGGTAACCCCTAGGATGTAACCCACTCATTTGGAAGATGAGCACTCTCTAAGAACGAAAGGCGGATTATTACTTGTTCAAGGTCGCGCTCCTGGTTCATTAAAGTGGAACTAGCATCCTGGTTCTCAGCCCAAGGATACATTCCATCCTTATGTCTACCTAAATTATGTTCTCTTAATTTCTGAAAAGCATTAGCCTCCAACAGCTAGGCTGCTTGCCAAGAAACTGAGATTTCCTTCCTTGTGAACCACCCAGAATTGTTTTCTTATTGTCACTTAACCTGGCTGGGCCTTTTCTTACACTTCTTCAATGAATATGCTGAGAAAATCTCTGCCAGATAATATTTGTTTAGCGGCAATGTCGCATTTCTAAGAATGAGGCCATGCAACTGTGTCTTGCCAATAGAGTCTGTCATAAAGTACGCAAGCAAGCCAGCCAAGGTTCATCATGTTGTGATGGATTCTGGCAAAAATATCATGAAAGGAAATGTGCATTATTTACCCAAATGTGATTTTCCTATATAGAATTTCAATTTAGTCTCAACGGAAGCTCAGATCTCCATCAAGCCAGGAGCACATTATTACTAGAAGAAACTTAGACGCAGAATATAAATAGCTAACACAAACAAGAAGGGATTGTCTATAGAATATTGCCCACCTCTTATCATTCGGTAATGTTTATAATCCATTTTCTTCTCCCTTATACTTCTCTGTCCAGATAAGGTAAAGCTGAATCTCCAATGACCCTTATTTATGAATGCTCAAGTCTCTCTTTTTCTTTCCCAAGTTGACATATCTTTAGTCTGGTATTTGACAGAGCCAACTCATTTTTATTATCTTATCAATTTATTCACCTTTTCATTCGGATCAGGTTGCGTGAACAAATAGTATTTTCCCCTTTTATTGGCGTTTTGTTGTTGGGAGGTGGAGGTGGCCAGGTGCTAGTTCTGGCTCTGTGCCTAGGAGTGAGTTCAAGTGATATTTGGGGGCACACTTGAGGGTCCAAGAATTCAAGCCAGGTTGCAGCTCACTTGACTTCATGCAAGGCCAGTGCTTTATCTCTTGCACTGTTTCTCCTGCTCCAAAACACATTTTTCTTGAGGCTCTGTTTTCTGTTTCCCTTGAGATTAGATCCATTTATTTCTAAGTTCCTTTCCTTGGGTTCCCTGCTGGATTATATCTGGTTATGTTTATGTTTCCATGCGGGGGTCCTATTGGCTTTGGGCTGGTTTTGCATCTCCGAATTCCCAAGGTCACTATGCAGACTAAATGTTGTTTGGGTTTTCTTTTTCTTTCTTCCTTTTTTTTTTTGTATCCGCAAGACAATCCTCAAATAAAGTGCAATTCTGCTCAGCTAAAAGGGGTCACCAAGACGGACTTCAGTAGCCTTTTCTCTGTTCTCTTAAAGTCATGTTTCCTCCCTGGTGCTGTGTTTCTTTAATAGAGTTTTCAATTTCCTTTATGTTTCTGTCTTTCTGAGATCCCAAACCAGGGAGCAGCAAATAAACAAAAAGAAAGATACTTACTAAAGTAAGACCAGTACACTGCCATTAGTATCGATTCCTGCCGTGTGTTTTATGTCTTCACCTTTATATTTTTGCCACCCTTGTGGATTTGGTGGTGAATTATCTTGAAAAGTTCAATACAAGGAACAAGAAGTCTTGACAGATAGAGCCAAGCAATATAGAATCTCAGAGAGGGCAGAATTAAGAGACAAGTCATTTGTGGTGGTGGAATCATCTGTCAGCAGATCTAGAGCCCTGGGCACCAATCTGGGGGTTGGAAATAAAAGGGTAAGATCTGAAATCCTACCACAGATGTTCTACCATCGACATTCAGACATACCCACAGTAATTGCACAGAAGAGAACAGAAATCCAGTCACCAGAAAGAGATTGTCAGTAATAATGGCTCTGGTAGACTGTTTGAATCTCTTAGGTAGGAATTCAGGTCAAGTATGGCAGTGATTCGCATCCATAGAGAAACACTATATGAGAAATGGATACTTGGTTGCTCTTTTCTGGAGATCAGTCTTGACCCAGAGCCTGGGTCCAGTCTAAGACTTCATAGGGGAGGAGGAATTTTATCATTGAAAAAGAGAGGAAACTGACTTCCTTGGGTAGAACTAGAAAAATATTTTAAATTTAATAAGGTTCACGAATCACAAATCACGACCATCCTGTTATTCGTTGATTGCCTCGAGCAGGCCCCAGTAAAGTCTCCTTCATCCTCGCCCTGAGATTTTTAAGAAAGTGCTATATTCAAGGATCTTTAGGAGAATGAGACCCATCATTGTTACTGGTATTTGGCATATCGGGTATGCCACGGGGAGTTTGCCAGACTCTGCCATGTGGGCAGGTTACATTCAGTAGCTTGCCAGCTTGTCCAAAGTAGGAATGAGATAATAAGATGTCATAATAAGATGTCTTTCCTTTATTTCTTACTCTCAGTAGCTTGCCAGGCTCTCCGAGAGGGGCGGAGGAATCGAACTCCGGTCGGCCATGTTGGCCGCTTGTAAGGCAAACGGCCTACCGCTGTGCTATCACTATGGGCTGGAGCGATAGCACAGCGGTAGGGCGTTTGCCTTACAAGTGGCCAACATGGCCGACCGGAGTTCCATTCCTCCGCCCCTCTCGGAGAGCCCGGCAAGCTACCGAGAGTATTCGATATGCCAGACACAGTAACAACAAAGTCTCCAATGGAGACGTTACTGGGCCTGCTCGAGCAAATCGACGATCAACGGGAGGGCCTTTACCTTTACCTTAATAAGATGTCTTATTATGACCGCATTCGCGGCCGCGCAGTTCCGGGAGCTGGGTTTTATAGTCTCTGAGTCTTGGCCGCTGATGGGATTACACGGCGCCAGGGGGCCAGTTGGTGGGTGTGACCCCTGCCTACTGGAATTCGGAGGATCTGGGTGGAGGATGCTCAGCCCCAATCCGAGTAGAGATCTCCTGATAAGATTAAAGCAAAATAAAGGTGAAGTGATGAATTTCAAGTGGTAGAGCATATACTTGGTATGTGTGAGGCATTGGGTCTCATCCCAGCACCTCAAGCATTTGGTTCCATCCCCATGGTTAATTGAAAATGTGGAAAACACTAAACATGGGAAATTCTAGATATATTATTGATAAAAATCAGTCATGTTCAATTACTTTTCTGTTTTTCAAAAAATGTTTGTGCTTTGTGGATACAACGTGATTTCCTTTCAACTTAATAGTTCTTTAAGAGTTGTCCCATATGGAACCCTGTGATCATAGCCAGTGTTGGGACACTCCATGTGGACTTGTGAATTATCTGGAGCCCTAATCTGGGGATAGAGCCCTCCGGTCTATGAAGATCCCGTCACGAGAAACTGAGGACTGAGGCAAACAGCTTTAGACTGTGGTTATTCCCACACACCGGGATTTGCCACCACAATATTCCTTCTCTTCAGGCAGGACTTCAACCATGGGAGCCTCATACTTTTCCGCAATAAACGGAAAGATGTGATTGTCCCTGTAAGGCTGCATGAGAGCAAGTAAGACTCATTCGTTCATTCATTCATTCATCATCCTGTTATTCGTCGATTGCCTCGAGCAGGCCCCAGTAACGTCTCTTTCATTCTAGCCCTGAGATTATATTCAAGGCTCTTTAGGAAAATGAGACCCATCATTGTTACTGGTATTTGGCATATTTGGTATGCCACGGGGAGTTTGCCAGACTCTGCCCTGTGGGCAGGCTACATTGATAGCCTGCAAGTTTGTCCAAAGTAGGAATGAGATAAGATGTCATAAAAAGATGTCCTGATAAGACACCTGACCCCCTGGCACCGTGTAATCCCATCAGCGGTCAAGACTCAGAAACTATAAAATCCAGCTCCCGGACAAGACCAGTGCAGTCTCCTGCCCCCGCGCCTGGGTGTTCCTTCCCGGAGTCCCTTGGAGGGGAGTGGGTTGAGCTTTCCTCCCCGCCCCGACCAGGGCTACAGCAGCCGGAGACCTCCAGGACCAGCCACCACCATGCTGAGACCACTCTCTGCACACATGAAGGTACTGGCAGAGGGACAAAGCCACGCGGGTTCCGGGGCCGAGATCTCCAAGCCTACTCGAATTGGAGTCGAGCATCCTCCACCCAGATCCTCCAAATTCCAGTAGGCGGGGGTCACACCCACCACCTGGCCCCCTGGCGCCGTGTAATCCCATCAGCGGCCAAGACTCAGAGACTATAAAATCCAGATCCCGGAACCGCGCGGCCGCGAATGAAATTGAAATCTGTATAAGTAAGACTCAGGCCTGGAATAAACAAGACACCAAATCCAGAGCGGCTTCCTTTGTGTCCTCCTATGCTATGTTTTTACGAGACACATTAAATGATGTTGGAACTGTGCTCTCCTTCCAAAGGACAGATGTGGCTGAGTTTGAAACTGTGAGTCTTCCTGGGAAGTCCCAAATAGAAACTGTGGCCAGCCTGATGCAATGACTCTGCTACTAAAAACCCCATTCCCAGCCCCTCCTTGATCAAATCTAATTGCTCTCAGGCTTTCCTCTGTGTTCTCTGAGGGAGAATGCTCCTGGGGGTGACTGGGTGTATATTGTCGATAGATCCCCTTCCTGACAGACCCTCCATTCCTTGTCTGTCAGGGATGAAGCCCCTGACTCAGCATGATCAGAGGTCTTGTTCTCGGTGGCTCTCTATGTTAGGTCTTGTACATTGATTCAATGCCACGTTTAAATCTGCTGAATCATTACCAGTAGCCTGGCAGTGTGTTCGACTCTGAGGAAATAATGGTAATGAAAACAAGCAGAGTTCTAACCCCAACAAGAATTCTGGCTTTTCGCGACTAAGTGAGGGGAACTGTCACAGCCTCCAGCCACAAAGCTCAGCTGTGCGGTTTTTGCCATTTTAAAAATAGAACAGTCAGGATGGAACCAGAATAGATCAATTCTCCACCTCAGCTCCCTTGTCTCATCAATGACACCTAGCCAGGTATGTCCTCCCTATATCCCTACCCCCAAGAGGCTTTAATTCTCATTTTCTTTAGCTGACCCTTCCATATTCCATTTTGATTCCACATTTCAGTTAGGATTGAAAGAAGAAAAACAAAGCAAGGGAATGAGTGGATGAAAGCAATACATTTTGAGAGACACGCATCCTTTCAATTGAACTCTCATTGGTCAGTGGGTGTCTTGTAGCCACCTTGCTGCACAGGAAGCTGGGGACAGAGTGAATACCCAGCCTGGACTATGGCAGAGCAAGCTCTGTTTTGTTAATAAGACATGAAGCGATAGCACAGCGGTAGGGCGTTTGCCTTGCACGCAGCCAACATGGCACACCTGAGTTCAATTGCTCTGCCCCTCTTGGAGAGCCTGGCAAGCTACCGAGAGTATCTCGCCCACATGGCAGAGCCTGGCAAGCTACCCATGATGTATTCTATATGCCAAATACAGTAACAACAAAGTCTCCAATGGAGACGTTACTGGGCCTGCTCGAGAAAATTGATGAACAACGGGAGGACAGTGACAGTGACAGATACCAGATATGCCCTCTGTAGTGTCTTCTGATCCCACCTCACCTCTGAGAAGATTGGAGCTATCAGAAGTATATGTTCAGGGGCCTGGAGTGATAGTACAGTGGGTAGGACGTTTGCCTGGCATGTGGGTGACCCGAGTTCAATCCCCAGCATTCCATATAGTCCCCCAAGCAGCACTAGGAGTAATTCCTGAGTGTAAAGCCAAGGAATAACCCCTGCACATTGCTGGATGTGACCCTAAAAGAAAAAAAAAAAGAAGAAGAAGTAGTTGTGTAGAGCCAATGAAACAACTCTCTGTGTCAATTAACACTTAACCAGTGATTGGGTATATGAATTCTGGAATCTAACTCTAGGTTTCAAACTCTGGCTCCGCCACTTCCTAGCTCTGGGACTGAGGAACGTATATTTAACAAAACTACAGCTTTCCTTGTTCATTTTTAGGGTTACTATGAGTCCCTTGTCTGACTGTGTTGTTCTGAAAATTTTTTAGGTGGTTGTAGATTGACCATTAAAACATGGAACCGGACTCATAAACCCTTACTTATTAGCTTAACTTGGTGTAAATCAAGCAATCCTGTCTTGCTTAGTTTTCTGACTCATATTTCCCTCCTGGACAAAAATGGAGCATTGCTCTGACGGTTAATTCTGGTTGACTTATCAGCTCTGATTCCATTGTACTTGAATCCACTTAATCCTCTGGCATACATCTGTTTCGTGTGAATGGGATAACAGTGCTCTTGAGGAAACCAGATCAATCTAAACTTCATAAGATCCCTGCACCTGCAGAAGTGAAAAATATTTCCCTCTGGGTGGGAGCGACCTCTAAGGTGTGGCATTTTACATAGCAATTACAATGATGGACAAATTGTTCTGCATTTACTTCTGTTTTGGGAGTGGACCACACCCATCTATGTTCAGGGCTGACCACTAGTTCTGCACGCAGGGATCACTCCTGTTGAGTCTCAGGGAAACCATATGGTACTGGAGAAGGAATCCAGTTTGTCTGCCAGCCAGAAACAATGTCTCACCTGCTGTACTTTTTCTTCAGCCTGATAACTTTAGTCTTTCCACACTCAGAAACCCATATTCTGGCCTAATTAATAAAACATACTATGGAGTATTAGTTTGCACTTTCTTTGAAATATTCAAGACCAAAGACTCACAATAAATAAGAGGGTCAGTCCCACGATTCTGAGTCTTATTCTACTGTGACTCTCTGCTGGGTAATATACACTTGATTCTTGCTCCATAAACTTTCCTCAGAGATGCAAAAGACCCATAAAAACATTGAACTGGCAGCCACATTACCATCATCAAACTTGCAACTATTTCTTTATTGAATTACATTTCGTCACAATAAACCTACGTTGAGTTCAATTTTCTAGTACCAAGTGAATGCTACCAGGCACACCAGAGAAATGTGTACTATTTTTTTTTCACTTTGGAGAAAAGATAAAGCTATTGGAAATTTTAATTGCTTAAGTTCCTCTTGCTCTGAAAAAAATCTGTTATGAATTCCTAGGCAAAAATCAACACTTGCCACTTGTAAATTAATATAGAATTTGAATGTGATCCAGTGGTTCTTATGTCTGTCTGTCTGTCTATCCCTCTCTCTTTCTCTCTCTCTCTCTCTGACATACACACACACACACACACACACACACACACACAAACACTGCCACCACCACTACTACTACACTCAACATAGATTCGAGTAAGCAATATTTATCGGGTAATCAATACGTATTGGGTATTTCTCTGTTTTTTTTTTAATTGCTTGTCCCTTCCGCTCCTATTTAGACATCTGTATCAGGGAGTGATTGTCATAAGATAACCAGCTACAAAATGCAGTTGAGTCAAATAAATCCTACTTCTTAGACATCAGAAGGTTGTTGGTCTTTGACAAGTGCACATGTTGATCTGCTATTATTTGCATATGCGGTGGGGTTAGGTACTCTGCTTACCTTATGCCACTCCAGGTGACCCTATGTGGGGAGTTTTGCACCATAACTACCTAAGTCTCCTCCTGCGATGCAAAAACTGGACTGCATTTGTTTTCCTTAAAATTTCTCTTAGAATTGGCAGACCTACTCAAATCCTAGCTGGAGCAGTTAGGGACTGAGTATCAGGAAGCCTGTCCCACTCTACATATGGCCAAAGCAAGTTACGCTGTTGAAAAGGAACTCCAGAGAGAAAAATGGACCCTATATTTTTTTTCAGGGAGAATAAATTCAAATAATGTGTCATATATCTCGATTGTTTCCTTCTGGTGTTATAACAAATTGGTACAAAATTAGATATTAGACTCACAAACATATCTTCCTTTACAGTGCATTGGAGTCAAAATTCCAAAGATCAGCTAGGTTGTAATGAATTTAGAATATTGGTAATGGTATTGGTATTCTTTCTGGAAACCAAGATAAGAATCTTCTTGCTTTTTCCAGCTTCTGGGGCTGCGTTCGTTGCATTTCTTGGCTTGTGGCTCTTCTTTCATCTGTTCGTCCATCATCAAAGCATCTTCTTTGGAGATCACATGGCTTCTTCTTAGTCAAATCTTCCTTCACTTCCTCTGGCACCAGTGGAAGGTTTGGACAGGGTTTTGGAAGAATAAATACTGGAGTCATGACGAATCATACACACACCCACTCGCTGAGAGCGCCCAAACATCCTCATGTCTCTAAATGCTTCTGAGAAAGGCAATGCTAGCCTCCAGCTTCAGTTTTTAGCACATCAAGAGTGGAAAAGGGGAGAAACCCAGCAGAGTCTCCCATCCCCATTCCACAGCTTTGCGGCATGCATATTCCAATGGGGAGGCAAGAATCAGAGAAGATATCAGACCGGTGTGGGTCTTTGACCTGGGAGAAACTCAGAGGGCTCAGAATGTAACTGTCAGACAATGATTGTTTCACTCATAAAACCCATAGAATGGATGTATTTTAAACACAGGACAGAGGGGATAACAGAACGTCCTGACTTCAGGGAGTCATCTTTATGATTTTCCATAGGGAACCACCACGGAACAGAGCCCAGGCCCGGAAGGGCGTCTTGGATCCAGAGGGACTCAGGCTGGCTCTGATGGGTCTGGTGGTCCTTCCTCTTCCTCATGGCACTGAGTCTCACAAGGATCATCATATTTTAATTTTTTATTGAATCACCATGAAATAGTTACAAAGGTTTCGTGTTTGAGTTTCAGTCATACAATGATCAAACACCCACCCCTCCACCAGTGTACATTTTCCACCACCAATGTCCCCAGTATCTCCCTTCATCCCACCCCTCTCCATGCCTCTATGCAGACAATTTCCCTCTCACTCTCTCTACTTTTGGACATTGTGGTTTGCAATACAGAAACTGAGAGGTTATGATGTTTGGTCCTTTGTCTACTTCCAGCACACATCCCCCATACCTATCAGTTCCTCCTACTATCCTTGACTTAGTGATCCCTTCTCCATCCCAACTGCCTTCTCCCCCAGCTTATGAGGCAGGCTTCCAACTGTGGAACAATCTTCCTGCCCCTTGTCTTTACTGTCCTAGGGAGTTAGCCTCATATTATGTTTTATGTAAGGAGCATTGTATGGACGAGTGTGGTCATGTGACTTCTATCTGCACATGGACAGAACGCCTGAACATTGGGAGCATAGGAGAGGGTAGGGCTAGTTGGATACCGGGACAGTAACCCCGAAGAGGGATACAGAAACCAGCTTGGATTCATGCAGCACAGCTCTTTGTAAGAGCACCCCAAACTCCTCACCTTTCCCCTTCTTCGTACTCTAGTATAAGTTCCAAAGTCTGCACATTGGCAGTCACTGTGAACGTGATCCTTTACCTGGGCCATAGGGCAGTGGGGAGGGCGTTGACCTTGCACGCGGCAGGCCCAGATTCTATCTCAGCTTCCCACCTGGTCCCCCGAGCACCACCTGGAGTAATTCGTGAGTGCAGAGCCAGGAGTAACCCCCAAGCACTGCCAGGTGTGACCCTCCCAAAAGCAAGCAAGCAAGCAAGCAGTTCTGCTCCCTCCCACACCTCCGACTCAGGGGTGCCTAGAACTTACTTCTGGCTCTGTACTCAGAAATCAGTCCTGGGGAGTTTGGAGAACTCTGTGGGGTGCCAGGGATCTAATTTGAATTGGCCACATGCAAGGCAAGTGCCCTACCTGCTGGACTATTGCTCTGCTGCTTGTTTTTCTGGTTCTTGGCAATAGTTTTGTTTCTTCTTCAAAAGACTCTACTTTTTAATTTATTTTTTACTCCTTTTCACAATGTCAGATTGGTATAGTTTTCTTCCTCTTTCCTTTTGAAGGGAGTCATAAAGTGAGTTAATTGTGTTCGTATTGGTAATTGACGTTGCTCTAGGTTTTAAATGTGTGTGTGTGTGTGTGTGTGTGTGTGTGTGCGTGTGTATGTGTGGTCTGTCTGTCTATCTGTCTGTTGGGATTTGCTAGAATGCTAGGAGTTATAAAACTTTCCATCTTTATTGTTCTAGAACAGTATAAGTATAAACTTAACAGACAACTTAGATAAAGCATAAACTTTATCTAGATCTCACTATAGCTAACATACAATGCCATACTATTAGTGTTACTTTGGGATGAAATTGGTGAAATATACTTCTATAATAAATTTATTCAGTATATATCTGAATGTTTTCTGCTTTTTGTATTGGCAACAAAGGATTTATAATTATCTATAAAGTTAAAAATTTTGTCAAATTTTAAATTTTATTAGGCAGGGATGGGACTGGAGCGATAGAACAACAGTAAGGCCTTGCAAGAGGCCAGCCAGGCCGAGCTGGGTTCGATTCCTCCGCCCCTCTCGGAGGAGCCCGGCAAGCTACAGAAAGTATCTCGCCTTCACGGCAAAAGTCTGGCAAGCTGCCCGTGACATATTCAATATGCCAAACACAGTAACAACAAGTCTCACAATGGAGACGTTACTGGGCCCACTCGAGCAAATTGATGAACAACGGGAGGACAGTGCAGTGCAGTGCAGGCAGGGATGATAATATCTGACCCTTGCATTTTTTTTTTTATCTCATATACTGTCTATTTTGATGCCTTCCTAGAAACAAGAAAATTTTTACAAAACTGATCATGTTCATACATTATGGAAGAGCAAAGATTTAAAGGAACACAATCCAGCCCTAGAGTCCAGTCTTTTATACATAAAACAATGATCTCATAAGTTACAGTATAGTTTTCTCTTTATGATCTAGACACTTTAAACAGTCATTTAATAACAATGCATTTACTGCAAATAGAGTGTCTATCTGCACTACTTTATAATTAGAACATATCATTGGTATTCATTTCAAATTGGTAACTGCAGAGCAAGTTTTTATTTTGCCATTAAGCTTTTAGGGGTAAGAGGTTTACTACCTACAAAATATGTAATTTTGTTGACGTCAGTCACTTACTCTAAAGCTCACTGGGACAGGACCCTGACTTTGCCGGTAGGAGAGAAAGAGCATTTGGGATTAGATTTCAAGTGTTTTATCCTTTGCCCTTGAAGTGATTTTTGTGTTATGCTACATGAGCTTTCTCAATGTCCCTTTTATTTTGATTTTCCATGAAGATAATGTAAACTTTTTGGTCACACTTAATGGTTTTAAATTGAAATTTATTTCAGCTGACACAGTATCTTATACCAGCTGGTTTTTTTTTTTTTGGTGACAATGTAAATTTTGCTAGCATTTATCTTTATTGTTTTCTGATTCTGGCACACTACTTTAGGAATATCTTTTGAGAACAATGCGAATTGTAATATTCAGTTTTGTGCCTTTCCCAAAACACCCAGTGGATGAGTCTATATTTAATAAGATTTCTAAAATATACATCAATTGTTATAACTAGTTTACCAATTGTTTCTCCCACACTTTGTTTTAGCCAGTTCTTTTTTCCTAAAATATTGTATCTCTTTTTTTACTGTATTTTCTTTATCTTTATTAATCAAATTTATTCCTTAATTTTGGAAAGTTATATATCATTATTGTTGACTTTAGTGCTTTAAAGATAACTTTTACTTAGGATTTTCAAAGGTTACTGAAACTTAACTTAGAATTTCATTCCTGCAAATCCGATTTCACACTTCCCATTTTTTTTAAATCACAGTATTTTTTATACCTCATACTTTTCTACTTTAAAAAGAAATCGCTGTATAGTTTAATGAAGCACCTTTACTGAAGGAAAATGAATTCGCTATAAACTTTTTAATCTTGGCCTATGAAATAGTATTTTTAACCATTTTAAATCTCATTTCAATTGTATTTAGTTCCTGGGTAAAAATCACTTATATTTTATTTTAAAAACACATTTAAAAATGTTCAAATTTAGAAATCTGCTTTTCATAAATAACTGGGTCTTAATTTGTTATTTCATATGTGTGTATGTTCCTACATATGCATATATATACATATATATATGTAAACTTCTCTTTGCTTTGGTGCTATACCTGAGTGTGCTCAGGGCTTACTTCAGGCTCTATACTCAAGGATCATTTCTGCTGGGCTCAGGGACCATATAGGTTACCAGAGATTGAACCCAGGTCAGCTTAATGCTAGGCAACCACCCTACCTGCTGTACTATTGCTCTGAACTCTATTGTATATGTATATGTATATGTATATGTATATGTATATGTATATGTATATGTATATAAATGTGTGTGTGTGTGTATATATATATATAATTCTGAAAGATTTGAACATTTCTACTGTGTTGAAATTCTTGCATACTATTGTTTTTTCTTTTCATTGCTCTGCTATCTTGCCTTAATTCCATTGGTATTGGTATTTTCTAATGGAAAATATAATTCTCAGGACCAGGGAGATAGCTCAAAGGACTGAAGCACATGCCTTGCATAAGGAAGGCCTGAATTTGATTCCTGACATGTAAAGGTCCCCTGAACACCCTCGGGAGTGACTTCTGAGTTATTTGCTGAAAGTGTCCTCCAAACATTACTGAACAAGGCCAGAAATACCAAAGCAAAACAAAACTTTTCAGCTATATTTTCCCACTCATTTCTTTATTTCTCCTAAAGCATCCTATTTACTCCTCTGGGATAATTATTAATAAATATCTCATAGCTGAGTTTAATATTCATGATTTTTAATTTTAAAATTATATATAATTTGCTGCATCTTAAAATGTATAATATGTATTTTTTGCTACTATATTTGTGATTTGTTATATATATATATATAATTCATGAATTGAGAACCAGAAAGATCATACAGTGGGTCGGGTATTTGCTTTGCGTGGGGCCAATATGTTTCAATCCCCAGCACACTATATGGTCCCGCAAGCCCTTCCAGAAATGATCCCTGATAATGGAGCCAGGAGTAAGCCCTTAGCATACTGGACGTAGTCTGAAAATAAAATTAAATACAAACATACATACACATGATACATAAAAATATTTGCATATTATATACGAAACATACAATCTATTAATGTTTGATTTGCTCGAGCGGGCCCAGTAATGTCTCCATCATGAGACTTGTTACTGTGTTTGGCATATCGAATATGTCATGGGGAGCTTGCCAGGCTCTGCCGTACAGGCGAGATACTCTCCGTAGCTTGCTGGGCTCTCCAAGAGGGGTGCAGGAATCGAACTTGGGTTGGCCATATTGGCCGCTTGTAAGGCAAAAGCCCTACCGCTGTGCTATCGCTCCAGCCCATTAATGTATTATGATGAAAAGACAATAAAGTATTTCTTAAAATGTTATATAACTATGTGCTTCTACAACTCCTGAAGTAATTCCTTTATGAAGTCCTGAGGATCACTGATTCAAATCTGTGATCAATTCCATAGATTTTTCAGCTCAGTTATTTTTGTATATTTAAATTTATGTACTGATTTCCTAGAAATATGCTTGTTTCTCTTTGATAGTAATATATTATTATTGACAATATATATTTCTCCCTTGTATGGGATTAGCTGATCTTTATTTATTTTTTTTGTCATTGTTGTTTTTCTGTCTTTGTCATTTGGAGGGTGAGGAGGATGAGGAGTTCCATATGTTGCATTGTTCAGGGTCTATACCTGACTCTGTGCTCAGGAGTGACCACTGCCAGTGCTCAGAGGGACATATGGTCTAAGACTGAAGTTGGCAACATTTGAGGCAACATCCTGCTTCTTGACAGGATGTTGACATTGTTTTAATAACACCAAACATCAGCCAAGCGGCACAAATGCTGACCGACTTTGACCGTGAGCGTGGAAAGGTAGGACTACAGCTGAATCTTACGAAGACAATGTTTATGAGAAACAGCCTTGTTCCTGACGCCCCATTTGCTCTCAACGGAACGACCATCTCCGAATGCAACAGCTATGTGTACCTAGGTCGAGAGGTTAACATGACAAATGACCTCGCACCTGAGCTGCGCAGGAGGAAGAGAGCGACTTGGAATGCCTTTAAGAACGTC
Organism: Sorex fumeus; assembly: GCF_029834395.1. Taxonomy (NCBI): domain Eukaryota; kingdom Metazoa; phylum Chordata; class Mammalia; order Eulipotyphla; family Soricidae; genus Sorex; species Sorex fumeus. Next base: position 3,531,580 of record NW_026606149.1, on the reverse strand, counting down.
GAAGAAATAGCTAAGAGGACGAAGAACCTCCGGCTCCGGGCACATCTCTTTGATTCCACTGTTCTTCCTGCATTAACATATGCCTCAGAGACCTGGGCCCTACGCAAACAAGATGAGAACGCCATTCAGGTCTCCCAAAGAAGAATAGAAAGAGCTATGCTTGGAATATCACGTTTCACTCAAATGAGAGAACGAATCCGGAGTTCTGACATCCGTCGACGATCAAGGATCAGGGACGCTGTCTCATTTGCCAAGGTGTCGAAAATCAGATGGGCTGGTCACGTAATGAGATTTAAAGACGACCGCTGGACTAGAGCTATTACCGACTGGATTCCACGGGATGTCAAAAGACCGCGTGGCCGCACACCTACCAGATGGTCAGACTTCTTCGTCAAGATCATGAATGATCGGTTTGAGGTCCTTCGTGTTCCCGGAGCGAACAGATGCCATTGGGCTACACTAGCACGCGACAGGGACAAATGGAGACATTACTGGTGCCCGCTCGAGCAAATCGACGACTAACAGGAAGTTAAGTGATTAAGTGATTAAGTGATCCTGCCTCTTGTATTATCTCTCTATTCTTCTTCATTACTGTTGTATTTTGAGCACTGTCCGATTATCTGATTGACATTATTCTCTATTTCTGTCTCTGGGTGAGCATTCTAATTGTTCAATACAGATAGAAAACGGACTATCACAGCCTAGACCCCAGACATTAAAATGGCATTTCACCAGAAAAGAAGGAGTGACCCTAGAGTTAGGGCTCATGGGTCCATTAGGATTTAGATCAGGGATGCAAATATAAAGCTGGGGGTATAGGGCACAACTTCAGAGAACTCTTGGGTTATTTCATACCAATAAAGCTCCATTCACAGAGTTGTGTGTCTGTGGTTAACTAATTTTGACCTTGGGATGTTCCTAACACGTTTTGAAAATAAATAAATAAATAAACTATCTTGTTTCACACACTTTCTCTTCTACTCCCAGAGGAAAAGGATGTCTTCATTGCTTCTCAGATACTCAGAAATTTGGGTTTGGAACCTGTATTCTTTGCATTTAAAGTTGGGTTGTTCTAAGTAGCTTAATTTTGAAATAAACTTTTATAGCTCTTACGGCTTTTCCAGCAGTCTGATCCCACCAGATGTGTTTTCCAGAACTTTCTTTTCTTTTTCCTTTTTTCAGTTGATGGCACCATTCCCAGATTTCAACTGCTGTGATGAATTATTTTATTATATTTTGTTTCATGGATATTTTGCAGTGGAAGAGATTTGATATTTATTTCCATCAGATATTTTAAATTTATCATTCCTAAAATTTTTGCAATGATATCGAAATATCTATGCCTTGTTTAAAGTAAAAAAAAATACATCTGTATATATTTTTATAAAAAAGTTTTAATGAAATATTGCATAATACTCAGAAATTTGATTTTGAAAATCCAGATCCTTATTTGAAATTAGCTTGTTCCCAGTTGGTTATTTCAAAATAAGCTTCTTTGCCTTAGATGACATCAATACAGATGAAAGAAATTTTGAAATTTATAACTTCTTTATATCTGTATGAGTTAAAGAGTTACGTTTTAAATTATCTACTTATTAACTTAAAATATATTTTATACTGACATTAGGATTTTAAGCAAAAATTTTTGAAAAAAATCATGTTATACTAGTAAAATGTGGTTGCTATAAAGATTTGCACATTACTCCTAATCTACAGACAAAAAGGCTCAAATTCCCTAATATTGAAAAATCACTATTATTAACTTTTTAAAGTTCTTTCTCAAAGCTAATACTCTTTTACATTTTACTCAAAATAATTATAGATATTTACTGGAGTAATATAAAGATGCCTTTATTTTGCTTAAGGTAATTTAAATCAATTGTTAATCAAGTTTATGTTACAATCTAAAATAAATTTAAGAAATACGATTTTAATTATCTCTTGTACAGAGACATTTTTCTGAAGTTTTATTTTGGGAAAATCACAGGAATCTGAGCACTAGACTCTTTTTTTTTTTGTTTTGTTTTTTGGGTCACACCCAGCAATGCTCAGAGGTTACTCCTGGCTTTGCACTCAGGAATTACTCCTGGTGGTGCTTGGGGGACCATATGGGATGCTGGGGATCGAACCCGGGTCAGCCGTGTAAAGCAAATGCCCTACCCTCTGTGCTATCGCTCCGACCCCCGTGAGCACTAGACCCTTAACATTTGTTTACCTGGTGTTGTAGACAGATTGTGCTGACCAAAATCACAGCTGCAACACTTACCCAGAATCTCAGGACCAGCTTTCAAGATATAGTTCTTCAGAGACTGTGGAATTAAAATGAGATCATTGGAGTCTACCTTAGCCGAATTGGACTGGTACCCTTACAAAAAGGAGATTTTAGATGTTGAAGCAACAGTGTAGTGAATAGGGTACTTGCTTTGCATACTGCACACCGAGGTTTAATTCTCGGTACCCAAGATGGTGCCTTAAGTACTGCCAGGAGTGATTCCTGAGTACGGAGCCAGGAAGAAACCCTGAATACTTTCAAATGTGCCCCAAAGATAAAAAGAAAGAAAAGGCATGGGTAGGAATGTAGGAGAATAGTATCCATGAGAGAGGCGTACAGGAAGTGAAGATACAGCCAACTGCAAACCAGGCTACAGGCCTCCATGAATACTTCCTGCCCAGCCCTGGACCGAGATGCTAAGGCTCCAGTTCCATGAGAAAATAAGTTTAAGCTGTTATTTAGTCTGTGGAATTTTATTATTTAGCCCAAACTAGCTGAGACACAAGGGGACTCTGGATGAGGTAATTATGACAAGTATACTTGTAGCAAAGTCTCGTGGAAAATAACAACTGAAAGTATTCCATAGAGACAAGCTTGATGCAGTGGCTGACATTTTCTCTGTGCCTATAAAGGCAATGTATGTTTGTATCTCCAACTTAAAAATGAGCTGTTCATTGGCTGCACTACAGTACAGCAGTTAAAGTCCTTTCATTGTACACAGTTGACATAAATTGAGTCTCACGTCCCTCACCTGTGTCCCTGAGCCCAGCCAGGAGTGATCCTTGGGCCAGAGTCAGGAGGATTCCCTGAGCATAGCTGGATGTGGTCCCCAAAACAATGATTACAATAAAAAATAAGAAAATTTAAAAAGAACTGTTCAGAAACTCCCCTACCACTATCACCAAATTAAAATATTTGAGAAAAAAAGGTAGAAAGAAAGTTCCCAGAATCTTAAGGCACAGAGCTAGACAAATGTTTGACTGTTCTACTAAGGACAAAGTCCCACAGGTCCTTTAGTCTTTGTTTTTATTCCAAACATGTTTTAAGATATTTGTTTAAATAGACTCACACATAAAACTTCCAGGATCATAGGGATTGTATTCATGAGCTAAAAAAAAAAATCACTATATGTTATTTCCTTGTAGATAATGAGAAAATAGGAGCGAGCTGGAAGACACTTTCATGATCATATTTTAAATAACTGTCACATGAAAAAGAAAACGTTAAACAAATGTTCTGGGGTCAAAAATGCAGCATGCTACATTCTAAATCAGGAGGGGAAAAAAAAACACAGAAGGTAATTTTCATAGTCTTAAACAATAAACCCGTAATGAAATCATGGGTTTTTTTTTTTATAATACTTTCAATTATCAAGTTGCAAAATGGCTCTTTGCTAACTCCAGGGAAAAGACTTATGTTGCTCCAAGTGGAAAGAATGAGAAGAATGAGAAATAGATTAAGAATGAAGCATGATTTTGGAGACTAAAACATGATGGAGGTTGGAGCCAGGCCATTTTGCGGGAGGGAACCCCATGGGTATCTGTGGTTTGGCCAGTCTGGGGCAAGTTGAAAGAAGACACAAAAGCAAGACAGCATGTGTTAAAGATAAGATTCACTTCTTTGTAAATTCCATCTGATCTAGAAATTTCTTTCTTCATGACAAAATGATAATGCGACCTTTCTCTGTCTTTTTGTTCATTGCTACGTGTCTCTTACATGGTAAATTTATTACATATAGTAGATTATATAAAATATTATCTACCCATCTCTCATCCATCCATTATCTTTATACACATCTAATCTGTTCTCTCAGGAGCCTCTTTACTTTAATTTCTGATTCTGCATTTCTGGATTAAGTAGAGCTAATAACAATAACACTCAATTACTTATTAATAACTAAAATTAAAGCAATGAGAGAGTCAGCAGTTTTACATCATTTGAAATGATAATATGGTTAATTGGTTAGCTCTAATCCAAGATTCTTTAAGTTCTTTAAATGGACAAAGAAGAGAAATGAAAAAAAAAATCAGGGCAGCTGTTTAGGTTTACAAATTCATTGCAGCACTAGACAGAGTTCTGAAATAATCTCTAGCATAGAGTTACAGCGAACTTGTATGGAAATAATGAACACTGTTTTTCAAAGAGCACTCACCTGCCCAGACTGTTAGATCCACTGTGGCCAAATCCTTTTTCCATCCCACAATATTTATTTGTTTGAAACCTAGAGAGAAGGTTTTGAATAACCCCAAACAGCTTTAAGTAAATGTTTCTAAGCAAGTTTGTCGAAATCCATCTACTACAGAGGAAATGGAGTTATGCATGTTCCTTTTGCTACATATGTTCCTTAATTTTAGATTATTTTTAATCAGAGGAAAGAAAACTCTTGACAGACCATGAAAACTATTTTTCAACCCTGTTCTGTAAAATACTGTGTTGTTGGTTAACATCTGATAGAATCCAGTTGGAAGAAAAAGAATGAGTCAAATATCAGTAAGCGATCTATAAACTGGACCAAACACAGATGTGTGTCTGGCAGGGGACACATATCAAATCTTTCTAAGAACCTGCTTCAACTCATCTCAGTCTCTCATTTCTCTTCCTTTGCTCCACCATGCCCATGAAGCCCTACACGAGTCGCTCCCTTCCAATTGTATCAGTTTTTTAAATACAGATCAAAAAATCCCCTTTTAATTATCCCAAATTGCTTCTTGTGACCTTAGGGATGGCTAAGAAATTTGATTAGAATTTCCTTTTCTACACTGTGTTTTCTCCTCCCTTTCAAAGACCATTCCTAACTATATTTCACAATAGATCTCAGACATTACACCCATTCAGTCATTTTAGGACTTCCTCTGCCACAAGTCTTTCCCTCCATCATTCATTCCTTCTGGCAGTAATGTTTGAAATGAATGAGTCAAAAAGAACACCATGTAATTTTTGTCAAATGTCATGCTCACCCACAAGGATACTTTGGTACAAGAGCAAAGACTGTTTTTCCTGTTCACTACCGTGATCTGGCTCTGTATTGCCTGGTTCAGTGAAGTCAATCAATACTTCCATGCTTAGTTCATGAATGAAATAATGGAACAAAGTGGAGAGAGCAACTGAATTATAGTGAAGAAGGGCACAGTAATGAATAAGTTGCTATCTAACTGCAAGAGAGAAAAATACTGTTTTTACAGTGGTAACTGGTAAACCTAGAAGTGCTGCTACATTCACTTAGAAATAAGATGACCAGCACCCAAGCAATAAGACAGGGGCCAGTGCACTTGCCTTGCACGCGGCAGACCTGGGTTCAATGCCTGAAACCCCAGGTGGTCCCCCAAACCTGCCAGAACTGATCCTTGATTACAGAGCCAGGCATAAGCCCTGCACGTCCCTGAGTGTGGCCCCAATACCCAAAACTAAAGAAATAAAATAATTTAAAAAAATAAAAGTAATAGGGCCAACAGCAGTTGAGCTAATTGTCCTCCTTCAGCAGTATCGTGAGCGAGTATTGACATATCTGGAATGGCATGTTCAATTGTTTTGTTGTCATTGTTTGCTTTCGAGACGCAGCCTATGATGCTCAGGGGTTACATCTGGCTCTGCTCTCAGGAATTACTTCTGGCAGTGCTTAGGGAACCATATGGGATGCCAAGATTCAAATCCAGTTCACTTTACTATCTCTCCAGCTTCATCACATTCAATTCTGAATCTGAGAATTATGAAAAGCATCCAAGTACCTAAGAAAACCAAAATGTGGTGATATGTCCAACAGTAGTAATGGGACTTTGATAAGCTCTCTTGAGTCTGGATAACTGTGACGTCCAACACTAGGTCTTAGATTTACTCTTAGTAAACACAAAGTAAGAATGAGATGAGTTTCCAGATCAGAGAAAGGAAATTGTAAAGAAAATAGTCAAAATTGTCTGCTACTTTTGGTTGTAAGGTGTCAGAAAGAACTGTCTGGGTGACCCAAGAAGAAGCCAAGATCAAAGGGGATAGACTCAGAGAAGCATTTTATTTTCTGAGAGTCATTTTAATTTAGTCCAAGGAATGTCAGCCATTCTGATGATTGGAAAGGTCACCGTGATAAAGGGCTAACCGCATGCTATAACACTGTACATGTAAATGATTTGCCCTTCCGTGTTTGCCATGAATTTTTCTAAAGATTTATATTTTAAATAAGTATGGATATTAAAAATAGATTCCAGAGTTAAAGGCATATTAGTACTATAACCCAATTTACTCTATTTGGAGTTAATGCTATTTCAAACTTGTCAAAAGAGAAAGGTGTCTGTTCCAGGTCTGCTTGAAGAAACTTCTGGAAATCTTACTAATATAGACACACTATTTGAAGTAAGTCAATTGAGTCCATATGCTCCTTGAGAATTACCCGTCATTAGCAAATGTCAAAGTCTGGAAATTATTATTGGAGTGTCTACATGTCCTGAGAACATTTACAAGATGCTTCTGGGTCTGTCTGAAATACCTGGCTGGCTGATTTATTAGAGTGTCAGTGAATTTTTAATAAACAGATCAGTCAACTTCTACTCTGGAAAATTAAATTACGTGTGTTTGGCAATGTATATATGTATATTATTTCACAATATAAAGGGTCACATTTATGACAAATCTATTACAAACTAGAAGTTTCCTATTTTAAACAACTATTAGTCATAGCAAAGCATTTACACTCTCTCCTATGCACTTTTCTTCAGACAACTTTTCCATAATTAACCAAAGGGAGTTGTTCTAGCTGAAAGTGGTACCACAGAGCTATTGAAGATTGTCAGGTATTTTCTTTTAATGGATGCCAGCTACTTCCCCATAGATCTCTATTTGGAGCGTGTGAGGAATTTCCCTCTCTGGTATTTCACAGTTTTGTGAATGGACCTATTACTTAATCAGCTGATGCCTTTTCATGTGAATGCTAATCCTTTTGTTTTCAAGAATCTGAAAGAAAAGAAAAACACTTTAAGATTAAGTCCATCTGCCAAATTATTCCATCCTAATGAAGCATGGCTAAATTTACATTTGGTATAAATTCTTTCTCATCTGTTGCAGTAATTATTTCTCATATTGACTTTTTATCATCAATTCATTGCCATAGATTCATTTGCAGCATCTATTATTTTAAGGATAATTACAATGACTATCAGTCACAGACTTCTATCATCATTACCTAATTATCTCAAGATTTTCGTTTACTGTGTTTATGATTAGCTGCATGACATTAATGTCCTTTTTCTTTCCTCAGGCCTGTGCCCAGATGCAGTATTGCTTTGAACAAGATACAGCCTCTCGGGCTTCTTCCCAAAGGCTTTTTTAACAGCTGTATGGGGCAGTATATATACTTTTCCCCTCTGTTTTTTTTTCCCTATTTGGGGTTTAACAGCATTAGCTGAGAGCAACACCTGGTTTTCCCTGGGATATTTCAATTCAGGCAACTAGTACATACTAAGGCTTGAAATATCAGAATTTTCAGGGTTCTGATATGGTTCAGAGAATCACCATTCCAAATGAGGGCAAGCAGAACTTTGGGAAAACACAGTAGTTTAACTACATGCTTGACTAGTTGATTTGGGATTGCATCTGCTCAAAGGATTTTGTCTTCTGCAATGATATCTGAGATTTGAGGGACTCTTCTCTAATGACATTTGAGAAGGGCTACTGTTAACAGGTTTAAAAGTGTTCTTAGTCACTTGAAAGTGAGACTTTGTAAAATCGCCTGGACACAAAGTCCAGTCTAGCTACAAATCTCACAACCATGTATTGGCTTCCAAAAGTTATTGGGTCTTCTACCAAGTAAAAATAAAAATTGACTAAATGCAAGTGGTGCTGTTCTATCTAGCATGAAAATCTCAAAATGCCTTATCGATGTTTCAGATAAGAGCTTGTGTTTATGGGGATGGGAAAGACACTATTTAAGATCACTCTCTGTTTTCATATGTTTGCATACTAACAATGGATATAGAATTTACTCAGAGTCAGAACATATCTTTTCTCCTTTCAGTGACTACTTTAGGAACAACAACTTCTAAGAATCCTCAAAAATTTTTAACCTGGCCTTAATCTCGCATTGTGGGGTGCTTGAAACGAAGTATATTTTGTTTGCATCTTATTTTTACTCTTCGACAGCATTTAATGAAGATGCCTTTAACATAAATTTATTTGCAATTTGAAGTACAGTAAGATGTACTCAAGCTATTAAAAAAACTGGCATATGCAGGCTGGGAGGATAGTACATTGGGTACTTGCCTTGCACACAACCGACATTACTAGGATTTCCATATCCTAAGAGTTCCCTGGACACTGCCAGGAGTGATTCCTGAGTGCAGAGCCAGAAGTAAAGCCTGAGTATCACTGGGTGTGGCCCCCCAAACAAAATAATATTTGTTTCAAAACTGGCATGAAATATATTATGAAAACATATATTTTTCCTCTTCCAAGCAATGTCCAGAAGTGCCCGAGGACATGCCTGGTAATACTTGGCTTTACTGATCATAGTTTGCTTCTAGAGCTTAAAGATATGGTGCTGTTTGGAGCTGGAGTGATGGAGATCATCAGGGCTACCCAGCAGGTGCTCAAGGATCCACACAGTTATACCCAGTGATGCTTGGAAGGCCATGTGGCACCAGGAATCCAATCCAAGTCTGGAGCGTGGCATCCAGGTCTCCTGCCCAAAAGGATTTTTATAGGATCATGGGAGGCATGGGATGTTACTAATAATGGAGGTTCAACCAGTGGACAACACATGTTTTCCTATAACTACAGTGACTTTTTTGTTGGGATTCAGATCAATCACCTTTCAAGTTGTTTCGTTGTTTTTTGTTTGTTTGTTTTCTTTTGGGGCCAAACCTGGTGATGCATAGGGGTTACTCCTGGATTGTGCACCCAGGAATCACTCCTGGCAGTGCTTGAGGGACTATATGGGATACTGGGAATCAAGCCCAGGTTGGCCGCATACAAGGCAAGAGCCATACCTGCTGCTATGGTTCCAGCCCCTCAAGTTGTTTAGTTTAAAAAAAAAAGATAGAAAAAAAGAAAAAGCAAAGAAGAAGGCTTCCAAATGAGTCACTTTTGTCAAGTGCAAGCCACAATGTAATACCTGACTTCATCACAGATTCAATCCTCCTCTCCTCCCCGACACCCTCAGGAATATAATCTTAACTAGACCACAACAGCGGTGATTTGTACAAGATTCTTGTCTTTTCTGAGCAACAGTTATCTTGCAGAAAATAAGATTTTCTTCCCTTTTTCCTTTTTTTAACAGTGCTGGAGAAGGGGTAGTAGACAGAAACTCCATTGCTGAGTCTCATGCCCAGCTAAGCCATTCTTTGAGTTTTAGAGTAAGCTGAACTGAAGCAATCTTTTATTTTATTTTTTACTGAATAACCTCCGTATGCTACCTTCTTTTTGATTTCATAAGCAGCGTTTTTTGTATAACTCTTCCACGAGCTTCCTCCTTGCTGCTCTACAGAGGAATCATTGAATAAAGTCAACCGTTTACTCTGTTGAAGTTAAACTATGATTTCAACTGAAATGTCAATAGAATAATAAGAGAACAGACAGGACAGCATTAACAAATTCTTCATGTCTGATTTCTGAATAATTAATGGTAAGTACAACTCTTGAAGGATGCATTCGTTTAGCGATAATTTGTTTAACACCTATGATTGTCAGCACTATTCCAAATGCTGACGATACTACAGAGAACAAAATTGTCTCACACAAAACCCTTTCAATGGTACATTTATATTCTACTGGGAGGAAGGAGACAATTACTAATAAACACATAAAATATGTTGTCTGTTAGATGGTTTGAAGGGGAATTTTACACTTCAAAATATGCCTTTGGCAAAGGGATTTCCAAAAATTGAGTAGAAAATTGAGTAGAAGTTCTCATTTTTATGAGACATATTTAATTTGCTCGATTTGCTCCAGCCCGATAGCACAGCGGGTAGGGCGTTCGCCTTACAAGCGGCCAACATGGCCGACCCGAGTTCGATTCCTCCGCCCCTCTCGGAGAGCCCGGCAAGCTACCGAGAGTATTCGATATGCCAGGCACAGTAACAACAAAGTCTCCAATGGAGACGTTACTGGGCCCGCTCGAGCAAATCGACGATCAACGGGAGGGCCTTTACCTTACCGCGATATTTAATTTATCAAGGAATTTTCCATTTGCAAGGACATCTTACTTTCTGTATCAGGAAGAGGAGAATGAGTCAGTCTCTAGCACTCTTACCAATGAAGAAGACCTCTTCAATCTGAATAATAACCTTATTCTTACTTACTGGGCTTTGTCTAAAAACTTCTCACAACTGGTTTACCAAACCTCCAACATCTGCTGTGTGTGAAGTTTCAAATAGAATCAAAGGTGAAGGTTTGAGCATTGGGGTGTTAAATGTTCAGTATTGCTGAATATCTCCTGTATTTACTTATTATTCGACTCCTTTCTTATGCCTGTTAATCTGACTTTTCATACATAACATGTCACAGCCAGAAGCCTCTGTGAAAAAAGTTTTCTTCTCTACCTGTGATTATCTAATGGAATAATAAGTCAGCAAAGAAGTTGGAAAGTACAGACAGGTTTTTTTACATTCTTTACACTCTTTAAAAAAATATATAATGACATTGGGAAAGGTCTCTCAGTAAAATAACACTTTAGTGAAAACAGGAAACGAGGGAGTATGGATATTGGTGTCTGGGTAGGACCATAACAGGCAAAGAATAACAGTGTAAGAGGACTAACGTGAAAACAATCAGACTTTATGGCCAGTGTTCACTGGTGGTGGAACCACGTGTGAAAAAAAATAATAAGAGGATGATTCAGGATAGCAAGATATATATATATATATATATATATATATATATATATATAGAGAGAGAGAGAGAGAGAGAGAGAGAGAGAGAAAATACGGGACCCTCTAGATGATTTCTCATCTTTTTGGCTTTTGTCTTGTGAGAAATCAAACTCCATACAGACTGCAACGAAGCTGAGGGATGAGTTTACTCAAAGGTCCTCACCCTCAAGCTAGGAAGCTCAGGCTGTAGGAGCATTGAATTCAGAGCAGCTCACAGACCACAGGATTTTCAGAGGATAGACACAGACATGATATGATATTTTCAGCTGATTTGGTTGCCTTGTGGTTTCTTCCTTATTTGCATCAAGTGGCTGAGTCAGAGAATCAACAAAGTCCGATGATGATGTGAACAGACACAGTGATTGGATTTGTCTAGCATCTTCTGCTGAGTTCTGAGAAGAGTCATAAATTCCTGGGAGATGACTGTGTTCCGTTTTTATTTGTGTGTGTGTGTGCATCTGCATCAACAATTTTCATTTTTCCCTGATATAAGGTGACCCCCTTTTTGTTTGCTTCACTCTCTGAATGAGACAGGGCAGGGCTTTTACTTAGGATCTGTACTCTGACATTCAATTTCTTCATTATTCTGCTTCTTTTTTTCCCCACATAATCCAAACGTGGCCTCTTCATTCTTAGCTCCATAGGCTAAATTGAATATGACAGAATTCCACCCATATGGGTGTCTTTTTTGTTGTTGTTGTTGTTGCTGCTGCTTTGGGCCACACATGTGCCTGTACTTGGGAAACTCTTGGTTTATTGCTTAACTTCTGGTGGTTTTTTGGTGGTGTATAGGGGTCCATGCCATGCCAAAGATCAAGCCTAGGCTTTCCACTCAAAGCATTCATACTAGCCCCCATTGAGCTATTTTTTTAGCCATGCAGGTCTAATGTTAAATTATGCCTTCTCCGTATGAGCCAAAATGATACATTCCACATTCAGAAAGACCAGTCGCAGATGGGAAACATAATTCCCACCAGAGAAAGATTTATGTGAAACAGGGAGAGGAGAGGTGGCAGTCTCAAGAAGGGGGTCTACCATTTCCCTTCCTACCTACCATTGTCTCTCACAGAAGCATCTAGAAAGATCTAGGACAGATGAGTCTGTGATGAAGCCCTGTGTGGTGCAGACTTCCCACCTCACCATCTCTGTGAAGCACTCATCAAACCAGAACTGGGTTCCACTTGTTCTGCCCTGCCTGGAAATGATCCTTGCTACCAATTTCTCTGGCAGCTGTGGATTTAGGTTGAAGTGAGAAATTTCTCTTTGCAGGAAAGGGAAAATCAGTTCAAAATCTTACCCAGGCTTTAGGGTTTGTTGTTTTCCCTCATGGAATAGAACGCCAGGAGAAAGAGACTAGAGAAGTAAATTGAGTTTATCCAAAGAAATAAATAGGAAGGAAAGAGAGTGAAAGAGAGAGTGAGATGTTTAAGAGGTAATATGGGCTTTTCTAGAATGGAACATGGCTTTAGGGGGAAGGCTATGTATGAATGTTTTCCATAAACACCTTTTTCCCAAATTCTTAACACAAGTAGGACTTCACAGGCTTTTTCTGGGGAAAAGAATTGAATTCCTTGGAGTCCATTCTTGGTTTTTATCATGTCTTTTCTCTGTGCTTCCCTGGTGTTTCTCCACCCAGGGGTCCAGCTACCTTTTCTCTAGCCTGGAATTCTACATCAAATGGTTTTCCTGAGATGGGTCTTTGGCCTCAGAGGCCTTTATGTCTTGGGGCTGATTTAGGTTTCAGACAATATATTTCACAACACAAATGACTTACTTAAATAAATAATCCTAAATTTAAACCTCCTTTATTTTAGAGCCTTTACTGAACATGTAGCAAGTGTACATTTTAGTTGTTTTTCTTGTTTTCTCAGTCCATTTGTAATGTAAATATTATTTATGATGTTTACCAGCTTCACGAGGAATGCCTTTCTCTTAGAACTAGATGTTGGTTCATCAAATAGTCTCATCCAGGAAGGTAATCTGGAAGTATTTGTGGGCAGGTCAAATTTAGAGGCCATGTTAATTACAAAGAGAGATGGCCTTGTCACAAAGGAACCACTGTTTACACGCTAAAATTGAACCCAATGCACTTCCTTCATCCACTTTGCATCTACCCTCCCTCCTACTCAGGCTTTCTCTCACTCACACACTTGTCCTCACTAGGTTTGTGATGACATTGTGTCAACCCATCTAATCCAGAATAATATTTCCATCTTTATTTCACGATCATGATCACGATCACAACCATCCTGTTGTTCGTCGATTGCCTCGAGCAGGCCCCAGTAACGTCTTCTTCATCCTAGCCCTGAGATTTTTTTTAAAAGTGTCATATTCAAGGCGGCTCTTTCAGGGTTAGGAGAATGAGACCCATCATTGTTACTGGTATTTGGCATATTGGGTACGCCACGGGGAGTTTGCCAGACTCTGCCGTGTGGTCAGGTTACATTCGGTAGCCTGCCAGTTTGTCCAAAGTAAGAATGAGATAATAAGATGTCTCATTCTGGGTAGCTGGGTTTTATAGTCTCTGGGTCTTGGCCGTTGATAGGATTACATGGTGCTGGGGGTCAGTTGGCGGGTGTGACCCCCACCTACTGGAAGATGGAGGATCTGGGTGGAGGATGCTCAGCCCCAATCCGAGCAGGCTTGGAGATCTCAGCCCGGGACCCTCATGCCTTTGTTCCTCTGCCGGTACCTTCATGCATGTGGAGAGTGGTCTCAGCATGGTGGTGGCTGGTTCTGGAGTCTCCTGCCCCCGTGCCTGGCTGTCCTCACCAGGGCCCCTTGGAAGGGGGCGGATTGAGTTTCCCTCCCCGCCCCAACCAGAGCTCCGGCAGCCAAAGACCTCCAGAACCAGCCACCATCTTTATTTCAGTTGATAAAAAACTAAACTTCACCTCTGACCTTTTCTTTTCCCATGTAATAGTATAGTCATAGATTCTGGAGATTAGAATACGGATGAGATATGCTTTTGCATATCACTGAGGCAGAAACAGGGACAGAAGTTTTCTGTGCTATTCCATGGTTTCCAGGTTCTTTAATATTTTCAAGAATGAAGATATTGAATAATAAAGATGCTCAGATTCAGAAAGTAGAAAGATTTATTGGAAAGCAGAAGAGAACGAAAAAAGAACTCCCCGTGTGGGGAGGAATTTAGATTAGAATTAAGTTAACTCTGGATAGTTTTGTGGTTTTTTTTTTTTATAGGAAAACTGGTCTTTGTGTTCCGGAGAATGCAGGGAAGTTAAATATAAGAGGCTTTTGTGTAGGCATCTTTTAATGAAAATTGAGCTCTTTGCAATTTCTTATAGATTGACAAGAATGTTACGGAGGATGCAAGGATCCAACAGAGTGATCGGGCCACTTGCCTTAGGGGTTGCCTATTCCATTAACCTCCTGGGGAGCTGAAGCCCTGGGACAGAATTTTATAAAGTTAGAGAATTGTTAACTTCCCATTTAACAGAAAGAGCTCAAAATTTGCAGGGATGGTAAAAATGCAGGATGGGACAGTCAAAAATGGGACTGCTCACAGCAGCTGGCAAGGGGAAACTGAGGCTTTCTCTGTTATCACCAGGAATTATGAAGTGTTGTCTATTTAACTAATTCCATATTTGGTAAAAATAATAAAAGCATAACTTTCCTGCCCTTACAGTTTAAAACATCCTGTTGAGTGTTTTCAAAGAACAGAAATAAAGTGATTAACTCAAAATTGGTATTAAGCATATTTATATATTTGTGAGTGCTCTGAATTCTATTTACTGTTTAGTAAGCACTGGAGCACTGTCCTCCCATTGTTCATTGATTTGCTCGAGCAGGCACCAGTAATGTCTCACAACAAATTGTGAGACTTGTTGTTACTGTTTTTGGCATAATGAATATGTCATGGGAAGCTTGCCAGGCTTTGCCGTGCATGCAAGATAACTTGCCAGGCTGAAAAATCAAATAGATACAATCCTTTTATAAAAATTAAATTTCACATAAAATTAATAATATTAATATTAGATAAATCAAAAAGTCAAGATATTTTGAATATCTGAATTTTATAAATGTATTGAAATAAAATACGTTCAAATTATGATTAACTACTGAGCATTAAAATTGGGTAAAAAATACTTCACTGTATTTTTTTTTCTCTCTGTTCTGAATGCAAGTTTGATTCTTCATACTTAAAAGCAATATTGAGAAAGAGACATGTGTTTAAACCATTGACAATATTTCTGAATGCTCTTTGGCAGCTCTCTTAAGGTTAACTGAATAGTCCTTGAGATAACATCCAATTTCAATATTTATGGAATTTATGTGGTTCCCACTTACTCTTTTAAAATGAAATATTAACATTGTCATCTATGTAACGAAATATGATAAGTGAATGTGAGTGCACTATAGTTTTCAGAAAAAAAACAATGAATATGAACTAAGTTTTAGAGTTAGTCTCAGTTTCTAAGTCTAGATGCCTCTGATAGTTCAGAAATTGCATAAAATATCCTGGAACAGAATAATATTTTGAAAACAGCAATGCCTTGCGTGACAAAATAGCAACAAATTTTGGTAGAATCCATTTTTATCATCACAGAGTGTTACGCGTCATATGGATTTAATTTTCCTCAAATATATCTAACATTTTGAGAAATTAGAAGGAGGAAATCTAATGGCAAAGGAGTGTGATAGAGGCACAGGGGCTCAGATTCTTGTCTAAGACCTGTCAGCTGGGCGCTTTCCGTCCTTGGTCAGCTGGGGTCAGATGCAGAAAATGAGACAGACACACCTGTGAGGAGACAAACAAACACTCAAGGACTGCCCAAGCTTTAGGTCTCCTGACAGCCATCAGCTATCACACAGGCCCCAGATAGCAATAGAATTCCCAGGAAGTAAGCAAACCAGCAACTCAAAGGCTGCAGAAAGCCGTCCTTGTGAGCACAGAGGACTGGGAAGGCTTCACTTGGCACCAACTGACCCAGAGCAGGCTGGGCGTCCCTCAGAGAGAAGCTCCAGCAGGAACCAAGGCCAGGAAAGGGATTTCTGGGAGGACATCAACCACTTCGAGCTCTACCTGCTTGGCAACCACCCTAGCAACGGTCTCTGACTGAAGTAGAAGCCCCTCTTGGGACGGCTTGGGCAAACCCTATGCAAGCTACCTTGAACAAAGGAAGGGCATGCATATATTTCCCATGTGCTGCTTGTGCCCACGTGGCCGAGCACATGTGGAGCCCAAGCACTTGTGTCGCCCGCATCTCCCCTCTAGAGATGTGGACTGGGGCTCTCTCCATCTCTGGAGAAGCCTTCATTCTCTCTTGAGCACATTACTCCCACTTTTCTTTCTCTCCTTCCTCTTCCTCAAAACCCCCAAATAAAATCTGCTTTACTTTATGCCTCATCTTCTCCTGAAATGCCTTTCTGTGAGATAGACAAGAAACTGGAAGGTCTGGGTGAGGCCGAGAACTAGCTCTCTTTTCCTACGAAGTCTTTCCTAACTCCAGACTGAGTCTGTGGCTCCCTGAGTAATTCCGTGGCTGGGATCTAAGTGGACATGAGGTGTAGCTTGACCATCACCAGGTGGGGCTGGTGGGGCTCTGGGCTGTGCCCAGCAGGGGCTCATCACAGGCTCTCTCAGTCCTGCCCTTCTCAGCAGGACCATGGGTGGCAGAGTTATATAGGGAGGAAGTGACCATCTCTCTCCTCTCTGCCTGACATAAGCTACCTGTGGGCCCACCAACTTTAAGATGGAGGCAAATTAGATGGTATCCTCAGCTTCAGGTTCTAGTCAAAGATTTTTCCAGGTGGAAAAGACCAACATATCAGAAAAAATGAACATTATTTCCTAGCCACTCCTCGTGAACATTTCTCTGAATATAAATCTGTTGTGACGATAAGGTGACTTATTTTTAAAAGTTCCTAGTTCTGGTAAGACCTTATCAACTGTTACTTTTAATGAAATTTAAACAAGTTATTTGTATTTGACTTCTTCCAGTAATGATTATTGGGTTCGAAGGATTATGTGTATCGGCAGTATTATTATCTAACATTTCCTTAGGAGTTACTAATGTTGAAAATGTGATGCAAAGTCATACAAATATCTTATAGATACTAAAAACGCAAACAGTCTCCTGTCACAGTAAAAGTGCAACTTACTGAAATTATACCAATTATCTCCTTCTTGGAAACTTGCCCTTTCCAGCTCATCCTCCTAAAAATATGGTCCATTGCTTACTCTTTTCACTAAAACCTCCTTCTCCAGAGCTCACTTGTACTCCTGTTCCTAATGAAGTCTTTCTTCTCTCTCCAGGAGAACAATTTACCTTAGTTTCTCAGTAGTGCTCCTTCAGTGGTGAAGATCTGATTGATTGCATTTCTAAATCTGTAAGAAGTCAAGAGTTTCAGGGGGCTGGAACAATAGCACAGGGGTAGGTAGCGCATTATCTTTGCATGTGGCCGACCCGGGTTCAATTCCAGGCGTCCCATATGGTCCCCTGAGCACCGCCAGGAGTAATTCCTGAGTGCATCAGCCAGGAGTAACCCCTGTGCATTGCCAGGTGTGACCCAAAAACCAAAAAAAAAAAACCCAAGAAGTCAAGAGTTTCAGAGGAGGGGGATGGGGTCATTACATTTAGATAGAACCATTCATCCTCCTCATTTCTCCATACCCAAACGACTGTCACTGTAAGACTGATCTTAGAGAAAAATTCCAGTTTAACAAAGTTCAAGGCAGCATTTTTGGCTCAGAGAAGCATGTTCACTTACAACCACAACCCAAAAGATGAAATCCAAATGAACACTAGAATTTCAAACTCCTAGGAAATTTAACTCAATTCCCCAAAACTGATTGCATGAATGCTATATGATGTTAAATTTAGTTTGTTTAAATTGAACTAAGTACCCCTGTTTGGGGGAGGAAGAGTGTGATACATAAAATCGGCGATCATCATCTGTGCCTTTGGTTTTTTTTATTTTTGCTTTTTGGGTCACACCCAGCGATGCCCAAGGGTTACTTCTGGCTCAGCACTCAGGAATCACACCTGGTGGGGTCCAGGGGACCATACGGAATGCTAGTAATCAAAGCCGGGTCGGCCTTATGCAAGGCAAACACCCTACTCACCGTACTAATGTTCCAGCTCCCACCTGTGACTTTTAGAATGATTTTTGGAGCGATAGCTCAGAGGGTAGGGTGTTTACCTTGCATGCAGCCAACCCGGTAGGCCCAGGTTCAATTCCTCCATGCCTCTCAGAGACCCAGGCAAGCTATGGAGAGTATCTTGCCCACACGGCAAAGCCTGGCAAGCTACCCATGACCTATTCAATATGCCAAACACAGTCACATAAAATCTCACAATGGAAACGTCACTGGACCCTCTCAAGCAAATCGATGTACAATGGGAGGACAGTGCTACAGTGCTACAGTTTGAATCTTGTGAGAAACTATTGCCATATTATAGTTATCTGTACATTTCATTGACTAACTTGTCAAGGAAATTACATGTGATTTTATGGAAGGTAAGTTTCATATAATTTCCCTCTGTAAATTTTCTTATCTGCCGTAGAGATTCTGTTACAGAGAAATTGAATTAATGTTTGTCCAACTAAATTAGAGAAAAAAAACACAATGTATTTGGTCCTAGATCTTACATTTCTGAGTCTGGTATTGTTATGATAGAAAAGTTTGAGGAAATTCTCATTTTATAAAAATTCATATGCATAGTTTTGAAACAATCCATGGTCTCTTTACTTTATTCCTCACTAAGGAAATAAAACCAACTAAGGACACATATGCAAAAACTAATACTTGAAATTTTAATATAAAACTTCTTGAGTAGGGTAAAGAATACTTTTGGGAGAAAATACTTAAAAGGGTTTGGTGACAGGTGTAGAACTCCAAAGTCAATTTCAGCAGGGTCCAAGACAGTGTGTCAGTGATTTTCTGTAACCAGAATTTTAGTTAGCACTTTGTTACAAGGGGACAATTTTGTAGTCATATGCAATTTGGAACGGAGGAGGAGTTTGAAGAGAAAGAGGAGAAAGAGGAGCAAGAGGAGGGAGTGGAGGAGAATGAGGAGGAGGAGAAAGAGGAAGAGGATGAGGAGAAGGAGTGGAGGAGGAGAAGCAGAAGAAGAAGAAAGAAGAAGAAGGAGAAGGAGAAGGAGGAAGAGGAGGAGATGGAAGAGAAGAAGAAGAAGAAGAAGAAGAAGAAGAAGAAGAAGAAGAAGAAGAAGAAGAAGAAGAAGAAGAAGAAGAAGAAGAAGAAGAAGAAGAAGAAGAAGAGAAGAAAAAGAACAAGAACAAGAAGAACAAGAACAAGGACAACAAGAAGAAGCGGAAGAGGAAGAAAAAGAAGAAGAAAAAGAAGAAGAAGAAGAAGAAGAAGAAGAAGAAGAAGAAGAAGAAGAAGAAGAAGAAGAAAGAAGGAGAAGGAGAAGGAGGAGGAGGAGATGGAGAAGAAGAAGAAGAAGAAGAAGAAGAAGAAGAAGAAGAAGAAGAAGAAGAAGAAGAAGAAGAAGAAGAAGAAGAGGAGGAGGAGGAGGAGGAGGAGCAAGAGGAAGAGGAGGAGGAGGAGGAGAAAGAGGAGGAGGAAAAGGTGAAGGAGGAAGATTACTGTAGCTGAATAGATTTTAAGTAGGCTTGCTATAAACTAGTTAGTTTAATTTTGAAATGGACATGATATGGGATATGCCAGTGAGTCGATGTGGTAGAAATAACCAATCAATTAAGGAAATGCTGGTTCCAGGAAACAAAGAATGGAAGTTTAAATAAAATTAATATTTTATTAGAATTTGCTTAAGCTTTAACAACTATTCAACATGATGCAAAATTTACTACAAAAGCCAAAGTTTATGGTAAAGAATGAAGAATCTTTCCAAAAGAGACCAAGATAGAGCAAGAAATTTAAGAGTCTTGGAGCTGGAGCGATAGCACAGCAGGTAGGACGCTTGTCTTGCATGTGGCTGACCCGAGTTCGATTCCCAGCATCCCATATGGTCCCCTGAGCATTGCCAGGGGTAATTCCTGAGTGCAGAGCCTGGAGTAACCCCTGTGCATCGCCAGGTGTGACCCAAAAAGCAAAAAAAAAAAAAAAGAAAGAAAAAAGAAATTTAAAATTCTTCATTAAAAAAATCATCTAGGCTCCAGGAGAAAGTACAATGGGTAATGCACTTTCCTTTCATGTAGGTGACCTAGGTTTGACCCTAACACTCAATATTGTACCCTGAGCGCTGTCAGCCGTGAACTCTGAGCACAGAGCCAGGAGTAAGCCCCTGCGTACCACTGGGTGTAAATGGCAAATCAACAAAAATAACAACAATCTGACAAGATTCACAGGACAAAAGAAAATACTTAGAAGTGTAACTAAGATTAGTGTTTAAATTCAGTTTGGCTAAACTTGGTGCCACGAATCTGAGTAATCACTCACAGATTTTGATTCACTTTGTAGGGTTGTGTGTGTGTGTGAATTATGAATATGTATGGACATAGGAGGAAGAGACCCAAAAAGAAAGATGGAGAGATAATGAAGCAATGAGACAGTGAGAAACATTTTTAGTATTTCAGAAGTCCAAATATATGTATGAGTCATTTGGATTGCTTGCAAATTGTGCTACATCCAACACAAGCAAAGACTCAAAAACTGTAGCTTACAGGCATTTCTCCTTTATTTTGTCTGGAATTCTTAAAATGCAAGATAATGC
Source organism: Sorex fumeus (assembly GCF_029834395.1). Classification (NCBI taxonomy): domain Eukaryota; kingdom Metazoa; phylum Chordata; class Mammalia; order Eulipotyphla; family Soricidae; genus Sorex; species Sorex fumeus. The sequence goes on along the minus strand of NW_026606149.1, from coordinate 3,510,791 downwards.
ACTCATCCAAAATACCGCATTCTTGTATAAATTGATAAAGTAAACAGAAGGATGCATACTGTAATTAAAAGCTAAAATTAAATTGAATGCTGAAATCTAATTGAGCTAGTGTAATTTTTTTTCAGAGAAAAGAACAGAAAAATTACTTTGTTTTGTATCACTCTTAAATGTGCTGCCAGTCTACATAATATTCATTTCTGGTTTATCAGAATTTTCCTGACTTCTTTCCCAAGTTTCCGGGGGTAAACAGCAGGTATTTATGTAAAAACTGTTTTATATGAGAAACGTAATGATGGAGGCACATCTGAAATTCAGGCAGATTCCTCAGCAATAAATCAATAGGAAATGTTGTCAGTTCAAGAGAAAGTCACCTTACTTCAGGAGCAAACAGTAATGACAATAGAATAATCTATATTTCAACTGCAATATTAAATAAGAGTAGGTGATAAAATACAATACAATTCGCAGAGTGAATAGATACCTTAGATCTTTTCTTCTATGTTCTCCTTTTTGCAATCCATCATTATATTCCACTTGCTCCTAGCCACTCATTTATCTGAAATTTTTTTTTTCTGGCATCTCTAAGCAATGGGAATTCAGATTCACACATAGTGGACCTACAAGCAACTTGCACATACACTAAGAACAATGATCATAAACACTGGGCAAAATGAAAGGTCAAATTAGAATACAGCTAACTATTTGAATTATGCCCACCCACATGTGCATTTTCTGATAAACACAAGGTTTTTCTTAAACTTAAGGTATCTTTAAAATACAGTACAGCAATGTAAATATATTTTTCTGCTCACATTTTTTTTTTAATATTAAGAGAAAATGAAGCTGGGTCCTCTGTATACCACGTGGGTGGTGTGTAGAAGGGGAAACCTGATTGGTCTTTATCCTGATTATCCAATTGGTTGTTTTGTGCAGCGAATCAGACTTAACAGTTGATTTGCTTTTGGTAATATCTGGCACAACCAATCAGAGAGCAAGAAAGGGGACACCTCCAGGACAGAAGTTCAGCCCTTGGTTGCTGGGTATTGCAGTTCCTCAGAAGAAGCAGGGTAGTAGTGTAAGATGCTGTTGCTGAAAAGCTGCTTCTGCAGGAAACTACTGAAGTGGGGAGCCCTGGGGTCCTAAATAACCATCCTCTTGTGAGCTAAGGATAGTGGAGTGGCACTCTGGCCACAGTACAGTGGGCGGGGCTCTTGTCTTGCGCACTGCCAACGTGGTTGGGTTCTCTGTATCCCATATGGTCCCCTGAGCACGGCCAGGAGTTCCCTCCTCAAAAAAAGCTCAGAGCCAGGAAAATCTCCAAGCCATACTCCCGGGTGTGACCTCAAACTAAACAATACAAAACAAGCAAACAAAAGAGTTGTAACATTGAAAGAAATGGGTGGTTGGTGGGTTGATGTAATATTCTTTTTTTTTTTTATTAGTGGGGCTGGAGCGATAGCACAGCGGGTAGGGCGTTTGCCTTACAAGCGGCCAACATGGCCGACCCGAGTTCGATTCCGCCCCTCTCGGAGAGCCCGGCAAGCTACCCAGAGTATTCGATATGCCAGACACAGTAACAACAAAGTCTCCAATGGAGACGTTACTGGGCCTGCTCGAGCAAATAGATGATCAACGGGAGGGCCTTTACTTTTACTTTACTTACTTATTAGTGAGGTAAAGGTGCTGGAGCTATAGCACAGCGGGTAGGGCGTTTGCCTTGCACGCAGCCAACATGCCCAACCCGAGTTCGATTCCTCTGCCCCTCTCGGAGAGCCCGGCAAGCTACCGAGAGTATTCAATATGCCAGACACAGTAACAACAAAGTCTCCAATGGAGACGTTACTGGGCCCGCTTGAGCAAATCGATGATCAACGGGAGGGCCTTTACCTTTACCTTTATTAGTGAGACACCATGAGGTACGGTTGTAGACTTACAAATTTTTGTGCTTGAGTTTTAATTATACAATGATCAAATACTCATCCCTCTACCAGTGCCCATTTCCCACCACCACGGATCCCAGTATCCCTCCCCCCCCTTCCCCGCCGCCCCATCCCACCCTGCCTCTGTGGCAGGACATTCCCTTTTGTTCTCTCTCTCCTTTTGGGTGTTGTGGTTTGCAAAAGAGGCAATGGGTGACAATCATGTTTGGTCTATAGTCTACTTTCAGCATGCTTCTCCCATCCTGGGAGGATCCTCCCAACACCCTTTACTTGGTGCTCCCTTCTCTATCTGAGATGCCTTTTCCCGTAGCATGTGTGGCTGGCCTCCAAGCCATGGAGCAAAATTCCTGGTACTAATCTTGGCCATTCTTGGGTGTTAGTCTCCTATTTTTTTACTTTATGTTCCCCAGATAATATTCTTACCCCCATCTACAAGAACACAGAAGCCTGCCACTTTTGCATGGTTTGCACTGTACCATTATTAACGCTCTTTTCTCTAGCTTACTTTAGTGCGAACGTAGGAGGAGGGAAAGAAGGCTGGCCCAACAGACTGGAGCACATGTTTTAGAAGAGAGGTGTCCCATTAGAATAGAGGTGTCCCTATTGTACCCCCAGCATTACACACACCTCCCCCCCCCCCATGCCTCGCAGTACTGGGTACTACCTCATCCCAGAGGTGGGAGTAATCCTAGAGCACACCTCTGAGTGTGACCCAAAAATCATACACAAAAATATATATTCTATAAGGCCATGGTTTGAGATGTTTTCAAGTTTTTGCATTTGAGGGTGGGAGTCATTGTTTTTCATAGCAGAGTTCCCAAACACCAAAAACATAGATTATATATACTTAGTAGTTGCCATTGTGAATAAGTTAAAATTCGCTCTCTCTCTTTCTTGTTTCTTCCCTAGGGAGAGTTTCTTCCCAAAGGGGAAAAATATGACTGATGTGTAGGCTAAGAAATTACTCAGAAAGAGACTCACTTTTCTTGGGAATTATTACTCATCAAGAATTGTTTCTAGAGGAGCTTTGAAGGTTATGTGAGCATAATTTGATACTGGAGAATTCACCAGAGACTTTACAAAAATCTGTCCTGGACTTCTTTAAAACGTCAGATTTGTATGGTTTAGTCGCCTTTTTGGAAATAGTTTTTGGAAAAAAAAAAACGGATCATTTTCAAAATCACCAAGAATGAAAAGACCTTTTGTCATTAAGTGCTTTTGAAAAGCTTGAGTATTCCCCCTTTCTTTACTAGAGAAAAAAAAAAAGAAAGAAAGGCGAGGAAAATGATTTTTCATGACTTTCCAGAATTTTAGAGTTGTTTCTTCCATAACTGAGATCATTCCCTGTGGTATTTCCACTCAGAAAAACCACAAACATTTTATGTCTTTTTCCCCGTATGAATTTTAATGGAAAACAGTGTGAAAAAGAAAAACTCATACAAAAGCTGTTTGGAGAGCTTCATGAACTTGAAGTTCACGGTGTTTTGAGTAAGTCTTCGAAGTTGCTATCTAAATTTGGCCTGAAAGAACACTCAGGTTTAAATAATTATTAATTCCTTTCAGGGACAGAGTCTAGAAATAAATTCCTTCCTCATGAAACACATTTCAGCTCACCACTCTCCCATAACCATGGGCGGCCTGATACAATTAAGATTGACAGGGGAGAAGAGAGAAGTGAGTAGGGAGGGCAGTGGGTACAAAGGTCATTTCTGATCTTGTCAGGCTGTGACCTTGTTCACCCTGACACCCACACTGATTAAAAAATGTAAAAGAAAAGAAAAGTGGAGAAACGGTCTCTTGCCATGTCCGGACTGTACCCAAGGAGTTCCTACATTTTTCAAATCTCCAACTATGCCAATCAGTGTTTCCACTCTGGCCAGGCTTGATTTGGAGGCTAAAAACACAAGGATTCTTTTCCCCTGCACATGCAAAATTTCACTGTCAAAACGACTTGCGTGTCATCTGCTTACTACTGGTTTTCACACATTTTTTAGGGCTTTTACTAAAAACATTTTCTCTGGGAAACGCAAAAAGAAAACATGTTGTGCATTTCTGAACAACTGAACCCAAACTTGGCAGTTAATACTCTGTCCTGATATCGTGGACTTCAACGGTTTCTGCACACCTCCCACAGATTTAAATGGAAAGGGGATGACAGCGGCTCACCTTTGTTTTTCTGCACATGTGTCATTCTGTGAGGCTACATGATTCCTTTGAAAAGTCATTGATAATTACTCTCTACCATTAACCATAAAGTTGTGTCTTTGCTTCTTTAAACATTACACACTTTGGCAAGTTCTGAAATGAAATATTTCTTTCATCCCAAGGTGTTTGCAAAGTGATAGCTTTTGGAATCATATCAGAATATTATGGGGGCAGTATGCCAGGTACCAGACTAGACTTGGACACTCTCAGCAGAAAGTGACCTGAAAGCTTCACTGTCTAATGGCAATATCTTGTGTATGCTTAAACCCAGACACTCGGGACCAAGGGAAGTTTGGCAGTATACAGTGGGATTGAGATAAACATAGGATAAGTGCATATTGTCCTACATGTTGTCCACAGATTTATAAATTACAGACCACTGAGCAATCATGAGCTTAGATTTGACATTTGGCTTTTAGTAAACATTCAGAGAAAATAGGGATAACACTCACAAAGAAAATTGATAATCAAATAGCTGAGTATTTTGTTCCACTAGCTTTACCCTAGAAGGAAATGGAAGAAATTTTACTTGTAAATATTGCACACAGAGTTTTTCTCCATGTCCAAGGATTAAAGGCAATACATGATGACAGTTCAGGCCTTTATAGGCTCGTCTAGGTGTTTCCTGTCACTAAAAATAGGTGAGTGGGCATTAAGAGAACATCTTGGTATTTGAGAGCTGGAAGGTAGCCCTGATTTTTCAACTCAGCAGAGAAAGGAGTGTCAGATTCAGCTTGGAAGCTAGATCCCAACTTCTATGCATCCCCATCATGTCTCTTGGGGAACTGAGAGTTCCGAAGTGATGCCAGTGGTAAGCGTCAGTCAAGGGATAACATGGATAGTAGATCCCATCCGAAGAGGCAAAATAAGGATTATAGAGTGAGAACTTGTGTTCCCCAAAAATGTATGTGTTGAACTCCTACTCCCTAATCTGAGGTCATATCCAAGAAGGTGATTAGGTTTAGACAATGTCATGAGAATAGTCTCATGGTATGAAAAGTACCCATTAGACCAAACGACACACACGCTTCCTCTCTCCCCTGGATGAGGATGTAGGGGTGTGGTCCCCCTGCACACAAGGAAGGAGTCCTGGTCAGCACCCAATGCTGCTGACATACTCACCTGGGACAGTTAACCTCTAGAACTGCAAAAACAAACATCTATTGGTTAAGCCACTTCTTGTCTATGGTATTTTGTACGATACCTAAGACCAACAAAAGCAGAAATTCCAGAGCCCTACTCCACCTAAAAACAGTGTTACAATGTCTTCAGCTCTGTCCACTATGTGATGCTCTCCTCCATTTATCCTTGGTGTCCCACTTGGCTCCCGGAAGAGAACAGTGCAGAGTCTCCTGCCCCCGTGCCTGGATGTCCTAGCAGTGGCCCCTTGAAGGGGAGCAGGTTGAGTTTTCCTCCCCACCCCGACCAGGGCTCTGGCAGCCAAAGACCTCCAGAACCAGCCACCACCATGCTGAGACCACTCTCCACAGGCATGAAGGTACTGGCAGAGGGACAAAGGCATCCCGGGGCTAAGATCTCCAAGCCTGCTCGGATCAGGGCTGAGCATCCTCCACCCAGATCCTCCATATTCAGTAGGCCGAGTCACACCCACCAACTGGCCCCTGGCGCCTTGTAATCCCATCAATGGCCAAGACCCAGAGCTATATAACCCAGCTCCCAGAAGCGAATGTGGCCGCGTGACATCTTATTATCCCATTCTTACTTTGGAAATTTTTACCTGGCAGGCTACCAAATGTAACCTGCCCACAAGGCAGAGTCTGGCAAACTCCACGTGGCATACCCAATATGCCAAATACCAGTAACAATGATGGGTCTCATTCTCCTAACCCTGAAAGAGCCTTGAATATGGCACTTTTTAAAAAAAAATTCTTAGGCCTAGGACGAAGGAGATGTTACTGGGGCTTGCTCAAGGCAATCGACGAACAACAGGATGGTCGTGATTGTGATCATGATTGTCCCACTTGGCACTGTAACTTCAGGGTGATGCATCCCCTGGTAATGACTGAAATGGATGACTAGTGTACCTAATTTTACTACCATTTATTTCCTAGTGAAGGCTGCAAAGCAGGGGAACACTAATAAATATCCTTTCTACAAAAAGAAAAAAAAATTCCACGCCACTATCTTCTTTCCAAAAAGAAAATAATTGTGTTGACCTAAGTACCTAAATATTTTCTAAAACACAAATGAATCCCAATTATATCGAACTTGAATTTGAAGATAAGATACTTATAAAATTATGCAAAACACAGTTCCTCGACATGGAAAGAAAAGATGATTTTAACTTTATACATTATAACCTACAATTCAGTGACATTAGAATTTGAAATTAAAAAAAAAAGTTTTGAGTAGATATTTGTTAAATCGTGATTACAGCAGAACCATTTAAAAAGTGTCTTATATTTTGATTTCTTATTCTTATACAACGCAAGCGTTTTTGGAACAAGGTTTTATTTATTTATTTTTTTCATTTGATTTGATTTTAGGTCCACTCTGGGGCTAACTCCTAACTCTGTGCTCCAGGATTATGTATAAGGATTATAGAGTGAGCCTCTCTTGGCAAGCAGTGAATAGGATGGAACTTGGGTCTTCAATGTGCAAAGCATACACAGTCAATAGAGTTGTCTTCTTGGCCTTCTTGACCCCAGCATCAAGCTTTTTGTATGAAACACTGTGGTAGGCAAAGTCAGAGGCTTAAAATAAAGCTAGAAACAGTGAAATCAAGACAAGGTGTTGTCCACTTTGATACACAGGATGCCTTACTATTAAGGTGATAGTGACACTGAAGAACAATTTGTTAGGAGTAGGAGGAATGTGGAGGTTCTCTCTGAGAAAGAGAGAGAAGTGATTATATACAATGCTAAGCCCAGAAAAGACAAGAAAATTTTGTGGAGAGACATGTAAAAACGAGTGTTCTGAAGAGGAAAACAGATGTACATCTGGAAAATTATGCAGTTACTTTAAAATTCTTCTTTTTTCAGAGCAGGAATTTGATTGTTGTAATACCAATCGCTGGTATAAGGAAGAGAATGCAGTGAACTTTGTAAGAATGGTGATAGAATTAATTTCCTTTTTCCATTAGATAATTTAAAACAAAATGATATGAAAAGTATTGTCAGAGAGTGCTTGAGCTCTTATAAATATAGCAAAGACTATATTTAGTAAGACATCTCATAGCATGGTAGAGAGAGACTGCAGATATGGTAATAAAAGGAATTGTATGATGATTTATATTTAGCTTGCAAAAACATATAATATGTAAACATAATAAAAGTCATAATTTAAATTTTGATGTTATAAAACTATAGTGAAAAATAAGTCAAGGAAAAAATTGAATTCTGAGAGTGGAGAAATTAAGGGTATTTGGGAATGAGTGATATTGGAGATTATTAAATGATTTGGAAGGATAAAATTGTCATGACTTAAAACTGGGAAGTCTACAATTAATAGTGTATATATACTTTTTCATTTGCTTAAGAAAGCCCAGGTTTACATCATACTTCAATAATTATTAAGAGCACTTTCTTTTATTTTCAATTAAATACTGATTATTCAACAAATTAAATCATTACCGTCTTTAAACTTAAAAACAGGAGAAAATAGTTTGGAGACAGCAAACAAACAATTCTAAGGCTCTTTCTGTTGTTGTTTTTGGGACCACATTTGGCAGTTGTCAGAGTTCGCTACTGTGTTCAGAGAGTGTTCTAGGCAGGGCACTGAGGATCAGTGTACCCAGGCTGAACCCGTGTCAGCCGCATGCACAAGACAAATGCCCGACCTGCTGTATAAATAGTTTTTTGAAAAACAGCTGAAAATAGAGAAGATAAGGCAAATTGGGATTTTCCATTTCTATTATTTTGGAAAGTAGAATTTGGGAAACCTTTTATGTTAATGTATAGTGTCAAGAAAGAAACTTTAATAAGCACAATAGAGGGGACTTCTGAAGCACTCTTGATAGAAAACAACGTAGCATAAAAACAGACTATTATTTTTTGACTGAAACATAATCAAAAGTTTGTAAGTCTATAACTACACACCATGGTAGCACTGTAGGACTGTCATCCAGTTGTTCATCGATTTGCTGGAGCAGGCCCAGTAATGTCTCCATTCATTGTGAGACTTGTTATTACTGTGTTTGGCATATCGAATACATCATGGGTAGCTTGCCAGGCTTTGCCATGCGGGCGAAATACTCTCAGTAGCTTGCCGGGCTCTCTAAGAGGGGCGGAAGAATCGAACCCGGCTCAGCCGGGCCGGCAACTTGCAAGGCAAATGCCCTGGTTCATTAAAAAATAAAACAGAATTCAAAAATTTAAAAAAAAGAAAATTTAGAAAATGGACTATTAGCTTTATGGTGGAACTCTATTGATCTTTAACAGAGAAAGTGGAGAATGTATGTGAGATTTGGTAGATCTCACCTATCAGTATTTTTTTGTTTGTTTTTGTTTTTGTTTTTTATTTATTTATTTTAAAATTTTATTAGTAAGACATCATGAGGTATCAGTGAGTATTTTTAATCCTAAATTTGTAAAAGAAAAAGAAGAGCTTAATGAGGTAGCAAATTAAGGTAAAGAATTAAAATGCTAATTCTTACAAAAATTCATTCAAAAATGTGATTAATATTAATTCGAATAGAGATATGGAAGTTAGGGTCATAAAAAATGAAGCCTGAGAACTGAAATGTGGATATTTTTGACAACAGATTTACAGTATCAGGTAAAGATCTCCAAAGAATTTCTGCACCTTTGTGATATGCAGCATCTGATATAACATCTAACAAGCAGTGAACCCCAATCAATGCTGATTGGCTGAAATAAGCAGGTGAATATACCCAGACAATAAGACATAAGCAGAAGAAAAAGGTTTGCAGAGTCTTGTTTTTCAAGACCTTTACTCTGGAGTTGGAGCCAGAGCACGGCAGTAGGGTGTTTGCCTTGCAAGCTGCTGGCCAGCAGATCCGGGTTCGATTCCTCCACCCCTCTCAGAGAGCCTGGCAAGCTACCCATGAGCAAATCGATGAACAACGGGAGGACAGTGCTACAGTTACTTTGGAGATTGCTGGCCAACTGAAATAAAGAAACAAGAAAATATTGTAACTAAAACAGTAGCAAGGCATTTTTATTAGTGTATTTAGAAAGAGGAATATTTTTATTTTTAATACGACTGGCTGACTACCTTTCCTATGATTTCATTCACTCTTGTCTCTTTAGGGACCTTTAAGTAAGCTTCATTTTATAAATAAATAATTTAAAATGTAGAAAAATACACATAAAATACTATTCCCAATAAAGCTACCACTGAATGCAATTTGAAATTCTTTTCAGTGATACAAAGCATTGACTATGAACCTCATAAATGAAATGCTAGACACTTCTTTATTTATAATAAAGTTGTGCATGCAATTATAAAAATTTAGACTGTAAGGGAAATCATAGCTCTATTATATATTATAAAATACATGTGACTCTAATCTAAAAACATGAGCTGATTGTTTGATTAAAAGTGGCTGGTCATGATTTCTCATTATGGTAACTTCAAATAACTTTTTTTATATCAGTGCAGCCCTTCACAGACTTTAGTCATCCTTCTTCCATACATAATTTATTGCCACAGTCCACAAAATGCCCAGCTCTGACTGATACAAATGATTGAAAAAGGTTTAATTATAGCCCTCCAAGGCTGAGTGGGTCTATACTGCATAGCAGAATGTGGTCTTTTATCCCACAAAGACCGCTTTAGACCTCAAAAACACCTAGAAGGAGTGCCGGTGCAAACAGTCTTCATTTTATTTTTAAGCAAAGATGCCATGGCTCAGGACACCTCACTTTCCCCCAGGGGTTATTCCCATGCGAATAAGAAATTGAAATTTAGTCCCTACCATCCTTTCCTCATTCGCCATGCGAACATTAATATTTCCCCAGAGAAAGACACAGCCAAGGAACCTTCCTGAAGAAAGCTCTGGCATTAAGAACGGAGCGTTAACTTCAGAAACGCCCCGGGGAAGAAGGGAAAGCGCTTCTCTTCTTTCCAGGTTTTCTAGAGGAGTTAAATCTCTCACTGAAATAGCATCGGAACGTCCATCTGTTAGGCTGAAGGATCAGTTGCTTCTAAACTGTGTTCAATATGTTGAAAGTGTGTTGTTTTTCAACACCGTCTTTTCCTCCATCCTGTATGTTATTTGATTTTTTTTTATCTTACCAACACAACCATGTGAAATATACTTTAATATGTCTTTGACTAGAAAGGATCAAAAGGCAAAAACAGTGACAAAAATACTTCTTTGATGTATTTTTTATATGTTTGAAGGCAAGCAAAAAAAAAATAGTGAAGCTGGAATAGATTACTTACTCTTCAGTCCTAAACTCTGGCAGGCAGTCTTTTCTCATAAAACTCAAATATGGACTTAAAGATGAGGTGCAGAGAGTAAGGTTCGGCACTCCCAGACCTCCAAGTTCCCTACTGATGCCAGAACATTATTACTCTAAAGTGTTCTGCTAAGCAATGATTACTTTGTAGACCTTGAAACTATATATATATATATATGTATGTATATATATATATATGTATGTATATATATATATATATCAAAAGGCGAATGGATTTTTTTTTCTTTTTGGGTCACACCCGGCGATGCTCGGGGGTTACTCCTGGCTCATGCACTCAAGAATTGCTCCTGGCGGTGCTCAGGGGACCATATGGGGTGCTGGGAATCGAACCTGTGTTGGCCATGTTGGCTTCGTGCAAGGCAAACGCCCCACCCGCTGTGCTATCGCTCCAGCCCCTGGGTGAATGGATTTTTAAGCAATCACTTTGAAAAGTTTCAACAAATAAGCAGCAGCATTGTTAGAGCGCAGTTTTAATCAAATCCTTAGAAAACTTATTACTTAAGACTCCCTTGGATTCAAAACCAGGAAGCGAACAGTTTAACCAGAGGCAAAGCTGAAAATAAACTCTTTATTTGGGTTTCCATTGGTTCACTTGAAAGGGCTTCATTTAACAGGCATGTATTCCAACTCTGACATTGAGTTTGCCTTCAAGACCAGCTAAATCACCTGGTTTCCTAAATGAAGTGTTTTCCAGTGGGCTCAGGTTGGCCTACTCACCAGTTTTCTTCTGAATTACAATAAAAGCATGCTTCTTTGTCATCTGCAGCCAACAGCAATCCTGAGCTGAAAAGTCAGAGCTTCTCTCAAGAAGCCAAAGTCTGCACCAGCTGCGTTTCTCACCATCACTGGGCTTCTGTGCTTCTAAAGAAATGCTGGCAATCTCTTTTGGGTGTTTTCCTTTCTTTTCTTCTTTCTGTGATTTCTGGGGAAGTGTGAATCCCCCCAGAAGTGTTGGTTCCAACAGAAGGAGTGCAATTGTGAGTCATGTGTGGGTGCAAAGTCTAACAGGAGAAATAAAAGAGTCACTCCCTGGATAAGCTAAATGCCCAACTTGAGTTTAGAATTTGCTTGCTTGAGTAATGCACCGTCTCAGCAATAGTAACGTGGTGAGAAAAAGTGTGATTAATAGCATCATAACAATTGACTCTGTAGTCCTTTCAAGACAAAGAAAACTTTCAATTCAGCATCTCTGCATTTAATAAGTGCTGTAATCAACTGATGTGATAATACTTGTTTGCCATATAATATTATTAGCAGTATTTACTATAACCCTAGCACTATGCTAACAATATTTTACGTACCATCACATTTGACTATCAGAATTTGGCTATCAGTTTGACTATCAGAATGAAACAGGCAGGCAGGCAGATTGGAAAAGGGACCCCCCCAAAAAAACACACACCCCTGGATACAACCCCCACTACACACACAAACACACACACACACACACACACACACACACACACACACACTAATGGCAATGAGTTCTTGGGATTTATTTAACAGGCGTGTATTAGGTAGCCCTGAGGCTGTCAGGACCCCCTTGATGAACAAAGGAGCTAAAACCTGATAAGACTTTCAGGATGGCACCAGCACAGATAAGGCTGGATCCTCCTTAAAAATAAGCTCCAGCAGAAACAAAGGCCAGGAGAGGAACCTCAGAGAAGAATAAAGCAGACCATCACCTGCTCCCGTCTTCCCCTGGAGTGCCCCTCCCCCCACCAGGGGACCACTACTAGGTCAAATGGGGCAGTTCATTAGAAACCCTAGAAAAAAACAACTTGGAACAAAGAAAGCATGTGCATATGAGGCCCAAGCACATGTATGTCACCGATATGCACATGTTACCTATATGCATGTGTTGCCATGTTTCTGGAGCCTAAGCACACGTGGTCCACAAAGGGGAGATTGCATTGAGATGTAGACTTTCGTCCTTTCATACTTGATTCTGGAATGTGTACCCCAGGGCTCCATCTCTGCCTTGGGAGAAACCTGCTTTTCTCTCCTTTTTTTTTTGCTTTTTGGGTCACACCTGGCGATGCACAGGGGTTACTCCTGGCTCTGTACTCATCATTCCTGGCTGTGTTCACGGGACCGTATGGGATTCTGGGAATCGAACCCGGGTTGGCCGTGTGAAAGGCAAACTTCCTACCCACTGTGCTATCTATCACTCCAGCCTCGACATTGACATGAATGACTATTCCCAGTCTTCCTCTTAGACCTGATTTTATGAGGTGATGTGAGCACCAAGGAGCAGAAAGGGGCGTTAAACAGGCACCCATGGTAAAGACATGGAGAGTTTATTCAATTCAAGGTTTTCATAATGAGGGAGAGACTTCAAAAGTGAGTCAAAACTTCACTCCATAAAAACAAAAAGGCTGCTGGGATTTCAGAGCCAGGCAAAGAAAATAGCTTAGACCAGTGTAGTTACTAATTGACTTCACTCACAAGGAAAATTAAGATTTTTCTTTTTAAAATCTCTTTATGGGAAGATCTAGGAGTCCTCGAAAATTAACCTTCTATTTCCCTCCCCTCATGCTTCCTGGAGACTGGGAAGTGGGCTTATCTTCCTGGAGGGTGACATTTCAAAGAAGTGACCCCAAGTCCTTGAAAAAACACATTTCTGGATTGTAAAAGTGGCAAGAGGCTTTTTCAAAGATTTACATCTCAAAGGAGGCTGAGACTGGATTTACAATGTAAGTTTTCTAAAAACTAATGCTCTAAGAAGTGGAGGTCAGAGGTCTAGAGCCAGGCAGAAATCCAGCTAAAGTTTCTTCCATCAAAGAAGAGTGTTTTTAGGATGGGTTAGAGATCTGAGTCAAATATCTTCCCCACCTCCTGCATCTACGAGAACCGCAGCAAGGGGTAAATAAGCAGTAATGAAAATATATTTTCTTTCTTTTATTCCTTCATGGGCTGGGAGCAACAGCACTGGGGGTAGGGCGTTCGCCTTGCACGCGGCCAACCTCGGTTGGATTCCTCTGGCCCTCTCCGAGAGCCTGACAAGCTACCGAGAGTATCCCGCCCACACGGCAAAGCTTGGCAAGCTCCCCATGACATATTTGATATGCCCAAAACAGTAAACAACAAGTCTCACAATGGAGACATTACTGGTGCCTGCTCGAGAAAATCGATGAACAACGGGAGGACGGTGCTGCAGTGCCATACCTTCATTGATTTTATTTCCCCAGTGAAATGAGATACCACAAAGCTAGATTACACATCCTCCACATCATGGACTCGAGGGATTTTAAGGTGTTAGGATGTGCCAAAATTGGGTGGAGAAGAAGGTGAAGGAGCAGTTGAATGGACAAAGTTTTCCTTAAAGACAGATCTGTTCAGCAGGCTGGCTGACTGGGATTCCCTTAAGGATTCAGTTACAAAATAAAAATTGGGAGGGGGATTTTCCCAGCATTATAAAGTGTGGCAACCACTAAACAAGATATTTCATGGGGTTTATGTATTCTCTAGACACACTATGATTCTCTAGACCACACCAGATTTCAGAATACCCCAAGAACAAAATATTCAAAGGACCGATAGGGGACCAGAGTGACAGTATAGTGGATTAGGTGCTTTCCTTATGCATGACCCACTGGGGTTTCATCCCCTACATCCCATATGATCCCAGAGTACTGCTAAGAGTGATCTGGGGAGAATGTGAAATGATCCCTGAATGCAGAACCAGGAATAAACCTTGAGCACCTCTGGGTATGGCTCAAAAATAAAAACACAAAAAACAAACAAACAGCCTTCTCTTCTCCTTTTTCAGGAAGTGCCCTGCGCATTTTGTTTTCTGTTTTAAATCATGGTCAGGTCAGGAAGGTGAAATCCATTCCCACAAACACCTGTAATAGAAAATCACCCCCCTACCTCACACCACCACCACCACCACTACACACACACACGCATACACACACACACACACACACACACACACACACTCATTCCCATGTGACAATCAACCTAAAAACAAGGCACAAATTCACGGAAGATGACCTTCAACTCCAGTGTTTAAAAATAATTTTTTTTGCTTTTTGGGTCACACTGGCAATGCACAGGGATTACTCCTGGCTCTGCATTCAGGAATTACTCCTGGCAGTGCTCGGGGGACCATATGGGATGGTGGGGATCGAACACGGGTCAGCCGCGTACAAGGCAAACGCCCTACCTGCTGTGCTATCGCTCCAACCCCCTTAAAATAATTTTTTAAGGCATCAAATAAAACATCATATTTTGCTTAGAGAGAAATGAATAGTAGAAAAAACACCATTTCAATTCTGATATGATGAAACTCTGAGTTATCAAATTTGAAGAAGGTTATGATAAGTCATAAGCTCCCACTTGCAATTCACACATATCCCAAGCTTACTTGTTGCAGCATTCTCGATGGTAAGATCCCACCTAGAATGACTTAGTTTGGTCACCACCATTATCACCGTTTTCTCTTCCTTGTGGCTCCATCAACGCTCTCCTCCAAAGGAGCATCCATAGTGATGAGTGCATGAAGCATTCACAGGTTCTGAAAGTCTCTGGTTTTCAACTGTGATTTCTGCCAGCTAACGCTCTGGTGCTGGCCTGTTGGAAACACACTTCCGCAGTCACAGTGAACGTGGGTAACTCCTGGGTGGAGACGTGAAGATGTTACATAACATCAACACAGACACTCTGGATGTTTTCAGTATTCTGAAAAACACTGAAGCAGGGGCTGGAGTGATAGCACAGCAGGTAGGACGTTTGCCTTGCATGTGGCCAACCCGGGTTTGATTCCCAGCATCCCATATTATCCCCTGAGCACCACCAGGAGTAATTCCTGAGTGCAGAGACAGGAATAACCTCTGTGTATAGCCGGGTGTGAACTAAAAAGTGGAAAGAAAACAAAAAACACTAAAGCAATTTGGGGGGCCGAGCATCCTCCACCCAGATCCTCCAAATTCCAGTAGGTGGGGGTCACACCCACCAACTGGCCCCCTGGCGCCGTGTAATCCCATCAATGGCCAAGTGGCCACGCGACATCTTATTATGACATCTTATTATCTCATTCCTACTTTGGACAAACTGGCAGGCTACCAAATGTAGCCTGCCCACATGGAAGAGTCTGGCAAACTCCCCATGGCATACCCAATATGCCAAATACCAGTAACAAAGATGGGTCTCATTCTCCTAAAGAGCCTTGAATATAATCTCAGGGCTAGGATGAAAGAGACGTTACTGGGGTCTGCTCGAGGCAATCGACGAATAACAGGATGATTTGTGATTGTGATTTGTGAAAGCAATTTATTGAGGATTTGATTTAACAGCTTAAACAGATTGGCTCCTGCCACTGACTGCAGCCTCAGGTCCTAAACTCCTCTGAGTCCCCATATACGAAGCATGTAACTATGAAGTTCTGGCATGTAATTTTGCCTTGTTTTATTCGCCACACCCCAAGGTGCTCTGGGCTTCTGGACCTGGGGTTCATACCTCGTAGCCTCAGGTGACTGTCTGTGGTACCTGGGACGGAACCTGAGTTTGCTGCATGCAAAGCAAAGATCTCACCTGCTGTCCTTTCCCTCAGGCCCCCCAGAAGGCTTACTGTGCATGCATGTCTCTTTGTTATGAAGTCTGCGCATTTTCCCCCGGGTCTCAGTTCCCCCAGCTGGCCCAGTTTATGAGCTGAAGGCTTGGAATTGCATGAATCTGCCATGGGTACTCTAAGCTCTGTCTCTTTCGCTGGTGGTTGTCTGTGTCTTCTTGATTCTCTGCCTGTAGAGACAGCAGCTTTGCCTTTTCTCTTTGTCTTCCATCTGCATCCATGGGTGAGGCTGTAGAGAAATCAAAAACTGAGGAGGAATGAACTGAATCTCTTAGTGATTCCCTTTGGCCTGCCCCACTGGTGAGTTCACAGGTCCTGTTTTGTCCTGTCCTCCAGTTGTTTATTGATTTGCTTGAGAGGGCACTGGTAACGTCTCACAACAAATTGTGTGACTTGTTTTTACTGTTTTTGGCATATTGAATACATTATGGGGAGCTTGCCAGGCTTTCCTGTCGGGGCAAGATACTCTTGGTAGCTTGCCGGGCTCTCCAAGTCTGCAGGTAAGATATAAAATTGACTAATTGGGGCTGGAGCGATAGCTCAGCAGTAGGGCATTTGCCTTGCATGCTGCCGACCCGGGTTCAATTCTCAGCATCCCATATTGCCCCCTGAGTACCGCCAGGAATAATTTCTAAGTGCAGAGACAGGAGTAACCCCCGTGCATAGCCAGATGTGACCCCAAAAATCAAATAAATAAAATAAAATTGGCCAATTGGATTAATTAGATTACTTAGTTCTCCACCACTTCTACTGTAGTACTAGCATAGTACATTTGCTTTTTAAAAAATCTAATTATTAAAATAGCAGAAATCCAAAACCGCGCGGCCACTATCGTGACCATGCGACATCATTTAATTCTTGAACCCAGCTGTAGAAAGCAGATCATTTCACAATGCCTTTTCAACATGGCTGAGTTTGCGGGGGGGTAAAGTCTAAATAATAATGGTGCAACTTTTATCCAAACAATGAAGCTAGTCAAAGTAGACAGAGTGTTAACTAGAATTCATCTACCCCACAGACATAGGGGGGGTTTGGGTTGGGGGTTTTTTGGGGTTCTTCGTGGTGAAAAATAAGTATTGGTAAAGGGAATTGTGATTGATATTTGCATGACTGAGACCTAAACTTGAAAGCTCTGTAATTTTTCCCACAGCGATTCAATAAATAAATAAATAAATTTAAAAAAATCTAATTATTATGACTTTAGTGGTCTGAGACAACACTTTAGCATGTGAGGAATGAAAAAGATTAAGTTCTAGAAGGAAGGGTGGATTTTTTGTTAGGAGGTGAGAGGGGGCCTCAGGAGTTTACAAAATGGCATTTGTCCCGGGAATGAGATCCTGAGCCCCAAGCTTTCGGAGTCACCACTCTCATTCTCCTCATGCCTGAGGCCATGCTTGGGGGCAGCACTTCTCTAGGGCTATGGCTTTCATGTGCATATGCTCTCAAGCCCTTCACAGGAGAGAAGCAGTTCACATCTTTTCCTTTCTTCTAGCTAAAAGCAACAGGAAATCTCTGTACAAAGGTTTTCAAAACTGGTGGTGTTGATGTTTGAACAACTCAGCTAGGGGTGGTTTGGGTCCACTGCTGCCAAGACGTTTTTTTCCCTGTAACGATCATCAAGGCACATATCGGAAAATAAACAGGAATTCAGTTTTTGCACTAGATTTTTTCTGCCTGATGTCTCCTCCACTAAAACATCGACCATTGAGGATGTTTTGGGATTCTACTACATAAGACAGCATAGAGGGAGTTCACTAAAAGACAATTCATCTTAGGGGTTGGAGCGATAGCACAGCAGGTAGCGCGTTTGCCTTGCACGCAGCTGACCCCGGTTCTATTCCCAGCACCCCATATCATCCTCTGAGCACCACCAAGAGTAATTCCTGAGTGCAGAGCCAGGAGTAACCCCTGTGCATCACCGAGTGTGACCAAAAAAAAAAAAAAAGGAAAAATAAAAAAGACAATTTATCTTATAAATATGCCAAGGTAAACAATGGCATGGATAAATGCTGGACATGACTGCAATTTATGTATTCTGCTCTATGATTTTCTCAAAAACATATCCATTTCTGCAATTTCAAGTAACAAGAAGATGCAGAATATATAATGGTATATAAGTCCATGTGAATGAACAGTTTCTGCTCTTGGCAAGCTAACAACGAGGTTAAATTTTAGAAAAAGTCAAAACTTATGCAGGGCAGAAGAGACTGATGCTTCCTAACCTCTAAACCATTCTGTGAATGTCGAGTGTGTTGCAATGGGTACCCCACTGTGCAGGCCATTCTCTCTGCAGGAAAGAGGAGTACTTTTCAGCCAAAAACAAGCTACATGTAGATAATATGATGTTTTAATTTAAAAATTTACTGTGAGTGAATGAATTCACTGTCAGGAAACAGGGTAAAGATTTAAAAGGAAAAAAAAAGCCCTGATTTATAGCACATGATGATTTCCCCGCTGTAAACACTCTCACTGTGGATGAATTTGTCAGCCTGCTATCACTGAAGGCAGACGAAGGAGGGAACATTTGTGCTGTCGGCCCACATTAGCATGCCGTGGTTTTATAACACGCAAAAGAAACCCAAGTGCATTTGACATTTCCCAGAGCAACCCAGGATCACGTCTCTTTGATAAAGGCATGTTCAGTGCATGGGAATTTAACCTTTGGACTTTGGCCATCCCTTTAGAATTTGAGAGCCGGAAGTATATGGTCAAATATGGGACACATATGTTGATGGCTTTTGTAGGAAAGCAGACATCAGCCACACAGAAATGCTTTTTTGGCAAAGGATTTATTCCACAGGAAGCAATCTAAAGATTGAGCAGTGGTCACCTTTTATGGAAAACATTTATTTGCAAGTGTTTCTAGGGATGGGGCAGTTGGAGGGCCGGTGGTGATGGAGTGGAAACCCTTTCAAAACAGCGAAGGCGTAATTTCCTTATCTCTTTTCTCTTGGGAAGGCAGAACTTATGTCTGTCCCCTTAGTTTATGTAACTTTCCCTGACTAACCGTCAATCTGAACTTCCCTTATCTCTTCCCTTATGCCCTCTTTGTTAACAGCAATTTAAGATGACATTGAGAGCCGCTTGGTGGGTCCCCCTATCTCTGGGTGAACCCAGTATACCAGCTGTATATGCGTTATTATGAAACTCCTCTTTAACGTTTTCTCATGAATGCATCTGCCGTTTGTTTATATATTTAATGTCTAAAGGCCTCAAAAGGATACAGAATAATTTTCTCTGTGTCTGAACACTTCTATTACAAAACTACTTTGACTCCTTTGATCTTATTGTCAGTAGAGTTCCATGCGTTTTAGAAATGCAATAGTGAGTGAATTACATGAGGTAGAGGGGCTTTATAGCGAGTGTGTATTTTGTGTAGTGATTGTACCCTCCTGCCCCCTTTCAGAGTCTTCTGTAGGCAAAGTCAAGTTAAGCATCCATTGTCACGGAAAGACTGTTGTCAATGGATCCACTTTATGACAGAAGAAAAGGAAGGCTTTGAGGGCCCACTAATGTCCTCTCCTAGAGATAAATCATTTTCTAAAGATGTTAGAACTAAAATTGTTATCTTTTGGCTTAAGGCTCAGACTCTATATTGCTGGGCCATGTACTTTTTTTTCTGTGAAACTTCTTCCACTGTGTTTTGGGGACTTCCTACCGAGTCTCCATCAATATGGTATCTGCACACCTGCTTTCTGTCCCCTTGGAAAGCTGACCCAGTGCTTCAACTATTAGTGGTCCTCAAGCAGTTGGGAAGAGGTAAAACTTATATTTCCAAACCCAGTCAATTTATCCATTTCCTTTGTTTTATAAGATTATGGGACTTATTTTCTTTCTTTCATTTCAGGGGAGTTTTAGGAGGAGGAAAGAAAATAGCTCGAGCTCAGATTGCAGTGTTTAACCCACCCCTCTTGTCGTTGAAATATTAAATATGTATGGAAAAAAACACATCAAGCAAAACTAGAGTTTGATTAAACACGAGTGAATAGCAACCAGTGAAGTTGTACTTGAGTACTTCTACTTTTTAAAACTTAACTCTTTGAACTGAATGACACTAATTGTAGTGCAGAGATGACTCAGTGTGATCAGTTAAAGTGCTAAAGATTTTTTTTCTAGTCAGGTTGTAGGAATAATTACTTTTACTCAAACTATCTGTGATTTTGCATGACTTCAATTTTTATAGAAAAAAATGAGAACATAAAATGATAAAATAATTTAAAAGGAGGGAACCTTTCATGATGAATAAGTATGACAAATCATTATATAACATATTTAAAATATCTTGGAATTTGTGGCTAGAGCAATGGTACAGTGGGCAGGGAGCTTTCCTTGCAGGTAGTCAACAAGGGTTGTATCCCTGGCAAACCATGTGGTCCCTTGAGCCCACCAGGAGTGATTCCTGAGGGCAGAGCCAGGAGAAAGCCCTAAGCAATCACTCAAATGCACCATCAGCACCAACAAAATATCCTGGTATTTTATTTGCTAATTGTACCTCAGAACTTGTAAAATATAAGAAAAAAAATGTGGCATGAGAATTAATGATAAAATGATTAAAGCAGAGAGTAACTTTATGAGAATTCTTAACATCAAAGAAAAGAAAGAGACATCTAGGAAAACCAATCAGCAAATGAATATTCTACTCCTTTTTTCTATTACCTAATTAGTTCTTAAACAATAGAATACTTCCAAATCATGAAGAAAACTTGTTCCACACATAATGTCGATGTTGTGGGGGAGATAAAAGATTCTTCTACCCTTCTGGAATGCTCTTTGTTTGGGTAGCAAGTAATCTAATTGTTGTCAAACAGAGTATTGGGGGAAGAAAGCATTCTACTGCATCCATATGGGATATCTACACAGATGTGGATCTGCAGGTTGTAAATCCTAAGAAAAAAGATTCAAGTAGACCTGACTTACCAGAAAAGAAGAGGGGAGCTCACAGCCTGAGGAGGAGATGCTCTATGGTTAATTGTTTGCCCTGTCATATAGATTAGGTTTTCTAACACGATTATGTCTAGAAAATTCTCAGTTCTGGTATTCAGGTAGTTAGGAGATTGGTAAAGTTTTTCGTGTTTCAGCACGGGAGTTTTGATTCCCCTCAGATAGGAACCATCCACAGGACAATGTGATACATCTTAAAAAGGCTTGGTCTGAACATCTAGGGGAGCTTTGTCCTAAGAATGTTGGTGAGATCCATTTTCCACTGATTCAAGTCCTAGACTCAACTGGGTATTATCTAAACACTTTCCGTTTTGTTTTGCTTTGGTTTTTGGCTCACACCTGGCTCTGGACTCAGGAATCACTGCTGGCAGTGCTCAGGGGACCGTATGGGATGCCTGGGATCAAATCTGGATTTGTTGCATACAAAGCAAATGCTTTACCCACAGTACTATTCCTCCAGCCTCACATTACATTTATTTTGATGAAGAGAGGGTTGCTTGAAGGGGTGTGGTGGAGATTGAATCCAGGGTTCACACATGCAAAGCTAGTGCTTCAGCCCTTTAAGTCATTGCCATGACCCAGAATTACAATACCGAAGAAGCGTCCATATGCTACTTTTATACTGGTTGGAAATGCATTTACAGAAATGTGACTCAAGAATTTCCCTCCAAATCTTCACTGGTACAAAAACAAGAATTAGGAACATATGGATTTAGAGGAGAGAAGAATAGAAGTGTGGAAAAATTTCAGTTGGCTCTACCAGAGCAGCTAGTTGAAATGTATGTTATCATATATACACCGAAATATGTTTCAAAATTGATATATTAGACAAGAAAAGCTTGTCATTCAGTGCCGTTATTTTCAAAGCATATTGACATACCTTAAACTCATCTAATTTTCCAAAGACACTGTGAAGATCATAAACAAGGTAGAGAAATTCCAGTTTCAAACATGAAAAATAAGTGATTCTATGGTTTTCTAAGTTCACACAGGTGAAAAGTTCCAGAAATGGCACTGGGGGGGGGGGGGTGGTTCTCATTTCTGTTTTGCCTGTCAGCCTGGCATTAAAGGAAGGCTAACTCTTCACAGTGAATATTAGGAAGTAGAGGTAATAGCCCCTGTCAGCAGGGCTGAGATCAGCGTGAGGGACAGGGGGATCCCCTCAACTCAGGCACAAAAGTGTCAGGAATACTAGAAAATGCAGAAATTAGAGATCTACTGAAATATTCTGAAGTCAAAATATGTGCAATAATCAGCCACGGGTATAATTGTACATTAAAATCAGCCATGGTTAATTTTCAGCATTAGAAATAGTCATCCCTGGGTGCTATGGTGCATGGGGTAAGTTCCAGTCAATGCTTGATCCCTGGACCCGTCTCAACAGGCTTAGGAGTTTTCTTTAGCTGTGAACAGACTGGACTCCGCAGGTCTTTATCTAATGGTAATGGAGGTAAAAAGGCTGATGTAACACCTCTTTTTTTCCCCCACTGGGTTTAAAATATAGGAGAATCTCCTGGCAAATGATTATGGTACAGACTTTTATTTTTGCTTTTGCTTTTCCTGCCATCATGTGTCTTGGCTAGACAATTCTTAATGGGTTAATCCTTGAGACGTGAAGAACTTTTAGTGTTTCTACATAGTTCTGACCAGCAAGAACAAAGGGAGAGATGGAAAAAAGAATTTCTATCTCTATTGTGAAAGAAGGACTCTAGTTACATTTCCACTTCAATAAGACCAGTTTCTGGCTGGAGTAATGGCTCCCAAAACTGATGTGACATCTCAACCCAGCAGTGGCGATCTGGTCCTGTAGGTATCCGATGCTCTCAGCTCATGGCAGAAAAGAAAGATTGTCCATCAGGGACATTTCTGGAATATGAGACAACAAGTGGATTCTAAATATGCTAATTTGGCTCATGCTCTTGACAGCCGTCTGATATCTCATGGCCTGCAGATTTTAAAATCTTTGTTTCTGTAAGTGGGGTGTTTATTCCGTCTGGAGTGACTTGTCCATGTGCTTCTCTTTGAACATAAATGATTTTGACAAAAAAACCTGCACACGGTTTTTGCCATTCTCTCTCTACAACCTCCTGCTACTTCAACTATTCATTTTTTGTATTTAATCGAAATAATTATAACGGCCATTGTTAGTATCTCTTTAATGAAGTAAATACTTTTCTGGTGTGGATTTAAATAATACATATCTACAGCCTCTCCTCCCTAGATATTCTAATTCAATAGGTCTTGGATAAAGACAAGCCATTTGCATTTTGCCCAAGCAGCCTGATGCTTGTAATATGAATGCAATAGAGGGTAGCACCAAGGTCACTATTTTTGAAGCAGATGCTGCTTCAAAATTTACTTTTAGAGCCATGGATGTGACGCATTGTTAAAGCACAATTGCCCGCAGGAGACCAGGGTTTGATCCCTAGCCCCGCAAAAATAAATAAACAAAACCCCAACCGTGCTGGCAGGAAATGGGTTGGGAAATGTTCTAGAATCAGCACTTCTGGGAAGAGTGATGGTGTGGGCAGAGAGAACTGGCACAGAGATCTGCATCCATCCAGGCTCCTCTGGGATGGGGGGGATGAATGAAGTCCACTGTTGCTCCCTCCTCCAGCCCCTCTTTTTATCAGGTGCTCCCTGCACACGTTCAGGAAGACACCTGAGGCTGGGCGCGGTGGTCATTTTCCCAAGAACGGGTGCTGAGAGGTGAGGAGGGCAGGTGGTGGCAGGGATTGAGTCCAGGGGCTGCCACCGGCTAGGAGGGGACCCGCGCCACCACGCTCCGCCTCACATCGGCTCTGCCCAGCAATGCAGGATTGCTGCTTCCCAGGAGTGAGGCGCTACCGCCTCTCAGGGTCCCCCAGCCTCGGATAAAACTATTCCAATTACTTAACAAGTGCAGACTTGGGGTTATCTCCAGAAACACGCTCGTCTAAGAAACCTAGCGAAAGCAGGGCACAGACAAGGTTATGAATAAAGCTTTCTCCACTGAACCCTGGTCTCTTTCTGAGATTCACCAGGGTTGTCTCAGAGAATATAAACCCACAGTCTGGGGCATTTAGTGTAGAATTCAGTTCTGGAGATTCTTCATGTCCATTCCTTTTCCACATGAAACTTGATGAAATTAATTATTTTGTCCAGCCTCAGAAGGTTCCAGAAGGGTCAGGAAGTTTCCTCTTGTATCCTGATATGGAGATGGCTAGAAGTAATGAATTCCCTTCTAAGCTAGACAGTTTTAGAGCAAACACATGAGCCTGTATCTCATTCTCTTTCTCCTGACCACAGATAAGGACACGGGGCACGGGACACCGTGGGTGATATGAGACAGTGTATGGTGTCTTCATTATCCTGGGCTCTTGAGAGCAGAGCTTAACTGATCTCTAGTCCAGCAGTTGTGGGAAATGACACCTAAGCTAGATAAAGGAGTGGTTTGAAGATACTGGATTTCTGCATTCTTGCTGTGGCATTAGCTAGACTCATCCTACTAAACTCATGGCCACAAAGTAAATCACACCTGGTCAGTACTCTCTAGCAATGTTTCTGACTAAAAGGAAGTTGCGTCTTTCTTTCTCTTTCTTTCTTCCTTCCTTCCTTCCTTCCTTCCTTCCTTCCTTCCTTCCTTCCTTCCTTTATTTCTTTCTTCATTTTCTCTTTCTCTTTCTTTCTTTTGTTCTTTTCTTCTTTTTTCTTTTCTTCTTTCTTTATTTCTTTCCTTCTTCCTTCTTCATTTCCTCCTTCCTTCTCTCCCTCCCTCCTTCCCTCCCTCCCTCCCTCCCTCCCTTCCTTCCTTCCTTCCTTCCTTCCTTCCTTCCTTCCTTCCTTCCTTCCTTCCTTCCTTTCTTGCTTTCTTGCTCTCTTGTTGAACCAGGATCTCACACATATAAGGCAAGTGATCTGCTATTCAAATGCTCTACACTGCCCCCAAAACAGCATTTTAGGGCACTTGAAGCTCAGAGTTGGTAGAACCAATGTTTCAGGAAAAGAAATTTCAGGTGGCCAAAGAGAGATGCTTCACTGATCTGATTAGATAACTCCAACTTCCATAAAAAGTTAGTGTTCCCTTCTTTACCATGCCTGCAAGACATGGTAAAGAAATCAATTGCTGTTTGGCACTATAGAGAGGTCAATGCCCCCCTCTTTTTTTTTCAACAGCGAATTTTCCCTGGTGCCTAAAGAGAAAGAATGGTTCTAATCCTCCTATGGCTTAGAGAATTTCCTTTACATCTATAACTGTAAATTCTCTCTCTAACCCTTAGAGGTATAGGTAACCTCTTTGTTAAATAAGCCTCTTGCCAGTTCTGTAACCCCGAGTTTCCTGTGCTGAAATCCTTAGAGCCCTTTCTTTGAAAAGGGAGCAGCAAAGAACATAGTGGTGCATCTGCCTCCCTCTGTGAGAGTTTAACCTAAGAATCTGACTCCAAGTTTAACAACCAACCTGCTTTCCACTGAGATAGGACAATTGTACTTTTCCTTAGGATAAAGACAATTTGGTGACCCAGATCATTGCTCCAATTAGCAGGTAAATCACAGATAAACATCGGGCCTCAAATGGAGCTGTCAAACATTCGTACTGGGTGTGATCATGATGTACCTGGAAGTCCTGTAGGTAATGGGTTGTATCTACCTGGTGACAATTCCTCCTGTCTTTGCAGCATCTGTATCTGATATACTGTCATGGGTATCACAGCCTATTTTAACTATTATATGATAATGAAACTACTTCCTTTTCTTATGTATTTGTGGTGAGGATTCTCTGGGTTGGCAACAAGTTTTCATTTATATTATTTCTCCCAACACTGATGACAGAAATTGCTATAAAATGACTCCTAACTGAAACGCAAGAACGAAAGTTTATAAGTCTGTAACTGTACCCCACGGTGATTCACTAATAAAATTTTAAAAAAAGAAAAAAGAAAAAAAAAGACTCCTAATTAATTATTTTGATGAGGACTATACATTGTTTTGAATCTTCTCCAAAACAATGTCTAATTGGTATAGCCAGTGTCCCCAAAGATCCAGTGATTACCTTGAAGGCACAAGGACTCGAGGGGGTCTAAGATTTTTCTAGAGATTTGTCAGACTCTTTCATTGGCTTCTATTAAGTAAATGAGTACTTATGTGAGATGATCTTTACAGCTGAAAAAAAATCATTCAAATCAACCTACATCAACTTTTCCAGATGAGTCATTTTGTGGCTAAGCTTCAGAGCTCAGGCTTGAAGAATTAAAAGTTGACTGACCCTAAAGGTAAGGCAAAGGCCCTCCCGTTGTTCATCGATTTGCTCGAGCGGGCCCAGTAACGTCTCCACTGGAGACTTTGTTGTTACTGTGTCTGGCATATCGAATACGTCACGGGGAGCTTGCCAGGCTCTGTCGTGCGGGCGAGATACTCTCGGTAGCTTGCCAGGGTCTCCGAGAGGGGTGGAGGAATCGAACTCGAGGGCTGACCCTGAGTTCCACATAACAGTGTCACCTCTCAGTAGAACTAGACTGGGGAACTGATAAATATGGCTGTTACTTCCTTGGGAAGGTAAAGGGGACTTACATTCAGTGAGAAGTGTTCAAAAATCTCATTCTGGGTCAGCTCTGATCTTCTTACCTTCACCCAGTTAATAAAGGAGTGATTCCTGCCTCTCAGTCAAATGAGGAACTCAACCATTGACCATGAAGCACAGACTATCCGGAATGACATGGGAATATGCTCAGGGCCAGCTGAAACCTGCAGGGATTGTAGGAGTCAGGCCTTAGAGTGATGAGAGCTACTGGGTCCCCTCCAGGAACTAATGTGGTTTGTTTAACCAAGCTTATGGGAAGGCACAGGATGAAGGACAAGTAGGGTTCGATTTATATTGCTAACTGGGCATAATAGTGGGGAGATTAGATTTACCTGTTCCTTGAGGAATCTATTTAGTAAGAGCCAGATCTTTGAGAGACTCAGAGATCAAAGATTTTATCTACCCGAATCGTACTTGATCATTGTATAACTGAAACCCAAGCACAAAAATTTGTAAGTCTATAACTGTACCTCATGTTGTTTCACTCTTAAGTCAAATAGTCATTTAACTTCCCGTTAGTCGTCGATTTGCTCGAGCGGGTGCCAGTAATGTCTCCATTTGTCCCTGTCGCGTGCTAGTGTAGCCCAGTGGCATCTGTTCGCTCTGGGATCATGAAGAGCCTCAAACCGATGGTTCATGATCTTCACAAAGAAGTCTGACCATCTGGTAGGTGGGCGGCCACGTGGTCTTTTGACATCCCGTGGAATCCAGTCAGTTACAGCTCTAGTCCAGCGGTCATCTTTAAATCTCATTACGTGATTTGCGTAGGGCCCAGGTCTCTGAGGCATATGTTAATGCAGGAAGAGCAGTGGAATCAAAGAGATGTGCCCGGAGCCAGAGGTTCTTCGTCCTCTTAGCTATTTCTTCGACATTCTTAAAGGCGTTCCAAGCCGCTCTCTTCCTCCTGCGCAGCTCGGGTGCCAGGTCATTTGTCATGTTGACTTCTCGACCAAGGTACACATAGCTGTTGCATTCGGAGATAGTCGTTCCATTGAGAGCGAATGGGGCATCAGGAACGAGGCTGTTTCTCATAAACATTGTCTTCATAAGATTCAGCTGTAGTCCTACCTTTCCACACTCACGGTCAAAGTCGGCCGCTTGGCTGATGTTTGGTGTTATTAAAACAATGTCATCAGCAAAGCGGAGGTGGTGTAGTTGCCGACCATCTATCTTCACTCCCATTCCTTCCCATTCCAGTCGTCACATGATGTTCTCGAGGGTGGCACTGAATAGTTTCGGTGAAATGGTATCACCCTGCCGCACCCCTCTCTTGACATCAACGATCACTTCTTTGTAGAATGGTGAGATCCTGGTAGTGAATCCGCAATACAGCTCACGGAGGATCCTGATGTATTGGGCTTGAATGCCCTGATTGGCTAGGGCTTCAATGACCGCTTCCGTCTCAACAGAATCAAAGGCCTTCTTTAAATCAATGAACGTTAAGCAGAGCGGCATCTTGAACTCCTGAGAAACCTCAATGAGTTTGGTTATTGTGTGGATATGGTCGATGGTGCTGAATCCTTTGCAGAACCCGGCTTGCTCTCATGGTTGTCCTTCATCTAGTGTTCTACCAATCCTATTTAGGATGACTCGAGTGAACAATTTGTAGATGACAGACAATAGGTAGATCGGGCGATAGTTGCCAATGTCATGGATGTCTCCCTTCTTGAACAGTAGTACGGTCCTGCTGGTTTTCCATTGGGACGGAACCTTGCATTCAGACA
This sequence comes from Sorex fumeus, assembly GCF_029834395.1. Lineage (NCBI taxonomy): Eukaryota > Metazoa > Chordata > Mammalia > Eulipotyphla > Soricidae > Sorex > Sorex fumeus. The sequence continues at coordinate 3,482,442 of NW_026606149.1, read as the reverse complement.
GGTAGTGAGTGAAGAGCAGAGCCAGTGTATTGATGAATACTGATGGCAGGTTCTTCAGGTGTTCAGGTCTGACCTTGTCTGGGTAGGGTGCTGTTTGTTTCTTTACCGACGAAATCGCGTGTCGGATTTCGGAAGGGAGAACTTTGGGAACGACATATCCATCCTGTGGAATTTGGTATGTAGGCAAGTGGACATGGCTATTGAAGAGATTTGAGTAGAAGTCATGGATAATCTTCTCCATTGCCGTTCTGGAGGATGTGATGGATCCATCAGGATGTCGGAGGGCAGTCATCTTGGTCTTGTAGTTGGCGAAGGACAGGCGGGCATTACAAATACTTTTCTCAGCTTCTGCTGCATCTACCAGTACTTCTGCTCTTCTCTCTTTGAGGTCTTCCTTGATCACATCTCTGCACTGCTTTGCAAGCTCGGACGTTAGCTTGGGGTTGCCTGAGGCATGTGCCAAACCACGCTGGCGAATTAGCTCAAGAGTTTTCGAAGACAGGCGTTTTTTTGTGGCTATCTCTCTCTTGGCGTTCCTCGCACATTCATGGAAGTGCTGAACCAGTAGATCGTATTCCTCGTCAATGTTGTCAACCATGGCATCTTCCCATGTTGCTGCAATAGTGCTAAAGAGTTCCCAGTTGGTGGTCGTTCTGGGAGTTCTCTTTTTGAACTTTGCAGCCTGTCTTCCTGCTCTGTGAAGTAGAATTTTGCACGAAGGAGACTGTGGTCTGATCCCGTTCGAAATTTTGGGACAACAGCGACATAGGTCAGGCAAAACCGTCGACTGAATATGATGTGGTCTATTTCGTTGTGGAATCGTCCACCGGGAGACTCCCATGTCCAACATTTAGATTCTGCCTTCTGGAACTGTGAGTTACCATGGATGGTCTTGGTCGACATGATGAACTCAGACAGTCTCTCACCCTGTTCGTTCCATTCTAGGCCATGGGTCCCGATGTGAAGTTCTTCAGCTGATCTTCTCGGTCCTATCTTGGCATTAAAATCACCCACGATGATCTTGTAGAAGGTAACTACAACTGGTCTCATTGTGGGTGTTTCACTAATAAAAAAAAATTTAAAAAATCTAGATTTGTCTTCCATACAGAATAGAGTGATCAGACTTTCGGGACTCTCACAAATGAGGTAGAATTGACCCTTGAATTGTGTGGGTATATTTCTAGATGGATTCTGTTTTCACTAAATGGACTAAATAAATGTAAATTAATTTTCTCTTTCTTATAGTTCTTTAGGAGGATTTTCTTTTCCCTAGGGTACTTTATTAGAGTCATAGAGACTAAAACACGGCAACAGAGAGAGGAACAGCCAGCTCGAGTCCACATCTCGCAGGACTCCAGTCTACAGTGTCCAGAGAGATATGATATGGATGGGGCGGAGCAACGTGCCAGCGGTTCGGTGCTCAATTGGCCCGTGGCCACCCCCCAGGCCCCTGAGCCTACTGGGTGTGACTCAAAAACCAGAAAGGAAAAATAAAGACATAAATTTATGGAGACACAAAGTTATGAGTGACCTCCACAGGCCAGAGGGACAGCAGAAGGGAGAGGTGCTCGTTTCACAGGCTGCCGACCGTGGTTCAATCGCTTGTACCACGTGGTCTCGAGCACTTCTGGAGTAACTCTGAGCACCGAGCTGGGAGTAGCTCCCAAGCATTGCTGGGTGTGACCCACGCCCCAATTTCCCTCCTGCCCCCTGAAAAAATAAAGGTCAGAGGAACAGCTCACAGCACAGAGGTGGGAGTGCTCCCCTAGCACTGCTGGATACTGACACCCAAAGAAATACACCGCCCTCCTGAAGCCCCCCCAAGCCAGCAAACAGGTACAAGGGATCTTACTGAGGGGAGAACAATGCTTGGAAAAGGATTTGCAGTGAACTGGAAACTACACTGCAGGAGACTGTCAGGAGACAGCAGGAAAGGAAGGGGGAGAGTGGGCAGGGAGGCAGGAAGGTGCCGCCCTGTGTGAAGGGGCTTTGGAGACCTCCAAATCCGCTAGAATGGTAGAATGTGTAACTTTAAAACAGAAATATGTAAAACTAAAAATCTGAGTACTATGAAAAGACTTACTTTATTAGAGGGGCTGGAGCGATAGCACAGCGGTAGGGCGTTTGCCTTGCACGCAGCCAACATGGCCGACCCGAATTCGATTCCTCCGCCCCTCTCGGAGAGCCCGGCAAGCTACCGAGAGTATTCGAGTATTCGATATGCCAAACACAGTAACAACAAAGTCTCCAATGGAGACGTTACTGGACCCGCTTGAGCAAACCGACGATCAACGGGAGGGCCTTTACCTTTACCTTTACTTTACTTTACTTTATTAGAAGAATACAGAATATAGTCAAGGACAAATACATTTGCCATGCAAAAACATGGTTAGCTGTTTGAGACAGAAATAAGACTTTCAGGCCGTAGCAGCTATTAGTCAAAGAGGCAAAGTTTTCTGTGACTTTTCAATTTTTCTCAGATCCCTTTTCAATTTTTCTCAGATCCCTAATTCCCATGCTGTTTAAGGATCAGCGACAGTTGGAATCATAATCATGACATATACTATTTACCAGAAAGTGTTTATTTTTATGTTCTGTTCTTAACTGTTTTATCTATATTCATTGTGTAAGATAGTATAAATGAAGTCTTAGATGCATATGTATGATGTACATATATTTTTAAGGCTACTATATCTTAAGGAATAAGAAAAGTGCCCTTTATGCCAATTAATTTCACTTGAGAACTAAAACTAATTGCTAGCTATCTGGTTCTTAATCAAAGGTTTTATAAATGTTACCCAGGTTACTTGGATTTTGATCTCATTTGCTGGTACTTGCAAAATTCCAGCACCACTGTAAAAATATTGAAAGTATAGTATAATGAGGGAGATCAGTCAGAAAGGTGAGGAGAACATGTTTTAAATATACCTTGCACACAGACATTCATTATTTTATGTGCAAAGGACTTTATAGTCAAAGGACCATTGCTTTGATTTTGACGACATTTTAAAATGTAATAATTACTGAAGAGTCAATGTCACATCAAGAGAAACTTCTGGTGACATGGGAAGTATATTATAAAGGTATTTGTGATTTTGTGATTTTCAAAAATAAATGTAAAATAATAATGCATCTTGTTTGTTATTTATTTTGATTTTGCATTCACACCCAGCAGTGACCAGGCACTGATCCTGACTAATCCAGTATCACTTCTGGCATTGCCTGGGGCACGCATTACCAGGATTCCACTCACAATCCCCCCCGGGCTAAGCCTGTGCTCCAGCCCATTAGTCTACCTCTCCAGTTCATGGTCTAGCTATTCAGACCCAAAGACTTAATTGGCAATTACTTAAGTGTGGGTCTCAGTTACTTTTTGGTAACTTAAACAAGTGCCAATGAGCTCAACAATTTTTAATTTTTAAATTTTGGAGGAGGGAAAAAACCCCAAAAAATCAAGTCCACCCAAGGAAGAGAACCAGTAAAGGAGTTAAGTTAGCTAGTTGATGTTTCAGGCAGCAAACCCAATAGAATACTCTGCATAGCACTGCCTGTGTCTTCACTGTACGTCCAGGGACCACTCCTGAGCACTATCCAGGAATAGCCACTGAGCACTGCCAAACGTGCTTCTTTCCCCACTAAAATAACTGAGAGGAATGGAGGAACAGTCGAAAGAGCTGAATGTATGTTTTGCATGCAAATAGCCTGGGTCCTAACCCTGCCAGGAGAAAGCCACAAATACACACAGGGAATAACCTCAAAGCACTACTGGGTGTGCCCTTCCTTAAAAAGAGTTTTTTAGAAATATTTTAGAGTTAAGTAAATCAATGATAGCTGTTTTGTTTCATAAAATAATATTTCTCTAAGAACAACCCACTAGAAGATGAGAAACAATTAACATATTTTTGGTCTAGATTTTTCTTTTCTGTCCTGGTAATCATGGAAACACCTGTTTCATTATACAGAAAATAAAATTGGGTTAACCAGGCAAACTCCTATTTTGAAAGTAATGTGCCAAATTTAGAGTAAAATCTCAAGCTCTATATTAATTTATAAAATAATTTTATTTTTAACTCAAGGAAAATGCTTTTTGGATGATTTGAGTAAAAAGGATGAGGAAAGGTATAAATGAAAGGAAATTGTGTTATAAAAAAGTGGCCAAAAAGATTGACCAGAGGAGTCAAATTCCAGCAGGATCATTTATTTGTTTTGGCAAGTTGTATCATTTGATTGTATATTTTAGGTTTAGCGTTTTCTTGCTTAAGTTCTCAAGAGCTAGAAAAGAATTTGAAATGGAAACAAATTGAATTAGGAAATCCAGTGAAATTTCTATTTATAAATGCAATAAAGAGCTGATGTAAAACATGAATAACTATAAATAACATTGAAACCTTAGCCATTGTCAATTATATATGTGTGTATGTGAATTAAATAGAAATCAAAAGAAAAACTAAATTAGAAATAATGTGGACAATGTTGTAGTGTGTCCTAAGTTAAATAGTAGTGCTCTGAGAGGGTCATTGTTCCTTTGAATACAATCAGTTTCTGGAGGACTCTGACACTTAAAAAAAAAAATACTGTCTATGGTCTAATCAAAGTTATCAATCAGTGGACGATAAACTTGGGAAACAGGATAATTTCAAGTTTCTCTGATATGTTATTTTCAAGAACCAAAATGACAATCAAAGTGGACATCAAAAAAGAAAAAGGAAATGGATTTGGTTTTTTCAATGTAGAAATCGGCACATGTATAATCAATCTACTTTTAGAATATCCCATAACCAAGAAACAAAGAAGCATTGGTTGTTTAAAAGTCTTTCTTACTGAAATATAATGACCTAACTATTTTTGAGCTTAATGATAATGAAATAAGTAGCAAATTTTTGAGGAAAAGTAGATAATTTTGAGTGGTATCTATTTTGGGAAGGATCCTTGATCATTTAAGGTAGAGTAAGAAAAATAGTATGCAAGTCACCCTTATCCCCATAACTGATTGGTTATAATATATGCTTGGGAAAGATGAGATATTTTAAAGTACAGCTAAGAGCACTGGTGGAGAATCTGGCTCTTATCTGATGCTTTTGCTTAATTATCCACTCTAATTCATTTATATATATATAGCTTGTGTGCGCATACACATGTACACATACAGTACATACTTAAATGTGAAACCAGATCTATGTATGAATCTTGTGTGAGACATATTACGAAATATGGTATAAATTCTAAGAGCATATTCCAAATAATACATATCTCATGTAATGACCGTAATGTAACCTCAGCTGGGAAGAAATTTGAACTTCTTGCTTTCTCTCACTGTTCTCTCTCTTGGGAAATAAGTTCAAGTACCTGGGGATTGTTTCTTAGACAACAACTTCATTTGAGATGCCAACAGCCTAATTGTAACTTATTTTTACCAAGCAATTACCTGGTAGGCTACTTTTCCCTTCTACCCTACAATTATTTGAAATAAAAGAGCGTTTCTTTTATTTTATATTCCACAAGACCAGCAAAAGAACTACGGTATAAAGGAATGAAGATAAAGTTTTATTGAGCAGGGACAGAGACAGAGAAAGGCAGAAAAATAAGCAAGAAAATAAAGAGGCTCTAGATGTTCTTCCCAAACCACCCAAGTCTCAAGAGATATAAATCTATACTTGTCTTGACACTCAGGTAAAATTAAACCTTTAGGAAGTTTAATGAAGTGCTATGATAACCTGGGCAGTATCCATAATTCCAGAACTTCTTTTTTTAATTCTGCATCACATGAGGGGAAGGGTACGAAGCATACACTAGTAGGGTCATTAAATTCCCTTATTTATTGTTTTAAAAACATACTCTATTTAGGAAAGAATATCTCTGTGAGACACTGCTTTTATTCTACTGTCCAGTTGTCTTTATTCTATGTGCCAGTCTCCCAAATTTCCATCTCCCTTTTAGACCACCCTCCTTGTGACATGTGGGGCAAAGTTCTGATGAGTGAGATTCTGAAACAGCTCTCACTTAGGTTTCTGATTCCAACTCGAAAGAAAATGCTGTCTCTAAATGTGTTCGTGCCTACAAAGAAGAAAACTGGCTGGTGGGCGCCACAGCTCTCAGAGAATGCTCCAGGTCCCAAACAGAGATGATATCACCGGGAGGTCCCAGATGGGGTAGGTGCTGCATCCTGCCTTCTCCAGATGGAACCCCGATGACCATGAGCCTGCAAGTGGACACCAGGACATTCTTTCCAAACCATGCGGCCACTTATGCGGCCGTGCGACATCTTCTTATGCACAAAGTGATCAATGGAAAGTAAATCATCAAATGTTTCTCCCTGAAAATCGGACTTAACTCTTTTGCAAACCACAACCCCCAAAAGGAGAGAGAGAACAGAGGGGAATGCCCTGCCACAGAGGCAGGGTGGGATGGGGGGAATGGGGGGTGGGAGGGATACTGGGATCCGTGGTGGTGGGAAATGGGTGCTGGTGGAGGGATGGGTATTCGAAATAAATAAATAAATAAATGTGTTCATGCCTGCCTTTCCCTCAAACAGTGTTTTCCAAAGAGGATGATACCCCATGTTCTGTGCTAGAATGACACCACGTTCAAAGGGTCATTTTGATGTCTTGGGTACCATCCACGAGCAGTACGAGAGGCACTTCTTGATTGTTCACTTAAAGCAGGTAGATTTCTACTGGGGTTCTGAGGAGCCTTGTTTCTGAAAGGAAAGGAGTAGACCAAATAAAGTCAGGGACTCTGTTCTAGAATAATCACTTCTTCCTATATATAAAAAAGAAATAGAAAAATAATCCAGCAGTTACCTAACACCCATGTAGATCATGTCTCAGTATGTAAAGAGACTAAAGTGAGAATGCTCTAGATATCCAGTAGATCACAGGGAAGAGTATCACATGTAACGGTCATGATGATGCACAGGGAGTTTACAGTTCTTTCAGGAGGGTTTATTTTATGTCAACCTTGGAATGTGATCTTCTACTTTAGAATCACCAAAGGCTGAGGGACAAGTTCTTAGGATCTTGTGTGATAATGGTTAATCTTCCAAAGCTATTTATTAGAAAACTCTGTTGACTAATTGAACAGTAGATATGGGTTTGCCTATTGTATAAAAGCTTTTGCAAATAAAATTTTATTGCATGCAGTTACATTCTATGAAATTTGGGGGCCAGCAGCCTTACGAGGAGATGTGGTAGGTGCATAATTCATTTCATTCCACACCAAATACTGACTGATATTATGCACTATAGTACTGTCCTCTCATTGTTCATCAATTTGCTCTAACGGGCACCAGTAACATTTTCATTGTGAGACTTGTTGCTGTTTTTGGCATGTCGAATATGCCACAGTGAGCTTGCCAGGCTCTGCTTTGTGGACGGGATACTCTTGGTAGCTTGCTGGGCTCTCCGAGAGGGGCGGAAGAATTAAATCCAGGTCAGCAGTGTGCAAGGCAAATGCCCTACCCTCTGTGCTATTCAGAAGAAAATGTGCTGGTCATTTTAAATGATAAGCAAATCACAAAAATAAATACCTGCATTGTTTTCAAGTTTGGGGACAATATGTAATTATAATAATTTATAATGCATTTCTGGATGTATCAAAAATAAATATCAATTATAAACTAGCTAGATGTAGTAACTATAATGAGTTTGGGTTGAGGTACCTGAGAACTTAAAGGAGGACTCTACATAGTTTTCAGTTAAAAGATTTAAAGTTAATGGAGTAGAATTTTAGCTACAGAAGAGGAAGAATTGCATTATAGTTTTAGTGGGGAAAAGATCCAGATGATTATAATAGCTGTAGGAAAACAGAAAAATTTTACTCTAAATTCAGAAAAAAATATATATCAGCAGTTCCATAGGACCAGTGTCTATGCCATATAATAACAAATAATGAGAAAACCATTGAAATAGGTTATTAGTTTTAGAGGATGTAATAATGTTTAATATATAGAATATAGTTCTAGAGGCAACGGGCAGACATAAAAGAATTTCAGAAAGGAAGTGTTGTAATAAGAGCCGGTTTTCAGGAAATGAGCTAGCAGCTATTTCTGGGAATTTGTCCTCAGAATTGGGAGAGGAAGGAGGGATAGTCTAAGGAGACTGAGAGATATATTTTGGATTTAGAAAAATTACATCTCACAGGTAAACAAATGAGACTAACAGTCAAAGTGCTGCCTAAACAATTACTAAACCCAAAGATAGTTCTTATAGGTCACAGATTCTGTCCGTTAAAAAAAAAAGTTGTTTCTGAGACATGGACAGGATCATATTATACCACCAACAAATTTGATACAAAGATTACATTCAAGCCTTTGGAATGAATTACTTCTCTTAAACAAGGAATTCAGAGGCCTTCTTGCGACAGCATTGTCATTTGTTTTTCTGATATTGGGAAATGAGATGTCAGCTTGCTTCAATTTCGTTTGGGGGTGACTCCCACATGGTGCTTAGGAGGCATTGGGGCCCCTCCCAGTGAATGCTCAGCCAAATTGGCCAACAGAACTCTGCAAGACTCTGAGAATAGAGTGCTGTGTTCCAGCCTCCCAGGACTCTGTCTTGCCCAGGTCACCTTGGCCATGACACCAGAGACATACCTGGTGGTGCTCAGGGGACAATGTGGTGCCAAGAATCAAACCCAGGGAATAATGTGGTAGCGGATTTGGCAACACGCAAGGTCAGGGCCTTAACTTCTGTGCTATTTCTCCAGTCCCAATTCACATTTGTATCATTCTGATTAGTCGGTGGGAATATGAGCAGGGAAAGTCGATCTTTCCTTCATTTCACTTAGAAATTTCTGAAACTCCAGCAGTTCTCAAGGGATTTCCTGGAATAAGACACCCCCAGGTTTGATTTCTTCTTTTTCACCGTAGGTTCTGTCTATTTGAATGTTTCACTGTGGGTGAAGTTTCAGTCTCAGAAAAGCTGGGTTAACGTTTGGGAAACGTACCCCTCTTGTTTTCTCATGGATTCATTTCCTGCCATAAACATCGACCACCACTGTGCCTTGGTTCTGTGAGGCACTTGGAGCTTCCAGCTCTTGCTTCAAATGGGTTCTAAGAACCCTGTTTCCTAGAGGCCCAAATATTCTCTTCTTTCAGAGCTACCGTCTGTCCTTCAACATTGCCAGGGTTTGGCTTCCTGCACAAGGAGGGCTAGTTAGCCGGAAACTATCAACTCTAATCAATCACTGATTGGAGAGACAGAAAAAGAGTATGTCCCAAAATGTTGTGACCAGTTACTATGGTAACGAAGGTGGATGTGGAAGAATACTGGTGGGTGTGCTCATACGGGAGCAGGTGCTACTCTGCACAGAAAGAAATTCAAAGGCATAACTTCCCAAATTAAGCACTTTTCACAAAATTCAAGATCAGCCTAGAAAGCCCAGAAGTATCCACATGATAGAATGGCTAAACTCATCAATCTCAGGCCCTGTGGCCTAGAAATCCAGTTCTAGTCCTAACTGACTGTGAAATCTGGCAACTTACATAAATTGAATTCAAAATTCGGCTTTTTAAAGTAGCTAAGATAATAGTTATCTGTTTCCACTTTCCTTTGAGAGGAGGATCCAGTGATATAATACAACTTTTTCCATGTAGAAACACTGGCATATGGCAAGCTCTCAGTACTCATTAGAACAATTCATTCTCATGGTGAGTTTTTCTGAAATTATTATTTTTTCTTTTATATCTTCCCTTTTTCTTCCTTTCATGGTGATCATTGACTTTGGGTCTCCTGCTATCCCAAATCCTCTCCTTTGCCTACTGATGGTAAGACATTAAGACTGTCTTAGTCGAGAGTTGAAATTTTCCACCATAGAACAGAGCAGAGCTATTTGGCTCCTAAGGGATTTCTTTTCCACAACTAAATTACTTGTCTGAGTTCTGTGATATGTATTTTTGCTTATATAATAACTCATTATAGGTGCTCATTTAAAATGACCAAGACATAAAAACCACTTTATCCAATTTACATTTTTTGACCAAAGCGGGTTACATATACCCTTGTTACTTCCCTGGATGTACAAACTCACTCTGTATATATTTACAAAATTATAAATACAAATTTTCATTCAATGGATTAATTAAATATCAAACCAAGGTTACTTGAATCCATTTTGAGGTATGTTTGATGATACAGGAACTGCAAGAAAAAACCAAGCATTGAAGGATTCAAGTTCCTTCTTTCCAAGTTACTTTCCCCACCAACTGACTAACAGTCACTTTCTTTCTTGGAAATTTCAGAAGCCTATTCTTGATGACTTTCTTCATCTTTCCCAGACATGCAGACATCTAAACCAATGTACTTCTGCATGAATTTGGAGTTCTTATTGATGTTCTTTGATCAAGGGGGAGACTGTATTGGCCTTTTGTCACCTCTGAATTTTTCTTTTAGTACTCAGATTCTAAAGTTTTAATGCATTGGTTTTAATGATAGATTCATCTTCCATTTTCTGAATCAGTCATCTTATTCAATATTTACTAAAGGACACTAAGCATTTCTTTACCTCTATAATGAATGCTGAGATAAACATTCTTATGGGTATCACCCACAATTCCTCAACTTGAATCTTAAGAAGTATAAATCTGCAGAGCGATAGGATAAAATAATGAGTTTCATTTTATTTAAACACATATCATTGCCTTGTGTTTAAGCTTCTGACGAAAAATATGAAACTACTCCCGATTTCACCCTGTATCAATGCCCTGTAACCCAAAGTTTTAAGAACAAGAAATGTCATTTTTTCATTTTTTCCCTCATTCTCAGAAACTTCCTAGCATTATGGCTTCATTTTCTTCTCAAGAGGCACTTCGCATCACTTGTCTTTCTTTGATTTTGGAAAAGTCATCTCTGGGTTCCCTTTTGTGAAGACTACGGAGCTTTGTCTCTTACCCATTTTTATTTTGTTATGCGTCTTTTTTTCCTGTTGTGTTATAATAGTCCGTTGTCACAAACAATACTTTTATACTGCTCGCAGATATTCCAAATAGTCACAGTGTAGTCACGGTCCTCCCGTTAATCATCGATTTGCTCGAGTGGGCCCAGTAACATCTCCATCATGAGACTTGCTGTTACTTTGTTTGGCATATCGAATACATCACGAGTAGCTTGCCAGGCTTTGCTGTGCGGGCGAGATACCCTCGGTAGCTTGCCAGGCTCTCTGAGAGGGGCGGAGGAATCAAACTTGAGTTGGCCATGTTGGCCTCTTGTAAGGCAAACACCCTACCGCTGTGCTATCGCTCCAGCAGATATTCCAAATATTTGAATTTAAGCTACATGTTAATGTGACTTGGGTATTTTGTACACCATAACTTACCTACTTGCTTCCTTATGTATTTTCCCTAGATTATTGAGTTGCTCACCTTCATTCGGTCAAATGCTCCATGTGTTCATGTACAGTTTGAGCTACTTGTATCATGCAATATCTGTGACCTCTCATTAACATGTGGTAGGAACAGAGAAGGTGCCAGCGAGCCCAGAGAGGAACTAAGGCTGAGGATGTGGTACCTCTCAGCCCTGAAGTGCAGGGGATGACTTAGGTCAGTTGTGGGGGTTCTCAGAACCGGGGACATAGGTGTGTATTCCTCAGCAATGATCCTGGGACCAACTGATGGGGAGATTCCTATCCAGGGCCTACATGCCGCCATTGTTCTTTAGCTGTTCCTGATGAATTATATCTTCAGAACATGAGCAGATATTTTAGTTGAAACTACGCCTCTCTATATTCTCATCTGTTCAATTTTTAAAAATTCTTCGTAAATCATAAAGACTGCAAATGGGTTCTCCAGTTTGCCTCTTAATTTATCTTTAATCTTGACTCTAGAGAATCTGGATGAGCAGAAGCTTGTTCCCTTGGTTCTAAATATTTTATTCAATTCTTTAACCCAAAGATCCTATAGATATTTTTCTTTTTATAATGTAACAAAAATCTATTTGAAATACATATTTGAAGATAACCAGAGGCATAGGAACATTTTCTTGTTTTCTCTCAGTGAGCAAAATAACTGCCTGAGTGTTGCTTATTGAAAAGCAGTTACTTTCTCCTGACTTAGAAACTGTTTTCATATGTGAGTCTGAGTCTTGGCTTTCTCCCTGCCGCACTGGTTCAAGGCTTGTCTTCCCAGCACTGAAATTTGCAGAGACATGAAGAGGTGAGGTTACTATTTTCCCATTTCTGCAAACATCCTACATGCAAAATCACTTTCAGCTCTCATCTTGGTAAACAGTGCATTTTTTTTCTTTTACTTCTCCAATGCATATAAGAATGTATTATATAATTTTTAAAAATATTGTATCCAGTATTGTGTATTGCCACAATTTAGGTACTTAGTACTTTCACAGACGGGAAGAAATGCTATTTTTGGCTCACATAAAAAGCACTAATGAGCAGGAATTTATTCTTGTAGATTAAAAAAGAAAATAAATTCAAATATAAATCCTCGGGGGCAGCTTGCCTTTTATAAATAAATAAAATGTTTTTCTTCCATAATTAAATTAGACACTTCTTCTTTCCTTGCAACTTCTCCCCAACTCACACATAACCTAAAAATATGACACATGTTTCTGATCTCAGTGTTTATCTCTTTTCTGTTATACTAAAATCATAATTTAATATTTTTAAATGCTGAACAAGTGAGGCAAGATAATTCTCATTAATAGGGAAAATACTAGTCTGGAGTGATAGTGCAGTGGGTAGGACACTTTTCTTGCATATTGCCCTCCTGGGTTCAATCCCTGGCATCACATATGGTGCTCCAGATTAACACCAGAAATAATTCATGAGTAAAAAATTAGAAGCAGAGCTGGAGTGATAGCACAGTGGGTAGGGCATTTGCCTTGCACACAGCCAAACACGGTTCGATTCCTAACATCCCTTATGGTCCCCCAAGCACCGCCAGGAGCAATTCCTGAGGGCAGAGCCAGGAGTAACCCCTGTGCAATGCTGGGTGTAACCCAAAAAGGAAAAAAAAAATCCTGAGCATTGCCAGGTATAACCCAAACACACACATACATACACACACACACACACACACTTGAATTGTTTGGGGGGGTATACATTTTCTATATAATTATAAAAATAGTGCCTAATTCTCACAATACTAGAAACGAAAAGCAGCCTTGAGATTCATTCTATTTTTGTAGTTCTCTGACTTTTTTCTGTTGTTTACTATTTGCCTTTCTAATAATTCTTGAGTACTCAGAGGACATCTCAGAGCCTTAAGGCCAAATTTATCTCTTATCCATAGAATTTCTGAACATTGTGATTAAATCATCATTTGCTAATTCAAGATTTACCTAATTTCATGAGTATGAGGCTGCAAACTCCACGACTTTAAAAAATGACCATGATTTTGGAATTTTGTCTCCATGCATAAGACATATCGGATAAGCCGTCGATATTTTTGGAAAGACTAAATTATTCAACAGATGATTAAAACTTTTCCAAAAAGATACCGAGACTAAGTAAAACTATTTATAGTCAGAATAAGAAATATTATTTAAACTTAGAGATGAAGATATTTCTGAATAACCAGGTTCGAAAGAGGATTCTGGAAATTTCCTGCTATGCTGAGGAAACCATGATACCAGGTGCCCATAGACAGTCAGAAAGCTACATACACTCAAGTGTGACTGACCTCATGGCAGCTTGCCCCTACCGCCATGCAACCCAGGACTCAGGGCAGTCAAGGAACTTGCATTGGAATGAGCCATTCCTCTTTCAGGTTGGAAATGAGTGTCCTCACTAAGTTCTCATCTTCCTCACAGAAAAGAACTCAGAGATGAGACGAAATACATGTATAGTGAAAGCAAAAAAGATTTATTAAGGCAAAAGTTCAACCCTGAGTCTAGTAGGGGACACTCACAGAAGGCTAAGGCCTGTTGGGTTTGGAGATAGAAATTTTATGGAGAAAGTTCACAAAGATGTGGAAGGTTTAGAAGAGGTTGGGCCAGAACACATGAGTGCATAAAGGTATTGAGGTTATGCAGATCATTCAACAGATGATTAAAACTTATCCAAAAAGATACCGAGACTAAGTAAAACTATTTACAGTCGGAATAAGAAACGTTATTTAAACTTAGAGGTGAAGATGTTTCTGGATAACCAGGTTCTAAAGAGGATTCTGGAAATTTCCTTCTATGCTGAGGAAACTGTGATACCAGGTGCCCAAAGACAGTCAGAAAGCTGTTGAATAATATTGATCATGTTTCACAGACACTAAATTTTTCTTATGCATCTGAGTTCATTTATTTTGGCCTTGGTCATGGGAGAGGGTGAAATCATGGTTAAGATCTTCACCACTGTCTAATGAGAACTAATTTTTTAGATTTTCTTTATCGGAAGCTGGTAATTGCAAGAATGACAAGAATGTTATTTCCAGGCCTTTCTTTCTTTCTTTTTTTTTTTTTGAGTATCAGTTTGCATGTTTTTATTTAGGAAAAGGAGTCAGGAAAAGAAAATACAATGTTGTAACTACTAAACTTTTGCTGAAGCATTGTAAAACTTAAGTTTTTATATAAATGTCTATAATGATGATGATCTTTAAAATTTTCATAGGGGAATTTGGGACTGGAAAGATAGCACAGTGGGCAAGGTACTTGCCTGGCAGGCAGCAATCTTTAGTACCCAATATGGTCCTCTGATCCCCACCAAGAGTCATCCCTGAGTACAGAGACGGGAGCAATCTGGGCCTTTCTTAACTGCTTCTTCTGCCTCAAAGAGTCAAATCTAGCTACATATAGAAATCGTGAATTTAGCAGAATATCATGTCCCCTCACAACACTAAGGTATCACACCACAGTATGCTGGAAACAGCACCTGGGCATTACTACCTATGGCTCCTAAACCAAAGTGAATAAATAATACATTACAAAAATAAGTAAGTGTTACTTACAGACACTCAACAATGAGAAAAATGCTGTCTGTAGGGCAGGGTGGAAGGAGGACGTTCAGAGAACCCAGATGGTGATGTCTGTTTGAGAGTCCATAAACGTGTGACTCGGAGCATTCCAGATGGAAATCACCTGAACATTCTCTGCTCCAGAGTGTTCTTTAGCCAATACATAATCTTTTAGCATGACTGATTTTAAGGGCTATTAAAGGCTTCAAAGCAAGAAAAAAAGTGTAAATTTCTTATACAATCTTGTAGTTAAGATAAAGAAGTGGAGATTTTAAAATGACGTGATTTAATGAAGAAAAGAACCCAGGGAGTGGTTTTAGCTGTTGTGGGATCAGATAAAGCTTATGTCATCTTAACACCTCTTGACTATCTTGTAAGACTTGACTGAATTATAAAATTAATGGTTTATAAACCTATTACTGAGTGAAATGAGACATACACAAATACATTTAGAGCAGTTATTTCCTGCTCTCTGAGCTTATCTACCAAAGACACCATTGAATGCTTTTCTAATCAACTACAAATACAAATGAAAAATAATCATCATCCTGCTTAAAAAAGCAGCAAATTTTTCACAGCATATATTATTCTACCATTATTGGTAGACTTATACCCTAATGAGAAAAATGATACCTAGATTTTTTCTCTTTCTTTTTGCTATAATTTAATGTTTATCTTTAAGGTAAAGGTAAGGTAAAGGCCCTCCCGTTGATCGTCGATTTGCTCGAGCGGGCCCAGTAACGTCTCCATTGGAGACTTTGTTGTTACTGTGTCTGGCATATCGAATACTCTCGGTAGCTTGCCGGGCTCTCCGAGAGGGGCGGAGGAATCGAACTCGGGTCGGCCATGTTGGCCGCTTGTAAGGCGAATGCCCTACCCGCTGTGCTATCTTTGAAATTATAAAATTAAAACATTTGGGGGCTGGAGAAATAGCACAGCGGGTAGGGCGTTTGCCTTGCATGCGGCTGACCTAGGTTCAATTCTCAGCATTCCATATGGTTCCCTGACTACCGCCAGGAATAATTCCTGAGTGCAGAGCCAGGAGTAACCCCTGAGCATCACCGGGTGTGACCTAAAAAGAAAAAAAAAATTAAAACATTTAAATGTTCTCTCTTTGGAAATGAAAGTGCTCCTGAATATTGACAGTATAGATTGATGGGAAAATTAAAGAAAAACTTAATTAATTTTTCTAAATTGCTCTTTTATCCTAATATATTTACAGAGGCATAATCTGTAGAAAGCATTATAATGCAAGTGGAGGAGTGTCTAAGATTACTTGTAATAAGGATATTTCTAAGAACATATGGGTATAAAGGAAAAGATAGAGTATTTAAAGCATAAAATATGAATCAATACAAATAAAATTAGAATAAAAATATAATATTTATATTTCTGTATAAAATAAATATATATAGCTTTATATATATTTATATGCCCCTGTGCCTGGCTGTCCTCACTGGAGCCCCTTAGAGGGGTGCGGGTTGAGTTTCCCTCCCCGCCTCAAGCAGAGCCCCAGCAGCCAAAGACCTCCAGAACCAGCCACAGCCATGCTGAGAGACTACTCTCCACATGTCCGGAGAAGCCTCATGCATGGAGGAACCAGCAGAGGAACCCAAGTATGTGGGTCCCAGGGCTGAGATCTCCAAGCCTGCTTGGACTGGCACTGGGCCTTCTTCACCCAGATCCCCCATCTTCCAGTAGGTAGGCGTTACACCCACCAGCTGCCGCCAGCACCAGATGGTCCCATCAACGGCCAAGACCCAGAGACTATAACCCAGCTCCGGAAACGCGAGGCCACGAATCTCGTTCTTACTTTGGAGAACCTGGCAGGTTACCCAAAGTATCCTGCCCACACGGCAGAGTCCGGCAAACTTCTCATGTCATACTCAATATGCCTCATACCAGTAACAATGATAGGTCTCATTCTCCTAGCCCTGAAAGAGCATTGAATATGGTTCTTTTAAAATCTCAGGACTAGGAAGAAGGAGATGTTACTGGTGCCTCCTCGAGGCAATTGACGAACAACAGGATGATCGTGATCGTGATATAGCTTTAGATGAAAAACTTCAGTTTTGTAATTTTTAAGTCAATCTCAAAATTATACATTTTCACAATATTTGTAAAAACTAAAATTCTCTTTTATAATTTTATGCAAAATATTAACTTATATATTTATGCCTATATATTCTATTTTAACATAATATAGAAGTCAACACGAAAATAGCTTTGACATAAATATATTAAATTAGAGGTCAAAAAAATTACTTTGTATACCTTGCATTCAATTTACAATAATCAATGATTGCATGTGTAACTAGCATGTGAAATTGCTATTTCTTCTGTAAACTTACACAAATAAATTCAGTGTACATATACCTGACTTAAGGTTTATATCTACTACACACTTTGATGTGCAAAATACCCATGTTAAAGATAATACTTCATACTATTCATAGAATACTTCACAAAATTCTTTTACTATTAGAAACCAAATTAGGATTGGAAACCAAACATCCATATTGATAATAACTTGTTTAGATGAGTAGCTATTATTAAAAGTTGAAATTTATTATAGCATAAGACATTATATACACAGCATCTGTATATATAATAATTTGTAATAATTTCTGCTCACTATTCTGTTGATCATGATGATTATACACTATCTACTTGCCAGAGATAATCCTGGAATATGCAAAAATGTACATTATGGATTGAGATCTGATATCAAGATTTTTAATCCATTTTGGTGTGACTTTTGTGTCTTTTAACTCAGAGAGAGGTCTGAGTTCACTTTTTTGCATGTAGCTGCTCAATTTTCCAGCACCACTTAGTGAAGAGGGTTTCCTTGCTCCACTTCATATTTTCTGCTCTTTTATTTAAAATTAGATGGTCATATATTTGACAGCCTGTGTCAGGATATTTGATATAGACAGAGACAGAGGGAGAGAAAGAGACAGAGAGACAAAAACAGAGAGAGGGAGGGAGGGAGAGAGAGAGAGAGAGGGAGAAGGAATGAACATGCCTGCCATAGAGACAGGATGGGGGCAGGGTGACGGGAGGGAAACTGGGGACATTGGTGGTGGGAAATGTTCAGTGGTGGAGGAATGGGTTGAAACACTTTATGACTGAAACCTGATCGTGATCAGCTTTGTTAAAAAAAAAAGGAAAAAAAGTACATTATATCGACTTAATTTAATTTGAATTTAATTAAAAGTCTAGCAATCTTTGCATTCATTTGGGGAACATAAAGTAACAAAATAGAAGACTAACACCCAGGTGTGGCTGAGATTAGTACCAGGAATTTTGCTCCATGGCTTGGAGGCCAGCCACACGTGCTAGGGGAAAAGGAAGCTCAGATAGAGAAGAGAGCACCAAATAAAGGGTGTTGGGAGGATCTTCCCAGGATGGGAGAAGCATGCTGAAAGCAGACTATAGACCAAACAGGATTGCCACTCAATGCTTCTCTTGCAAACCACAGGACCTAAAAGGAGAGAGAGAGAGAACAAAAGGGAATGCCCTGCCACAGAGGCAGGGTGGGATGGGGGGATGGGGGGTGGGAGGGATACTGGGATCCGTGGTGGTGGGAAATGGGCACTGGTGGAGGGATGGGTATTTCATCATTGTATAACTGAAACCCAAGCACAAAAATTTGTAAGTCTACAACTGTACCTCATGTGTCTCATGAATAAGATTTTTTTAAAAAAAGTCTAGCAATCTTAAGATGTATGTCCTAAGAGAAAAACCTCATGACACTTTAGGTTCACAGACAAGTACAAGTACAAGCTACTGGGCGCTGCCCCTGGGGAAAGAAAGAGTCCTGAAGCAGAATGCCTCGAGGAGTCAGAGAAGAGACAGATATAAGAGAAAAGCATGGGGTCAGGGGCTCACAGCCTCACAGACCCCGAGCCTGGGCTGCCCTCCATGTCCAATATTCGTTGCTGACAACCAGTGACCATCAGAAGGAGAAGAACAGCATTCCTTGGTCTCCTAACTCTCAATCTATCCAGGCTAGACTTTTACACTTCTGAGATTTTTACTCTGTGGGACAAAGTCCCGTCTAGTGGGCTTTCCCCAGCGGAGATTCTCCCAGGAGAAGCAGCAGGAATGATGCAGTTACAGGCCCCTCAGGGTGCGCTCTGCCTCCAGGCACCAGCATTCAGAAGTTTCTTTTCTTTTCCCCTTCTCTATCTCAACACTCTGCCCCGAACAAAAAGCAACTGGGAATCAGAACGTGTAGATAAAGTGAGACGCAGCCCCCGAGGTGTTCTCTGGGCTATGGGAATTGTGTCTAGGGAAAGGAAAGAGCAGAAAACGCTGAAATGATAAAGCACTGGATAGACAGGTGTTGCCTTAGTCTTGAAAGAAATGTGACTTAATCTCTAAGAGCAGCGGGGGATTTACTGCACTGCACTGCACGGTCCTCCTGTTGTTCATCCATTTGCTCGAGCGGGCCCAGGAACGTCTCCATTGTGAGACTTGCTGTTACTGTTTTTGTCATATTGAATACATCATAGGGAGCTTGCAAGGCTTTGCCATGCGTGCGGGATACTCTCAGTAGCTTGCTGGGCTCTATGAGAGGGGCGAAGGAATCAAACCCTGCTCTGCCCACTGGCCACGCGCAAGGCGAATGCCCTACTGCAGTGCTATCACACAACCCCTAAATTCCTTAGATTCTTGCAAATAAACCTTGGATAGCTCCAGTCTTTTTCTTTTTTTCTTTTTGGATCACACTCGGGAATGCACAGGGGTTACTCCTGTCTTTGCACTCAGGAATTACTCCTGGCAGTGTTCGGGGGACCATATGGGATGCTGGGAATCGAACCTGGGTTGGCCGTGTGCAAGGCAAACGCCCTCCCCACTGTGCTATCACTCCAGCACCTCCATCGTAATTTTAAAAATACAAAGTAGATTAAGATATCAAAGGAGAAAACAATGCCTCTCTAACATAGTTCTTTAGTTCCAATTCTAGCACATTAATATGATCAGGTTTTTATAAACAAAAGGTAACTAATTTTCTAAGCAAACAATGCTTCAACATGGGTACAGAGATAGCACAATGGGTAGGGTGCTTGCCTTGCACACGGCCAACCCAGGTTCAATCCCTGGCATATGGTCTCTTGAACACTGCCAGGAGTGATCCCTGAGCACAGAACCGAGAGTAAGCTCTGAGCACCACTGCCACAGTCTCAAAATAGCAAGAAAATAACCCTACTCAAGGCATTGCTCATAAGTCACAAAAGAGGTAAAACTGTCACAAATAGGTATAGCCTGGAAATGAGCAAAGGCTAGAAGGTGCCATCACTGTTGGACAGAAAGAGAAAATTGAAAATAAAAACATGATGACAGTATGATCAGAAACAAGAAGTTAAATTCAGTGTACTTGCCCTCAAGACCCACACAGGAAGGAAGTGTCCCTGTATTGTTAAAATGTTGCCCAGAATTGCAGGGAATCAGTCCCTATCTACCATCACATGGTGTCCAATGCATGTTTCATCATGGGAGCCTGAGCATCCAATGGATAAGGCTGGGACAAAGGAAGGAAGGAGGGAAGGAAGGAAGAAAGGAGAGAGGGAGGGAGGGAGGGAGGGAGGGAAGGAGGTAGTGAGGTAGGGAAGGAGGGAGGGAGGGAAGGAAGAAAGGAAGGCAGGCAGGCAGGCAGGCAGGAATGAAGGAAGGAAGGAAGGAAGGAAGGAAGGAAGGAAGGAAGGAAGGAAGGAAGGAAGGAAGGGAGGGAGGGAGGGAGGGAGGGAGGGAGGAAGGAAGGAGGGAGGGAGGAAAGGAGGGAGGAAGAGAGGGAGAAAGGAGGGAGAGAGGGAAGGAAGGAAGGAGGAGAGGGAAGGAGGGAGAGAGGGAAGGAAGAAAGAAGGAAGGAAGGAGCGAAGGAGGGAAGGAAGGAGGAAAGGAAGGAAGGAAGGAAGGAAGGAGGGAGGGAGGGAGGGAGGGAGGGAGGGAGGGAAGGAAGGAAGGAAGGAGGAAAGGAAGGGAGGAAGGACGGGAGGAAGGAAGGAAGGAAATCCAAAGTGAGCCAATCTGTGGGGATCTGGAGTGTAAGATCGCCTAGCCGGACATGAGGGCCCATGGAATGGCAGGTGGGCATGAGGGCGTCAGTTTTCTTTTGTGTTGAAATGATAGATAATAGTGATGATTGAACGCGCTGTAAATATAAACTACTTAAAGCCTATACATACAACACCTTAAATAGTCATTTTAATGCTATTGAAGTATATTTTTAAAAGGCATTGAAAAGAGGTTATTTGACTTTTCCAGAGAAGTAAAATAAAAAATCCATTGGGTCCCTTCCATCAGAAATACATCTTTTATGCTCCAGGAGCCGAAAATAGTTACAATCACATTTTGGAAAATGTGGCAAGAACAGACTAAAACAAAATATTTGATTTTCACAAGTACACATTGCATATGAAGATAGACATAATCAGGATAAGTTTGCTTAAATCCTCACCTGCGATGTTGCTATGAAAATCAGCCTAACTTATAAAGAGGAAGAAAATGAATGTTTGCTTGTGTGTGACTCAAAATACTGTTGTGCGCTTCCAATTAATCAGATGCCTATCTCCATTTATTTTTATAACCTCTCTTTTCATTTTCTTCATGGTTAAATTGCATGATATGTGTTGTTCTGCTTCAGGAAGAACCATCTGTCATGTAATTATCACCATGGGCTAACCACTATCTCAAGGTACAGGAATTCAGCATTATAGTAATATGAATGTATAATTTATTATGCCTATGTACCTAATTGAAAGCTCAAATATATCTGGTTTGGAATGTATTTGGTCAAAAATTTGGTGGTTTAAGAAATAGACTTTAAGAGGCTAACACCCAAGAACAGCTGTGATAAATAGCAGGAGGTTCACTCCATGGCTTCGAGGCCAGCCGCACACTCTAAGGGTAAAGGCAGCTCAGATGGAGAAGGGAGCACCAAATAAAGGGTGCTGGGAAGATCCGCCCAGGACGGGAGATGCATGCTAAAGTAGACTCTAGACCGAACATGATTGCCACCCAATGCCTCTTCTGCAAACCACAGCACCCAAAAGGAAAGAACAAAAGGGAGTGCCCTGTCACAGAGGCAGGGTGGGATGGGGGATGGGGGTGGGAAGATACTGGGATTGGTAGGGGTGGAGAATGGGCACTGGTGGTAGGATGGGTACTCGATCATTGTATAACTGAAACCCAAGCACAAAAACTTGTAAGTCTTAAAAAAAAAGAAATAGACTTTCTCTCTCAAACTTGTGAAAGAACTAACTTGAAACCTCAACATCTACGAAATGAAAAATGAATTTATTTTCCTTGAAACAGTTGCGTTGTCCTCAAGACAAACTAAGGCAACAAAAAATGTCTATGAAAAAGAAATATACGTATTGGCATACTATCATATGTTAGTTTGGAGCTTTGTTACTGCTTAGAAATATCGAAAGGGCAATTATAGTAACATCTGACAATGCCAATCAGAATAGTGGCGGCTATCCATCCCATAATCTTTTCTTTTCCTTTTGAATAGTGCATAAAACTAAATGGGAGAAAAATAAAATGATAATAGTTAAATCCTGAGGAGATTTTCTGCTACAGCACATACTCGTTTAGTACCTAGACACAGATTTCTTTGTCTATTAGGTGCATTGTGTGCTAATACAAATGTTTCATTTTCATTAGGAAATTTCAGATAGGTACATGAGCTTTTATTTGCAAAATATAAAAATTAAAAGGAGCATATTCATTTCCATCCGGTACATTGTTTTGAATATCCCTGCTCTTCCGATAACAGTTTCGAAAATTCGTAAGATCTACGAAGTTAACACTTCATGCCGACTTCAATTTCCTCTTTTTACTTACTAACATAGGCACCAAGTTACAAACTTGTTTCCAAATTCCATCTTGCAACACCTGAAGGTGCCCCAGAGAAACAGTCTGGTCTGTTTTTGCATGCACCTGGATTCTGAGAGCTATTGTCAGGCTGAACTCACCGAGTTTTCTATATCTTGAATATTCTGTGAAAGAAATCTCTAACCCCAGAATTTAATAGGTAACAACAGGTTTAACTGAAAACTAATACATGCATATTAACTGAAAAATAGTGATACAAATCATGTGCTATAAAGGAAATTTAAATTAATGCAAAATGACTCTACATAGCTATTAAAATGGAAAATATCTTAGGCATTGACAACAATAAATGCTGGTGAGAATATGGAGCAATGGGAACTCTCATTCTTTGCTGGCATGAATACAAAATGATGCTGTTACTCTAGAAGCCAGTTTGGTGATTTCTTGCAAAATCTTAAACATGTGCTTACCCTATGATCTGAAAATTTCTCTTCTTAGTATTTAAAAAAATGTTGGAAACTAATGTCTATACAGAAACCTGTTCATAGACACTTTGTTCATAATTTCCTTCCCAACCTTCTCAACCTTCCCAATGCTGCCATATTGGTGAAGCCTTCAGGGTCAGGTGAATAAGACCCATTGTAATTACTGGTTTTGGCATATCGAATACACAACGGATAGCTTGCCAGGCTCTGCCTCGGAATACTTGTGCGGGCGGAATACTCTCGGTAGCTTGCCAGGCTTTCCGAGAGGAATAGAGGCTTTTGGGGCGACCTCTAATCACCCTCGTAGGTGTTACCATATTTGAACCCTATCAAATATGGTACGGCAATTCCGGAGGATGGGTATTTAGTGTCTTATAATGTGTCGCTCGGCCGCAAGGGCCCAGAAAGCATCCTGGAGTGTGGTGGCGGCTGGGTAGTGGAGGTAGTGTCGGTAGTGGAGGTCTGCCGGTGAGGTATTTATCTGGTCCCGGTAGGGGTAGGGTGGAAAAGCTTCCCAAAGTTCCCAAAGCTTGGAAACTCCAAGTATCTTTCAGTAGGTAAATAGATAGCAGGTGGATAGATAAGTATTTTTCACTCACTGGAATATATTATTCAGTATAAAAATAAATAAGGTATCGAAACATGAAAAGATCTGAATGATTTTAACTGCATATTATTAAATGGAAGAAATCAACCTGAAAATGCACATAATTGAGGATTCCAATTTCATGACATTATGAAAAACTAATATGAAAGAAAATATCAATAGTTGTTATGGATGGTGGAGAGGAATGATTAAATAAGTGAAGCACAAATAATTTTTTTGTCTTTCATGAGATTTTTTAAATATTTTAATCAAATTTATTTCTTCTTCCAGTTCTATTAATAATTTCTCCTTTTAATGGTTTTTTTAGAACTTATTTCATTTTATTTATTTATTTTTAATTTTTATTAGTGAGACACCATGAGGTACAGTTGTAGACTTACAAATTTTGTGCTTGGGTTTCAATTATACAATGATCAAATGCCCATCCGTCCACCAGTGCCCATTTTCCACCACCACGGATCCCAGTAGCCCTTCCACCCCCCATCCTCCCCATCCCATCCTGCCTCTGTGGCAGGGCGTTCTCCCTTGTTCTCTCTCTCTCTCCTTTTGAGTTCTGTGGTTTGCAAGAGAGGCATTGAGTGGCAATCATGTTTGGTCTATAGTCTACTTTCAGCATGCTTCTCCCATCCTGGGAGGATCCTAAGCACAGATGATTTTGAGGGCACTTAAGATAGTCTATACGACATTATATGATGGACATATCTGCCTATTTTGTCTAAATTGATAGTAACACTGTAGCACTGTCCTCCCGTTGTTCATCAATTTGCTTGAGCGGACCCAGTAATGTCTTCATTGTTAGAATTATTGTTACTGTGTTTGGCATATTGAATACGTGACAGACAGCTTGCCAGACTTTGCCATGTGGACTGATAATCTCGGTAGCTTGCTGGGCTCTCCGAGAGGGGCGGAGGAAGTTGATAGTAAGAATCCTAAATTAAACCCTACTGCAAATTGTGGGTGATAATTATGTGTCAGTGGTCATTGATTGTAAATGAGTCCCTGTGGGGAGGGTTCACTCTGGTGAAAAGTGTGCTTATGTGGGGGTGAGTAAGGGCTATGATGAAATCCTTTCCTGCTTGTTCAGGAGCATGAAAGGATAGCCCCAAACATGTGACTGTTTTTGATGCTCCTTCTTGTAGCTTTTTGTCAAGGCCAAGAGGCAGAGAAGGTATTTTCACTAAAAAAGTCTTACTACCTTGTGGTCACACAGAGTTCTTAACCCTATTTTTCAGAAATGAGCTGTACCAAACCTAGATCTTTGTTCCTTTCTCTCCCTCCTCGAATTATCTTTCATAAAATTTGATTTTCTGGGACTAGAGAGATAGTACAGCTAAGGTGTTTGCCTTGCATGCAACTGATCACGTTCAATCTTCAGCATCCCACATGGTCCCCCCACATCATGCCAAGAGTGATCCCTGAGCAGTGCTTGTAGCCCAAAAAGCAGAAACAGCAGCCCCAATAAATAGAAAAGTAAATAAACCTTGACTTTCAGGGACTGGAAGATAGTACAGAGGTCCAGGTTTGATTTCTGGCACTGCATGGTTTGGGAGCATCACAAAAACCAACCTATAGACACCCCCGCCTCCAGTGCCATGGCAGTGACCCCAGTAATCTGTAACACTGCACGGCCCAACTAACATCACATCTTGGCGCTGTCGCATGGAACCACAAACCCCACTGTCAGAGATTAGCTGGGAGCATCACTGGGATTCTTGAGCCCTGCTTGAGGGAGCCAAATCACCAACGAAAGAAACTTGCTCTTCCATCTAAGCAGTGAATATTCCAAATCACAAGCAAAGAAGAAGAAATGTCCTCAACTTAATCACTTAATCACTTAACTTCCCGTTAGTCGTCGATTTGCTCGAGCGGGCGCCAGTAACGTCTCCATTTGTCCCTGTCGCGTGCTAGTGTAGCCCAATGGTATCTCTTCGCTCCGGGAACATGGAGGGCCTCAAACCGATCGTTCATGATCTTGACAAAGAAGTCTGACCATCTGGTAGGTGGGCGGCCACGCGGTCGCTTGACATCCCGTGGAATCCAATCAATAACAGCTCTAGTCCAACAGTCTTCTTTAAATCTCATTACGTGACCAGCCCATCTGATTTTCGACACCTTGGCAAATGAGACAGCGTCCCTGATCCTTGATCGTCGACGTATGTCAGAACTCCGGATTCGTTCTCTCATTTGAGTGAAACGTGATATTCCAAGCATAGCTCTTTCTATTCTTCTTTGGGAGACCTGAATGGCGTTCTCATCTTGTTTGCGTAAGGCCCAGGTCTCTGAGGCATATGTTAATGCAGGAAGAACAGTGGAATCAAAGAGATGTGCCCGGAGCCGGAGGTTCTTCGTCCTCTTAGCTATTTCTTCGACGTTCTTGAAGGCGTTCCAAGCCGCTCTCTTCCTCCTGCGCAGCTCGGGTGCCAGGTCATTTGTCATGTTGACCTCTCGACCTAGGTACACATAGCTGTTGCATTTGGAGATGGTCGTTCCATTGAGAGCGAATGGGGCATCAGGAACAAAGCTGTTTCTCATAAACATTGTCTTCGTAAGATTCAGCTGTAGTCCTACCTTTCCACACTCACGGTCAAAGTCGGCCAGCATTTGTGCCGCTTGGCTGGTGTTTGGAGTTATTAAAACAATGTCATCAGCAAAGCGGAGGTGGTGTAGTTGCCGACCATCTATCTTCACTCCCATTCCTTCCCATTCCAGTCGTCACATGATGTTCTCGAGGGTGGCACTGAAGAGTTTCGGTGAAATGGTATCACCCTGCCGCACCCCTCTCTTGACATCAACGATCACTTCTTTGTAGAATGGTGAGATCCTGGTAGTGAATCCGCAATACAGCTCACGGAGGATCCTGATGTATTGGGCTTGAATGCCCTGATTGGCTAGGGCTTCAATGACCGCTTCCGTCTCAACAGAATCAAAGGCCTTCTTTAAATCAATGAACGTTAAGCAGAGCGGCATCTTGAACTCCCGAGAAACCTCAATGAGCTTGGTTATCGTGTGGATATGGTCGATGGTGCTGAATCCTTTGCGGAACCCTGCTTGCTCGCATGGTTCTCCTTCATCTAGTGTTCTGCCAATCCTATTCAGGATGACTCGAGTGAACAACTTGTAGATGACAGACAATAGGCAGATCGGGCGATAGTTGCCAATGTCATGGATGTCTCCCTTCTTGAACAGTAGTACGGTCCTGCTGGTTTTCCATTGGGACGGAACCTTGCATTCAGACAGGTAGCGAGTGAAGAGCAGAGCCAGTGTATTGATGAGTACTGACGGCAGGTTCTTCAGGTGTTCAGGTCTGACCTTGTCTGGGCCGGGTGCTGTTTGCTTCTTTACCGACGAAATGGCGTGTCGGATTTCGGAAGGGAGAACATTGGGAACGACATATCCATCCTGTGGAATTTGGTATGTCGGCAAGTGGACATGGCTATCGAAGAGATTTGAGTAGAAGTCATGGATAATCTTCTCCATTGCCGTTCTGGAGGATGTGATGGATCCATCAGGACGTCGGAGGGCAGTCATCTTGGTCTTATAGTTGGCGAAGGACAGGCGGGCGTTACGAATACTTTTCCCGGCTTCTGCCGCATCTACCAGTACTTCTGCTCTTCTCTCTTTGAGGTCTTCCTTGATCGCATCTCTGCACTGCTTTGCAAGCTCGGACGTTAGCTTGCGGTTGCCTGAGGCATGCGCCAAACCACGCTGGTGAATTAGCTCAAGAGTTTTCGAAGATAGGTGATTTTTTGTGGCTATCTCTCTCTTGGCGTTTCTGGCACATTCATGGAGGTGTTGAACCAGTTGATCGTATTCCTCTTCAATGTTGTCAACAATGGCATCTTCCCATGTTGCCGCAATAGTACCAAAGAGTTCCCAGTTGGTGGTCATTCTGGGAGTTCTCTTTTTGAACTTTGCAGCCCCTTCTCCCCGCTCTGTGAAGTAGAATTTTGCACGAAGGAGACGGTGGTCCTCAACAGTACTGAAAATTCTCCATCACTGGCTGCGAGCTGGCAGCTGTGTTCTGTATTGGCTGCGAAGAGCGTTGTTAGCTTGAAGGGAGTCTCTCCTTCAAAGCGCATCGTAAGTGGAATCTTCACCCTGCCACTGGCTAGGACTGGCTGTTCTTGACCAAGGAAAGGCTTCTTTGTACTTGAGTATCCTTTGAATCGCTGCTCTGTCTCTTCCTCAGAAGTCTGTCATCTCCCTGAGTGTTGTCATTTGTTTCTTTGCTCTGTGTACTGTCCTTGCTCCTATTCTCCGCAGAATTGTCCTTGAGTGGTACTTTGTTGGTGGGATGATTTTATTGTTCCCGACATATTATCAGAAAGTTTCCAAAACAGATTTGACCTTGACTCTGCACCGAGCAGAAATCCGTGCATCCAGAAAGAAGTCCCGCACATCCAAAGGTCTTGTACTCGACCCCATCCTTGCCTAAAGCTATGTGGATTTTATTATTTCACCATTATATTTCCATTTGATGATAATGTGCATTTTCAGAGTGGAGACTTCTTGGTTAAAAAAAATTGGAAAGGTAGGGCACTGGTAAAATATATTGTGAATTAAATTTTAGAACAATTGAGCTTTGTGTTAGAAAATGCTTGGCTAGTGTTCGCTTCCTTCCTAATTTTTCAGAGCATGAAAAAAAAAATAAACCAATGCCAAGAAATAAAAAAATTGGAGAGAATTATTAGGACAAGGTCATGAAGTAGAGGTCTCTTCTAATTCAAAAAAGACAAAAGAATTTGAATGACTTAATTATCTACAACAGGGTCACATTATTGAGGTGTTGCTAGACAAATCTTTATTGCAAATAGTTAATGCATGGAAGAGGAGTAATACAAGTAACTGATACAAAACACTAATCTGAGGAATTTTTGTGGACCGATAAATAAGAACTAAAAATATGATTCTGGGATCAGCACGATCATACAGTGGGGAGGGTGTTTGCCTCAATCCAGGTTTGATCCCTGGCATCCTATATGGTTCCCTGAGCACAATCAGGAGTAATTCTTGAGTTCAGAGCCAGGAGTAGCCCGTAAGCATATCATTGCCAGGTGTTACCCCCCCAAAAAATCCAGAAAAAATATTCTAATAGACCATCGAGTAAAGTTTAATATTTGCAAAACCAAATATATATCAGACTTTGAATGAGTCATTAAAATTACAAATGAATTTCCTCTTCAATAGAAATTTATTCTTTGTGATAAAAAACATCAAGATTGTGGTATTTTGTTTCTATTCTTCTAACTAGAGTCTTCTGCCCCCGCGCCTGGCTGTCCTCACCAGGGTCCCTTGGAGGGAGCGGATTGAGTTTCCCTCCCTGCCCCGACCAGGGCTCCAGCAGCTGAAGACCTCCAGAACCAGCCACTACCATGCTGAGACCACTCTCCACACACATGAAGGTACCGGCAGAGGAACAAAGGCATGCGGGTCCTGGGGCTGAGATCTCCAAGCCTACTCGGATCGGGGCTGAGTATCCTCCACCCAGATCCTCCAAATTTCAGTAGGCGGGGGTCACACCCATCAACTGGCTCCCTGGTGCCATGTAATCCCATCAGTGGTCAAGACACAGAGACTACAAAACCCAGCTCCCGGAAGCGTGCGCGGCCGCAAAGAGACATCTTATTATCTCATTTCTACTTTGGATAACCTGGCAGGCTACCGAATGTAACCTGCCTACACGGCAGAGTCTGGCAAACTCCCCGTGGCATACCCAATATGCCAAATACCAGTAACAATGATGGGTTTCATTCTCCTAACTCTGAAAGAGCCTTGAATATGGCACTTTTTGCCTCTTTTGCAGACCACAACACCCAAAAGGAGAGAGAGAACACTGGGGATTGCCCTGCCACAGAGGCGGGGGGGATGGGGGGATGGGGGGATGGGGGTGGGGGGATATTATCCATGGTGGTGGAAAATGGGCACTGGTGGAGGGATGAGTATCTGATCATTGTATAATTGAAACCCAAGCACAAAAAATTGTAAATCTACAACTGTACCTCATGGTGTTTCACTAATAAAAAAAAAGCAAAAAAAAAATCTCCAGGCTGGGATGGAGACGTTACTGGGGCCTGCTCAAGGCAATCGACGAATAACAGGATGGCCATGATCGTGATCTTCTAACTAGGGCAAGCCATTCTTGTCCTCACCCCAATAGTCTGATTGGAGGGTCACATTCTTAGAAATGCTTGGTTATGTCATTTTGCCTGATGTTCAAGCCCTATTGTGTGTGGATGCAGAGTTAGATGGTCCACCTTCTTACACAGCAAGACTATAGAATGACCAGCATTGCAGTCCAGTACTGACTGAAATATCATTAGACTATACGTGTAGGCTGGAACGATAGCACAGCAGGTAGGGTGTTTGCCTTGCACACTGTCGACCCAGATTCAATTCCTCCACCCTTCTTGGAGAGCCCAGTAAGCTACCGAGAGTATCTTGCCCGCATGGCAAAGCCTGGCAAGCTACCTGTCACATATTTGATATGCCAAAAACAGTAACAACAAGTCTCACAATTTGTTGTGAGACGTTACTGGTGCCCGCAAGAGCAAATTGATGAACAATGAGAAGACAGTGCTACAGTGCTACATACAGTGCTACGTGTGAGAGGATATGCAATGATGGTTACCAAAGAAGCATGTTTTGTTTTCAGGCTATTTGTTAAATAAATAAGAATTATAGACCACAGGAAAATCGGGATAATCATTGCTATTCTGAGATCAAGTAGTGCTAAAATGTTTGTAAAAATGCATGCCTGTGTTGAAGAATACCGTTAGACTATGCAGGAGGGTCTCCCAGTTCAATAAACAGCATGACCACGAACTATGATGGAGCCTTTCCCAGAGTTTGAATACTGAAAGTTTTGTTTGTTGTTTTCAATGTTACCTAACAATGGAAGGTCATCAAACCTACTCATTTATTTTTAAAAGGGCTAACATTTTGTGTTGTGTGGTCATATCTCCCCTGCTGTCAGACTTTTTTCTCTTACTGAATTATAGGTTTCCTTGGGATAAAGTCCAACTTCTATTCCAAAACAATTAAGAGACTCTTGACACAGAAGAGTTGACAGATAATAAAAATATGCATTAGAGATACAGACAGGAAGGAATCTGTTTTAGAAATAGTGAGATAGCAATGTCAGGACTTCATTGGATCAAACCAGAAAATGCCAATTCTTAATAGGCTCAAATAGATTTCTTTAAATAAAAGAAGAAATTTAATGCAATATCCTGTTTTTCAGTTTGTTTGTTTGTTTGTTTGTTTTTAGGTAGGAGAAAAAGTCAGAGTAAAATGAATTCCTATTTACCAGGGCCTCTTTCTTATTATGATACAATAGCTTATTACTTTTCACCAAATGTTTTACCAGGGGAGGGTGTACTATTACCATTCCTATTTCTCAGCTGAGGATATAAAGTGAACAATTCTAAAGAACATGCCCCATTTCCCAAGCTGCTGGTGGTAGAGAATGCTTGGATCTGGGTTCCTGACAAATTCTCCTCTCCGAGTCACTAAAGGAAGAGGAAATAACAATGGAGTCCCATAAGAGTGATGAGGATAGAGAAGGGTTGGTCCAAAGAGCAGTCTCCACTGGGATGGAGGAAATGACGTCATCATAGGGAGAGGCAGCACTATTGACAGGAAGTCCTCAATCCTTTGGGAGGAGCTATTCAGTAATCAATCAGGAAGGATGCAATACGGCCCCGAGAGGAGTATGGGGATACTCTAAGATCTTTGGGAAAGGAAGAGCAACTTAACTATGTGGTGAAAAGGCAGTAACCTGTATCGCATTACTAACCGTTTCTCTGTGCGAGAAACCTGAGAAAAGCTTAACAAAATCACCATATGCTCAGACTACTCTTCATAAAAAGTCAGGAAAATGAGGACATTTTAAAATTGAGACTAGCTGAGAATAACACAGGCTAGATGGTTTATCTACTCTGAGTCACAGTATGTAAATTTGATTTTTAAAATATCATATAATAAAAATCAGGTTTCAAAAAATACAAAACATGCTTTAGAATTAAATTTAAGCTTTAAGTTCCTAAGAAGGTCCAAGTAACTCTAGAGAAATCTAGTTTATTTATTATTGTAGCTTTATTACTCATCAATACAATTCTGTGAGATTGAAAGAGACTTAGGCTGAAGGTCAAGCCAGGGGCCCATAAATAAAAGACTTGCCAAAAATGATATATTAGGGGGCTAGAGTGATGTTACAGCATGTAGGCTTTCTTTTTTTCTTGGATGGGGCTGACCTGGGTTTGATTGCTGACACCCCATAGAGTCCTGCATGCCCCTCCATATGACCAATGAATGCAGTCAGGAGTAAGTTCTGAGAACCACTGGGTGTGGTTCAATCCCATCCCCAGATAAGAGGTATTAATAGATGAGAAGACCAAAAATCAAGTAAATCATAATTTTGTCTCTTTTTCACATGGCCAGAAGAAATTATAGGTCCATTGAATTTATGAACTCCATATATGAATTTCTTTTTTTTTTCTTTTTTCTTTTTGGGTCACATTCGGCACCCGGCATTGCACAGGGCTTAGTCCTGGCTCATGCACTCAGGAATTACTCCTGGAGGTGCTTAGGGAACTGTATGAGATGCTGGGAATTAAACCCAGGTTGGCCGCATGCAAGGCAAATGCCCTACTCTCTGTGCTATCGCTCCAGCCCCCATATATGAATTTCTATTTAATTTTATGCCATAAGAAAATTTTCAGAATGTATCATCTTTATCAAGATGATTCATAAACAACTATATTTGTACTTTATTATTCACAAATAATAACCTTAAGTATTTGATGATGCACTACAGAGACTGGCACACATCAAGAACAACTAGTGCTGATGTGGATGTGGAGAGAAAGGGATTCTCAGTCACCGCTGGTGGGAATGCCGATTGGTCCAGTCTTTCTGAAAAACAATAAGGATATTACTCAGAAAAAAACTAGGACTTGAGATCCCACATGACCCGGCAATATTACTCCTGGAAATATACCTTCGGGACTCAATAATACAATACAGAAAAGCCATTTGTACTCCGATATTCATTGCAGCACTATTCACAATAGCCAGAATCTGAAAACAAGCCAAGTGGCTGAGAACAGAAGGGGAATAAAGAGACTATGCTGCATCTACACAATAGGAAACTATGCAGCTTTTAGGGAAAATGAAGTCATGAAATTTGTTTATACCTGGATGGGCGTGGGGAGTACCATGCTGAGTGAATTAAGTCAGAGGGAGAAGGACAGACATTGGATGATTGCATTCTAGAAGACATCAGAAAATAAAACAACATAGTATGTGAATGCCCAAAGACAGTAGAAACAAGGGCAAGGAGAACTGATCCATGGTAGAAAGCCTGCCACAAAGTCGAGAGCAGATAGGAGAGAGGAGGGACCACTATGACAATGGTACTTGGAAATCATCCCTGGACAAGAACTGAATGCGGAAAGGAGGTTAAGTGATCTGCATGATACTTTCCGTAACAGTATTGCAAACCACAATGCCTAAAAGGAAAGTAAAGGAGAGAAAGAGAGATAGAAGAAAAATGTTTGTCACAGAGGCAGGCATCAGGAACAGGGCAGGAAGAGGGGCCAGGGGAGGGCAGCTGGGAGAGAAACTGAGGACATTCGTAATAGGAAATAGGCACTGATGAAGAGATGGGTGTTGGAACATTGTTTGAAATTTAATTATGAACCATGAACAACTTTGTAACCATTTATTTCCAGATGATTTAATTAAAAAAAAGAATTTGTTTATGGGTCTATGCATTTTCCTAAGAAACCTGTAACTGAATGACTAAATAACTCTCATGAAGAGCCTGGCAAGCTACCAAGAGTATCTCACCTGCACGGTAAAGCCTGGCAAGCTACCCGTGATGTATTCAATATGCCAAACACAGTAACAACAAGTCTCACGATGGAGACGGTACTGGGCCCGCTCGAGCAAATCGATGAACAACGGGAGGACCGTGACCATGACCATGAAGTCCTATGAGAATACCTGCCTTCATAATACACTAGGAAATGACATGGTGTGTGTGACTTTTGTCCTGTGAGATAAGAGACAGTTTTAACTTTGAGTCATATCAGCACAGTTCTTGGAAGTCGAGTCATTGATTTGGTTTGCATTTGAAAGATGACTTAGAAAGAAATCCAACTTTGCTACTGTTAGACCTGTGCACTTTTGTCTAGAAGAGAGAGTGAAAGCAGAATCTAAAGTCAGGATGAATAGAATGAAGAGATGGCTTCCCAGGGATCTATACCCACCAGGGATTTCCTTCTTGACCTGCCTGTTTCTCTGTAAACTTAAGTTGCTTCATTTACTAAGTTAGTTTTGCATAACCTAAGCCACATGTACAAACACTGGTGGCAAGGGAAAGCAGCAAATATTATTCCATTTTCTCCAGAAAACTATATGGAAATGTCCAAAGTATCAAGCTCTTTAACATACTATCAGACTATCCTCAAATGCTTGCTGGTATCCATCTGCAACCTTTCCAATACAAAGAGTCTTTTCTATATGCAAACTTTCAACTCAATGAAAATTATGAAATCACTTCTCATTCCAATAACAGATAAATTTACCATAAAAACAAAAACAAGTTCCTTTGAATCTCTACATGAAAGATTCTAAATTTCCTCGGCCTCTAGATCTAAGTTCATTTGAATCTTCAACATTACTGAATGTTGATGTTCTGCTATTGTTTCTTCTTTGTCTAATTTAGTCTTATTAGCACTTAGATATTCTGTAGCATGAAAGGAATCTGCAGTTATAGCCACTGTACAAATCCTCTAAATATGATTGGAAAAGAGACTAGGAAGATCATTAGTTAAGTGCATATAAAATACGATAAATAAGTGAGAAACCTGAGTAGGAAGACATCTTATTTTCCAGTGCTTTGTCAGCAAATCTTGATTGTTAACTGTAATTTAATTCAACTAACCATCCTATGTTCTCACTCCCTGAGTTCATTACCTTTCTTATATTGAACTGCATGGTTATCCTGTAGGATACTGCAATCTCACATTGACTGTTGGAATCTAGCATTGCAAATATTAGAGGCAACCTTAGGATTTTCTCATGTCAAAGCAAAATCTGCCGTATCTCTCCTATATGGCAACAATCATATTATTTTGCTATTGGTTCCGTAAACATTCTGAGAAACTTCATAGACCTTGAGTTGGTAGCGTTCATGATCAAGTATCCTTCTTTCTCTCCATCTTACTTATTGATGAATTTTACTAATACCTTGTAAAATGGGTTGGAGAACTGCACCTAAATGATGATAAAAGGTTCCTCCCTGACCCTCCGAGTCACATGCATCATGATAAGAGGTAATTTTGTCTCAATTTTATCTTTGCATTACTTTATCTTTGCAAGGTAAATCCTGATAGATTCCTGAATTGAAAAAACCTCAAGTCAATATGATACGCTATCATAGAGAAGTAGAAGATTCTTTTGAAAGCTCAGAAAACTTAAATTCCTGCAAACTCCATTATGGTATAGCTAGCTAGTGAGGTCCAGGAGTAAAATTGATAGGAGTAAAATTGCTACCAAATTGCTTCCTCTAGGCATCAGTATATCAACAATATGGAACTGAAAATCAAAATTGATTTTTAAGCTTTCATATTTTCAAAACTGAAATTTTCCCAGATTAAAGCACACAGTCAAAACAATTTGTATTTTTTATTAAATCAAAAACAACAATATTATTGGAATATATAAAACTAATTTATTGTTTTTAGGCTTTGTCTCAAGCTATAAAAATTACATATCTTATTATGTTTTTAGTATTTTCTAATATAGCAAACAACAATATTTTTTGTTTTGTTTTGTTTTGGAGTCATCCAGAAATGCTCAGGATTTACTCCTATGTCTGTGCTCAGGAATTACTCATGGTTCTGTGTGTGGGGAACCATATGGGATTCTGGGAATTGAACCTGGATCAGCATCATGCAAGACAAGCACCCTAACCACTGTGCTGTTTTTCCAGTCTACAAGCATGATTTTTAGAGTGACTTATCTATCACTGTAAGCCACAGTTGATTTAATAGAATTGTATATGCAATAAAAGTATTTTTAAGTATAAAACTGGTTAATCTCATTTCCAAAAATAGTTTCCAAATAAATCTGTCATATAATTCAAAATTGGCCTTGTTTTCTTATGCAGTGTGTTAAATACTAATTTAAAAATTTCAAAAACCAATATAAAGGTCAGTCACTTGGCACTATGAATCAGAAAAAGTAAATGTTGTAATTAGATTGGGTTGATGTTCTAAGTAATAATTTAACAGGCCTATTCTGTATGTACACAAAATGTATACCGAATATTAAAACATATATGTACATATATGCGTGTGTCACATTTAACCTAATTTCTATTGTTAGTTTTACATGATTGAATGACTAGAATCTCCTAATGCAAAATATGTTTTGTTCACCAGTGAGGAAAAAATTCAGACAAATTGCTAGTTAAAATTAATGAGTCAATTTAATCAAAGTAAGTGAGGCTCATCTCAGATGAAATTAGAATATTCAGTTTCCATGAAATTTTCTGGGTGTTTTCACTAAGTCATTTGGCACTTCTACCCCTGTTCTTCAAACAAGGATTGCTTTATACTTCAGTTTCACTCTAAGTTCACTTGTTAGGTGCTTAATATGTATGGTTCAAACTGATGACTGATACACCTGTCTCTGACTTTAATATTCCATAAAAGAAAGAACTTTCCTAGAGCATCCTGTGGCATTTGGCTATATACTTTATGGGTACCAAAATGAAATAGTTTGAAATGCTGTTGCAAAGTGAACCTTCCTGCAGAAGCCAGATGGCATTTGGAGAAGATGCAAAAGAGGAGGATTTTCGTTTATGCCAGTGGGCTCAGTTGGGTTCACACTAAAACAGTTGATGCTTTTCAGGGATTTTGGTATACTTTTAGGGAGGCTTAAACTTGTAGCTGGAGAGAGGAAAGTGTGGGGTCAGGAATTACACATGACGGAGGAGTGACATACTGCTCACCCATGATCGGGTGAGATAGCACATATGTTTGGTAAACACAGGAATCATGGTGCTGAGAAACATGGGCCTGAGAGTTAGACTTCCCCTGATTATATAGTGACGATCACGGATAACCAGCTGGTCATTGGTGCTTCTGGGGATCTCTTATCTGTTATTTGTGTTTCACAGTAACTGCAAACTCCTTAGACCTCTCCTAGCAGATGGTCCACCACTTCTTTAGAAGGATTTTTCCATTTCATTTTTTTCTGTTTGCTTTTTGTTTTTCTAATTTATTTATATTTTTATAAAATTGTTCACAGTGATTTATTACACTCACTATTGCAAAACTAATCCCCACACCATTACACCTTCCTACCCATTATTTCCCATTTTTCCCAATCACCAACCAAGCCTGCCCCAATAGCAGGTCCAAAATGTTTTATTTTGCATTGCTTGTTATGATTAATTAGCTGAAAATTATTTTTTAAAAAAAGATTTTCTTAGAAGAAAGTGTGTTAAGATTGTTGTTTCTCATCCTGGAGCCATTAAGTCAAAAAAATGTCAAAATATAAAGGAATGATTCTGTGGGAAAGCATATGCTCAGGGCAGGAGCAATAGTCTAGTGGGTCGGGCATTTGTCTTGCATGCGGCTACCCGAGTTTGATCCTTAGCATCCTGTATGGTTCCCGAAGCAACATCAGGGGGTAATTCCTGAACGCAGAGCCAGGAGTAGTCCCTAAGCTTTGCCGGGAGTGACCCAAAATACAAAAAAAATTTAAATTAAATTGATCACTTGATCACTTGATATCCTGTTACTCATCGATTTGCTCGAGCAGGCGCCAGTAATGTCTCCATTCGTCCCTGTCACGTGCTAGTATAGTCCAATGGCATCTGATCGTTCTAGGAACACGAAGAGACTCAAACCTATCATTCAGGGTCTTGATGAAGAAGTCTGACCATCTTATAGGTGGGCGGCCATACGATCTTTTGACGTTTCATGGAATCCAATCAATAACGGCTCTAGTCCAACGGTTGTCTCTACATCTCATTATGTGTCCAGCCCATCTTATTTTCAACGCCTTGGCAAACGAGACAGCATCCCTGATCCTTGAGTGTTGACAGAGGTCAGAACTCCGGATTCTTTCTCTCATTTGATTTAAGCGTGATACTCCAAGCATAGCTCTTTTGATTCCTCTTTGGGAGATCTGAAGAGCGTTCTCATCCTGTTTTCGTAGGGCCTAGGTATCTGAGGCATATGTTAATGCAGGAAGAACATTGGAATCGAAGAGATGTGCCTGGAGCTGGAGGTTCTTCGTCCTCTTAGCTATTTCTTCGAAGCTCTTGAAGGCATTCCAAGCCTCTCTCTTCCTTCTGTGCAACTCAGGTGCCAGGTCATTCATCATGTTGACTTCTTGACCTAGGTACACATAACTGTTGCATTCAGAGATAGTCGTTCTGTTGAGAGCGAATGGAATGTCAGGATCAAGACTGTTTCTCATAAACATTGTCTTTGTGAGATTCAGCTGTAATCTGACCTTTCCACACTCATGGTTGAAGTTGGTCAGCATTTGTGCCGCTTGGTTAATGTTTGGTGTTATTAGAACGATGTCATCAGTGAAACAGAGGTGTTGTAGTTGCTGACCATCTATCTTCACTTCCATTCCTTCCCATTCCAGTCATCGCATGATGTTCTCAAGGGTGGCACTGAAGAGTTTCGGTGAAACAATAATATCACCCTGCCGAACCCCTCTCTTGACATCGATGACCACTTCTTTGTAGAAAGGTGAGATCCTGGTAGTAAATCTGTAATACAGTTCATGGAGGATCCTGATGTATTGAGTTTGAATGCCCTTATTGGCTAGGGCTTCAATGACCGCTTCTGTCTCAACAGAATCAAAGGCCTTCTTTAAATCAATGAACGTTAGACAGAGCGGCATCTTGAACTCCTGAGAAACCTCAATGAGCTTGGTTATCATGTGGATATGGTCAATGGTGCTGAATCCTTTTCAGAACCCGGCTTGTTTGCATGTTTGTCCTTCATCTAGTGTTCTGCCAATCCTATTCAGGATGGCTCGAGTGAACAGCTTATAGATGACAGATAATAGGCAGATCAGGTGATAGTTGCCAATGTTGTGGATGTCTCCCTTCTTGTACAGTAGTACAGTCCTGCTGTTTTTCCACTGGGATAGAACCTTGCATTCAGACAGGTAGCATGTGAAGAGCCGAGTATTGATGAGTGCTGATGGCAGATTCTTCAGGTGTTCAGGTCTGACCTTGTCTGGGCCAGGTGCTCTTTGTTTCTTTACTGATGAGATGGCATTTGGGATTTCGGAAGGGAGAACATTGGGAAAGACATATCCATCCTGCAGGGGAAAAGAAGAATAAATGGTACGTGGGCAGGTGGACGTGGCTATCAAAGAGATCTGAGTAGAAGTCATGAATAATCTTCTCCATTGCCCTTCTGGAAGATGGGATAGATCCATCAGGATGTCAGAGGGCAGTCATCTTGGTCTTGTAGTTGGTGAAGGACAGGCGTTTAATTTTTTTAAATTAAAATTTAAAAAAAGAAAAAAATCAGTGTTTAGAAAAAATATGCTTCTTTAATATGTGGATATTATTTATTATTATTATTAGTAGTAGTAGTAGTAGTAGTAGTAGTAGTAGGTTGAAGACCACAGTCAGCTGTGCTCAGGACTTATTCTTGGCTCTTTGCTTAGGGATCACCCCAGGAAGGCCTCAGGGACCTTAAGTGGTTGAATCTGGGATTGAATCTGGGTCATAAAGCAAATGCCTTGCCTTATTTAATGCTTGAATCTCTCTTTAGCCCTTGATTTATTCTTTTTATTTATTTATTTTTTGCTTTGCTTTTTGGGTCACACCCAGTGATGCTCAGGGTTACTCCTGATTCTGCACTCAGGAATTACTCCTGGTGGTGCTTCAGGGACCATATGGGATGCCAGGGATTAAACTTGGGTCATCTGCATGCAAGGCATATGCCCTACGCTCTGAACAATCTCTCTGGTCCACTTGATTTATTCTTAAATATGTATTCAAATGGACATCGGATATCACATAAGCGTTTGTAAACTTACTCTTAAGAAAGTAGTCAATAAATATTAAGATTTGTATATTTTATTTTCTACTTGAAAGTTTTCTGAAAATAACATGAAGCATAATGTTCTGAAAAGAAAATGAAAACCAATAAGTGTGTTCAAATAAAAGATAGATAAGGGGGTCATGAACCGAGGGGAGCAGCTGACTGCACCCAGGTCCCCCATTTCACCCTCAGGGGTGTAGATT
Organism: Sorex fumeus; assembly: GCF_029834395.1. Lineage (NCBI taxonomy): Eukaryota > Metazoa > Chordata > Mammalia > Eulipotyphla > Soricidae > Sorex > Sorex fumeus. Next base: position 3,442,312 of record NW_026606149.1, on the reverse strand, counting down.
CAGGGCACAAATTACAAAGAGACAGAAATTAGGGAAAATGAAACGCACTCACTAGGAATCTTTTTGTTAATTAATACACATGTATTGGCAACATTCACTAGTGGGTTTGACATCTGCGATGACTCCCTGCCCAGGCTTTACTCAGCCAAAGGTATGTGAATTTAATTTATTAATGATAAGATGCTGAAGGTACAAATAAGACTGTTGAAGGTATAAGTAAATTCTTAGCGTTCAGGTAAGCAATGAATCATAATCTATAACCTTGTATGATTTTCCACACAACATAGAGGAAGGGAAGGAAGAGGAGGCTTGGAATTGGAGTGACAGAGACAAATAGATGCAGAGAAGCAGGGAGAGAGAGAGAGAGAGAGAGAGAGAGAGAGAGAGAGAGAGAGAGAGAGAGAGAGAGAGAGAGAGAGTCTGGATAGGAACTTCCCTTCTGCCTATATCAACAGGGGGTAATATCTTTAATATTTCTACAATTTGACACAAATCACAGGAACTAAATGATGAAACATATGTCCAATAACTGGGTAAACTGAGTAAACCAAAGGGGTTTCAGGCAATCCCTATCACCCCTTGATTGTACACTGGACCTACTTTAAAGCATCACTGGGGTGTTCCCGTTGGTGCCCATAAAAGAACAATGCCATCCTGCCAAATCTATACTTACCATCTGCCTTTTGTCCCACATCTGGATATCCATGTGAGGAATCTACAAATTTCCAGCATTCATAAGGCATGTTTCCCTCAAGAATATATTTTATCTGATTTAACTGTCCTGCAAGCTAGTATAGATCAAATGCTACTTTTTAAGTAAGAAGAAATTACTCAAATATAAACAATATACAAGACCTCCGACCCCTCTCCCTGCAATCCAGATCTGGATTGTTGTTGTGGAGAGCGTCCCCAAGCACACTCAGGACCTCCAACCACCCCATGAGAGCAAGTTTCAGATGAAGGGGCTTGTTCTTCAATGCAGGAGCTTGAAGACACGGTGCTGCTCAGCTCTGCAGTACTGTGGGTTACCTGGGCCACCTCTGCAATGCTCGCAGCTCTGGGGCTGCTCCCAGAGATGTTTCTGGAACCATGTGGTATGTACTGTAGATTGAACCAAGGCCGGCTGTATGAGGGACACATTCCTGTATTATCGGGGTCCTACAAAAGCTGTTTTATTTGTTTGTTTGCTTTGATTATTTTTGGTCCCATGCAGCTGTGCTCAGGGCTACTCATGTCTCTGTGCCCAGGGACCCCTCCCTGAGGGGCTTGGGCAACCATAGGCAGTGCTGGAATCCAACCCAGGTTGGTCACAAGCAGAGCCAGTGGTTTACTCACTGTCCTATATCTCTGACCTCTACAAGGGCACTTTGAATGGAGGTGCTATTTTGAAATACACAAGCACGCATCCATATACTCATCTCATATAATCACCAAACTCAACTTTCTTTGCTCCGGAAGCCAACTCTTGCTCTAAATAGCTTTCTTCACTTAGTATGTGTGACCTTTGCCTTCCTCTCTTCCATAGATTGTTGAGAATTCTATTTGCATCATCCCTCTTCCTGGGGAAGAAATATCCTCTCTCTTTTTTTTTCCTTAATTTTTTATTAGTGAAACACCATGAGGTACAGCTGTAGGCTTACAAATTTTTGTGCTTGGGTTTCAGTTATACAATGATCGAATACCCATCCCTCCACCAGTGCCCATTCTCCACCACCACCAGTCCCAGTATCCCTCCCTCCCCTCATCCCCCCATCCCACCATACCTCTGTGGCAGGACATTCTCTTTTGTTACCTTTCTCATTTTGAGTGCTGTGGTTTGCAAAAGAGGCATTGAGTGGTCTCCTCTCTTTTTTTCTTGAATAAATGACATCCCTTCCACCACAGATACCCAGATCCTTGTATCCCGTGTGTGTGTGGCACATCCTGAAACTCCCTGTCCACATCATTTTTCTTCTTGTCAACAGGAAACTCCACCCTGGAGCCAGAAAGAAATACCTACAACATGAATAGTTTTTAAATCATCTCCAAGTCTTACAGGTATTGATTTTCAAACAGCGTGCCTCAGATGCACAGCCCCTGCACGCGGCTTGGAAATATAAATGATGAACCCGCTCCAGGTCTCCTGAAATGGAACTTGAACAAAGGGGGCACTGTGTCATACCGAGAGGTGCATGAAGACACGCCCAGATAAATGTAAGGCATCACGTTTGAGAAGCAAGCAGCTGTGGAGTGAGTTTTCTGTTCACACTGCAAAGCAATGCCATGCCCATTGAAAGGGAATCAGTGCGCCAACTCAGAGCTTGAGAGAAAATACCAATTCTTGGCCCACACTGCATCAACTTGGAAGTAAATAGCGCCATATGCTTCTTTGGAATTACATGTGATCACACAGGAACCTGGATCTGTTTTGAGCAAGCTCTTCCTGTAATGGTGATAGATTCGTAGTTTGAGAAGTTCCAGGGAAATAAGCTTTTGGCTTACCTTTGTCTACTTTTTTTTTTTTTTGCCTCCTGATTTTTTTTTTCTCAGTTGGAAATGTAGCCTCATCTTATGTGATTTTTCCAAAGGACCAAGACTCTCAAGCATTAACATCTTTCCAGAAACGATTCCGTGTGTTGAAATTCTCCTCTTCCTCATGTGCTGATGTCACAGGGTCTTGGCGTTTTGAGACGGTCATTTAAACACACTCTGTGTTCTGAGTTTTTCTGCTGCTAAGTCAGTGGCAGCTCTTTCAGCTCAGCTGTGGACCTCATCTCTATTTTCCAGTTCCCAAAGCTGTGTTTTCCTTAGCTTCTCTTGAGTTTCTCTGAACTTGCTTTTTGATTTACCTTTATTTGTACCATACCCAGCTGTAATCAAGGATTAATACTGGCTACATGCTCAGAGATCACTCCTGGTACTGTTTGCGCGACTTTAGATGATACTTAAATTGAGTCTGGGTCAGGGCCATGTAAGGCAAGTGCCATAACTGCCATCCATGCCCAGCCCCATCTCCAACACACACACACACACACACACACACACACACACACACACACACACACAGTATCCTGATCTTGTGTTTTAAGCAACTTCCAAATTCTAGACCTTAGTCAAGTTTCAGGAGGAAGTATTAATATTTTAGTTAAACTATACTCCTTGGGATAGTTTCTATATACAAGTATTACGTAACTGTAAACATATGTATGGATGCTGTGGATTTTAACTTTTTAAGAGCTCACAATAACCAGCATTTTGCCTTCTGCTTTTTTTTTTTTGTCTTTTAGAAATCCAAGTAAAATCATTGCATTAGATGCCTTTGTTTTAGCATTGCAACTTAACCTGTGGGCTTTGTTATCAGAGGGAAAACGTCCTCCGCCTCCTGGTCAAATATTGCATATTCAGTTTAACCAGTAGAAACCTTTCAGAAGAATAAAATCTTAGAGATGTGACACATTAGTAGAGCATAGGCCTCACTTATGAAGACAGGAATTAAAATAGACAGCCTCAAAATATTAATAATAATAATAATGACAATAATAAATAATGAATAAACAAATAAAAGTAAATGTCTGTGGAGTTTCGGTCCTAATTGTCTATTATAAATGTAATTACTGGCCTGGCCTCTGAAGGCATGTGAGCTTGCTAGTTCACTTTATCTATGTTAAGTAAATAAAAAATACATGAGTAAGTACATGCAAGGCTCAGTCTTTAGTTTATCTCTCATACAAAAGCTAATTTTTGACCAACGTCCCCTTTTTCAGACATGTTTGTTTGGTGGACACCCCCTACTATCCCCAGGGCTTACTTCTAGCTCTGTGCTCATGGCTTATTCCTGATCTGGCTCAAAATGGGACGTAGGGATAGAAGCGGACTTGACTCCATGTGAGGCCAATGTCCTACTTGAAGTACTGTATCTTCAGCCCCATCGACATTTCTTTGGCTGATCAATATATATTGTTCTAGGTAATTTTCAGGAATTAGAGCGCTAGTTGAGGGCTAGGGTCCTTGCCTGGCATGTGGCTGACCTGGTTTGATTCCCAGCATCACCTGGTTCTCTGAGCATCACCAGGCCCCAGAATGCCACTATGTGATGCCCTGAGCAATTCTAGGGGGCAGGGGCAAGCCTCAACACCACCAGACCCGAGCAAGACTATAATCTCAGCTCTTAACTCCACCGGCCTGGTTGGTTGAGAGTTGCTGGGAGAGGCCTCTGGGTTCCTGAACACCTCCTGAAGGATTCCCACGAGAGGAAAGTGGAAAAAATATACTTCTGCTTTCAGACCATGTGTTCCTATATCTTTCTGACTGCACTCATAGTAATTGCTGATGCTAGACTATATCACATGCTTATAATTGCTGAAGAACTGCTACTGATTTCATTGTTTGTATTTTTTCTCTTCTCTCTCTGTCCTTCTTTTATATGCATAATTCAATCTCAGAGCACAATGATATCTCAGCATTTTGGGTCTAGCTTGGCAATGTTAATACTATTACCATGTTTTATAATTATTCATTTATATTTTGATTTCTCAAATAAGCTGCCAGTTCTTCAGGATAGTAATCATGAGGTTACTTATTTGTAAATGATCTAATTCCATTGATAATAAATCTACCAGGGAGCTTGTTAACCTGAAAGTATATATTTTTTAAATCAACTCTATTTCTTTCCCCCAACACTTCAAACTTGTGCATAAATTCTATTGTTTGAATAGATATGTCTAGAATGTATATTGTTATATAGACAATTTCTCCATACAAAAATATCCAGCCTTTTGAATGGGGAAAAATAAATTTTTTGACAATGTTGATGAAAATTGCCAGTGTGCTTTCACTTTTTTCTCCTTTTAAATGGGTGTTCTGGAATTATTAAAAAAAAAGGAGAAAAAAAGAAATATTTCTTTGCAAATGAGATGAGAGTTTGTCTGTTTCCTATTCCTTCTTTTTTAAATCTCACCATGAAAATTGATTCTTGCTCAGAAATGGATGTGCTATCATCTATAATATAGTAATATTACCATATTATATGTGATATATAATATATAATTTCCAATCATTTTAGAATCTCATAAATCATCATATAAGCATGATCTCTCTTTATAATTCATTTAACTCTGAAGGGAAATTTTCTATAATAGATTCACCTCTGCTATTCCTAATATCATTATCCAGGCAAGGCTATCCATGGCACTATGAGTGAGTACAGGGTTTTGGTAAGAAACACACTTATCCTGAGTTCAATATGCAAACCATTGCCACTGAAATCACCTCAATGTCTAACTGGGGTGTTGCATTTATAGCTTATGTGATCAGAGTACCCCCCCCCCCGCAGTCCCTAACAATTGCTAAATTCAAAGTCTACTGATGCATTAGTTCTAAAATGTTTTTTTTAAATGATCTCTTTTTTGAGTAAACTGTGACTTTTTCAAAGATAGAAACGATGATCTAATGATCCTATATATGATGAAGAAGTATGGAAAATGGTAGAGATTTTATTTTTGTTATTTTTTACTCCTCTCGGAGAGCCCGGCAAGCTACCGAGAGTATTCGATATGCCAGACACAGTAACAACAAAGTCTCCAATGGAGACGTTACTGGGCCCGCTCGAGCAAATCGACGATCAACGGGAGGGCCTTTACCTTTACCTTTTATTTTTTACTACAAGAGCAATCATATTACAATGTACAAACTAGCAATACACTAGGTTTTCACAATGATTTTCTATAATGTGACACATCAAATATATTTCCATTTTAAGAAAGACACATAGACATGGAGTCAAGGTATACAAGGGCAAAACACCCGTGAAGCAATCATAAATTTGTTGATATTTTTAAGCTCAATATTTTCAGAATATCCTAAAATAGATCCCAGTTTCCTGAGAAGTCATGAGATGCTTTCTATACAAATGTACTTTTTATATGTCATGCAACAAGTATCTTAGCATTTGAACTGAGTTACATATATCAATGTTCTTGTAAATTAAAGTATTCTAATATTTCTAGTTATTAAAAACTATTTGCAAAACATTCTTACGTAATTTAACAGTAAATGGAATTCAATTTTTATAATAGCTTAATTTTTGTAGGAAAATTATAAATTATATTTGAGTGGTTTATATTTTGTACCTTTATTTTTACAGTATTTCTTCCTGCATTCTTTTTTTTATATTTATTTATTTTTTAATAGTGAGGCACCATGAGGTACAGTTGTAGACTTACACATTTTTGTGCTTGGGTTTCGATTATATAATGATCAAACACCCATCCCTCCACCAGTGCATTCTTTCTGTGCATAAAATCTGAAAGCAATAGTCATCTGATGGAAGCCAAGTAGTGGAATTTTACAGAATCGCTTTTGAAAATTCAAACCATTTACACAAAATTCTTTCTTCTAGCTTCAATATGATATGTATGCTTCAGAACCAACTGATAGTCCCCAAAGTAAATATTGCACTTGATATTGAAAATAAAATATGTATGCTTATAGTTTTCTACAAGGATCTTTGAAGGATTATTTGATTTGATTTTTAATTTCATTGGTTTTAAATATATATTCAATTCCAATGATACCAAAACCTCTTAGATATTCACAAGAGTTGCCGGCATAATTAAATACACAATATAATGTCATTTGATTCTGTTATAGATGAACAACTCCTTTTCATAGAAAAATAAGAATAAGCGTGTAGGAAATGAGGGATATATGTTTTTCCCCTTTGTTTCTGTTTCTTGATTATATAAAATAAGGTCTTAAAATGTTAAGCAACAGTTAAGAGCTAGAATATAATACTGGAAGCTATTGAATTATCATGGATTTCATGCTTTAAAACATAATACACACTTAAGCAAAAATAAGATCAAATTGAATGCACATTGAATAAATACTATTCATAGCACAAATATGAAAAGCAAAGATGTGGAAAAAGTATGTGGAAAAAGTAGCACTGCACTGTAGCACTGTCCTCCCGTTGTTTATTGATTTGCTCAAGCGGGCCCAGAAACGTCTCCATTGTGAGACTTGTTGTTACTGTTTTTGGCATATCAAATACGCCACGGGGAGCTTGCCAGGCTTTGCTGTGCAGGCGAGATACTCTCGGTAGCTTGCCAGGCTCTCCGAGAGGGGTGGAAGAATCGAACTCAGGTTGGCCGGGTCCACAGCATGCAAGGCAAACGCCCTACTGCTGTGCTATCACTCCAGACCGTGGAAAAAGTATCACTCACTGTATCACTGTCATCCTGTTGTTCACTGATTTCCTCGAGCAGGCACCAGTAACGTCTCCTTCATCCTAGCCCTGAGATTTTAGAAAGTGCCACATTTGAGGCTCTTTCATGGTTAGGAGAGTGAGACCCATCATTGTTACTGGTTTTTGGCATATTGAATACGCCACGGGGAGTTTGCCAGACTCTGCCGTGTTCAGAATGAGAACTAGATAATAAGATGTTGCACGGCTGCGATTACTTCTGGGAACTGGGTTTTATAATCTCTGGGTATTGGTTGTTGATGGGATTATACATCACCGGCAGCAGTTGGTGGATGTAACGCCTACATACTGGAAGATGAGAGATCTGGGTGGAGGAAGCCCAGTCCCAATCGAAGCAGGCTTGGAGATCTCAGTCCCGGGTCCCGCATGCCTGGGTTCCTCTGCCGGTTCCTTCATGCGTGAGGCTTGTCTGAATGTGGGCAGAGTGGTTTTAAGCATGGCTGTGGCTGAAACCTGAGGTCTTCAGCTGCCGGGATTCTGCTCGGGGTGGGGAGGGAAACTCAACCCACCCTCCTCCAAGGGGCCCCAGTGAGGACAGCCAGGTGTGGAGGCAGGAGACTGCGCTGTTCTCTTCGGGGAGCTGGGTTTTATAGTCTCTGGGTCTTGGCCGTTGATGGGATTACACAACTCCTGTCTCCACGCCTGGCTGTCCTCACTGGAACCCTTTGGAGGAGGGTGGGTTGAGTTTCCCTCCCCGCCCCGAGCAGAGCCCCGGCAGCTGAAGACCTCCGGTTCCAGCCACAGCCATGCTTAAGACCACTCTCCACATGTTCAGACGAATCTCACGCATGAAGGAACCGGCAGAGGAACCCAGGTATGCGGGACCCGGGACTGAGATCTCCAAGCCTGCTCGGATTGGGACTGGGCCTCCTCCACCCAGATTCCCCCATCTTCCAGTATGTAGGCATTACACCCACAAACTGTGGAAAAAGTAATGGAAATAAAGTTACTAAATGGCTGGGGTTACTAAAGTTACTGAAGTGGCATCCATGTTTAAATCCCCTAACATTTTCTTTTTTCAGTTATACATTTCCAATAACCTAAATTCCTTCCAAAATTATTTTTCATGCAGAAGAATGACACAAAGGTAGAAGGGTCTATATTCATGAAGTGTATTGCTTTTCATAGGTTCTCAAACTCTTAACCTGGAGACTCAAAGAAAATGACTCGCTGATTGTGTGACGTTCTTGCAATCCTACCTGCTCTTTATACTTCCACTAAAAAGGGCAGGTTTTATAAATCAGAGAACATAGAGAAGAAGAAAGTGAAACATTAACTTCCGAGTTTATGATTCATACATTTGTTTTATTCATACTTTGTTTTATCCCCTTGACTTCCTGGATCGTTCTCATTAGCATGCATTCTAAATCCGGCTCACGTCTCCATCTCATACTCAGACTGTGTGTTGGAGCGGATGGTTCTAATGATGTTCACCTAAGGACAAGCCAAATTCCTAAGCATAAGTTAAGAAAACTCTGGAGGTCTGATTATCGTTCTGTTGACATGGATGGCGTTGCTCTCCACTTCAGAGGTGTCCTAAAAGGGTGGAGAGAGAGTACAGGAGCAAGGAAAGTTGCCTAGAGTGTTGCCAATCCCAGTTTTATCCCCAGAACTATAGATGGTCTCCCACGAACTACTAAAGACAATCGCTAGGCGCAGGACCAGGAGTAAGCCCTGATTATCCCCAGGTATGGCTCCAAATCAAAAAGAAAGCAATAGATCAAGAAATAAAGAAAAAAGAAAAGATGCACTAATTATTGACAAAAGTGGAATTTTATTGTTAGTATTGTCGTTGTTTTGGTTTGGAGAATGTGTCCTGTGGTACTCAGAGGTTATTACTGGCTTTGTGTTATAAGAGATCCCCAGTGGTACTCTGTGGAACAGATGTAGTACAGGGGATTCCAATGTGGTCGACTTCAGATAAGGCAAGTACCTTAATTCCCGCAAAATTTCTCTGTACCCAAAGGCAGATTCAAATCTATAGACAAATATGCACTGCACTGTAGCAATGTCCTCCCGTTGTTCACCAATTTGCTCAACCGGGCACCAGTAATGTCTCACAACAAATTGTGAGACTTGTGTTACTATTTTTTGGCATATTGAATATGTCATAGGTAGCTTGGCAGGCTTTGCTGTGAGGGCAAGATACTCTAGGTAACTTGCTGGGCTTTCTGAGAGGGGCGGAGGAATCGAATCCAGGTCGGTCACGTGCAAGGCAAATGCCCTACCCGATGTGCTATAATGAAATAAAATACGACTTTAAGGGATATTAAGTGTAATTATGTCTTCAAATGGACTTTAAGGAAAAACTAAAAGGTTGAACTAAAAACTAAAAGGTTGAACTTTGTCTGTTAATGTAGTATTAGTTATAGAACAAGGGCAATTATTGAACTAAAATGTTTATCTTTTAGAGAGAGGAGTTGAAACATTTTTTATGCATTTGCATTAATATTGAAATAGCTTTACCAAGGATTATTTTTCATTTGAAAACTAAAATTTCATCTAATTTAAATGTAGAGTATGGTATAAAGATTTTGTAAACATATTTGAAGGGAAAAAAAAAGAAATGTAACTGGAATGTTCAACTCTTGGCATAAAAATAAATGGTCCAACTCTGTCAATGATTTTATCTGCCTCGAGTCCTAGAAACTATTAAGAGAATAGAACAAATTTAATCATTTCAAACATTTAGGCAGTTAACTTGACAGAGCTTTGTGAAAAAAGGGAGACAGAGGCTCGGAGATAACAGATAATCTTCCTTTGATGGTTAGATATATGCAAACTCCTTACATTATAAGGAATGGAAGAGAAATTTAGGGTCAGAGGAAATTATAGCTTTGAGATTAGGTCCAGAAGCATAGAGAATCAGCCATGTATTGCCTGGTAAAGAGACCAAGGGGAAAGTAAGGAAAGCTGCAAAAACATACAAGTCATGTTTAAAAAGAGTGAACATCAGATACTGCTGGGCAGTTAAGAGCAAGAGAGTTGGAAAAGATCCCGGTGACACAGATGGTAATGGCGTCCTCAGAAAGGACATGGAGTAGGGAAGTGAGAAGGCAGAGTGAGTCCCGTGCAAAACCGAATGAAGACTATAATACAGAGACAGCAAGTGTGTACAGAGGTAAGAAATTATGTCCAAGATCTAAATCACCAGGACTGAATGGGTGTTGTGTAAGAAACCAGTGATCCCTCCCAGTCTGCTGGCTAGGAAGAAGAGATGCTTCAGGCAGCTCTAGGTGATTTCTAAACTTTACAGAGAACTGCTAGCACATTTCTGTCTGTTGGTATTAGTGTTCATGGAAACAGAGCAGTGTGTGCGTGTGTGTGTGTGTGTGTGTGTGTGTGTGTGTGTGTGTTGAGAGTCAGGAGAAAGTTCTCTGGGAGCAAGAGTAGGGTCAGGTGAGCAGAGAATGACAAAGGTTTGCAGGAGTCAAGGAAAGAGGCCTGGTCAACTGAGCGGATTTTCAGACCCAAAACAGAGCTGGTTTCTAGTTCTTTCTCTCTGTATGCCACCAGCATAGGCAAAGTGACCGACCCTTAGGTTCAGTGCTACAGCGAGTCTGCCTTCCAGTAGATTCTACAGTCCTGTTTGCTGCTGACTTGTTCTCCACAGCTAGCCACAGAGGCATGTGCAAAACAGGTCTAGAAGTCGTGTGATTCAATACCCAAATGCTTTCCTACCTTTTTTAAGATAAAGGCCAACATGTTTAATGTGATCATAAAGTGGGTTATTAACCCACGGGTCTTTAAGATTGACAGGGAACATTATTAATAATTATTTTTGAAAACTGAATGCATATCAGCACTTCTCTAGGCAGAACAGTATTAATGTTACCTGAAATATGAATATATCAGATAGAAACTTCTTGACTTACAGGCCAGTCTTCTTTCACATAATCTTGCTCAAGCTTCCTACTACCAAGATAAACGATTCATTTTGTTTCTCTTACAGACTTACCTCCCTCTCACTACTGATATCTTCATCTGTTATTCTCTCCCTCTTTCTATTCGTTGCTGTGGAAACACCCAGTGCAGGAAAGTTGCAGGTGAGTGCAAACCAGCCAGGACTACACCATTAGATTTTACAAGTCTGTAAGTGTCACCCAAACACCCCATATTCGGGCGAACAGGGAAGGATACACGTCATGATGCTAAGAAATTGATGCACAAAATTCTGAAAACGTGTATTAAACAAAGGTCACCATTTCTGCCAGTAAAATCTTTAGACTTATTTGGGAGAGAGACTTATTTGGACAAACTGGCAGGCTACCGAATGTAAACTGCCCACATGGCAGAGTCTGGCAAACTCCCCGTGGCGTACCCAATATGCCAAATACCAGTAACAATGATAGGTCTCATTTTTCTAAGCTGAAAGAGCCTTGAATATGGCACTTTTTAAAAAATCTCAGGGCTAGGACAAAGGAGACGCTACTGGGGCCTGCTCGAGGCAACGACAAACAACAGGATGGTCGTGATTGTGATCGTGATTTGGGAGAGAGGAAATACAGGAAGTAAGGCACTTTCTTGGCATGAAGTTGACTCCAGTTTACTTCCCGGAACCACATATATAGTGTCTCAAGCCCTGCCAGGAGTGAGCCCTGAGCATGGCTGGTGTAGCTCATTCTGCTCTACCTCTAATATTCTTTAGTCCTAAAAAAAAAGATAAGAAATATTGAGCCAAAGATTTAAAATATTGAAAACCATTAACAGAGTGATAGAATGTACCTGAAATGTCAAACATTAAGGAGTTCTTTGTGAGTTGACGTATAAAAATGTTGTTGTTGTATATATGGCATAGTGTTCAATTAATTATAGAAGGCTTGGGTTCTGTCCCCTCTTCAGCTCATTATTTAGACACCAGCTCAAGAATGAGTCACCCTTTTTTCCAGGAAGAGAGAATTATTACTCCTCAGTCTCTATCTACTTTCAGAGTACTATGCAAATTTTTAATGTAATTCAGATTCCAGTTACACACAGATTAGTCTGAATATTTCCATGGAACTTCTCTGGTTCTAGAAGACAAATTTAGTGAGAACTCAGATGCCAGTTCTCTTTAGTATTGAATGCTCAAGACTAATCACAAAACTTTGTAAACATGAGTAAACATCAAAATGAACTTAGACAATTTTATACCATTAAATGGGTGTTTTGATATGCCAATCCATAATGCTATTTAGAATTTACCTCATGATCATTAATCAAAGTTACAAAAATATAGGGCTGGAGCGATAGCACAGTGGGTAGGGTATTTGCCTTGCACACAGCCAACCTGGCTGATCCGGGTTCGATTTTCCTCCCCTCTTGGAGAGCCCTGCGAGCTACAGAGAGTATCTCGCCCGCATGGCAAAGCCTGGCAAGCTACCCGTAATGTATTCGATATGCCAAAAATAGTAACAAGTCTCACAGTGTTACTGGGCCCGCTTGAGCAAATTGATGAACAATGGGAAGACAGTTACAGTGACAGTGACTGAAACCAGGACATTTTATATCAAAAATAGCAATCTAGGGGCTGGAGAGATAGCACAGCGGGTAGGGTGTTTGTCTTGCATGCAGCCTAACCAAGTTTGATTCCCAGCATTCCATATGGTCCCCTGAGCACCGCCAGGAATAACTCCTGAGAGCAGAGCCAGGAGGAACCCCTTTGCATTGCCAGGTGTGACTCCCCCCCCCCAAAAAAAAGCAAAAAAAAATAGCAATTTATCATAATCTTGACCAAAATGCAGAATAAGTCAGCAGGATAGTTATTCTTCCCTGTCCATCATCATCTTAAAGGGTATCTATGGGAAAATACACTCGTCATTTTTTGAATGTTTTCAATAAAGATATGGTAGTTTTAGAAAGGGCATGCCATTTCTTAAAGTTTTTTGGAACAGGTCATATAAAGTAAATTTGTTATATGCCTAAGAGCGCAGGTTGGGGATGGAGGGAAAATGGGGATATTAGTAAATGGAAGGTCACACTGGTGATGTTGGAACTCTGAATGCCTCGGACAAGTGTACAATGAACAAATTTGTGAATCACAAAGTTTTTAAGAAAGATAAAATTAAAAAATAAAAAAGTGCATGCTGAACTTTATGTCTTTTAACAATTGAGTAAAATGAAGAAATTAAAGTTCTGACAACAGGGTCCCAACATAAGGGAGCTTCTTGCTGTTTCCACCCTGGAATGACCCATTCTGCCATCCATCAGACTCCCTGTTGTGGAGACGGTCAAGACACTCAGGAAGTCCCCGTGAAGAATTGCCGAGACATCTGCCAACAACTGAGAAATAAGTTTCTCCCCAACTACAGTCAAATGATGGTAGCATCTGGAGGGCAGGCCTCTCAATCTCATTTAAACATGCAGAAGATCATAGCCTTTGACAACCAGAATTGAATCTTAGTTTTGCTTTCATGCCTGTCTGTCTCAATTTTGAACTTTTGATGAGATGTTGCTAAGTTTCCTCTCTATAGAAGCCTCTGGGGACTTTACCTCTGTACCTCTCTCCTTAGGGTCACACTCATCCCTTATACTTCCCTCATAGGGTCTAATTCAACTTTGCCCTCAGGTACTCCAGGATCAGTTAGCAGCCAATCAGGCATGATGGATTATGGCCAAATCCATTCAAATTATTATCTAAGACATTTCTTATTGGAGCAGCACATTTGACAAGTACATAGGTTTCAAGTGTGCTGCATTATTATCCGACATCTTTATTATGTTTGAAATCTATATTGAAAAGTATAAATTTCAAAAAATTGAATTTCTACCCAGCGCCAGGCAACAGAATCTAGAAATATTTTGCTCATACCTCAAGCTGCCTTCATTCAAGTAAACACCACCCTACGTAAGAACATCAAGCTTGTGATTTTCTTTTCAGAGTCCATTTGCTTAGTTTCTGAACCAGATGTATATGGAACTCTCCTACATTTGTCATTTTCTGACTTACTTTATTTACTCTATCCTTCTAGGTCTGTCATGTGACCAGAATTACAAGATTCTATCTTTTTGAGAGCTGAGTAGTGTTCCTCTATGTATATTTCCCAACTCCTCTTTAATGCCTCATCTATCAATAGTCATTTATGTGGGCTCTACCTCTGAGCTAATATGAATAGTGCTGTCATGAAAAGACAGGAAAGCCAATATCTTGGTTTTCATTGAAATGATTTCAACTGGCACATTCAAAACCTGCCAGCTGGGAAGAGCCAAAGTGAAAACTTCCTCCAGTTTGTCTCTCTTGATTTGCAGTGCCTCCTCTTCCCTTACCTAAGGCATGTAGCTAAATAACAGGCATCTCGCCCACAGTCCCCTGAGACACCCTGGCTCCATCATCCTGCTCATGACTACCCGTGGTAGGCTTCAGAAGTGTGAAGAGAAAAAACATTTCTTTGTTTTTTGAACTTTGTTTTCCAACAAGAGGTAAATGAATCACCAAGCTTGCATTTTTTTCAAAATTACAATGATATTTTTTCTCCTCTTTGTCATATCAGATGCAATTTTCTGAAGCTTCATTTTTTTTACCTCTCTGATATATCTGAGGTCAGTATATGATATATGTAAAAGATGTGTGAGCTAAGATTTATGTGGTCTATTGAGAAATATGAGGAGTCTGTATAGTAATAAAATAATATATAAATATATACTTATCTAAAGATATGAATGAATTTGGCAAGAAAATAAATCTAATTCAAAACAAATTATATAAACTATATCTTTAGAAATGATTCAATATACAGGTATTGAGAAATTTTTATATGATAGCACAGCGGGTAGGGCGTTCGCCTTACAAGCGGCCAACATGGCCGACCCGAGTTTGATTCCTCTGTCCCTCTCGGAGAGCCCGGCAAGCTACCGAGAGTATTCGATATGCCAGACACAGTAACAACAAAGTCTCCAATGGAGACGTTACTGGGCCCACTCGAGCAAATCGACGATCAACGGGAGGGCCTTTTACAATATATTGTAATTTGATTTGACCACTGTTTGACACATGACTTAACTGTCTGAAAATGCCATCTAAAATTTTGACTGAACCAGTGGGAACATAAGTGGAAATAAAACAACAATCTGTGGTCTGAAGAACAAAATTATTTGGCTAGTTTTCAAAGTTCAGTTGGTAAATTTGATGAAAATGTTAAATTTCTGTTTCTTTATAAGGTTCATAAAAACAGGGGCTGGAGCAATAGTACAGAGGGTAGGGTGTCTGCCCTGCACGCAGATGACCTGGGTTCGATTCCCAGGATCCCATAGGGTCCCCCAAGCACAGCCAGGAGTAATTCCTGAGTGCAGAGCCAAGAGTAACTCCTGTGCATCGCCGGGTGTGACCACCCCCAAAAAAATCATAGAAACCGATGTTTTCAAAACTTTCCGAAATAATGTCAGTGCAAAGATCCACTAGATTATGCCTTGTAACACTATTGGAACTTAAGAAGCATGTAGATAAGAGTGAACATGTGGACTGCTAGAGCTCTTCTTAGAACTGCCTCACTCAGTGTGCTCAGTGGGCACCAACTCAGAGAGTACACAGTGACCAGAGGCTCAGCAGGAGAATCTGGATTCGGGTGGAGCAGTGAGTCTGTCTCTGCACGGAGAAGCAGCATGCTTCCACAGGCCGCAGATGCATCACCTGTAACATGAGCGGATGTGATGAGATATTTCCCAGCAATATGCTCAGTCTTCAAAATTAGACACATCCCAAAAGCAAGTTGCTAGACACCAGCTATTTTTGTTACACTATCCTAAGATAGAAATTTCGACCCTGAATTCATCTTCTTCTGTTTTTTTTTCTACAAAGTTGAATTAATCATCTAGCATCCACATGACTGTTTAAAGGATTATGTGAGAACAAGTATGTGAATGAAATACCCTTCTTTAATTTTCAGCTGTGCGGAACTTTGACAAAGCAATTTCCAAAACTTCATACCACAGTCTTAAGTGATCACTTGTTACTTGAACTTCCCCATTGTCCTAAACAGTTAGTAATATTACAATGCCATTTTAAAGTGAGAACATATAAAGTGCCTTCTTAGCTCAGTTGGCAGCTGTCAGTCTCATAAAATGAGCATATATATACACATATACATTTAGAAAAAGTATATAAAAACCCTTAAATGTACGGTTTAACCCTATACATGTTCAATATAACACATGACTTCAAAGTCAAAGTCAGGAGTATGAACTTCAAAGTTCCAGGTGACCCAAGGTCCATAAGAACTAAAACTCCAATAGGGGATGGGGAATGTAGATGAGATGGGGGAGGGCAGTAATACCATTACAAGGAGAATGGTTCTTCCTCCTGAGATCACTCACTTGCTTCCCAGTTAAGAACACTGAATTCTTGCTCTTATCCCAAATCCTGCATTTTCAGCACAGAGTTTTGGGACAGTCACATAATCAAACACTTTGGACAACATGAAAGTTTCTTGTCTTCATTTGTTCCATTTGAACTGATGGACAGTGAGTGAGATGGTTCTCATCAGAAGTTTGGGGTTGACTGCCCTCCATATCAAAACTTCTGAGGAACTCAAAAAGAGATATTTCTCTCTTCATCACAGCATTGAGTACAATAGCCCAGGTATAAAAACCCAGATGTTGTCCAACAGTAGATAAACAGACAAAGAAGCTGTGGTATATACACACATACACATAACATACATATATACACACAATGGAATACTATGCAGCCACAAGAAAAGATAAAATCATGTAGTTCAGTACAAATGGATGAAACTGGAAGCCAAGATCTTAAACACAATGATGAAGATGAAAGACAAATACCAGATAATCTCACTTATGCACTATAAAGAGAAACAAGAGAACAGTCAATATCAAATGGTAGCAAACCATTGCCCCGAGATTACAGGACCCAGAATACTAACTAAGGGGCTGGAGAACTTGAGTAACTTGAGAACATTGATGAAATGTTGTGAGTTTTCTGGTAGTGGAGAGGTGAGGGAACTGTACACATCAAAACCATAAACAGTAACATGACCCAAAACATGTGACTTAAAATGACAGTAATTAAACATTTTTAAATAAATAGCAGCAATAACAACAAAACCGCATGTAGCCCAGGACGAGGCAGGGTTCCTATTCCCAAGGCACCTCCTCTGAGAGGAAAACAGCTCAGTCTCACCCCCATCGTCTCTAGCTGAGTCCCACCGCCAATGGTTTGAGCTCTTCCTCTGTCTGGCAGGCTGGCTCGCTGCACTGGAAAGATTGCAGGAAGCCAAAACAACTCCAGGATTCCTTCCTGGGCCAGCCAGCCAGCTCGCTTTGTGCCTGGCTGGACTCCAGTCTGAGAAGAGAAGAGTCTCGTCCTGAAAAAAATCCAAACAACCTAGAGATTTCTTACAACATTAAGGCATCTCTCCCATTTTCCCAGCCAGCTGCTGAGCCCTTACAAAGCCTCCATCTTCATCCACTTAAATATGCTTTTGAATATAATAGTTAGCAAGCTATGGAAAACCTTTCAAACCTATTTAAATCTCATGGAGGAAAGATGAAAGTATGGGAAACAAGGGGAGTAATAATTTATACTGAGTATGCGTTTCTCTTCCTAAGATTGTAGGTTCAATTTGGCTTGAAATTGGTCCTTTTCCCCTAAAGTCTTCCTAAGCAGCCTGCTGTAGAGGGTTCTTTGAGCAGATAGTAAATGTTTATTAAATCAATGAAATAAATTTGAATGCATGTCTACATGTAAAAATGCGAGGTTGTAACTGCATTATCCATCTTCATTCAAGTCTAGGGGAGAGGAGGCTTGTAGTGGTAGACAAGAGGGTTGGGGGGGGGTGGTGGGAAGGATGCTGGGAGCATTGGAGGTGGGGAATGGGCGCTGGTGGAGAGATGGGTACTCAATCATTGTGTAACTGACACCCAAGCATAGAAATGTGTAAGTCTACAACTGTACCTCATAGTGTTTCACTAACAAAAATTAAAAAAAAAAAGAATGATACTTCTCTCACCAACATTAAATAGAACTAGAGGGATTGAAATGAATCTGCCTTGCTTGTGTGAAGTCCTCAGTTTATTCCTTGACAACACAAACACGGAAGTGAAATTTCTGGGCCAGATTTTAATTAAAATAGTTAAAATCGAGAAAGTAATTTTCAATACATAACACAAATCAATACATATCAAAAGTCAGAAAGTTCTTAGGGGAAGAAGAGTAGCACAGCGGTTAAGGTGCTTGCTTTGTACACAGACAACCTGGCTCAGCCCCCGGCACTACTTACGACCTCCTAAGCAACCCTAGGAGTGACTCCTGAGCACAAAGCTATAAGGAAACTGAGCACTGCCAGTGTGGCCCCCAAACAAAAATAAAACAAACAAAAACTCTTCTACAAATAATCTGAATCTATCCCATGTGCCTATTCTACCAGCCTTCACAGTGTCTCTAAAATAATTTCCAAACACTTTGGAAAATCAGGTAATGTTACGCAGAAAGTGCACATAGATGGCTTTCCTTGCACAATTTGATTCTTTGGCTTCGTGGGGGCATAAGTTCCACATGACAGTTATCAACTGATTTACTTCAGTACACATATCAGCTATGAGATAGTGAGGTTCTGGGGCTAAGATTTAAATTGTTTGGAGGAATACAGGAGAAAGTCCTTTGCATATAATATATGATTATACTTATCAGCAACAGCATCATACATATTATGACAATCAATTACCAACTCCAAAGGCTTGCAATAGAAGGCATCTGAAATAAATACGATAAAATAAATACAATCGCATCTCACACCAGCCCTGACTTCTTCCTCTATTACATAACCAAACAGAATGTTCTACATCAAAGGAAGATCTCTTAGTTTATATTGCTCAGTACTATAATCAATGACAAGTTATTTTGGAACACTAGAAATACATATAGTACAATTAAGAATGAGTTTTAAGCCTCATTTAATTTTGTTTGATTTAACCTGCCACTTGGAGCTGCCATTTGCGATAGAACCCTCTGCTGCTTCACTCAGATATTCTTTCTGTTGCTCCTGTCTCCCCAATTCTGTTTTCTGGATCTAAAACCAACATATTTTCCATGATGAGTAAAGAAGGTTCTTTTGAAAAGTTATCTTTCTACGGTAATTTGCCAACTTTGTACAATCAAAATGACATTTACAAATGTATAAATGTCATAAGAGTGGAGATCCATTCTTATCTTTCATTTTTGTTTTGGGAACACACCCAGCTGTTCTCAAACAAGGCTCAGTCCTGCCTCTGCACTCAGGGATCACTCCTGGAAGGCTTCAAAGATTGAACTTGGATCTATTGCATGCAGGCAAGGGCCCTACCTGCTGTGCTATCACTCTGACTTCATTATCTTATCTTATTCATCTGATACGTGGACTCAAACCTCATACAGTGCTTTTACTTTTCAGGAGGGAAAGGGTCACACCCCGTGATGTTCAGAGCTTACTTCTGGCTCTGTGCTCAGGAATTACTCCTGGTGGTGCTTGGGAGACCACTTGAGATGCCGGGGATTGAACCCAGGTTGGCCGCATGCAAGGCAAATCATGCCCTCCCTGCTGTACTATTGCTCTAGTCCCTCATACAGTGCATTTTAAATAAGCACTTTTGGAAAAACTGGACTCAGGTAAATGTAACACATTCTATTCAAGGAATAACGTTCTAAGAAGGGCAATGAAGAAGGGTCTATATATTATTCTGGTGTCTGGGATCATTTTTCAGCACTGTTATCTAACTTTCCACCCAACTTTCTCTGATCCCTCTGGGTCAATCTCAGTGTCCTCCACTGCCCGCGCTCAAAGCCACTGAATTTTCACTTTTGCTTCTTAAGAAGAACACAGCTATCTGCAACGTCATTTAATTGTAGACGCATCTTAGGTAGAAGCCTACTCTGTTCTCTAACAATGATTGATACCCCCAAACCCACAAATGTCAGCCTCCAGAGCAATGTTTGAATAACTTGACCCTGAATTACTTTCCATCACCGCGTGAGTCATGATGGAGCCCTGTGTGTGTGCTGTGCAATCATCCTTTCTCCCCTTTGGAGTTCAAATTGGATAATTTATTTCTGCCTGGCGGTAAGAATCAAGAGAATCGAAACTTGTGCTTAGGGCTAGCTGTGTTGAGTCATATCCCCCAAAAGGAGCTGCTAAAGCAGAACTGTAACCAAAGCAAAATGGAACAAAGGCTCAGAAACAGAGAGAAGTCTCCTGGCCTCTGCGGGATGGGAAGAGGAAACTGACTTCCTAGGGGATGTCTGCTGAGAAGGTACCAGAGGGATCGAAATGAGGTGAATCAATGGGACTCAAAACAGCCTGGCACGTTGCCCAAAGCTTATATCTCAATGTTTCCTGATAAATATTCCCCATACAGAATTCCAAGTTGTTCCTCCAGTACCTAAGGCACATTTTTCTGCTACCTTCTATCTAATCAATGCATCCTCAAACAACACAATACAATTTCACTATTCCCAGGCTGCTTTCATTTTTTTCCTCTCCTTGTGTGCATCCTTGTGCCTTGCTCCCTCACATGTGAATGAGGAAGTAGTAAAGTAATTAAACCAGCTCCCTAGCTCTCAGGAACACCATGTCTTGGCCCCTTTGCTGTGTCAACTGTGGGTATTTCTGTTACAGATAAATGAGCTTTGAGATGCCTTTTCCCAGAGGTGGCTGGGGAAGAAGAGAAGAGAATTTTTTTTTGTCTTAGAGTGGTTATTCTCTGGTTTTGGCAGGTTTATCAGGAGCATTTTAAAGCAGAGTACTTGGGTCATAAATCCAGAGAATTTTAAACCCTGGAGCTGGGAGAAATACTTGAGAAACTGCTATTTTTAATGGTACCCTGGCCTTTCTAATTCTGCTTTCCCAAGAACTTTTAATTTGAAAAACCATCCTAGAGGAGGAAAAGTTCAGATAATGATCAAAGTGGATGGGAATATATTCAATAAGCAAATTGTGTTCCTTGTGTGTGTGCGAGGGAAGAATGTCTGGATTTTCTCAACAGGATGGCATTTCTGACGACTATAAAGGCTTTGAGTCCCCTTGCATTTATGCAGTTAATGATGTATTTCCAATTGCACCTTGCCAGAGCTGAGACTGGTGTATGAGCCGACACAGCTGGGTTTACCAGTGCCTTTGGACACTGGTAAAGTCGAGAGACATGTGGACCCAGTGTCTGACCAAAGTAAAGCATGTGTGATCAATCTAGGTAAGAGCTGGCCCTAGCACTAACTGCAAAGAAGTGATGGAAGGCCAGGGAATAATTAGCGCTTGATTTGAACAACTACTACCAATTTGCACGTAATGAATTTTTAGAGTCTATGGGCTAATGCCAGGCTTCAAATAGCGCCAGCAGCTTTGACATTTGGGCTAGCTAATGCTTTGGTTAGGAGTAGGGCTCTCCTGTTCACAGTAGGAATTTTAATAGCATCCTGGGCTAATACCTCAGAGATCTCAGCCCATCCTACCTCCCCAGCTGTGAAAATCACAGATTTCTCCAGACATTGTCCAAGGCCCCGGCGGGGCAGAATGAACCCCAATTAAGAACCGCAGGTATAAGAGGGGTGGACTTAAGCCGGAAGCTCCTTTCTGCGCTCCTCTTGTAAGTTTCACTTTGCTAATTTCTATTTTCCTGGTAAAACCAGAACGGCATGTAAGCAGATGTGGTAACAATAAAGCTTCCCACGTAGGAATACGAGGTTTTAGTGGACTTCTGGGGAAACTTCTCTCAGAAGTTGGCTTTGGTATTTTAAAATTTTTATAAATCCAGTTACTGTCACCCAGACTCTTGTACAGCTGGATAAACAAACTCAAGGAACACTCTCAAGCACATCTTCATTAGCAACTCTACAGGCAAAATCCCTGTCATTTTGAGAGGCTTTGCATTCAAAGCAATTGCAGGAAGAGTATTTCCAGATTCTCCTGCTTGCTTGATGTCTGTGCTTTTGTCTATATTACTGGTGTGACCTGTTACTGCTGGCCAATTGTGCAATATGGTTCCCAGCTAGCTTTGCTGTCTGTTTCTGGATATTCATAGTGTTTATAGCCCCAAATTCTAGGCAAACACTAGTTCTCAGTACTTGTGGATCAATATAAAGCAGAGCTGGCCTCGTGGATCAATATAATACATATCTGATTCTGGTGAGTGGTTCAAGAATTGGTATCAGAGAAGACTTACAGCCAAACTCATATTGTGGAAGGACTATTCCTTCATATTAAGGGAGAGAAGCAGAACGAACTTATGCCTGAGCTCTCTACAAGCCCCTTCATTCAAGACCTGTGCATGGTCAATTGCTGAACTCATAGCAATTCTTTCATGGATATCTTTGCCTCAGTTATTAGAAGTACACCAAATTAACAGATGCCAACAAATAAGATTTCAAGGAATCTTCGTGGCATCACTTATTTTTTTTTGTATTGCCTGGACATTTTCTGTAATGCAATGCAATATTTATCTTATGTTCTAAGGCTTAGGTTTTGAATTTACTTAAGGCACAAAATTCTTGCAGAAATTCTTCTTAAAATGTTGGCTTATTTCCCGGTACTCAGGTCACTTGAATTAAGTCACCTCAAAACTTAGCTCTAACGTATCTTTGTGTGGTAACTGGTTTCTCAGGACTACTGGAAACAAAGCAAAGTTCTGATTCAGTCCTAAATTCATCCACCACCCATTTTAGATATTGATAACTAGTCTTTTGCCATTATATGGAGGTGATTATTCATTCATGTTCTACATAAAGGGCTAGGCCCTGGATGAAATTTTCAGGGAGACAGAGAAAGAGACAGAGGCAGAGAGAAGAGAGAGAGAGAGAGAGAGAGAGAGAGAGAGAGAGAGAGAGAGAGAGAGAGGGCAGGGAGGTATGAGAAATGATCTTACCTTGAAGATCTATTTTTATTTTTATTTATTTATTTATTTATTTGCTTTTGGGGTCACACCTGGCTATGCACAGGGGTTACTCCTGACTCTGCACTCAGGAATTACCCCTGGCAGTGCTCAGGGGACCATATGGGATGCTGGGAATCGAACCGAGGTCAGCAGCGTGCAAGGCAAATGCCTTGCCCGCTGTGCTATCGCTCCAGCTTCTTACCTTGAAGATCTAGAAAGTACCATCCCTATGGAGACTGGTGACTGAGGTGGCTGAGGTAAATTTGAAAGATACTCAAATAAGGGAAACAGATTTTCATAAGTGTTTTGAAATCTCCAGTAAAATCTCATGCAGATTTAAGATCCTTTTATGTAGCAGGAAATCCCCAGAGCGACAGACAGTGCAGTTCTTCAATGATATTAAAATAAGATACTGCTCCAGGATTCTGAATTTAGCAGCTGTTGGTATATGTGTCTCTTGCCACACTCGTAAAGGTTTTTAATGTGCAATCACATAACATATAGCGCCTCCCTTCCATGGTTGGATGCATTATTTATAATTAACTTCCTACCATCTACATGTGTGGCAGGAACAATAATTGGAGACATCCATTTTCGGTTCCCAGGAAACATGACTCCCTTCATTTTTCACAGCATCATTTACCTACCACCTTCTCTGTCCATGACTTGAATTGTTCAGCTGTAGCTCTCAAATTCCTCCAATGTGCTCACAACTGTGAGAAGATGCCTGTTTAAAGGGAATCAGCCTGGGAGCTCATCTGAAAATGCCGCGAGGCTGCCGGCCTCCCACAGATCACTGCAGAAGTCTAGGCAAAACCGAAGGGCCGAAAAGTGTCAAGTCCTGCATCTGTAAAGTGAAAAACGATCTTATTGAAATGAATCCGCCACGTGAAAGAAGTGATTGGGTGGAAGGGAAAATGCTCGCCTGGCAGATTTTAGTGCTCATTACAGTTCTCCAGGACTTTTCCCCCTGGGATACATGCAGATGAAATCCCTTCCATAGCTTTTCTTTGGACATGACATGACTGCATTTCTTCACACCATGTATGCTGACACTAATTCTTAAAGCAGTTTCTGAAGCTCTTCTGCGCAGAAGATAGAAATCTCTGTCATTTGTCTCCTCATTCTCACAATTTTATTCTCTCTCATAAAGGAGGCAGAGAAATCTGTCACCCGTTCTGTGGCAGATCACAGAGGGGGATTTTCCAGGGATTTCTGTCTCCAGACTTCCAAGGAAGACCCTGGTTTCAGAATAAACCTTGCCAGAGGAGACATCCTTCTGTGTGTGAACTTCAGGGATCGCCTAATTCTAAACTCAGAGGAAGTTCTCGCAAAGGGTGACAGGCTGAGGATCCTGGCAGATGATCTAAAGACTGAGCTTCACACTCCTGCTAGAATGCTAGAATCATTCACTCTGGTACAGGCAGCCTTGTGGGCATGTGGAGGAATTTAAGCATCGGAGCTGAGATGCTTCCAAAGTCAGAACAATTTCAACTTGTAAGCAGGGGGGTTCGGGCTAAGGCCACTGTGTGGGCAGAAATGGGGATGGGAGTTATGGAAGAGGCAAAGGAACATTAAAATTTGATCTTTTCAACCCGTGTTGGACTCTCAAGAGAACCACAGAAGACAAAGGTAGGGGTCACACTTCATGTCCAAGGCAAAGTATTTTGTGATTTATTATACTAGCAACGGTCTGCAGTTTGATGTTCCCGGAAAGTGACCTCCGAAACACACTCATGATTTAATGGCTCTGCTCTCCATCCTACCAAAATGGGCTGAAGTACGAGGAAACTGAAAGACCCACCAGTCGGCGGTGGCAGATGGGCTTGGACATTTGTCAAGCTTGATAGATCATTGTATGCTGAACCTTCAGAAGTATTGTCCCCCCCTGGCTGAAGTCAGATCTCAACTACCCAGGTGTGCTACCCAGGTGTGCTATAAGAATGTCCGTGGCCATAAGAACTTAGGTGCATGCATTACAGAAGGGTTCAAGGTGCATGCATTACGGGAGGATTCACGGTAGAATTTCAAACCCTGGGCGTGCACACGCTCAGTCAAGCAACAGGCAGAAGGACTTTTGCCCGCGGGTCTAGATTGACTGGCACTTTCCAGACTTCACCGTCTTTATACTGCAGGAGCAAGGATTTCAATCAAGAAATCTCATTCGTTCCTCTTGCTCCCCCTGATCTTTAGCATCCGTGCTCCTGAAGTCACTTTTATATAAATCGGGCATATGGATTTTGCTTTTCAAAAGGACAACAACTCTCTCCCAGGACTTGGCAGTCGTCCAGTGGTTTGTCCCCAGGTCCAGAACGGGGTCCATCCTTCTCCCCGCCCCGTGAGCTCTGTGACAGTCCTGTCCTCCTAACCGGCGGGAATGACGAGCAGCCCTCGCCCAGCCCAGCGACGTTTGGAGAAACTTGCAAATCTGTTCCCGCAGGAGCTCGGGGCTACTTGTGCACCCGGTGCACCAATCATCCGGGACCGCCGAGCCGCGGATGCCCGAGGCCCCGCCCACCACTATGCCCCGCCCCTCCCGGCCACGCCCCGCGCTCTCCCGCCTCCACCCTCTCGACCACGCCCCTTGGCGGAGGCCCCGCCCCCTCGGCCGCCCGGCCCGCCGGTTCCCGCCTCCCTCCCAATCCGGTCGGGCCGCCAGCCCCGAAGCCCCGCCCAGTCCCCGCCCCCCGGCGGGCTCGCCCCGCCCCCGGCCCGCGTCGCTGTCTCTCGCCCTCCCCGGGCCGTGCGGCCGGAGCTGGCACCGAGGAGCGGCGGCCGCGGCGGCATCGCGGCCGGTCACGCAGCCAGAACGCTGCGTCCCCTCGGAGAGGGTCCGCGGCGCGCCCAGCAGCCTCGGCTGTCCCGCGGGGCGCCCGCGATCCCCGAGGGCGGGCGTGTCCGCGCGGGGCCGCCGCCTGTTGGAGCGCGGGGAGCACCCCCGGTGGTGCCCGGTGCGGCGCAGTTTGCTGCAACTCCGCCTGTGCCCGGGTCATCTCCCCCGGGCCCCCTGCAGCAGGTAAGCGCACCGGCCCTCCGGGTGGAGGGGACCCTCCCTCCCTCTCCCCTCTCTTTCTCCTTCTCCCTCTTCCCGGACCCCCGCGCACGGGCAGGGCCGGGCGGAGCGGCGGGCGGCGGGGCGGCAGCGACGCATCTGCAGCGAGCAACAGGCGGGGCGGCGCGGCCAACTCCGCGTCGGAGCTTTTCCCGGCGGGAACCGACTTGTCCGAGACTGAAACTTGCTCGGGAGCTGCCTCGGCCGCCGGCAGCGCCAGCTGCGCCCCGAGCGCGCGCGGCTCCGAGCTCCCTCTGCCGGCTCCGCGGGGCCCGCCGGCCCCGACAGGTGATGCGCGGCGGCCCCGGCTCCCTCCCTCCCTCCCCGCCCCGGGCACCCCAGCCCACCCCAGCGGGTTGGTCGCTGGGGAGCTGCTGCCCGTCCAGCAAAGCAAAGGCTCCTTGGGAATCCGACAGCTGCCGAGGCACCCTTTGCAACCTTGGCTGGGTTTTAAAGACTGTTACCGGAGGAGTCACTGAGATTTTTAGCAGAGGGGTAGCCCGACTCATCAGCTTGGAGTTCACTGCATTCCGGGGAGCGCAACTTGAGACAGTGACTGGAGCCAGCCCCAAGGTTGCAGCAGCTGGACCACCGTGCGCGCTGCTTCGCTTACCTGTCGCGGCTGGGCGGCGGTTGCATAATTCCCGGGGATCCGAGTGGGAATCGGCGCGATTCAAAAGCAGGATGGGGTGGGCGGTGGCTGGGGAGATGCACTCGAGCTAGTTTGGATGGCGAGACTGCTCTGATTGTGGTTTCTGAAAGGTCTCGCAGGAAGTTGATTGTGGAGCATTGAAATCATCGGGTTTTGTGGGTTTTGATTTTTTTTTTCCCGTTCTTTCTGTCCGCTCCCGGCAAATCCTCTAGCTTCAGAAAATTTCTTTCTTTTGTTTCCCCCACCCTAACCCCCCCCCCAGAAAGGAGTGTCATGCAAAAGGAACAGAAAACAGACGAGGCTCCTGTTGGTGAAGGGAATTTGCTTTTCCGGTTGGCGGTTACTTCGTGACTGCAAGAGAAGCCCCTAGATGACGGAAGAGATTAGATTTTTTTATAATGGTCCAGATGAAGCCGATGGAAGAAGACTGGAGAATGCCTTCTCTAAGTATTGATGGGCTGCTGCGTAAGTAAGCCTGAAAGACACTGATTGGAAATGAGGAGAGGCATTTTGACTTTTTGTTTGTTTTTAAGCCAGGTAGTGCTTTAAACACCTGTTGAGGATGTTTTTCTGCCCAATGCGCAAGAAGGAAAATTTCTCAAAACAAGAACTCTAAAAACACTGAGAGGAATACCGACTGTGTTTCCTTTCCAAGAATCTCAATACTTCAGCTGCTTCTCGGGTAAACGCAGGCATCTTTTATGCCCCGTGTTTTATCACCCATGATGGTTCTGTTCTAACTTTTTAATTTGGATTTTTGGAGTTTTTTTTTTTTTAAAGAGGGAGGGAGTGTTTTGAGTCTTCACATTAAGACAAGTTTGCATAAAGAAAATAAATTCTTAATGTATTGGGTGTTGGACTGAATCACTGTTTTGCTGATGTGGAAAATTCAAGCTTTTAACATTCCCTGAAGTTTAATTAGAAACAAACTGTATCACGGCACAGATAAAGCATGTGAGATTTCGCCTTCTGACAACCTCCCCCGTTTAGCGTGTGTTGAATGCCGGCCGGATTTCCCCGCATATCCCATTGAATTCTATGTAATCCTGGGGCCTTACGTGTCTGTTTTGTACTCAGCAGATGGGAAGTCCATGGAGCACTGTGTTTGACATGTACGCCTAAGGAAAGAGTTTTTCTGATGGATCATGGCGCTGATGTTTACAGGACCTTTCTTATTTTTAACATTAGTGATGTTTGCTTTCTCCACTTTTGAGGAATCCGTGAGCAATTTTTCGGATTGGGCAGTCTTCGCAGAGGACGCGGATCAGTTTAAGACACAGAAAGTGCAAGATTTCAGACCCAGCCAAAAGCTGAAGAAAAGTATGCTTCATCCAAGTCTGTATTTCGACGCTGGAGAAATCCAGGCCCTGCGACATAAGTCTCGCACCAGCCACTTGCATCTGTTTAGAGCTCTCCGAAGTGCAGTGACAGCGATGCTGTCCAATCCCACGTACTACCTACCTCCACCCAAGCACGCTGATTTTGCTGCCAAGTGGAATGAAATTTATGGTAACAATCTGCCTCCGTTAGCACTGTACTGTTTGCTGTGCCCGGAAGACAAAGTCGCCTTTGATTTCGTCTTGGAATATATGGACAGGATGGTCGGCTACAAAGACTGGCTGGTCGAGAATGCACCCGGAGATGAAGTGCCCATCGGCCACTCCTTAACAGGTTTTGCCACGGCTTTTGACTTTTTATATAACTCGTTAGATGATCACCGAAGACAAAGATACCTGGACAAGATTGTGGTTATCACTGAGGAGATGTATGAGTATTCCAAGGTCCGCTCTTGGGGCAAGCAGCTTCTCCATAACCACCAAGCCACTAATATGATCGCGTTACTAACTGGGGCCTTGGTGATTGGGGTCGATAAAGGACCCGAAGTCAATGTATGGAAACAGGTGGTGGTGGATGTGATGGAAAAGACAATGTTTCTTTTGAATCACATTGTGGACGGTTCTTTGGATGAAGGTGTGGCTTATGGAAGCTACACAGCTAAATCGGTCACGCAGTATGTTTTTCTGGCCCAGCGCCATTTTAATATCGACAACTTGGACAATAACTGGCTAAGAATGCATTTTTGGTTCTATTATGCCACCCTTTTGCCTGGCTTCCAAAGAACCGTGGGCATAGCAGATTCCAATTATAATTGGTTTTATGGCCCGGAGAGTCAGTTAGTTTTCTTGGATCGATTCATCTTGAAGAACGGAGCTGGTAACTGGTTAGCCCAGCAAATCAGAAAGCACCGACCTAAAGATGGACCAATGGTCCCTTCGACTGCTCAGAGGTGGAGCACTCTTCACACCGAGTACATCTGGTACGATCCCCAACTCACCCCACAGCCCCCTGCTGATTATGGCACTGCAAAAATGCACGTGTTCCCTAACTGGGGCGTGGTCACCTATGGCGCTGGATTGCCAAACACACAGACAAATACCTTCGTGTCTTTTAAGTCCGGGAAGCTTGGAGGGCGAGCCGTGTATGACATTGTTCACTTCCAGCCGTACTCCTGGATTGATGGGTGGAGAAGCTTCAACCCGGGCCACGAGCATCCAGATCAGAATTCGTTTACTTTTGCCCCCAACGGGCAAGTGTTTGTTTCTGAAGCTCTCTATGGCCCCAAGCTAAGCCACCTGAACAATGTGCTGGTCTTCGCCCCGTCCCCCACAAGCCAGTGTAACAAACCCTGGGAGGGTCAGCTGGGAGAGTGTGCCCAGTGGCTCAAGTGGACGGGCGAGGAGGTTGGTGATGCAGCTGGAGACATCATCACTGCCTCCGAACAGGGGGACATGGTGTTTGTGAGCGGGGAGGCGGTGTCTGCCTACTCTTCAGCCATGAAGCTGAAAAGTGTGTATCGGGCATTGCTTCTCTTAAACTCCCAAACTTTGCTGGTTGTCGATCATGTGGAGAAGCAACACGATTCCCCGCTGAAATCCGTCAGTGCCTTCTTTCATAATCTGGATATCGATTTTAAGTACATCCCCTATAAGTTTATGAACAGGTATAACGGGGCCATGATGGACGTGTGGGACGCACACTACAAAATGTTTTGGTTTGATCACCATGGAGACAGCCCCGTAGCGAGTATACAAGAAGCAGAGCAAGCGGCTGAGTTTAAGAAGCGGTGGACACAGTTTGTCAACGTCACATTTCACATGGACTCTAGCATGACGCGGATCGCCTATGTCTTTTACGGGCCCTACGTCAATGTGTCTGGCTGCAGGTTCCTTGATCACTCGACTTCTGGGCTCCAGATTGCTCTCAATGTCAACGATACTGAACATGTTGTTTCCATTGTCACTGACTATCAGAACCTGAAGACGAGGTTCGATTACCTGGGGTTTGGAGGCTTTGCCAGCGTGGCTGATCAGGGTCAGATAACCAGATTTGGTTTGGGCACTCAAGCAATCGTGAAGCCCGTAAGACGTGACCGAGTCATTTTCCCCTTTGGTTTTAAATTTAACATAGCAGTTGGGTTGATTTTGTGCATCAGTTTGGTGATTTTGACTTTTCAGTGGCGCTTTTACCTTTCTTTTAGAAAGCTGATGCGCTGGATATTAATCCTTGTCGTTGCCTTGTGGTTCATCGAGCTGCTGGACGTGTGGAGCACTTGCACTCAGCCCATCTGTGCCAAGTGGGCAAGGACCACGGAGGACGAGGCCCGCACAAAGGCTCTCCAGCCGGGGGGACACCAAAGCGAGCTCCCCAATGTGGTCATCACCTCACTTCCAGGCTCGGGGGCTGAAATTCTCAAACAGCTGTTTTTCAACAGTAGTGACTTCCTCTACATCAGGGTCCCGACAGCCTACATGGATCTCCCTGAGACGGAGCTGGAAATCGACTCCTTCGTGGATGCCTGCGAGTGGAAGGTGCCAGAGATCCGCAGCGTGCATTTTCGCTTACTGCGCGGGTGGCTGCAGTCCTTGGTCCACGACACCAAGCTCCACTTGCAAAACATCCATCTGCATGAGCCCAGTCGAGGGAGACTGGCCCAATATTCCCCAGCGAACAAGGACAGAAGAAGAAAAGTGAAAAGGAGAGAGTCTCTGCCAGAACAAAGAAGTCGGATGAAAGGCGCCTTTGACAGAGATGCGGAATACATCAGGGCTTTGAGGAGACACCTGGTCTTTTACCCAAGCGCCCGCCCTGTGCTCAGTTTAAGCAGCGGAAGCTGGACCTTAAAGCTTCGTTTCTTCCAGGAGGTTTTAGGAGCTTCCATGAGGGCATTGTACGTCGTCAGGGACCCTCGGGCATGGGTTTATTCAATGCTGTACAGTAGCAAGCCAAGTCTGTACTCTTTGAAGAATGTACCAGAGCACTTAGCAAAATTGTTCAGAATAGAAGGCAGGAAGGGCAAATGCAACCTGAATGCGGGCTATGCGTTTGAGTACGATGCACTGAGGAAAGAATTATCCAAACCTAAATCAAATGCCGTCTCCCTGTTGGCTCATCTCTGGCTGGCAAATACAGCAGCTGCCCTGAGAATTAATACAGATTTGCTCCCCACCAGCTACCAGCTGATCAAGTTTGAAGATATTGTGCATTTTCCTCAGAAAACCACAGAAAAGATTTTTGCCTTTCTTGGCATCCCTTTGTCTCCTGCTAGTTTAAACCAAATATTGTTTGCCACCTCCACGAACCTTTTCTATCTCCCGTACGAAGGGGAAATCTCACCAACAAATACTAATGTTTGGAAGCAGAATTTGCCTAGAGATGAAATGAAACTGATCGAAAACATCTGTGGGACTCTCATGGAGCGCCTAGGCTACCCAAAACTTATGGACTAATTTGCTGCAGGTCAGCGGGAATTTGCACTAATAATTTCCAACCCAGTTGTGGATGTGAATTAGAAGAGGTGGTTTAATCTTGTATTGTGTGTGTGAGTGTATGTGTGTGTGTGTGTGTGTGTGTGTGTGTGTATGACACATGTACAGAGAGATTATTTTAAAGTAAAATTACGCTACTTGGCCCAACAGGAATGATTTTTTTTTAAACGTCTGGACATCCCTTGCCTTTGTGTCTGCTAAAATGTTTCTGTTCCAGTGTTTCTCTTGCAGCAATTGCAGATGAAGTTGAACCATGAAGGCTGGGAGGTGTGTGGGGGGCTGGAGGGATGGGAGGACTGGGAAGGTTTTCGTTTCACTCTGCTTCCTGTGTTAATGCTGAACCTAAAATACTAATCCAGGTCTTGGGGTTGCTGTTTGGCCCAAGCCCCCTTTGCTTTCAGGATGGACTGTACAAGTCCCTCATCTTTTGTCAAAAGCCTTCTCACACGTTTTTCTTACACACACACACACACAAACACACACACACACGCACACACACAGAATTCTTTTTAATGTGTCATATGGTCAGCGATATCACCAAGAAATGGTGCCAGCTCCTTTCAGAATAGGATTTCTTCTGCAAAGTGCAGCTGGAATTACAGAATTTACTCAATGCATTAGTGTATGGTTTTTTTTCCTTCTTCTTCTTCTTTAAGTCAAACAGTGCCCTACAAGGTTCCTGAAAGCATTTTACTTCGAGGTAATAAGAACAAAGTCTGGATACAGTGTGCGTAGCGAGGGCTGGCAGAGCATACCTGCTGCTCCTTTTCTGTCTGTCTTCTCTCCTTTTCATCCTCGATGTTACAGCTGTCCCCAGTCCCTCTGTGCCCTCCCACCTGGTCCCGCCACTGTCGTGAAAAACAATCAGTTCTTGCTCTATTAAATGCCTGATACTTGTGAGGATATTTTTTTTTCTTGATGAATTTTGTATTAAATCTTGACCCAGACTTAGCATCAAATATCGTGTGTGTGTGTGTGTGTGTGTGTGTGTGTGTGTGTCATAAACACCATGGTGAAAAAGGAGGAAAGAAAGAAAAGGAAGGAAGGAAGGAAAAGCTACTTCCTTGCAACCAGTAGTTTGAGTTATTTATCTCTCTTTACTTTAATTCTCGAAACAGAATTGGAAAACTGCCTGACTTCTCTCCATCCCTTTGAATGAGTTTACAGTCTGCCAAGCCCTGCAGAGTGGAGGGCACTTGGGGGGTGATGTCAGAGGCATCTGTTTCCTTTCGCATCTGCATCTTATTATAAATGTCGGCATCCCAGAACGCAGAGTGTTTCATTTGGGGAGGCTCTGAAATCAGAATGAGGTGCCGCGATGAATCAGCCAGTGGCGGCCTTGCCGTGTCTGGCATGAAAACGATTAGGCAGCGTCGGCCCGAGAAAAGAGCTGCTCTTCGCCACCGTTTGCTGGTATCTCCAACTGTCATTCCCCCGGTTCTCACGCTTGGGAGTGTGTCATTCTGACCTAGATAAAGCCAGTCTTTCTCAGTAGTTTCTTGTTATGTCAAAGTGACTCCTGAGTGAGAAAGCTGTGACTGTTCCCTTCCCGTGGAGCCTAACTTGGCTGTCATTTCTCTTCCATTACCGTGATGGTAGGGACCCCCATCCCGGCTACTTTTTCCTGTAACTCCCACTGCTCTCTCTCCTGTGTCCAAGTGAATTAGAAGCATGAGGGGGTTGATACAGGTGGAGAGGGCTACCCGGAAGCTGAATTCCTGCGTGGTTCACCAAGAGTGTTGTTTTATCTTTATCGGGATTATCAGCAAGCATGTAAAATTGTTATGGGGGGGGGGGTGCTAACACTTTTCCTTTTACTGCTCCAAGCCCCCAGTATTAGTTCTCAGTTCCTGAGATGTGTGCTATCAAGTCAGATCAAGTAAAAAGACTGGGTTGGCATGACCGTTAGATCCGACTAAGGTAAGGACGAGGAAAGTGTGTGGGTTAAGGAGGAGTCAGCTTTGGACCTTATCCAGAAACAGCCCCGCGAGCAAAGGAGTATGGGGTAACCCATGTGGATGATGTGGGGGACATGTGGAAGTGTGATTGTGTCAATCAAAGTCGGACCGAGTCTGTGACAGACAAAAAAAAGAGTACACTTTGCCAAATGATGTATGTGGCATATCCTGATATTCATTCATCCCCATAATCCTGGCAGATGGGGTTCCTCATCTCTGAACCTCCCCAGGCCCAGTCCAAAGGGGGAAAACTTACTAGAGCAAGAAGCTTCTAAATGCAGACTCCTGTGAGTACTTCCATGAGACCAAGACATTCATGGGCTCTCTGTGTCTGTCCTCATGTTGGGACTTGACCTCTGTACCTCAGCTTATACAGACCCTTTGCTTTGGGGTCATTATTGGGTAAAATTCAATAACATCAACGCTTCCTTTTATGGTCTTGAAGTTAATTATAGGAACGATGATTGCTAGGTGATAGTTCTAAGATTGTCCTTTTTATGCTGAATCATTTTCATTTCCTCAAACTTGGGGCTCATTAAAAGTATCCGAGTAGCAGGATTTAAATGTTGAAATTTTGAAAGTAAATTTTGTCGGCAAAGAAACAGATGTACTGGTAGTAGCTGACCTAACTATCGAAAGTTTGAAGGGATCCAAAAAAGAATGGAAAAGATTGGTCCCCTGCCAAGACCTCGATTTAGCCCAGGATTTATACCCTTTCTGTAAGGCCTTGGAAATAACCTGAATCCAATCTGACATCACATGTGCCCCAGAGCAATACCAGGAGTGACCACTCTGAATATAGCTCCAAACCCTCTGGGTATAGCCCAAAACCCACAGAAGAGTTTAATTTTCTATAATGATAATTTTAGAGAGCATAGAGAATGGGAAAATTTGTCCAGGAGAAGGAAGATAAATTGATGAGTGTTCCGTTTAATAAACAGAAACCCAAAAAGGCAATTCCTTCAAGAAGATAGCATGCATATGAGGTCCAGAAAACAAAGTGGGCATTTGATTGTCTTTAGACATGAAAGATGGTGTGGCTCATTATTTAACTTTTCTTTCATATCTGTTATACAGAAACAAAACATGTAGATTGACTTTATAAACTAGTGTATTGAAACTTCATGCCTAAAGAGATTGCGTTATTAATATATGAA
Source organism: Sorex fumeus (assembly GCF_029834395.1). Lineage (NCBI taxonomy): Eukaryota > Metazoa > Chordata > Mammalia > Eulipotyphla > Soricidae > Sorex > Sorex fumeus. The sequence goes on along the minus strand of NW_026606149.1, from coordinate 3,407,593 downwards.
GAGCAATTTGGGGTTGTGTTTGAGACACACTTAGAATAACCAAGTTCTTTAGGTTCTTGGGTAACTGTTGGAAGTTAATGTGGATCTGAGAAGGTAGATGCAGGGGAAATGGCATATGGTGGATTGACCTGCAATGTCATGGGTTGAACCCCAACTCTTGTTCTTTGACAAGCAAACCTGACATCTGGTCCCCCAGTTCAACTCCAGGTCACGAACATCTGAGGACTCAGTCCTTTTTTACTTTTCTTCACACAGCCATGGGACTCAAAGTTATGGCTGCAGCCCTGTCCCCGACTCTGTTCTCAGTGGTCTAGCCTGTGCTTCTTGAGGAGAAGATATCCACTCAGACATGCCGGGACTAGGAGGCTCCTGCCAGTTCCAGTCTATTCTAAATAGGTGCCCCTGAGAAGACTTCTGTTTCGAAAAAGGGAAAAGGATTAAGCATGAATCAGTTGCTGGAGTTGTGCTACATATAAGTAACTTTACATACAACCCTTCAGGGTCCATAGTTCACAGGACAGTTAGAAACCCATATTCTCTCCAGAATGAATATGCAGGCATTGTCAAAAAGTTTGGGTTTCTATCGTAGACATATCTACATTTACCAATATTATGGGGGAATGCAAAAATTGGTTGATTCTTTCCTTGCCCTTTGAGGAATAGGGAATCTCTCCAGAGACTTCAGGGCCAAAGGAATTCACCAAGAGGATGAAAAGAGGGGAGAGGCAGGAGGAGGGTGCTAACTGAGGAAAGGCTGCATGAAGGGAGAATTATTCTGTAGTTGAGAGTTAGGGGGAGTTACGATGAATATTTGGGTTTGATTTATATGTGAGTTATGATTAATGTAGCACCACTTTTTTTTAAAATTTGATTTTGACTGCAGTGACCATTGATATATTCCATCCATGAATGAGTTACTTCCAAAAGGGACTTTAAAATTTTTTTAAAGGGAATAGAAAACGAATAAGAACTGCCCTTAGTACAGTGCTTGCTCCCCTCCCTCCATATTTCTCTCACTTTTCTGCATCATGTTTATAAAAAGAAAGTCTGGCTTAGCGTATGTGTGCGTGATCATTGCCAGGAATGAAAGGAATATTGAATCCCGTCTCTAGCTGGCCAGTGGTTGCTGCTCTTTCTCTGCCTACTGCTTCAAGTATCTCCAGGTCCACATTTCAAGACTGGGGATATTGTAGTGAACAAACAGAAATGAGCCCTAACTCCATAAACCATCTCCCAGTAGCCACAAAGAAACTCCGTCATATTCTGCATGTCACGGTGCTACGAACAAAAGTTTATCCAAGTGGGAAGGAAAACTTGCCAAGTCTGTGACTTAGTGGTCAGTCTAATATATTCAAAAAAGATTCGTTAAAAGAAAAAAATTACTTTATGGAATTATTTTATGAAAATAATTCTCCAAGGAATAAAAAAGGGAGGAAGTGGGAATGGGTGTGTGTGTGCATATATGTGTGCACTCACGCACACATACATGTTCAGCTTTTAAAAAAATATTTTAAGCACTTTGGTTTATAATGCATTTAGTACTATGCTGTCACACATACAATGGTCCCAAAACACATCTCCACCAGAGTGCTCCCGCTTCAACCCACCACGACAATAGTAAGTAAAGTAAAGTAAAGGCCCTCCCGTTGATCGTCGATTTGCTCGAGCGGGCCCAGTAACGTCTCCATTGGAGACTTTGTTGTTACTGTGTCTGGCATATCGAATACGTCACGGGGAGCTTGCCAGGCTTTGCCGTGTGGGCAAGATCCTCTCGGTAGCTTGCCGGGCTCTCCGAGAGGGGCGGAGGAATCGAACTCGGGTCGGCCATGTTGGCTGCGTGCAAGGCAAACGCCCTACCCGCTGTGCTATCGCTCCAGCTTACCATATTAAGCTCAGTTCTACAGACCAGATGCCTGATGCCTTTGAGCATTTGTTACTTCCCTACTATGTTTCTTTATAGCCCACATATGAGGGAGATAATTCTGAATCTGCTCCTCTTTTTCTGAGTTAATTCAGCATGATTGTCCTAAGGTCCATCCATGTAGCAGCAAACTCATCTTCCGTTAAGTCAAGTAGTATTCCCTATAGTCGAAGAGTAGTCCATTGTATAGAAAAGATCTACGCTTGAAACTTCAGAAACAGAAAAGTGATTTATAATTTAAGCAAGTCTTTTCCATTGTCCATTGCAATTGCTCTATTGAAACTGCATTGTTCTCTCTTTAAATGAAATGCAATTTTTATTTCAACTGCAGTAATGTGGGATTTCTCTTAAATGTGATGGCTACTCAGATGTCTTGGATATGTGGTATGTTTCCATACTTTGTCTTCCTCTATTTCCAAAATTGAGATATAGGCTTCATTCTTTATAATGTAAAGAACCAAATATGTGCTACACTGGCGTCCTCCAGAATGCTCTAGAGCTCCCTTGTAGGAGGAAATCACATCAACTTAGATTGTTGTGGCTTATCTCATTTGACAAAGAAATGTATAAAATCTTTTATCCTCGCACTGGACATGGCAACTGGCATCTCCTTGTGACCAAACAGAAGCCCTACCATACCTTATTCATCACTTGATGTAGGCTGGAGCTATAGCACAGGGGGTAGAGCATTTGCCTTGGATGTGGCAGACCTGGGTTCGATTCCCAGCATCCCATATGGTCCCCGAGCATCACTAGGAGTGAATTCCTGAGTAACCCCTGTGGATCGCCGGGTGTGACCCAAAAAGCAAAAAAGAAAAAAAAATGATAAAATGATGCCCTCAGCCGTTGCACCCCAGTGAAGGGTTACACCCATTTAGTGTTTTATTTATCCTTCTCATTCCAAGAAATTATTTGCTATAGATTTGTTTACATTACATAGGATTTAAAATATGGCTGTTTTGGTCATAGAGTGTGACCTGAATTTGATGGATTAAAAAGACAAAACTTTAAGAGGGTCTCATAAGAATGCATAATGCAGAGCCAGAGAGATAATACAATGGTTAGAGTCCCTGCACACCGCTGGCCCAGATTCCATCCCTGGCACCATATATGGTCCCTCTGAGAACCACCAGGTCTAATCCCTGAGCAGAGTCAAGAGTAAGCCTAGTGAATAACTGGCTCTGGCCCCCGACAAGAACAGGATACATAAGACAATAAAATTGCTTCCATAAGCAGAATATCTATTAAAAGAGTATTTATTTCCTCTAGAGGCTCACTTAAATTTTCTGAGTTTCTTGATAAAAATTATGGTAACATGGAATATATTATGTGTAATATAAAATGTAATATTAAATTATATATTATGCATATTTAGAGAGATGAGAGATATTTTGATTCTATTATTGTAGGTGTCCACAGGAAAGGCAGGCCCACATATGATGCCCCATTTTCCCAGTGAAAAGATATTAAAAATGCTTTCAGATCATTTGAGTATATAGGTTAGTACCTAAATACCAAATTGATGTATGTCTTAGTATATAACGTTATTTGAATTTTACAAAGATGTAAAATTACAATTATATAATTAATATATGTTATAATTACATAATATATGTTAATTTGGAGATACTTTTTATATTGATATTTCAAGAAACATTTGTACTCAAAATTTCACTTCAAGTACTCTATCACTTCTGTCACCATGTTTTGAGCTTTTCAGAGTATATCACATTTCATCCTGAGTTTTATTAAGATAATAGACTTTAAAATTAAACGTAATGCTGGTATTTAAATTTTTGCTTCATCTTACAAGTGCTATTTGTACAGCATACATATAACTTTATATTTCTAGTTTTATTTGGAAGATATATAATTGTGAGCATTGTTTTCTGACTTTGCAAACATTGCATTTTTTCCCTTTTATTTTTTTCACATATTTGTTATGAAGTGTAAACAAAAACTGGAGTTGTCAGACTATATATGAACATTAAGTTACTTTTACAGAGTATGTGGAAACTAATTAGGTAGTGCATCCACATTACATATATATATATATATATATATATAGTGATTCTTTGCCTTCCAACAGAACTGAGTGTATGATGTAAAATTACATAATGGATACAATTTATTTTGGTAATTTATTTCATTCATCCATAGTCATCGGGTTGGTAAAATCCAGGCACCAATCCTCTGGTTGGTGCTTTGTAAGTTTGGATTCTTTCTTTTTTTTTTCTTTTCCCATGGCTGTAGATTGGGACCCCGTAGCAATTTTCAGAGTTTCCACACTTAGCCTATAAGTGAGAAGTACCAGAGTATGTGCACCACTGCACTAGGGCTACAGGCCAGAGTTCCATGATAGGAGGCCTCAGGACCTCGATGGAGAGAAATTTCTTTCCTGTGACAGCTGATTTTGGATATTGCTGGTCAGTCTTTGCTATGCTCTGCTGTATGTAACCTACAGGTCAATCTCATGTTGATTCTGCACATGCTGTTCTCCCACCTGTTCTACTCAAACTAGCTGTTGAATGTGTGCAAAACAGGGGAGACTAAGATGGTGACATTTTAAAGATACACTGGGAAGTCCTGTATGGTACTTAAACTTTCTGTGGCCAAAGATGATAGGATTAGACTTCACATTCCTACCAAGCATATGTGATACAAACTATATTAACAAAATGAACATGCGTATAACTTCCAAACAGCCTAAAAATACACCATTTGCCTAAAAATACATCTGACTTAAATATCTCACCTTTTAACTTCTACCAATGATCCCAGGATAACTTCCAGTTTGGATCTTACGTATTATAATTTCTTTCTTTCCTTTATAGCTCCTCTTGGGTGTCTTTATCTTTATCAACATACTCTTAAATCTTTGCATGTTTTTAAACTTTATATAAACAGCAACATGCATCTATGTGTGCCACGGCATTTTCTTTACTCAAAATTTTGCTTGTCTAATAAATGTTGGTGTTTATAGGTGGAGATCATTTTTTTCTCACCAGAGTAATGTGCTTATTATATGAGTGCATCATTATCTGAGCATAGAACATATTATTTCAACTTGATAAATTTGGGGAATAGTTCTAATTTATCACTGTATCACTGTCATCCTGTTGTTCGTCGATTTACTGGAGCAGGCGCCAGTAACATCTCTATTTGTCCCAGCCCTGAGATTTCAGCAGTCTCTCCTTACTCGTCTTTCCCAACAATTGGAAGCTCTTTCAGGGTCAGGGGAATGAGACTCAAAAATGATAAAATTGCTTATATTTGTTCTTTATTGCACATATGTAAGGATTTGGCTGTGTTCTATTTATGACCAGAACTTTTATTAAACACCTCCTTCCCTGAAACGTAGTATATCTATCTGGGTCAATAGGATACGTACATCTTCAGCTGTTCTAGATGATGCTAAGTTATTATTTTCCAGATCGCCCATACAAATTGTTCCTCTTAGCCATTGCAGAAAATTTCCTGTTGCTCTAGATTTTTCTCCTGTGCTTTGGCCTTTTCGGGCTTTTGAGTAGATTTCTGTATGGTGGGGTAAACCAATGTTATATTTTGTGTTTTCATTTGCATACCAGTGACATAGACTATACACAGGCCTGTGGTGTAAACACAAATCCACACGAAGTAGACCTAATTGTCCTTCTTTGTGTTGCTCTTTTTGTAAAATGAAATCCAGATTCACACCCTCTCATTTTCATTTTATTTTATTGATTAATGGAAGTCGACCATGTATTAATAATGCTAATCCTTTAGTGGTTCTATGTGTTGTGAATAACTTTTTGACTTATATTTTCATGATCTTTGTACTATGAATTTTGTGATCTATTTTGATACATGGTGTTCTTAATATAAATGTGAGTAAATATGCTGTGTTCCTTTATTATTGATACTTTTGGGGGGCATCTTATTAATCTTATTAAAGAATTTCCCCCCAGGTCTAGTCTCTAAACATTTTTCCTTGATTGTCTTCTAAGCATTTAATACATTTGTTGATTTTTCGATTGCTGCCGAGATTATTCCTGAAGAGTAAATGGTCTAAACAGCACACATTTATTCTCCCCATCTCTGTGGGTTGGGAATCCGGGCTGAATCTGAGACTAAAGACTTCTCAAAGGCTGCAGTGAAGATGCTGGCAAGGATTCCGAACCCATCTGAGGCTCACCTGGAGAAGTCCCAACTGTCAAATTCACGTGGTCGTTGGCAAGATTCCATTCTTTGTGAGTTGTTGTGCTCAAAGCCTCTTCTTTCCTGACTCTTGGCTGGGGTTCACCCTCAGTCATTTGCCATCTGGATTTCTCCATATCGCAGTTTAGTTCATGAAAATCAGGATGGGAGAGAACCACACAGTCACACAGAGAAACTACTAACAGCAGAGCGTCACACGGAAGTGACACTCAATCAGCTGTGTGGCTGGGTACCAGACCCAGGTCCCACCAAAGACCATGGGAGGCAGATTCTTTCCATCTCAAAGGTTGTCTTTGAGTCGACAACCTTTGACAATCTCTCCCCAGTCTTTCCCTGAACCCTATCTCCTCCAGTCTGGCATATTTACGTATTTATTTTGTTTATTTTTTTGTTTATTGTTGTGTCCCTTTCTCGGGTTTGGTTTTCCATACATTGCTCTTTCGTCTTCTCCCAGATTGAATAACCCCAAGGCCATCTCCCTTCCCCTTCCTGTACCAAGTCCTTATATTTTTTTTTTAGTTATCTTATTTCCCAGCCATCTACATTATTCCGCTGGAAAAATTGATTATGTCAATGACAATGCCACACTGCTTAAATTACTGTCCACTTGCTGTTGGCCCTGAAAGAAATCTGGAAAGGCAAGTTGTTTTTTGAGTTTCTTTTTCCTCATTTTGTCACAGATTTTTTTAAAGCCTTTGTTCTCCATATGTCTTTTAGAGTTCCAGCACATAGCTCCTTTGAACAAAAGAAGAGCAACCCATGTTTATTGTGAGTGCATTCCGGCAATTTGAGGAGAATTGACTTCTTTACTATACTTAGTCTCCTTTCAAGAACAAGTTATCTCCTCTTTATTTGTGAATCCTTTGACTTAGAAGTGTCCCTTTTCTGTATCTGTTATTACAGCAGATGATATATTTTTCGTCACATTTTCTGTTCAGTTTTTAATATATAGAAAATGCACTTGACTTTAGTGTATTTTTATGATATCAGTAATTTGTTCACTTCTTTTGCTAATTCATAGTTTATCTGTAAGTTATTTTTTACAAACAATATGTAGATGCTTTTGTACTCTTCATTTAGCAAGGCTGATATTTCCTTCTTCCCAATTGTACAACGTTTTAATGTCTTCTGTGTTTGTCAGGATGGGCATGTTTGATAATAGTGAATATCCTCGTCCTATATCTAGTATTAACATAGTGACATTTTATCACTGAGCACAATAGAAGCTGTGTGTGTTTTCCATAGATTCACTGCATCAGGTTGTAGAGATACCTTTTAATCTCCATGACAAAACCAGATGGGGGACTGATTCATTCTGTTTGCATCTGTTGTTGGATAGAGTTCTGTAGCACTGTACCACTGTCCTCCCATTGTTCATCGATTTGCTCGAGCGGGCCTAGTAACGTCTTCATTGTGAGACTTGTTACTGTGTTTGGCATATCGAATACGTCACGGGTAGCTTGCCAGGTTTTGCCGTGCAGGCAAGATACTCTCGGTAGCTTGCTGGGCTCTTTGAGAGGGGCAGAGGAATCGAACCTGGCTCGGCCTGGCCTGCAGTTTGCAACGCAATTGCCCCTTTGCTGTGCTATTGCTCCAGCCCCTGGATAGAGTCCGTTCATAATTGGGCTGGAGTGATAGCACAGCGGTAGGGCGTTTTCCTTGCACGCAGCCAACATGGCCAACATGGCCAACATACATCAACACTTTCTGGTTGTAATTTTTTGTCCTACTATACTGTCACATTTTGAAATCAATACAAATTGTCACACATGAGAAGTGGAAGATGTGCTGTTTCATATTTTCCAGAGGCGTTTCCCTGAGTATTTAATCCTAGAGGGTTTGCTCACATTTCATTGAAGGGCTGGAGAAATAGTTGGTAGGGTTCTTGAATTAGATGAGAATAACCCAAGTTTTAAACTTCATGTGGTCCCCTGAGCACTGCCAGGAGTGATCCCTGAGCACAGAGGCAGGAGTAAGACCTGAGCATTCCTGGGACTGACCCCCAAACCAATCAACAACAAAATAGAAACAAAACTCCATTCCCAAACCAAGTAATTATTCTCCTTTTCTTCCGGGAAAATTTTAACTACTTATGCAATATTATTTGATGGCTATTGGATAGTTTTATTGAGGATATGAATTATTTTATAAACCTATTTGGCAAATTACAGTTTTAAATAATCTGATCTTCTGTTTCACAATATTGATGTAAATCTGCTCAAAATGCATTCTGAGGCCTCTCTATGCAAATCTCTCTATGCATGAATTTTCCCATACTTGATATTGAGTTCATGGGCCATGTTTATTTTGTTGATTTTGCCCTTTATGTGGAGTTTTTATTTAAAATTGATTTCATTTATTTTTTTAAAAAATGAATACTCGTCTAGGCAATCCATAATTATTTACATTTATTCATATAGAGTTCCATTTTTCTTATTTCCATCAAGGTGTCAAATTCTCTTCTATTTTTGTTTTCTTCTTCCTACTTTTAAATCTACCTTAATATTTTTCCTCATTTTTTTATTTGCCTAAAATGTCTTATTTTCTGATATTTGTCTCCACAAACTGTTATGAATATCATGTTAGTTAAAAAAATTTAATATATCCTTTAATATATGGGTATTATGTGTAAGTTACTTCTTTTTCTTTTTGAAATCGTTTCAAAGTCAATGATTGAGAAAGAGCAGAGAGTTGGAGAGATAGCAGAGTGGGTAAGACACTTTCCTGATACTCCACTCAGCCAAGTTCAATTCCTGCTACCACAGATGATCCCTGAGACTCACCACAAGTGACAGGAGTAAGTGCTGACCACCACTGGGTATGGCCCAACTTCTCCTATATGGGGATAAAGTGAGAGCCAGAGAGGGTTAAGTGGAATCAGAACCATTCTGGAAGCTCGAAGGCCTCCAGGTGATCAGTGCTCTGCATGTCAAGGAAGAAATCTGGTTTCTAGTTTCCACAGCTTTGTTCAGGTGAACCTGTGCAGGTCAGGAAAGCAGAGAGTCAGCTTCACTGGACTGTGACTGTCTCTTTGATTGACAGCAAAAAGCAACAGTTGTCTAGGGCGACTGATTCAAGTGTTTAGAAAGTCTAGAGGTTCACAAGGAAATGAGACTTAGGAGACACAAAAGATTTTGGATTGTCGAGGTGTTCGCTGGTAAGGTAGGTTGAGCTGCTTTGAATGTGAGGTCCTTGGAACTGAGATAATTGAGGGAGGTGCAGGAATGATTGCTAACACTAAAACCTAGGGCATTGGTTCTAACCTTTTTCTTTTCTCTTGGGAACTCTGAGCACTCTTAAAATGTATTGAGTGCTCATAGAAACTTGAGTTCTGTCTTAGGTGTAGGCCAATATCTATAGGTTTATTTTAGTTTTTATTTTATTTGTTTATTTATTTGCTTTTTGGGTCACAGCCGGGGATGCACAGGGGTTACTCCTGGCTCTGCACTAAGGAATTATTCCTGGTGGTGCTCAGGGGACCATATGGAATGCTGGAAATTGAACCCGGGTGGGTTATATGCAAGGCAAATGCCCTACCCTCTGTGCCATATCACTCCAGCCCCTATAGGTTTATTTTAAAATAACAGCAACAATCCAGTGAGCAATGCAATAATATAATCCTTTGATCAAAATCAAAAGGAAAACAAGTAACTGAGAAGGATTCATTGTCCACTGCCCATTTTTCTTTAAAAAAAATTCTTTAAGTTGCTTATTAAGACAGGTGTGTCTACTTCTGGGTTATGTGCTGTGAAAAGCTTCTAGAAAACTCTAAGGTAGACTTGTTAATAAGTGAGAATTAGTAAGAGAAACACTGCCTCTGTGTTGCTATGAAAGTAATATTTACCTCTCAGAGATTAGAAAAGGTCATCACAAATTTGTACAGTGCTCTAAGAATCCAAAAAAAAGAGAAGTCAAGTTGTGGCATTCAAAGAAATTATTGTCATGGTGTCAAGGCAAGTGCGGATGGCAGGGCTCAGACTGGGTCAGTTTGGTTACATTCCACTGGAAGCAGTGACTTGTCTGTCCTGACCCATGTCTGTTTCTCCTATCTTATCAAAATTCAGAGAGTGAATAAAGTCTTCAAATCCTTAAGGATGCATGGAGCGCAGGTCTAGCCATTTTTAAGGTTATCTCCTGAGAGTTGAGAGAAAGGAAGAGAAGCAATCTAGCTGTGATCTTCCTCCTAAAGGACCGTCCCAAGAAGCATCTTCTGTCCAATAATTTCAATTTTTCAAAGCTGTATTCTGGTAGAAAAGATGCCTTCTGGGACTACCCGAGGAGATTGGAAAGCATGAGAATACAGAGACATTCACTCCCACACTCAGATCTCCCTGTATCTGCATTTTTATTTATTTTTATTTTATTTTTTAATTTTTATTAGTGAGACATCATGAGGTACAGTTGCAGACTTACAAATTTTTGTGCTTGGGTTTCAATTATACAATGATCAAATACCCATCCCTCCACCAGTGCCCATTTCCCACCACCATGGATCCCAGTATCCCTCCCACCGCCCATCTCCCCATCCCACCCTGCCTCTGTGGGAGGGCATTCCCTTTTGTTCTCTCTCTCTCTTATTGGGTGTTGTGGTTTGCAAAAGAGGCAATGGATGACAATCATGTTTGGTCTATAGTCTACTTTTATTTAATTTAATTTATTTATTTTTTCTTTTTGAGTCACACTTGGCGATGCTCAGGAGTTACTCCTGGTTCGGCACTCAAAAATTACTACTCCTGGCGGTGCTCAGGGGACCATATGGGATGCTTGAAATCAAACCCGGATTGGTCCCTTGCAAGGCAAACACCCTACCCCCTGTGCTATCACTCCAATCTGAGTATCTGTATTTTTTAAAAGGTACTCACACACCAGAGAAAAATTAGGGTGTAGGATCTTTCTCTGTGATATATTAATGTTTTCAATGAAAATACAGATATTTAAAATTACAAGAAACATAAAGGGTAAGAAGACAGAACGAAACAATTATAGCAACACCAGAAATCAGAAGAAAAGACATTGAGAGATTTGCATGCACAGTGAAATTTCTATGAAAGACCAACAAGGCATTTTAAAAAAAGCTCTAAAGTGAGAAAACTCAATTTTATCATAAACACAGAAAGGCACATTTTAATGGGGAATAATGTAAAAAAAACTATTAAAATAGTCAAAAGCAATAAATGTGTACAAACACATCATCTGTTTTGAAAATTCAAAGTAGAAAAATTGTTATTTTCCTCTCATTGTATATTTTATATTTTAATTTCCAAATATTTGTACTTAACAAGTGTCTTGCCATTCACCACTAAGTCAATGTGGGAATTAAAGAAGAAATAATTTCTTGTATTTTATCAAAGTTTAGAGGCATAAAACTAAAAATGAACTGCATCGCCATCTGACAGAAACTTTCACTTCTTCTCACCAGTATAGTCACTACCCCACTCAATACATGTCCCTCGTCTGTAGGGACCAGAACTGTGTGCTGATAATGTTTCTGCACAAATCACATGGGTGACCCCGGAACAAAGACCAGTTCATTTTAGTTGACCTTTCTCTCACATTCTTGCTTCACTATTTTAGTTTCAAATCACACCCAACTGGACTATTGTTACTGAATCTAGCCGTGTTGCCTACAATTGGTTCATATTATAGAAAAATAAACCAGTTCCCTGGATATACTGGAGAACAAAACAAAAGAAAAAGAATATCACACACACACACACACCACTTTTGAGGTGCCTCCTTTTCAGGTAATTTTATTTTTCTTTTCTTTTCTGCACACATAATTGATTTGGGAGCACGGAAGAACCATCTTTCAATGCCCCTCTTCTTTGAAATGTTGAAAAAGGATTAATGATAGATCTCTTTACTTTCATGAATGCCCTGAACTCTCAGTAAAGGAATCAGCAGCATCAGCAAGCATCCTGGTGCCAACTCAGGGAGGAAAACACACACACACACACACACACACACACACACACACACACGCACACACATGCACACACACACACATACGCGCCACCTCACCCCACTAGATTTCAATTAAATGTGTTTCTTTTGTTTTGTTAAAAATAGAAAAGATGCAATGAATACTGGTGTGCATACACCCTTTTGAATATTCTCTGTCCTGGAGGTAGATGGCCAAAGATGGAATTGCTTGGTCATATGGAAGCTCAATTTTAAGTTTACTGACAACCCTCCCTACTGTTTTCCATAGGGATTACCCAGACATTCCCACCAGCAATGAATGAGAGTTCCTTTTTCACCACATGTCCCTGTAACAGAGATTGTTCCTAATATTTTTGATATATGCTATTCTCACTGGTGTGAGATGGTATCTCACTGTATTCTTGATTGAGATTTCCCTGATAGTAAGTGGTGGTGAATAATTTGTCACGTGCCGGTTTTCCATCTGTTGGCCTCATCCACTGCTGGTGGGAATGTGGTCCAGTTCAACAGTTTTAGAAAACAATATGGACAGTTGTCAAAAACACCAAGAATTGGCTTTTTTATAAGCCAGCAATTCCACTTCTTGACATCTACCCCAAGGGTCCCAAAACTCTATTTATAAGACGTTGTAATGCTGTGTTCATTGCTGCTAAAACTGTACTCCTGTGTGTATTGCACAATAGCTAAAACCTGGAAACAACTCAAATGTTCAAGAACAGATATAAAGAAATATATACACAGTGGAATACTACTTGGCTGTTAGAAAAGATGAAATCCTGTAACTTGCTGGTTAAGGCTGGAGAATATTGTGCTGAGTGGTTAGTCTGAAGGAAAGGGACAGACAGAATGATCTCTCAGATGCAGGACATAAAGAAACATAGTAGATGAATAACAAATGCTAAAAGGCAACAGACCCTATTTGCTTGTATAAACACTCAGTTTACCATACGGGAGTGAAGGGGTAGCTTCTAGACAATGGTGGCGGTAGACCCTCTGCTTGGGTGGGGTGTTGGAGCACTGTAAGTGTGGGGTCCTACTGTTAACAATATTATAAATCACAGTGACTAACATATATATATATATACATATATATGTGTATATATATATATATTTTTTTCTTTTTGGGTCACACCCAAGGATGCTCAGTGGTTACTCCTGGCTCTACATTCCTGGTGGTGCTCGGGGGAGCATATGGGATGCTGTGAATCAAACCCAGGTCAGCCGTGTGCAAGGCAAATGCCCTACCAGCTGTACTATTACCCCAGCCCAACTGAAATAAAATTTAAAATAAAATATGAGAAAAATAAATAGAAAGATGGACCCAATGCAGGTCTACAAGTCAACTCCTTTGAATCAGAAGAGCATTATTTCCTCATCATATTATTTTTTTAAAATAAGACTCAGTGGAAGCAATGCTATTTAGAATTTAAATTTCAATACTTAAGTCTTCTTCAGAATCATGATCATCCTGTTGTTCATCAACTGCCTCGAGCAGGCACCAGTAACGTCTCCTTCTTCCTAGCCCTGAGATTTTAAAAGAGCCATATTCAATGCTCCTTCAGGTCTAGGAGAATGAGACCTATCATTGTTACTGATATTTGGCATATTGAGTATGTCACGAGAAGTTTGCCAGACTCTGCCGGGCAGGATGCTTTTGGTAGCCTGCTGGGTTCTCCAGACTAAAAACCAGATAATAAGATGTCTCTTTTGGGAGCTGGGTTTTTTAGTCTCTGGGTCTTGGCCGTTGATGGGACCACCTGGTGCCAGCAGCAGCTGGTGGGTATAATGCCTACCTACTGGAAGATGGAGGATCTGGGTGGAGAAGGCCCAGTCCCAGTCCAAGCAGGCTTGGAGATCTCAGTCCTGGGACCCACATGCCTGGGTTCCTCTGCTGGTTCCTTCATGCATGAGGCTTGTCCAGACGTGTGGAGAGTAGTCTCAGCATGGTTGTGGCTGGTTCTGGAGGTCTTCTACTATATTTTTTACTACTTAAGAAGGCTGGAGCGATAGCACAGCGGGTAGGGCGTTCGCCTTACAAGCGGCCAACATGGCCGACCCGAGTTCGATTCCTCCGCCCCTCTCGGAGAGCCCGGCAAGCTACCGGGAGTATTTGATATGCCAGACACAGTAACAACAAAGTCTCCAATGGAGACGTTACTGGGCCCGCTCGAGCAAATCGACGATCAACGGGAGGGCCTTTACCTTTACCTTTACCTTTTAAGAAGACTTACTGGGTGGAGAAGGCCTAATCCTGGTAAGTCTTCTTAAGTAGTAAAAAATATAGTAGTTTTACCAAAGAGCATTTGGGATGGAAATAGACAAAGAGCCAAAATATAGTTATTTAAGCAAGAATTTTATCATGTCCTAGCATTTATTAATCAGTATATTCAATGTCCCATTCTCCTGTTTAGACTTTTCAACTTATTAGATAATAGTAAACAATAGACAGTATTCAAGGATAAATAAATTTTTTAAAGTTGGAAGTCATCTTTATGATTTTTTAGTTTTACTATGCAGAAAATAATATGCTGGTACCATAAATGATGCCTCATTTACTGATACATTTTAATGACAAAATTTGTACTACAAAACAACCTGAGAGTTCTTCAAAAGTCACTGTTTCAATAAGAAAAAAATGGACATCCTAAATGACCTTCAGTGCGTTGTGTGATTATTATTTTAGACAATAATGTGATAGTTTATTACTTACTGCAAAATGGCAGATAATTATTTTGAATTGGAAGTTGAAGTATGTGTGATATATAGGAAAATTTGGACTAAATGGTTGGCTGTTTTTCTGAATCTACTTTTATTTTCAATAACAATGAACTAGATTTAAAATGTTCCATTATCATCATTTCACAAGTTTCTCCAGACTGCAGGTTATGTTGCCAGCAGAACCCAGTGGGTATTATTCAACACTTTTCCATTTGAATGCACTCCTGTGAATCTTCAGTAACCTTGAAATAAAACTCATATCCTAGGATACAATCCTTATAGCTTCTTCTAGAGAAAACTTGCAGATGAAAGAAATAAAATCTTCCAAGCACTCAGGTAGGTTTTGATATGCTAATGTTAACTAATCCTTGCTTTTAAGGACACTTCAGTTTGGGGACATGTGCCTATTCAAAGAGTCTTCAGTTAAATAAGCATATTCACTTTCATTAAGAACTAGGACAATTAATTCCTACAAAAGGGCTGATCCCAGTTCTCATTTTTAACTTTGTGTTTTGTAGTTTTTTTCTTTCTTTTTTCCTTACCTTCAAGGATTTGAAAAAGGAATTCCCACTGTGAGAAATTTAGGAGCACTGTAATGCATGCATTCTCCCAGCCTCTGAACACAAATTATTATGGAAAAAATGAAGACTTTTTATTTGGAAAATGGTCTGGAGCAATAGTACAGAGAGCTGGACATTAGCCTTGCACATGGTAGACCTCGCTTCAATCCCAGGCATTCAATAAGGTCCCCTGAGCACCTCTAGGAGTAGTTTCTGTGAGCAGAGTAATCCCTGATTATCACCAAGGGGGGGAAAGACAAAAAGAAGGAAAATAGGCATTCTTTTTTTTAAATTTATGTATTTATTTATTTGATATTGAACATTTTTAAATTTTATTTATTTATTTATTTATTTTTATTTTTATTTTTTTTTATTAGTGAAACACCATGAGGTACAGTTGTAGATTTACAATTTTTTGTGCTTGGGTTTGATTATACAATGATGAGATACCCATCCCTCCACCAGTGCCCATTTTCCACCACCATGGATAATATCCCCCCAACCCCCATCCCCCCATCCCCCTCTGCCTCTGTGGCAGGGCAATCCCCTGTGTTCTCTCTCTCCTTTTGGGTGTTGTGGTCTGCAGAAGAGGCATTGAGTGGCAAACATGTTCAGTCCATAGTCCACTTTCGACATGCATCTCCCCTCCTGGGAGGATCCTCCAAACACCCTTTATTTAGTGTTCCCTTCTCTATCTGAGCTGCCCTTTCCTCTAGAATGCCCGACTGGCCACTAAGCTATGGAGTAATCCTCCTGGTGCTGATCTCAGCTACTCTTGGGTATTAATCTCATACTTTGTTACTTTATATCCCCCAGATGAATGCAATCTTTCTATGTCTATCCCTCTCTTTCTGACTCATTTTGCTTAACATGATACTTTCCATGTTGTACCACTTGTATGTAAATTTCATGACTTCATCTTTTCTAACAGCTACGTAGTACTCCATTGTGTAGATGTACCAAAGTTTCTTTAACCAGTCATCTGTTCTTGGGCATTCTGGTTTCTTTTTTTTTTTTTAATTTTTTTCCCCCCTATGGAGTTCACATTCTTTTTTTTTTTTTGCTTGTTTCTTTCTTTCTTTTTTTTTTTACAGTTGTAGATTTACAATTTTATATGCTTGGGTTTCGATTATACAATGATCAGATACCCATCCCTCCACCAGTGCCCATTTTCCACCACCATGGATAATATCCCCCCACCCCATCCCCCCATCCCCCCTGTCTCTGTGGCAGGGCAATCCCCTGTGTTCTCTCTCTCCTTTTGGGTGTTGTGGTCTGCAAAAGAGGCATTGAATGGCAAACATGTTCAGTCCATAGTCTACTTTCGACATGCATCTCCCCTCCTGGGAGGATCCTCCAAACATACTTTATTTGGTGCTCCCTTCTCTATCTGAACTGCCCTTTCCTCTAGGATACCCGGCTGGCCTCTAAGTTATGGAGTAATCCTCCTGGTGCTGATCTCAGCTATTCTTGGGTATTAATCTCATACTTTGTTACTTTATATCCCCCAGATGAATGCAATCTTTCTATGTCTATCCCTCTCTTTCTGACTCATTTAGCTTAGCATGATACTTTCCATATTGTACCACTTGTATGTAAATTTCATGACTTCATCTTTTCTAACAGCTACATAGTACTCCATTGTGTAGATGTACCAGAGTTTCTTTAACCAGTCATCTGTTCTTGGGCATTCAGGTTTCTTCCAGTTTCTGGCTATTGTAAAGAGTGCTGCAATGAACAAACAAGTGCAGATGTCACTTCGACTTACATTTTTGCCTCTCTGGGGTATATTCCCAGGAGTGGTATTGCTGGGTCAAATGGATAGCTCAATTTCTAATTTTTTGAGAATCGTCCATACTGTTTTCCAGAAGGGCTGAACCAGTCGACATTCCCACCAACAGTGAAGGAGTGTCCCTTTCTCGCCACATCCGCGCCAGCATTGGTTGCTTTTGTTCTTTTGAATGTGGGCCAGTCTCTGAGGTGTGAGATGGTATCTCATTGTGGTTTTGATCTGCATCTCCCTGATGATTAATGATGTAGAGCATTTTCTCATGTGCCTTTTTGCCATTTGGATTTCTTCTTTGAGAAAGTTTCTGTTCATTTCATTGTCCCATTTTTGGATGGGGTTGGATGTTTTCTTCTTGTGGACTTTAACCAGTATTTTGTATATCCTGGATATCAACCCCTTGTCAGATGTGTGTTCGGCGAATATCCTTTCCCATTCTGTAGACTGTCTTTGTATTTTGGTCACTGTTTCTTTGGAGGTGCAGAAGCTTCTTAGTTTAAGATAGTCCCATTTATCTATCTCTGTTTTCACTTGCTCAGTCAGTGGCGTGGCATCTTTGAAGATACCATTAGCTTCAATGTCATGGAGGGTTTTGCCAACTTTGTCTTCAATGTACCTTATGGTTTCTGGTTTGATGTTGAGGTCTTTAATTCATTTTGATCTTACTTTTGTACATGGTGTTAGGCAGAGTTCTGAGCCCAGAAAATAAGCATTCTTACAGCTTTACCATAACTCATAGGTTCATTTAAAATATCCTTAGAGAGACCAGAGCGATAATACAGTGGGTTGAGCAGAATTGAACATGGGTTCAATACCCGGAATCCCACGTGGTCCTCCAAGCACTGCAAGGAGTAATTCCTGAGTGCAGAGCCAAGAGTAAACCCTGATCATCACTGAGTCTGACCCAAAGAAGCAAATGAATAACAATAATAAAATAAACTATCCTTAAACATTGGATAAATTAGTGCATCCCATAGTCTGTCAGAAATAAGTTTGTATATTTTGTGTTTTTTAATGATAAAAGAGTAAGATTTATGACTGTGAGTGACATACAGAGAATAAGATGAGAGTAAATTTGGAAAGATGTACTAATGAGAGGAAAGTAAGTACTGACCACAGATTAGTGAAACGAATAAAGAACCAGGCAGAAAGGAAAGAGAAAATAATACTGCAATAAGAGGACGCTATTATAAGATACACAGACAACCCCTTTGCATGCTATTCACAAATAATACACATGCTGGAAAGTGTTATATAAAAATATGCTCACATACATTTATTAACTTCCTTAAATTTCCAAGTAAAAGGATGCATGGTGAAGTGAATTGATATTTACAAAGCACTTTCAACTGCTTTAACATGCTCAGTCCTTACTATTGCTTTTTTATGGGTACCATGTGGGCTGATTTAAAGATAAAGTCTAGAGTATAAACAGTGAATTGAGAACTGTTAAATTTCAGAATTTGTGTCTTGAACAACTGTCAAATAATGAAAGTCTCCAAAGGGTCAGAATGTGACTTAAGCCCCCTAGCACCCTATGGAGAGGTCCTGTGGCCCCCAAGAACTACTGAGCATGGTGAAACAAGCCACAATTAAATAGTCTTTAAAGGCACAAGAGAGAGTGCAATGAGAAACCTTGTACCAGGCCAACCTTGGTTAGCTCTCCAGGACCAGGCATAGATTCCAGAGCACTGGCAGGAGTGATCCCTGAGCACACAAGCGGAATTCAGCTCAGAACACTGTGAAGAGAGCAAGAAAGAAAGAAAGAAAGAAAGAAAGAAAGAAAGAAAGAAAGAAAGAAGGAAGGAAGGAAGGAAGGAAGGAAGGAAGGAAGGAAGGAAGGAAGGAAGAGAAAGTAACCCAGAAGCAGACAGTTGTACTTTGCACTGACGAATTCTGATATTTAAAAAGAATGAATACTAACCATTCTCAGACTCTTCCAAAAAGCAGAAAGGGAGGAAACACTTGCAAACTCACTTTCCCTGCTCAACTATGATGCTGAAGCCAGGTAAGGACACAACAGAAAGGAAGAGTTATGAGCTAATGTCTCTGCGACAGATGCAAAACTCCTTAAAAATACTAACAAACTTTATTCTAAAACATGTTAAAGGTTCATCCATCAGGAACTATTAAGAGTCATTCCAGAGAAGAATGGGACAATGTATTAAAACTAATATGTGGTAATCATGCTAATAGAATGAACAAAATAAATATTCATTGTCAAATCTCAACAGATACAGCAAAGGCATTTGACAAAGTTCAATTCCTTTCATGATAAACATGCTAAAGAAATTTGGTCTAGGAAGTAGATACTTTAACATAGTCAGCTCTGTAAAAGATATGCCCACAGCTAATTTCATACTCAGAGGTGAACAATTGAAAGCTTTCCTACTAGAATTAGGAATAAAATAATGTTTCCCATGCTCACTATTCCTATTCACATAATATTAATCAAAGTAGGCAAGCCAAAAGTTAAAAAGCATCTGAATTTTAGTGAAAGGAACCAAATTATCTCTGTTTTCAGATAACATATTCTTATAAACAAAAAACTGTAAAGACTCCAGAAAAAGAATGCTATAAATAATAAACTCAGTAAAATTGTGGGATGCAAAATAAATTATACATCAGTTATATTCCTATACACTAACAATGCATACTTAAAAAAGGAAATAAAGTTAACAAGCCCTTCACAGTAGCATCTAGAAGAGGCAAAAACTAGGAATAAATCTAAGCAATGAGGCAAAGGAACCATGCACTGGAAACTGTAAGGTTCTCATTACCATTAATCGTCAAGAAAATGAAAATCCAAGCTATGAGGTATTATCTCACATGTCTTACAATGGCTATTATTTTAGGGAAAAAGAAAACAAGATATATGAAATTGCTAACAAAGAAGTGGTGCTAAAAAGAAGTCCAGACACTTTGATGGGAAGGTGAATTGGTATTGCCACTATGAAAACAGCTGGGGCAACCTCAGAAAAATGAGAAGTAAAACAATTATGATATCAAACATTGGTAATTCAGGTAATATGCATGCGGGAGAAATTATCACAGTCTTGAAGAGATACCGTCACTCTTCTATTTAATACAGCCTGATGTATAATAGCCAACACAAGGAAATAACATGCACCTGTCAATGGATGAATCCTGATGTACATAGATAATGATTTGGGGGACCACAACCAGTGCTGTTCATGGATTATTCCAGGCAATGTGCACAGGGTTTCACTCCTGGTGATGCCCAAGGGACCATATCCCGTGCTAATGACTGAACTGAGGTTGGCTGTGTGCATGACAAGTACCTTAACACTAAACAATCTTTCCAATCTAACCATCTTTTTAATCACACACCCACGATAGTGTTATTTTGTTATGAAAGGGAGGGATTCTTCCATTGGGAACAACAAAAATGGACCTTGATTATATGAGACTAAGAAATAAGAGACAGAACGTGAAAAATGGTATGTCACATATGAATGGAAGCTGAAAATATAAAGTAGAGAGTAGACTGATGGGTGTGAAAGATAAATAATAGAACATGCATAAAATTGGATGGTCAAAGGCTACAGATGCCAAGTAATAAGATCAAGAGTTTCTGGAGGTATAATTTACACAGTAAATACAAATAGCAATACTCTTATAAATACTTGAAAATTTCTAAGAAAGTACATCAGAGACGTTCTTGCCATATCTACAAAAAATGAGAGAAATGTGTTTGTTATGTACATAACATATGTACATAACAATGTACATAAAAGTAAAAACAATTTATCAAAGCCATTTAAATTAAACTGATGTGAACATAGGGAAATATGTTAAACATTTCTCAAAATGATAAGATATACCTAAAACCCACCAATTTTAACTGAGTGGCAAAAATTTAAAGATGTTAATAATATACTTTGCTACCAAGGTAAAGAAAAAAGTGAAAGCACATGCATGGCATATTTATATGGTGCTTGCCTGTATAAACTTAGGAAAATTGCACCTTTATCCACACTTCCAAAACAGGGTCACCATTAGCATCACCAACTCAAATAATCCAAGAGCACAATGGAAAGATGATTTATGTTCTACTTCAGTAAAAAGTGTTATATTCATTTACTTTACCAGTAATGGGCTCTAATCATATAAGTAGATGCTTCTACTTCAGAGACAAATCTATCTTTTTAGATCAGAAAAAAAATCTGCTCTCTAGGGAGAGATCAAGTCCCATGACATTCAATTTGACAACAGACATTCCTTCCCTCCACATGGGAAAAATCTAGGCTGGTAGAGTTTGGTAAGTGGACTTCCAGCTGAATTTCTGCTCAAATCCCTCTTGTAAAACTTTCTGTTATAGATCAAAACTGGACTGTGTTTCAAACAGTTGGCAATGCCAAGCACGAGACTGCATAACAAATGTACCCTTTCTTGCATATTATAAAACCAAATTTGAAAATGTGACATCTGCATGAATGTTTTATTCTAGCATCTTATATGCAGCTATTTAAGTTGAATCCTACACAAACATGCCATGAATTCCTTCACTTTATCTCTGCACTTTAAAGAGATCATCTCCAGGGTGCTGACAATCACGGTACTGAGTCACTAATACATTTTGACTTCATGCTAGGAAAAAGTGATTCACATCTGGTATTAAAAAATATCCATGTTTCTTGCTTCCTTTGACAGTTCTTGATGGAGTTTGATAAATTATAATGTTTAGTCAAACATATTTTTATAAATGTGCCCTAATTGTTTGTATTTTCATGCAGTTCATGTATAAAATCACTTCAGGTAGAAAGTCAGAGGACACAGGAGTTAGACAAATCACCATCTCTGTTGCCTGTAGATATTAAGAGTGTATTAAAACCAGAACATTATTTATTTAAGCTATTTAGAGCTGCACTGGGATTGTATTTTTTCCAATAATCTATGTTTTTTAAAAAGAGGCTGCAGTTTTAAGCTATTTTGATAAAACATACTTCACATTTTTGAGGAAAACAAGAGCATAGAAAGTTGGTCTATATGGCATAAAATGTAAATGAAATTTGATTATTCATAAATAGAGTAATACTACTTGTCTTTCTTTTTAGTAAATACAA
Organism: Sorex fumeus; assembly: GCF_029834395.1. Classification (NCBI taxonomy): domain Eukaryota; kingdom Metazoa; phylum Chordata; class Mammalia; order Eulipotyphla; family Soricidae; genus Sorex; species Sorex fumeus. The sequence goes on along the minus strand of NW_026606149.1, from coordinate 3,385,381 downwards.
ATTGCAATGCATATTCCCAATGACAAAGTCTGAGTTGTGTGCCAGAACTTTTCCTTCTGGAAGGAAGCACATTGAGTTGGAAATGGGATTGTTTTTATTTTTATTTTTTTTTGACCTTTGTAAAATCTATTACCATGAATTTGTTGGTCACTCAGAAAAAAGATGTAAATAATAGATTTTCACAAGGAAGTAGCAGGGAGTCATTCATTCTCTTGGAAGCAACTTCTTGAGTTTAAGTCCTTCCTTTACAATGCATGACATTGGGGTACATTTTTTAGGTGTCTACTCATAAAAGTGAGCGATAGCACAGGGGTAGGGCGTTTGCCTTGCACGCAGCCAATATGGCCGACCCGAGATCGAATCCTCTGCCCCTCTCAGAGAGCCCGGCACACTGCCGAGAGTATCTAGCCCGCACGGCAGAGCCTGGCAAGCTCCCCGTGACATATTCGATATGCCAAATACAGTAACAACAAGTTACTGGGCCAGCTCGAGCAAATCGATGAACAACGGGAGGACCATGACTGTGACTCATAAAAGTATAGAATAATAGAACCTAACTTAAACGTGTTGTTAAGATGCTGTGATTTCTGCTCAGCTTGCTGTAACAGATTTGATTAAGCTGTGCACCTCAAATTTTTAAAATTGAAATCCCACTACTAGTATTTCAGGATCTCTAGAATGAAATATTTTAATAAACACAACAGGCATCTCAATACCAAATAGACACAGGTTTCTCCCTTGATTAAAATCACAACCTTCTTACCTATAGAAGTAAATTCATGAATTTATTTATTTTTTGCTTCTCTGTATTTAATTTTTAATCTTGCCAGAATTGAAAACTACATTGAGGAAATATTTTATGATCTCTAGCAAGTTTAAAATTTATCTGTCCAAAATTTGAGGCCAGGATGTTTAACCTGAGAACAATTTAAACAAAGAGTCTAAGTTTCAGTTCATTGACAGCACACTGGAAGTTATAGTTACTCATCAAAAGATGGTAGGCACAGCAAAATTTCCAGAAATAATTTTGCCGTAAGCCACCTTACTTTCTTAAAATCAAATTTATTTTCTGTCTGGGCTGGGGAAATTCCACCCCTCTTGTCACTGTGGCACAGCACACCAGCACTGAAGCCAACCGGCTTGTTTTACCTGTTCATTAGAATTTCACTAACTGTATACTAATTTCATGTGATTGGGGTCTAACCAGAAGAAAAATCAAACATAGATTATTCAAGTTTCTTTGAAAGGATATATGTCAGGGTTTAGCCCAATTTCTCCCTCTAACATAAAAATACCTCAATAAATTTAGACATGATAGTAAAATGTGTATTTTGCAACTTATTTCAATGATGTCTATAAGTTAGTCATTTACCTTTTATAACATGGGCATTGACTCTGTGCGATTCAATAAAACGATTGCTATTGTACCCATGTTTTGAAATATAATTTACTTACACTCTTCCTGGTGGTCTACTAGAACCATGAGAAAGGCACGTAGTAAGGCCAATATCAATTACTTTGCAAATAAATATCAATTATTTATAAATATCAAATTATTTATCAATAGAAATATCAATGAATTAAGGATAGGATTGTCAGTTTCATGTGCAGAATATTTGTATCTTTTCAAGACTAGGTCTTTATTTAAGAACTAAGTTACTTTCTAGCACTTAACATATCAGCATAACTTATTTTACTCTCTCTTTCCATAAATGCTTCCCTTGTTGACCTTCTGCAAAATTTGAACCTGAAAAATTTAGTTCTAGCACTATTATTTTCTTTTTTTTCCCTTTATTTTATTTTATTTTTTTAAAGTTGTAGATTTACAATTTTTTGTGCTTTGGTTTCAATTATACAATGATCAGATACCCATCCCTCCACCAGTGCCCATTTTCCACCACCATGGATAATATCCCTCCCACCCCCATCCCCCCATCCCCCCTGTCTCTGTGGCAGGGCAATCCCCTGAAGCACTATTATTTTCAATCACTGTCCATTTTTGCCTTCCTTCCTTCCTTCCTTCCTTCCTTCCTTCCTTCCTTCCTTCCTTCCTTCCTTCCTTTCCTCATTCCCCTTTTTTTTCTTATTTTCTTTTCCAGTGATACTCAGAGGCCACTCAGGTCTGGCTCCCAGAGATGTTTGGGGAGCCAAACATATTGCCTAAGACACAATTCAGGGCTGCAGCATGTACCCTATGCTCTACCTAGCTCTTTGAGTACTTTTCCAGGCACTCTGTTTTCCTTCTAACAGGTGTGGATTTTCCTTTTCTTGAAGGCCAGTCTTTTAAGCATGGCAATTTTCTTCCTGGGTATGAGTGTCAGGAAGCAGAATAGTTGATTTCCACATGAAAAATCCCTTACTTCATAACAATTGGCATTTATGGAAACTTTCCTTGGGGGAAGTGTCTACAGTTCAGTTTTTCTACCTCAATTCCCTTCATAGCAGTGATTTCCTTGGGTCCTGCAAATTTTCTTGTATCACTACAGATGGACCACTGGGTAGGTGATCAGAGGTCCAGGAATACACACGTGACAGTTCTGTGTCATCCTCCACACTTCCTCTCCTGGTTTGTTTGCTTCTGCTGTTTGCCATTTTGAATGGGAAGTGGGAAGGATGATAGTGATTGAACTCAGTTAAGCATTCTGATGTTTGATGAAGACATCTGTGATGAGGACTTCAAATCAACAGTATAAGCCATGTTTGCTTTTACTGGAACTCTGTGACTTAGTCTGCATTTTTATAGCTCGTGAAATCAAATCTTGTATTTTTCACTAGCTCAGCAAGTTACATGCTAGTGAAAATTAGTTAAATTTATACTGATTAGGATTTGTGAAGTATTACATGAGCTGAAGAAGTTCAGCCTAAGTTGTTGAAATTTGCTTGCTTGTTTCTAACCAAGAATAATATTGTTAATCACTGACACACTGTCACTGTCACTGTCACTGTCCTCCCATTGTTCATCGATTTGCTCGAGCGGGCCCAGTAACGTCTCCATTGGAGACTTTGTTGTTACTGTGTTTGGCATATTTAATACATCATGGGTAGCTTGCCAGGCTCTGCTGTGCGGGCGAGATACTCTCGGTAGCTTGCCGGGCTCTCTGAGAGGGGCGGAGGAATCGAACTCGGGTCAGCCATGTTGGCTGCGTGCAAGGTAAACGCCCTACCGCTGTGCTATCGCTCCAATCACTGACACACACATTATCAAATATCTAGTACCTAACCACTAGTTAATAGTTAAGTCTTTAGAAAGTGAAATAGGTGTATTGTAATTGTCTTTATTTAATATCACCAAGTAAGTCTTTAAATAATTATATTTAACTTAAAACTTCAACCATATTGCCTCAGTCAGTTCTTAATTTTCCATGTTAATGACAGAGCAAATGAAATAAAACTATACATACTGGCAAAAATTTATTAAGGATGACAGACCTTTTAGTCAACATAGATACATTCTTGGGAATCTAGGAAAGTAACTTTTATAGAGATGACAGAATTTGTATATCTATATCCACTGCACAGAATGAGTTTTCACGGGCAAAAATAGTTGGGGATATTTATGGAAAGAACAGAGAGGGACAGGTGGAGTGAGCATAAAAAACAGAGGAAGGACTGAAGGGGAAGAAAGTACAGGGGTTACTGTGCTCACCCTACACATGGCTGACTGCACTTCAAATCCCTGGCACCACGTATGGCGTCTGAGCACAATCAGGAACAAGCTGAGCACAGAACATGCAGCAAATCCAAAAGCTTTCCTGGTGTGGTTCCAAACCACCCCTGGAAAAAGAGAAAAAAATGAGATAGCAATAATATTTGATGAAGCAGAGAGTTGAACCAGAAGACCAGGGATGAAACATTGTGTTATGTCTTCGTGATGTTGTCACATAACTTAATCTAGTATGAACATAACATACCTCATTTATATTTTGGAGATATTACTGAGTTCAATGCGTGAATGGTTCTCCATAGCAGAGTAGAACTAAACATTCAATATATATAACTGGTCAGAGGCGAATGCCATGTCCCCTACCATCTAGCCAAAATGAGATTATGGATTCCCAAGTAGAAACTGTGAGAAACTCAAATCACTATTCACAGTAATACCACCAAGACTTGCATGTTTTGTGCCTGGGGTACAAGGTTAGAAGGGAGAAAAAAAACTGATGGAAACTGTATTAGAGAAAATAGTCCAAAGAGAAGAACTCTTGTGCTCACATGGCAAATATCAGCACCGGGTGTTTGCCTTGCATGTGGCAGACTGGGGTTCAATTCCCAGCATCCCATCTGGTTCTCTGAGCACAGCCAGGAGTAATTCCTGAGTGCTGAACTAGGAGAACTGGGAGTGACTCTGAGAATTACCAGGTGTGGCCCACAAACAAAAACAAGAAATCAAGAGAGAACCTAGAGATATTACATGGCTAGGATGGTCTAGCCCTGTGGGTAGTTATAGGCACTTATACCAATGACGATGTCAGCAGATACCATGGAGAGCTGTATATGCCCAGAGGAAGGTGGACCCGTTGAAATGAGAACAAAGTGAACTCTGCCAGTTGCCCTGTTGTGTGTGTTTGGGGTGGGGTGGGAGTGGGTGTGAGCTGAGGAGGAGAAGGGGCAATTCTAGTCACTTCTTGGAGGGGACAAACAAAGCTCAGAGATCCTGACAGTGGCTGGGAATACTCACTCACTGATATAATATTGAGACGAGCATCACTGTAACTGTCACTGTCCTCCCATTGTTATCGATTTGCTCGAGCGGGCCCAGTAACATTGTGAGACTTGTTACTGTGTTTGGCATATAGAATACATCCCGGGTAGCTTGCCAGACTTTGCTGGGCAGGGGAGATACTCTCAGTAGCTTGCCGGGCTCTCCGAAAGGGGCAGAGGAATCGAACTCAAGTCAGCCGTGTGGGCCGCGTGCAAGGCAAACGCCCTACCCGCTGTGCTATCGCTCCAGCCCAAGACAAGCATACGGCTTGGAATTTAGTTTTCATTTTCCCTTGTAAAGCAATATTCAACAGCAGAAATGACAACAGATTTCAGAAATATTTTCTTAATGAAGTGAATTTAGTTTTACTAAATTACTTGTGACTTCATGTATCAATCCACTTTTACCGAAAAGGCTCAAATGTGCAAAAAACATTATTCACAGGCACTGATGTAGGAAAAACAAGCAGAAAAATCAAAAGAACAGTCATGTTTCCTTGAAGCTTCTCCTCTAAACCCAGGCCAATTTTCTGCTCACATCCCAGGATCAGGTTTCATCTCCACTGCACCTTTTTGCTTCCCTTAAGCAGTTGCAGTACAAAAGGCAGCCCTTGGAGCAATTGTGTTCTGCTTTCTCAGCCAGAAGCAAGCTTTCAAGCAGGCAGCGATGCTTCTGGCTCCAGTCATAGAAATTCCAAGCAGGGACTTTAACAAACACAGATTACTTTTACAAGACAACAGCAAGTCTGAGGAAAGCTGGTGCTGATCTTAGTTCAGTGGTTTGGTATTGTTTGGGGTAGCGACTCTGAAACCCTCAAGGCAACAAAAAGCTGCCAGTATGAAGACATCACAGCACACTCCAGACAGAGGGAAGAGAGAACTGGAAGAATGATGGTAATGAATGCTTCGATTAACCTAGGAGCTGTAAGGAGCTGTCCTCCCGTTGTTCATCGATTTGCTCCAGCGGGCACAGTAACGTCTCCATTGTGAGACTTCTTGTTACTGTGTTTGGCATATTGAATACTCTCGGTAGCTTGCCAGGCTCTCTGAGAGGGGCGGAGGAATCGAACCTGGCTCGGCCAGGTTGGCTGTGCGCAAGGCAGACGCCCTACCGCTGTGCTATCACTACAGATTAACCTAGAAAACAAAGTACTTCGTAGAAAATGTAGCGTAACTATCATTCTGCCTCATTGTTAGAACTGTAATATGTGGTCATCCTTTGAGTGTGGAAATAAGAGAATTTATCATAGAAAGAGAACTGCACTGTCACACTGTCCTCCTGTTATTCATCGATTTGCTCGAGCGGGCACTATTAATGTCTCACAACAAATTGTGTGATTTGTTATTACTGGGTTTGGCATATTGAATATGTCATGGGAGCTTGCCAGGCTTTGTTGGGTGGGCAAGATACTCTTGGTAGATAGCTGGGTTCAAAAGAATTGAACCCAGGTTGGCTGCGTGCAAGGCAAGGCCCTACTTACTGTGTTATCGCTCCAGCCCAGAAAGAGAACTACTTAACCCAAATACGTGTTCCAGTATACTCACTTTCATCTCAAGACACATCAAAACACTTTAAAGGATATTTCTGTTGACTAAACACAATATGGACACATTATTCCTGCACCCTGGTTTTATTCAATTTGCATATTCTAAGCCTTCCAGTATGTTAGGACGCGGATCGGATCATGATCTCCCTTTAACGACAAAGAGACTCCAGAGACTGCAAACAGCAAGCAAGGTTTATTGTGAGACTGGCTAGCCAGGGTCAAGCCACCTATACAGACACGCAGGTCAGATAGGTGAGGCAAGACCCCAAACTTCTTCTAAGGGGATCTTATATAGGTCTTCACTGGCCATTAGAGCAAAGCCCGCTCATTTCATAGCCAATAGATTTGTAACAACATATAGTTTCTTAACCAATCCATTTAAAAGTACATCACTCCTTAGCCTATAGATTCAAAGATCAGCATTTACGTACATAGGCATTGTGGCTAGTGGGCATCTGGTAACTCGGACATTTGGTTATCTTCTTTGTTCCTTTTCATTCTCAGCTCATGGCTCCTGGAGGTGGATAAGGGAAAAGTTCCTAACAGAGGTAACAGATAAGAAAGGATGAAATCATGAAATTTACATACAAGTGGTACAATATGGAAGGTATCATGCTAGGCGAAATGAGTCAGAAAGAGAGGGATAGGCATAGAAAGATTACATTCATCTGGAGGATATAAAATAACAAAATATGAGATTAATGCCTGGGAGTGACTGGGATCAACACCAGGAGGATTGCTCCATGGCTTGGAGGCCAGCCGGGTATTCTAGGGGAGGGCGCAGTTCGGATGGAGGAGGGGGGGCACCAGGTGGAGGGTGTTTGGAGGATACTCCCAGGAGGGGAGATGCGGGCTGAAAGTGGACTATGGACTGAGCATGTTTGCCACTCAATGCCTCTTTTGCTGACCGCGACACCCAGGGGGTGAGGGAGGACAGGGGGGAGTGCCCTGCCACAGTGGCAGGGTGGGATGGGGGGGTGGGGGGGAGGGGTGTTGTCCATGGTGGCAGAGGGTGGGCACTGGTGGAGGGGTGGGTATTTGATCAGTGTGTGAGCGAGGCCCAAGCACAGAAGTTTGTGGGTCTGCGGCTGTACCTCATGGTGTTTCACTAATAAAAAAAGAAAAAAAAAAAGAAAGGGCCAAGGAAAGTTTTCCGAATTTACATCCCAGCAGGGACGAGTCAACAAAAGGTTTCAGAATTTACATCCCAATAAAGAAGGGCTTCACAGCTAAGACTCTACTAGGGAGGGGGCAGGAAAGGGAGAGTTACTAATTAGTAGAGTTTTAACTCTGGAATCTCCCTCGGGATCCCAAGGGACCTTACACAGTATAAATTTTGGAGTCATTAATGCCCTCTACTCCATCCCTTCCACTGTTGAAATCACCGTATCATTGTTACTGTGATGTATGTCTGTTTGTAGTGTATATGTGTGTGTGAAAGTGTGTGTGTGTGTGTGTGTGTGTATGTATGTATGTATGTATGTATGTATGTATGTGAGAGAAAAAGAGACAGAGACAGAGAGAGAATATTTTGGAGTGAGGTTGGGTCACAGTAGGCGGTGCTCAAAATTGCCCCTGGCTCTGTGCTCAGGGATGACTCCTGGCAGTGCTCCGGTGATGATATGTAGTGGTCGCATTGCACCAGGATTGGAAACACACAAGAAAATTACCTACAACCCTCTCTGGCTGAAGAAAATTACTTTTCGAGATATAATTTTTCTTCTGGTAAAATTACTTTTACCAGTGGTGAAGTCTGGTAGAGGATCACCAGTTCTCTGTCTTTTCTCTGACCCACATGGCCAACTTCCTCAACCTTCATGAGAATAAGGTGTGAGTAGGTTTTAGATCAGGACAGTTGGGCAGAAATCCACGCATGAGCACTGCTCACATTTTCTTCCGCTTGTAACTGGACCTTGAAAGTGGAGCCACAGAAAGAAGGACCCCTGATACCTGTGACACCTCCCCACGTTCATCTATGATGCAAGCTGCAAAAGCCACTCACAGGGAGGGTTGGCCAGGGTGGTCACTGTCACACCATTTAATATGCAGGGCATGTTTTTATGTTTCGTCTCTCCCGAGTGTCTAGATAAGCAGGTGCTTGCTTGGTGTTCATTGATTATAATCAGCAGGATGACAAGGGAAGAAATATCTGCTGATGAATGGAAACTGAAGAGAGTGTTTGATGATAAAATTAATGTCTTTGTAAGGAGCCTGCAGGAGGTTACAAGTTAACAAGTAGGCAGACACATTTCTTAAAGAAATTTGAAACCATCAAGACTAGACAGAATCTTTGTTATTGTGGAATATAGAAGGACACAAAATATTCTCTTTGAGAATACTAGAGCTTAATGTACAAGAATGTCTGCTACATTACCAGGTAACTGCAAATAGATTCAACAGCACAATTCTAACATAATCAGGAAATGAAAATTATTTAGAGGTTGTTGATTAAATTTTTAAAAATCTATCTTCAGAGCAGCTTAATATGAATAGAGTCCAAATTCTTCACTGACAACTAATTCTATCAGCTGACGTTCAGTAAAAGCCATGTATTTCCATGGCGACTAATTAAAGGGGTTCCTTGTCAGCCACACTTTGGCTTGACAAGTTTTTGACTTGCTTTCCCTTCTTGAATCTTGTTTTTTAAAGACCAGCGTTCTTTCCCTCTTTACCAATTTAAAATTTCCTGATAATTCTCCAAACCTAGGATAATTGAATAGCTGAGTAAATGAACACAGAATAACCGGGATGCATTTCTGATTTTTTGACTTTTGATTTTCTTCAAGCATGCTGTTAAAAAAAAACTGTGTATGCTTTGTCAGCATGTAATGCTGATTTATATGATTTATGGCTGTCTTTCAGTCAGAAAAACATGTCTCTATTTATCCCTAGAACCTAGAAGACAGGAAGAGATAAATGTATGTGGTCAATTCATGCAAAACCCCAGTAAGAAAGACACTTATACACAACACACATTCCAAGCTCTTTAAGCCAACATTCAGACTCTTCGCCACTTAGCACCGTCTGTAGCTCTGTCCTCCCGTTCATCTATTTGCTCGAGCGGGCCCAGTAATGTCTCCATTGTGTGACTCCTTGTTACTGCTTTTGGCATATCGAATACGCCACAGGGAGCTTGCGAGGCTCTGGACCATGCGGGTGGGATACTCTAGCTTGCTGGGCTCTCTGAGAGGAACGGAGGAATCGAACCCTGATCAGCCACATACAAGGCAAATGCCCTACCCACTGTGCTATCGCTCTCCCCACTTCAAAGGTTAAAATTACACTCTTTTATACTTTTCCTTATTTCATAATTCATAAATTTTAGTCTTTCTTAATAATCGCACATCTCACTAATTCTCTTTCATTCGAGGCACTATGATTCATAATACTGTTAATGATAGGGTTGTAAGCATATAGCCCTATCATTAACTGCACCGATACTGATCCAATACGGCACCTTCCACCAAAATGTTTTACTCATTCTGCTCACATTATTTCCTCAGGAAGTTTCAATTTTGAGTTTTCACTTTTCTTAATCTCTTACTACTCTGAACCGTTATATAATTTTTATTTTCCTCACTTTTTAGTCAGTGCTCTAGCTCTGACATCACGTAGAGTCTGGACCTATTTCCAATGTGTGCATAGAGGATGTTTCTCCCCACCATCAAGAATCTCAATTCAGTACAGTCATGATCTACCTGGAGATAATATCCAGCTCCCAGGTAAAGACCATCTCGTGGCATCACTCACCAATCTGGCACCCAGCTTGACCATCTGGATCTACATCAGAGGTCCCCATGACTCCCTCTTCCATTGGGATGATTAACTTTCCGAAGAGCTCATAAAACTCAGGAAATCTATTTACAAAGGGCATAAAATGTTGCAAACTGACAGTTAGATGAAGATCCAATGGAAGGTTCTCTAACAAAAGTGCTCCTTCTTTTGATGCAAGTGAAATTTAGGTCCGCCTTAATGGTGGCACAAAGCAATGATCAGTTTCCCCAATCCAGAGTTTCTCTATACCCTTTCCCTTTGGGTGTTTTTAATAAATTAATGTGACAATTTAATAAATACTCATTTTAAATATTTATTAAATAAGTACATACATTTATATAATAAATACTTCAAAGGAGCTTTTATTAGATTGTCATAAATTATGCATTTGTTGAAGGCACTGCTACAGCCTGGAAGCCAAGCAAAGGCTGAGAGCGAAAGTTTCCAGATCCTGGTTGGTTCCTGGGCAGTGTTCTTAACCTTAGTGCTCTCTAAAGTGACCTTCTTAAGCTAAACTCAGTTGTGGAAAAGGGTTTGTTCTAAATAATATGACAGCTATCTTAGTTTGATGAACATGAAGTGAATTCCAGAACTAAGGAGTCGAGACCAACCTTTGGTGTCATCAATTATTGTAACCAAAACTGTTACCATGGTTTTGACCTCTGAGAAAAATCCAAGGGTTTTACAAAGTATGGGTCAGAAATCAGGACAAAGATCAAATATGTAATATTTATTAATCATAGTATCACTGATGTAAATCCATTGACACTACCAAAATGTATAGTTCTACTAGAGATCTGTGCATCAATATTTAATGACCCGATGATTCTATCTACATATTCACTTTATCTCTTTATTTCCATGATTCTGAATATGTGGAATACTTTGTTTTCTAGAACAATGGTATGGAATGGAGATGTTGCTAAGAACCTTGAACTCAATTTCTAGAACAGTGTTGTAATGAAGTTGTTGCTAAGAACCTTGTACTCATTTGTACATTTCTAAGTATATACATACATGTATATATAGCACTGTCCTCCCATTGTTCATTGATTTGCTTGAGCGGGCACCAGTAATGCCTCACAACAAATTGTGAGATTTGTTGTTACTGTGTTTGTCATATAGAATACGTCACAGGGAGCTTGCAAGGCTTTCAAGGCTTTGCTGTGCGGGCAAGATACTCTCGGTAGCTTGCCCGGTTCTCTGAGAGGGGTGGAGGAATTGAATCCGGGTTGGTCGCATGCAAGGCAAGGCCCTACCCGCTGTGCTATCGTTCCCAGCCTATATATGTATATATATATATATATATATATATATATATAATATATATATATATATAGAGAGAGAGAGAGAGAGAAAGAAAGAGAGAGAGAGGAGAGATAAAAATATTATTCCCAATGGAAAATACTTTTGAAAGTTGCTCCCAAGAAGTGTTCTAGAGGTCTGCTAGCTCCACTGACAATTTTTCGCTTCCAAAATTGCACCCAGCAATATGAGGGAGAAGACATGGTGTGAGTACATACTAGGTATGTACTTACTAGGCATGTACCTTAACTACTGTGATATCTTCAAGTACAAGACCTTTACAATGCGATATAAGCATAATTTGGAAATATACATAAGGAAAGATATATTTAAATAGTGAAAGTAGTGATATGTAGCCACTATCTACATTCAAGATGGAATAGAATATTGCAATGAGTTAGAAACCCATTAAATGTTAACATCCTTCCGTTTAATTCATCACATTTTACCAGATGTGCATATATTTTGTTAATAATAGTAAATACGTAGCTACTTATTTCATAGGGAGATTTTTGAGAACTAAAAGGCTTTATTGTAGGGGTCACCCCCAGTAGTGCTCATGGGACACAAGGTCGACGACAACTGTAAGTGCTCAAGGACTCTGTGGTTTTGGGAATTGAACCCAGGGCATCCAGACATCTGATTGACCACTGGAGCTCACTCCATGACTCAGTGCTCCCCTGTTCTTTACTTCTCTTCATCCCAATTCCTGGTAACCAGGGGCTCAGTTTTTCTTTGTTCAGTGTGTCACGTGGTTGGACTTCTCTACTTTGTAGCTCTTTCATATAGCTCTTATTGCTGTGCATTTAAGTCCTCTCTCTGTCTTTCCAAGGCTTGAATGCTCGTTTATTTTAAGTGCTATGTAACATTTCATCGTGTCTATTCATCACAATCTATCCTTTATAATGAAAGATATCTTAGTAACTTCAAAATTTTGGCAGTTCTGGATAAGGTTGGAGAGAGTAGTTCTGCAGAATATGGGTAAAGTAAGTAAAGTAAAGGCCCTCCCGTTGATCATCGATTTGCTCGAGCAGGCCCAGTAATGTCTCCATTGGAGACTTTGTTGTTACTGTGTTTGGCATATCGAATACATCACAGGGAGCTTGCCAGACTCTGTCATGCAGGCGAGACACTCTCAGTAGCTTGCCGGGCTCTCCAAGAGGGGCAGAGGAATCGAACTCGGGTTGGCCATGTTGGCTGCGTGCAGGGCAAACGCCCTACTGCTGTGCTATCGCTCCAGCCCAGGAGATTTTGACTCCTTTGGCAAAATGCTAAGGGACGTAACTGCCTTATATGATGAGTTAGTTTCCTTTAGTGTGTATCTTGCTAGACTGTCTTTGAAAGTACTACCATTTGGCATTTCCACAGCAGTGGGTGAGAGTTTCTGTTGCCCTATATCCTTATCAGTATCTGTTGCTATCAGTGTTCTGGTTTTCAACAGGCTATTGGATGTTTAATGTTGCCTTACTTTGGATATCTCCAATGACATTTTTACTTGAACATCTCTTTATTAACTTCTTTGCCACTAGTTTCTCATCATTGGTTAAGTGTGTCTTAAGACCTCGGGCTCAACTTTAAATTTGACTTTTTTTTCATAATAATAAATTTAAGAACTCTTTGTATATTTTGGATAATAGCTCTTTGTCAGATATCACTTTTTCAAAAATATTTTCCACATTCTTTGACTTGTCTTCTTTTTTTTCTCATTCTCTTGACACTGTCTTTTGGAAAACACACAGTTTCAATTTTAATGAGATACATCTCATCAATTATTACTTTCATGAATTGTTTCTTAAAATTCATTTATTAGAATTTTAGAAGTACATGCAAACAGAAGGTGAAAGTCAGGGGAAAAATTAATTTTATGGTATAATATGTAAAACACTCCATGGCTACATTTATGCATAATTTAACTGTAAATTTTTAATTTACTTTATAATTGATTTTTTTAAATAGAGTGCGCTGTTCCAATTGATCCCAGTAAGAAACTTTGCTCTAGCATATTTCTATTCTATACATGGAAAAGCCAAGAAAAAGGAAAATTGAAGAAGTATATGATAAGGAAGTACTGCAAATAAAGAAAATATACACTTTTTTGAAGGAATATTTTGAAGGATTTCAGTGTCTTTCTAAGGCATCAGATTTAGCAAACAATATAAATCAACAAAATCTGGTTGGCTAATTAAAAACTAAACTCAACTGAAAAGAAAGAAACATATATCCTCTTAACATTCTGTATCTCAAGTCACAGCTGCTATATTTGTTCTTATTTGAAGTTAATCTCTATCTGGAGTTTTAAATTTCTTTTAGTGTTCAGAGATTTGACCTTTTTCTCATATTCTCTTTGGATTTTCAGCCAGGAATGAATACCTAAAATGACAAATACTACAAGTAAAGTCTCTTGTAATTTTCTGGCAGCTACCCAGAAGATAATATGGGAAGTAATACTCTCAAGTACACCCGTGAACAGCCACTGAAGTAATAATTTTTCAGATGCTACCCAAGTGGCCTAAAAGACATCATGCAGGTTCAGAAAAAAAGAAAAGAAAAATACTTATGTGCATCCAGGGAATAATTTACCAATTGATACCAACGTTTTTGTATACAACAGAAGAAAAAATCGGTTCAATCTCTAGAATCTAGGGAACTGTGACTTTTAATGAAAGCATTTCCTTTTAGAAAAGTTGAAGATGCATTTTATTTGCTCCCATATATTCTTATATACTGCAGACATAATCCAATCACAAAAATTAATATTCAGATTTCTACCTTATTGTACATCTCAGCTTATAGCACTAATGTAAATTTACTTCTGACAATTTTTGAATCCCTGTCAATGTTGTATTAAAAATTTTAGTGTTTTGGAATGAGTGTGCGTGCGTGTGTGTGTGTGTGTGTGTGTGTGTGTGTGAACATGCACTTTTGCATGCATATTTCAGTTTCAATGCTTCAAATGCTGAAGTAAATCCAGAGACATGATTAAGGACCATCTCTTGTAGCTAAAAAAGAGTTTGAGGTAAAGTGTTTGTTCCATTGGGCATCCCAGGAGGCAACGTACTTGGAGTGTCTCTGGGTATGATGGTCTGGGGCTTCACACTCCAGGAACACTGCTTTAGGAGAACTGGTGTCCATTATTATTCTCCAAATCATTTATCAATCTTCTACACTACTAGAGTTTTTTCCTGATAGTGTGATAAAATTCATCTGTAACTTCAATCTGTAACTTCAAACTTTAATGTGCTTCTGAGTGATTTATAAATGTATAATTTTATTAAAATGTTAAATACTAAAACTTGTAATAAAAGACAATGATGTGCAGATAAGATTATTTTAGTGTTTAAATGTCAAAAAATATTCTGAATCTATGGGAAAAATAACCTCTTATTTTTTAACTTGTGATAGATAATCACTAAATAACATATAATATGGATTAATTCTACTTAAGAGAAATGTTTCAACAAAATAGTGTTATAAAACTTTCATTGGATTTTTATAGATTGTATTGAGGAAATGACAGAGACAGTTTGTAGTACTAACTAATATTGAATCTTATAATTTAATACTAGCTCCCATACTAGTTAACTACTGATCATTCAATAAGAGAAGCTCGAGCTCGAGCGGGCCCAGTAACAGTCTCCATTGGAGACTTTGTTGTTACTGTGTCTGGCATATCGAATACTCTCGGTAGCTTGCCGGGCTCTCCGAGAGGGGCGGAGGAATCGAACTCAGGTCGGCCATGTTGGCCGCGTGTAAGGCGAACGCCCTACCGCTGTGCTATCGCTCCATGAAAGAAATTACATAAAATCTTGTCTTGATAAATCATACATTTTTCTATAACATGCCAAGTTTATATAAGACATTATTAAATAATAAATCTAAAGAATAGAGAATTAAAATAATGAAAGATTATCGTCAAACTTCAAAGAAATTGCATAATGAGATTCAAACAAAATTTGAAAATAATTTTATATTTTGTATAAGCCAAACTAAAATCAGTGATAAACTACAAAAATATGTGAATATATTTAGATACCCTAAATAACGAAGAAATATTACTTAAGAGATTATGTATAACATATTAGTCACATGTTTTACTTTAAAAAGTGAGTTATTAGGACCAGAGAGATAGTACAGTGGATAGGACATTTGCCTTGCACATGACCGACCCAGGTTCGATCCCCAGCATCCCATATAGTCCCCTGAGCAACGCCAGGAGTACTTCCTGAGTGCAGAATCAGGAGTAACCCCTGAGAATCGCTGGGAGTGTCCCAAAAAGCAATAATTTAAAAGTCTGTTATTAAAATAGTATGCAACTAAAAGAATAATGAAGTGAAACTATAAAAAGTTGAAAATAAAAAAAACTAAAGGAAAATTATTAGATTGACTAATACTGAATGAAAACATATTTGTGATCATTTAGACATGTCTAAATTATGAACATATAATTTAGACTCTCCTCTTACAAAGTTGCAAATGATGTGTGCCAGATCATGTGTATAATATGAAACGATCATTAGAATTGAGATGGTCATTCACCAATGACTTGCAAACATGACTTTATAACTTGGCAAATAATGGAGATCTCTAATAGTCAAGTATATTTCTGTATTCCATAAACACAATATTTTGTATGGTATAGTCATTATTCCAGCTGAATCTGATTCAGCGTAATAAAAATATCACAGACAAAGTAGTAATTGTTTGATTTGAAAGCTTGTGTTTTCGAGTTTTTACCAAAACGTTATAGGGAAGTGTATGGAAAAAAATGTGTGGAGATGTCACACAAAGCAAGCATTCTCTCTGCTGTATTATTGCTTCTGCCCCTACATAACTTTTTATTAAAAGTACTGAAGAAAATAGGGCTCCATGCTGGCTGATAGCAGATAAATGAAGTTGAGAAATACACATCATATTTCTTTCTGGACATTTCTGAATGTTTGAAATATTTGATAATAAAATATATCCTGCTCTGTGCAACCCTCAGAACATATAGGTTCCCTGTTCACTAGTGATGCTATTGGTCTACCAAAGGATCTATTAACATTTTTAAAAAATAATAAAAAAAGACTTAAAACTATTGATAATTTATGTTGTAGCTTAGTATTTAGTAAGAAGCTTAATAATATGTGTGATGTACGTTAAATATTTTTGCAAAATACACATTAGTTTCAAATCTCTACTGGCTACTTGTTGAGTATCACCCATAGGTGCAATTACATATGACTCAGAACAGGAATGATGAGGAGAGAAGTGACCACTTGAGGCTAGGCTAGCTTTAACCATCACTTATTTGCTGCTCATCTAATAAAGAAATGCCTGTTCTCTGAGAATCCACAAATTCAAAATAATTTTATACGTTGGAGTGTGCTGCCTTGTTATGATTCATTTGACTCAAGCTCTTTTAATTAATAATACACTCGACTGATTAATAATTGACTTTAGGTGAGAGAGGAGAACTACACTTGGCATCTGGACCTTTTGCAATTAGAAAAGTAATAATTCCAGAAAGCAAAAATGAATTTAGTGTGAAGCAAAAGTCACCGTAATAAGATGAATCAGGGTAGAATAAAAGATCAAAATGTCCTTCCACACACCATTGTGCATAAAAATCCCTCCAAGATTTGACTCTGGCAGGCTCCAATCTGCATCCAGACAGCAGCACCCCAAGCCTGGGTGAGAGGCTCTGGGTCCCAGGTGAAGGAGTCTCGTATGCACCAAGTAGGATCCTAATTTAGGGCCCTTTTGTCCTGGTCTTTAATGCCACTCCATTTTCCCCCCCAATATACTCAGTTCAGTTTGTGCATTCTCTTTCTAACCTTCCCTTACCCATTTCATCAACCCCCGTGAAGGAAGTCACGCCATAAATTTTTACAGGCAGTCCTGCAATATCTCTTAACTTCATAAGCTATCTACAGCGTATAAGCTAAAAGGCAAACTGAAGCAAGTTGGACGGGCTCTTTGGAGTAGCTGAGGATGCTCTCTACGGAAAGCGCTGAGGAGTTCGGGGTCTGGGCACTGCTGGAAAGGCGTTTGCAGAGAGATGGAAGCAAAGCCAAGACCCTTTGAGGAGCCACGGCTTAAGCAGTTGCTTCGGACGACCGACTTGGCTGCTTGGAATGGTGGCTCCTAACTGCCACTTTCTCAGTTCCCTGAATTTCCATCTGTTTTTCACTTCAAGTTTACTGAACTTTGTGTCATTCTCAAATGTCCCCTGCCCCTTTCCTGTCCATCCCTCTGTTTCTCCAGGTAGTTTGAAGTTTCATCCCTCTAGCTCGAAGGACCATGCTGAGCATAGTACAAGGTAAGACATGATCAAATATTACACTGTTGATGATATTCTCTTATCAAAATTTGAAACCATGCTTGTGCATGAGATTAGAGAACTAGCATGTAGAATTATGTTATAAAAGCATTGACTCGAAAGCACTTAAACACATATATAAGCAGATAAAACTATTTTTAATTACGCAGGTGACTCTGCCAAATTAATTTGACCATTTTACCCCCATTATTCCTTTGTATTAACTGACTGAATAGTATTAATTTTCTTTATTTTTTATTTTATTTTATTTTATTGCTTTTTGGGTCACACGCAGCGATGCACAGGGGTTACTCCTGGCTCTGTACTCAGGAGATACTCCTGGCGGTGCTCAGGGGACTATATGAAATGCTGGGAGTCAAATCCGGGTTGGTCACATGCAGGGCAAATGCCCTACCCACTGTACTATCACTCCAGCCCCAGTATCAATTTTCTTTAAATATATATAGTAATTTATTGATGCCAACATAAATTTTCTAAATATGTTTTTCCAGTATTTAAAAATTCTTTTATTGGTTCCTTCACTAAGACCAGTAAAAATATGGGAATGAGTTCATACAGTTAGAGCTTTAAGAGTCAAGGGAATAATGTTTATATGATGACTATTTTAAACTGAAGGCTTTGTTAAGAAGATATTAATTTTGTATCAAATGTATTGAGTGATGAGATACACGAGACAGATGGATTGCTTCATAGCTGGAAGCCAGCCTCATGAGCAAAGGGGAGAAGGCAGCTGGAATAAAGAAGAGATCACTAAGAAAAAGATGGCTGGTGGAATCAGCCGGGATGGGAGTTGTGTGCAGAAAATTGACAAAGGACCAAAAGTGATAACCTCTCAGTGTCTGTATTACAAACCATAACGTCCAAAAGTAAAGAGAGACTATGGGGAATCATGTCTGCCATGGAGGCAGGGGGAGGGTGGGAAAGGGGGGTCATACCAGGGATATTGGTAGTGGGAAATGTGCACTGGTGGAGGGATGAGTGTTTGATCATTGTGTGATTGTAACCCAAACATGAAACCTTATAACTATCTCACGGTGATTCAATAAAACTTTTTTAAAAAGTTAAAGAATAATTGAGGAGAGTTCCATAGAGTAAAACTTAATGTTTGCAAAGAAATATATGATTTGGAATTGGAATTCATTTTCTTATTTTTGTATAATAAGTTGGAGTGATAGCACAGCGGTAGAGAGTTTGCCTTGCGCGCAGCCAGCCTGGCCGAGCCGGGTTCGATTCCTTCACCCCTCTTGGAGAGCCTGGCAAGCTATGAGAGTATTCAGTATGTCAAACACAGTAACAAGAAGTCTCACAATGGAGACATTACTGGGCCCGCTCGAGCAAATTGGTAAACAATGGGAGGACAGACAGTGACAGACCTTGTATAATAAGTATATAGGGAGCGTCTTCTCCGTGTAAATGTGCATAAATGGAGGGTTGTATTAGAAAGCAATGATTTCTGACTTTATTTTAAATGACTGGTTATTGAGCAATAACCAACTAACACATTTTCTATCTCATTCCATGTGCTAGATTGTGATGATGATCAGGTGAATGATTTTGTATGAGCTTAGGACATTTGCTTCAAACTTAAATAAAGAATATCAAATCTTTCCTACAATGCTATCCATTGACTAGCATCAATTAATTGCTGGCAGTAATCAAGAAAAAGAGGTACATATTTTTCATAATTATAAATGATAAAATTTTAATTCTCAATGTTAAAATATTAAAATTCAATGTTTCAAACAAAAAATTTTAATTTTAAGACACATCTAGCCTTTTTTTCCTACATGTTGCTGCTTCAAAGTTGAATTTTGCCCTGAAGGAAGTTCAAGCTATGGTCTTAGTGGCACCTTGAGTTCTCTGTGAATCTACACGTGAATACGAGCTGACATGAAGGGTCAGTTCATGTTAACTTTCCCTCTTTAGTGTTTTCACGTTAGCGAGAGGTACAAGCAAAGTAATATATCCCACAAAGTACAGATATCTTAAAGTGGTAAGGGGAAGGTTATCTTCGTTGAAGAAGGTCTTAGAAACTCAAACATAAAAGTTTTGTAACTGTATCTCAGGGTGGTTAAAAAAAAAAATTAAGAAAAAGCTCTTAGAAATGACCCATCCAGGATCCAGGAGATGAAATAGCTTCTCAACTCTCATTGTTTCTTTCTAACATAACATTTGCTCAGGGAAGTGAGTCTGAGTGAAGGGCTCCCCAACTTTCTGTTTCCTCTTTCTGTCCAATTCTTTGTGTTTCTACTCTGCTCCGTTTCTTTCCATCTGCACCAACTCACCCTGGTCCCATTGCCTCCTATATACTCCCTTTCCTCATAATTTCTCAACCTTTACATTTTATTTTATCCCCTCTTTTTCTGTAGTACTAAAAGACTTTAGAGTACAGGAAGTGGGAAGAAGGAGGAGTACAGATAAAACTTAATGTTAGCATGGTGTTTCAGGATAAGGTAGGGCGTTCAGATATGTATCTGATTAATTTTGAGGAATGAAAAGGGAGAAAGAACAGGAGACCATTTTTTTCCTCCTTTTTGGGCCACACCCGGCAATGCACAGGGTTCACTCTCCGCTCTGCACTCAGGAATCACTTCTGGTGGTGCTCAGGGGACCACATGGGATTCTGGGAATCGAACTGGGTTGGCTGCGTGCAAGGCAATCCCCCCCCCACCCCGATCCCTGCTGTGCTATAGCTCCAGCACCAAGAGCAGGAGACTTTATCTGATTAAAACTATTGTGAAAAAAATGATTGGTAAATTATTAATAAAATACTATATTCATGTTAATTTATCAATATAGGAGAATGGAGCGAACCAGAAACTATTTTTATTTAGGAAAAAGACAGCAATATTGCTATTGATTGATATTGAGGTATCAATATTCTCCTAGCACCCAGAAATTTCAGAAATTGAATAGGGAATTCATCAGAGATATTACTAAAGAAGTTTAGATGATTTAACTTGAAAGTTGTTTCTGTTTTTTCATATTGGTATGCAAATCCAATGGGCAATTACAGGAAGTAACTATGGGGTTTCAGAAAGCCATTGAATAAATTTGAAAAGCTTTCAAATTCTCTCTGCCAACTGAATCAGAGAGCTTTAATCATTTTTTCTTAACTGCAATATGGAACAAATCTTTATGTCAGATGAAATAACTCTCATACCATTTCTACTTAATTATGCCATAAGCCACTAGATAGACTAGTTTGCTATAACGTCTTTATTGTTTCCAATGTTGTTTTTCTTAACTAAAAATTAAATTTACATTAATCATTAATGATAGGTGATATGAATTTACTTCATATTTCCCAAGCATATTTTTGTTTTGGCCATCATTTTCAGACCTTCATTCAGTGATCAAGTTCACCTTGCATCCATCAATGATAAAATTTGAAATAATATCTCCTAGTTTCTCTTCAAATATTTGGAATCAGCAGCTGACTGCAGAATCTTATTGACTGAAGATTATTTTCTGTTTCTAGGTGTCCGATTTCACAATAGAAACATTTATATTCCTTAAGACTTTGGGATTTATACTGCTCCTCACATAAACATGTTGTTCATCTTTAAAATTGTTGAATTTTCTTTAATTATGTTGATGGGAAGAATTCATGAACATTATATTTATCAGTAACACATTTGTCATAGACTTCCAATTTTATCATAGTCAGAAAAGTGTACTATTGCATTAATAGAGAAGTTAGAACTTTTCAATGTTTACATGGTTTTGTTTAAACATCGTTGAAATATTTTACTATTTTAATTCAGGATAGAATTTTTTCTCAAAGTTATGAAAACATTATGAATATAAGAATTCTGCTATTAAATAAAATGTGTGGTGAAGCGTGCAGGAACTCTGAGCATCTGGACTATGGAGGGCAAAGGATGGACAGTTGAGTCTTGAACATCTCCTAGTCGAGGAGGGCAGCAGAGGATGATGGGATTTTGTGCATTCTAAGATGGTGTCGGGCACTCCTAGGAGTGCGGGCCCTGCTTGGTGGGTGACAGGGAGCACTGCAGCCTTCAGTGAGACTGGACACAAGTATTCTCCACAAATTTCAGCTGCTCAGGCTATTTGGCTGCTCCAGGTTATGGATAATTCAGTGTAGCAAGAACACATGGAGAAAATGTTTCCAACTAGAACATATTCTCTCCAAAAACCAACACATGTCTTTTGAAAAAGTTGTTTCAGGACGCATATTTTTGAGCATGGGATCTACTATTTTAATTCAGGATAGAATTTTTACTCTACATTGGGAAAAATTATGGAGGTTCTTTTAAAAGACTGAAAATTGGGCTAGGGAGATAGTTCAAAGATTAAGGCACCTGGCACCTGAAATGATCCCCTAAGCTTTGGCAGGAGTGATCCCTGAGCACAGAACCAGAAGAAAGCCCTGGGCATGCCAGGAGCTCCACCATACCAGAAAAATACCAACAATCCCATCCCTCAAAAAACAAGACAGAACCAAAAAAGATTAATTGAAGAATTAACTCTGTTTAAGAATTCTTTGGGGGTAGTGACTCCCAATCAGTGCTCAGTAGGGTAGGGATTAGGGGCTCACTGGCTGTTCTTGGCCAGCTGGGCCCACATTTCAGTGCATGTAGGGGGGACAATTACCCTGCTACACCCAGGGGTTCTCAGGATCCTCTGAGGGCTGTACCCAGACATTCAGGGGTACATTTGCTACTGGGCAAACAACCCAGGTCAGGAGAGGTCTAGGCATACGCCCTAACCGCTATACTATCTTCTCACCCTTATTTCTTTTTTTTTTTTTAAATTAACTTTTATTAGTGAAACACCATGAGGTACAGTTGTAGACTTACAAATTTTTGTGCTTGGGTTTCGATTATACAATGATCAAATAATTTCTAAGATTTCTAAAAGCATTTCCATGGATGAAAGGAGAGACTCCATTTTTAAAATTCTTTCTTTGCTCTCTATTTTATCAGCAGTCATGATGAAGTTAATTTTGTTTTGCTAATAATTTCTATCTAACACGTTTATAATTTTACAAAGCCTTTACTGACGATCATAATACGACTTTGAATGTGGCATGGGCCTGTAATTGATACTAATATTAAAAAGGGAATTCTCTTTTACGCCTGAACCTCTCTCCTGTTTTTCAAACAGGCTGAAGAAAAAGCTTCGGGTTTCTTGGTTATTATTTTTTTCACTTTCAAAGTTTAACATGGCCAGAGGAAATAATGTAAAATGAATCACAGAGAAATCCTCCCAGAAGAAAAACTCTACACTATGTTTTCATTATAACTGATTATTTTTAAGGCATAAAAATATTAATCAGGGCCAACAGATATAACAGGATTGAGGGCACTTATCTTGCATGCAGTCAACTCAGGCTTTATCCCCCTACCCCGAATTCTGCATGAGCAACTAGGCACGGGCTGGAGGACTCCCTGAGCACAGAGTCAGGGGCAGACTCTGAGCACCATAAGATATCATCTTACCCAGCCCCCACCGCCAATAATGGTCAGAAAGTTACACCAAGATGAAACACCAACACACTTTAAAATACTTTCTATTTAAGTATTTGAAGTATTAAATTTGATAGAAAGTAATGGAACAGTAAGTTTCATCACTCTAGAAAAGTAAAACGTTTGGACTGTGACTAGTGACAACTTCATTCTTTTTGGTCCCCAAATAAAATTTTAATATCTTGTGCAAGATCAGAGGCTAGAATTTATTTGGTAATTACAGGAGCCTCCATGGATAGAAATCAGAAATCAATTGGTGAGCGAATAATTGAGTTCTTGGAGGGCTGTCTGTCAATCAAGAAAGCTGCTGGATGTGGCATTTGCTCTAATGGGTGAAAACATTGGGCAGATAATGAGAAGGAATCCCACTGTGCCATTGACTGTCTCTGATGAATGATGCAGAATTTTTACCACATAGGCCCATAGAATTAGAGAAGGTTCAAGAAGACTCTAGCTTTGAATTCTTATAAACTTGTGAATTTTGATTAACAAATTTCCCCAAACATGATTGCCACTCAGTGCCTCTCTTGCAAAACACATTACCCAAAAGAAGAGAGAGAGAACAAGGGGGAATGCCCTGCCACGGAGGCAGGGTGGGATGGGGGGGATGGGGGGTGGGAGGGATGCTAGGACCCGTGGTGGGGGAGGATGGGCACTGGTGGAGGCATGGGTACTTGATCATTGTATAACTGAAACCCAAGCACAAAAATTTATGTCTATAAATAAATAAATAAAATAAACAGTAAAAAAAAAAAACAAATTTCCCCTCTCTTCCACTAGATGGTTCTAGACAGAAATAACAATGTATCATTCATATAACCCCTTTCCTACTGAATGCCTGATATCCATGCTTGCCATTTCATCAGAAATATGCCTCTCTGGGTTTTCTGGGACGGTGTTAGAGGCGTCTACCTAAGGGCTATGCAAAGCAATTATTCTAATTCCCTAGTCAGTATCGAGGAGACTTGTATCCCAGATAATGGATCTAGAAGCTGATAAAGAGGCAATTCACTTCATTTGAGCTGTACAATAATTTCTTAGTGTCATCCTAAAGTCATATTAAAGACCAAGAACCAGTGTATACCCCTCTGTGGCACAGACCATTATTTGCCTATAAGCTCAAAATCAATCCATCTGGCTAGCTCAGTTATAGAGCATGAGATGTTCAGACTCAAAATTATTGCTACTTTTCAGGTTTTAATGAAGCATAACTTTATATTATTTTAATATTTATTATTAGCATATAACTTAGAAAAGATAAATTAGGGCCATGATCTTTTTCTCTTGAATTTTTTTTTTTGCTTTTTGGGTCACACCTGGCAATGCACAGGGGTTACTCCTGGCTCTGCACTAAGGAATTACTCCTGGCGGTGCTCAGGGGGCCATATGGGATGCTGGGACTCAAACCCGGGTCGGCAGCATGCAAGGCAAACACCCTACCCACTGTGCTATTGCTCTAGCCCCTCTTGAAAATTTTAAATGTAAGGAAGGTATTATTAATATTATGAAGAAGAGAAAGTCAGAAACATGTACTCTTAAGTAATAAAAGAAGAAATGACCAATAAAATGTAAAATGTATGTCTCTGTGCATCTTTGTAGCATCTATTTTATTTTTATTCTGGGCGGGGCCTAAGCTACACCCCTGTGGTGATCAGGGATCACTCCTGATGGTGCTTAGGGGACCACATGTTGTGCTGAAGATATAATGCTGGATACATAACTTTGAAAATTCCAACAACAACAAAATTTGTTTTTTATTTCACCTTTATGAGAGCTAAATTATTTTCCTTCAGAAAAATGCCCCCCTCAAAAAAACCCCAAACCCCTTTATTATAATTTAAAATTTCATTAGGAGTAAATTATACATTTTTTGAAAAAGATGAAAGAATATTTTTGGACATAGTCCTAATTCAATTTCAGCTTTACTTTCCTGAATTACATTAGGATCAGAGAAGTCATAAATTCTTCATCCGTTGTTCTCTTAAAATAGGCAATCTTCATTAATTTATACTTTATATATCCATTAAGAATTTTTGTACATGTCTGGTTGAAGCTTTTTCCTGTGACTATTCCAACCTTTCCAAATCTTATCCCCAAAGTATTTCCACCAGCTATTTTCAGTCGTGATTTCTAAAATGTAGGGGGGTCACCATACTTTATATGACTATGATGGAATTTTTGATCCTCCCTGTATGTTTGTGCTTAAATCCTAGGAAATGTTATGCATAAAGATTAGCTAGTGTAGACTGATGAATGTAGTAGTCTGAAAAAAAAACATTTACTCTAGATTCTATTTCTTCAATTATTAACTTTGCATTTTGATAGAAGATGTAACACAATTGTTAATCCAAATATTGTTACTTTCAGTATGTAGTTATGTGTGTATATGTAATACATATGTACATTTATCTATAGCTATCTAACATACTCTATAGATGTTCAACTACTTGGTAGTATGTTCTGTTAGAATTTGGAATCTGTAAGAGACTGTGCATAGCCACTCTGGTTTCAAATATTTTAAGATACTGTCATAAAATAAACTATTGAGACTTGCTTTGGTAAAAGAATGTATACAACTCGTTCCTAGTAAGAGAAACTTCTCTGAAGACAAAATACAATCATGAGGGTTATTTTGTTTTTAGCTATGGGCCACCACAGAGGTGTTCAGGACTGACTCCTGGTCCTGAACTCAGGGATCTCTCCTGAAGGGACTTGGGGAACAAAAAGGGATGCTGTGGACTGAACCAAGATTAGTCATGTGCAAGGCAGACTTTCTATCTCACTGTACTATTGCTCTGGCTCTATGAGGTAATTTTTTACTGGGTAAAGTTTATGGAATTACTTGATTAAGGGTATTGCATATGTGAATGACAAAATGATAATGAAAAATAATAAAAGTTTATTGTTAATCAAGAAAAAAATGTGTGATTTTTCATTCATCATAAGGGTTCACTAAGTATATTGACTTGGATTAATTTAACTGAGAACTCCAATTATTTGAGGCATGAAGCTTCTCAGGATTATCAGTTTTCATGGATAGCTAATTTTTTAATGCAGAATCTGAGTTAAAGTACCTAGGAGGATAATTTAAACCGCTTAATATTCATATAAATGATTTGCATTAATCTAAGAAGAATCAATCTAGGTTCTTAAGGATTTTGCTCCAATTATTCTGTCTATGTACCATTAGTCTTTCTCCAAAAGGGATTATGAGGCCTTGAGAAATATTTCATTCACTTTTTTGTTCATACATAAATATTCTACTTTATAAATAAGCTGTAATCTTATTCTATGAAGGTAAATTAAACTAATTTTTATGCATTTTCTCTGACAGTTAAATTTAAGATTAAATCATGGTCATGGTCACGGTCCTCACGTTGTTCATTGATTTGCTCGAGTGGGCCCAGTAACGTCTCCACTGTTACTGTACTTGGCATACCGAATACGTCACGGGGAGCTTGCCAAGATTAAATCAGAATTATAAAATTTGTAATATAGGTTATATAACAAGAGGGAAAAATGCTTCTTTTGATGATAATTCCCAAATTGAAGGTTCATGTTAGAAACGAAAAAGAATTTCAGATGGATAGAAAATTTCATTACTTCACTGATTTTAGTAAACCAGAGAAAATAAAATCAATTTCCTCTCAAACTTTCCACCATTAACCAAACACACACACACACACACACACACACACACACGTACACACAAACACATACACACACACACACCACAGTCTGCTGCTATTTTTTGGTACAGTCAGTTGTTTTTCTTTCTAACACCATTTTCTTGGTGTATATTTATAAATTTACATTGTTTTAAGGACAATTTTTAACATTTTTTCCTAAAGAATATACTGTTCTATGAAATGTACATTGATAGTTTTAAATGAGTGTTTTGTTGTATATCTCTGCAGTCAGTACCACTTAGGAGTTTAGAAAAAAAACAAAACAAACAGAGCTTTGGTGGTAGATTGTTTCCTTTTAAATGTTCTTATATTTTCTGTCAATGTGGGAAACTGGGTCATTCAGTAACTCTCTTGCTTATGTCGAGTTTACATATGTCTTTGTCTAGTGACTCTTGATTCTTGAGAACAGGGGAAATTTGTTTTATATCATTTTTCAATTCCCAGGACTGGTTTCTTTCTTTAGAGCGGAAAGTTGTTTGCCTTTTCAGAATGAGCTCTTGGGCTGGAGAAATAGTACAGTAGGTAGGACACTTGCCTTGGACCCTTCCACAAGAAGTGATCCCTGTGCATAGAGTCAGGAATAAGTGTCAAACATAATCATTGAGTTCCCTCCACCCTTTCTCTAAGAAAAAAAACAATAAAATGAGGTCTTAAGTTTGAGGCATTTTCTAAATTGTATTCCTATATTCCAGTTCATTTTTCCTTCCTAAACTTCTTATTTTGAATGTGCATTTATTTTTAAGTTGGTGAGTTTACCTGAAGCTTGATTAAGTTTCAAGTCTGTTTTTCATTTTTATTTAGTTTACATATTTGAATTGTTGTTTGACTTTGGAAGAAGGAAGAGGAGAAAGAGGAAGAGGAAGAGGAGAAAGAGGAGGCAGACAAAGTCAGGAGAGCTTCTAAAATTGCATTATATTGTGATTTTTTGGTCATTTTTAAGATGAAATATAACTTATACAATTAAATTCTTCAAATCTTACTGTTTCATGTTGCATTTTAATAGTCTCAGTAGGTTGAATAGATTCTGCCTTCTATAACATAAGCCACTATACAGCAAAGAAAATCCTAAGGTTTATACTTCTTTTAGAGGCTCAGGGAAATTTGTAATATAACACTTCCAGTGCTGTTGGCACCTTAGGAAACCTTTTCTGAACACCAGATAATTTAGATAATAACTTTTGGAGATCTTCCTGCACTTCTTGCTTAGTTGGAAAGAGATTTAAAGCCTCCTGTCTAAGTTTTCACTTCTTTCCCACTTTCTGGACAGACCATTACTCTTTTCTTGCCAAGGCACTTGGCGTGTTTACCAGCTGAGACAATTCCGGTCCTAGTTATGTAAGGAAAACATTGCAGCGTCTATCCTCTGTTCCTTAATCATGGCAGGTCATGACTGAGCCTGACACCACTCACCTTCTTTGTTCCTGAGACAACCAGTGCTTTGTTCAGCAAGTTTTATTTGGATCATCATTGACTTTGGGTAAGTCAATCTTAGACCAGGAAATAAAAGTTCAAAGCATTGGAAGTACTGACAGGATTCTGGTTAGGTACTTACATATTTATGTAGCCTGTACTTTGAAAGAGTGATGACATTGCTAAAATTTCATATTTTACAAATATAAAATGAACCTTTCTATATTTTAAAGTGGATGTGTGTGAACGTTTGTGTGAAGTGCATTTGTGAGCACTATATGTTTATGTTTCATTTCTATTTTTTTACATATAAGCTTTTCCAGTTGGGCTGGAGTGATAGCACAGTGGGTAGGGTGTTTGCCTTGCATGTGGCCGACCCAGGTTTGATTCCTCTGCCCCTCTCGGAGAGCCCAGCAAGCTACAGAGAGTATCTCGCCCACAAGGCAAAGCCTGGCAAGCTACCCATGACATATTCAACATGCCAAAAACAGTAACAACAAGTTCACAATTTGTTGTGAGACGTTACTGGTGCCTGCTGGAGCAAATTGATGAACAATGGGAGGACAGTGCTACAATGCTAAACTTTCCCAGTCAACATAGATATAAACACTTTTTTCAGGTAGTTTATGTATTATTAACTTCAGAGATATTAGAGAAGAAGAGATAAAAAATATGCTTTCAACAGAGCTCATTTCTCCACTAACGACTATTTTTTGGTGTTCCCTTAAATTTATGTTATAGCCACTTTGAAGTTACAAAGCTTCATAATTCATTTACTTCAAAGTTGCAGGATTTAAGTAGAATTTTTTCAAACTATGATTATTAGCATATGAAACCAATGAACAGAGTTTTCAAGAACTAACTTTATAAAAGATTATCATTTATGTAAGTTTCTTAGAAATTCCACATCTTCAGCTATCATTTAAATAGCAGATTACCAAACTAGTAAAATGTACTAAGAATCACACAACAAATAACAAAAAAACCTTCAAAGATTTTTTACTCTATGTGCAGTCGAATGCCTACTTATTTTTACAGAGTTATCCTTCAATTAATTTCTGAAAGGAAAAAACATTAAGCTTATAACTAAACTTTGGGCTTTCTTTGCCATTGCTCATTATTTTTATAAATATTCAGCCTTTACTAGTCTTTAGATACTAATGCACTCTGATTAGAACTACTACATAGGTTGTCTTCTTACCTTCAATTTCCAAACTTATCCATAGTCAAACTTCCTGAAATCTAGCTTTAGAATTAGTGAAAGCTATTCTTTTCTGAAACTCATCTGCTGATTAATTCATATGAGACAATTCTTTGATTCATAGTTCCAGGATGAAATATAAAACAGGTTCAGCTCCCTGCTGGCCATTATTCACACTGAGACTGAATGCTAGACCGACCAGGGCCATGGCAAATTGCAGAGAATAATTCTCTTTCTTTTGTGTCTCCTCACAGTTGAGGTGCAAGGTGTCATGCAATTTGGTGATGGAATTCTTTTAGATTTGCCTTCATCTCGTTTTCCCCAAATGCACTTTCCTGAGGTGGCAATGTTGAACAGAGTTCAAACCACAGTGGCCTGGCTGTCAAAATATCAGACTGCTCTGGGAGTTTATTTGTTGAATCTCTTGTTCATCGTAGGCAATTTCTTGCTTTCAATAAATTTATTCTTGAAATCTGGTCTGTCACCTTCTCCTCCATTTCATGTGGCCCAATTATACCTGGATCCTACATTGATGATTTTGTTTAGATGAGCGCATTTGCTCTGTGGTGTGTGAGTGTGTGTGTGTGTGTGTGTGTGTGTTTATTCACTATTCTATTTTGGAGAAACATATACCCCTCAAGATGAAATCAGCAATAATTAAGTACAATTGGTTCACAAATTTGGTGACAGTCACGTATCCCTTTAAAACATTTATCATTTCTGCCTGACATATGTTTAAATTGCATTTCAAGTGAAATTTATGGATGCAGACATTTATGCTTCTCTTGCTCTGACTTTCTAATTGACTGCATAGGTATAAATGGATTCAGACCTAAAAAAAATCTCACTGTTCTTGTTAAAGTGAGGAACATATTTCCTTTCCTTTCCTTTCCTTTCCTTTCCTTTCCTTTCCTTTCCTTTCCTTTCCTTTCCTTTCCTTTCCTTTTCTCTTCTTTTCTTTGCCTTTATTTTTGGTTTTGTGCAGTCAAGTTTCAGCACACCAGGCAGTGTTCAGGGCTCACTCCTGGCTCTTAAGGCTTAAGGCTCATTCCTGGTGGGGGTGAGGGGAGCATTTGTAAGCCTGGGATTGAAGTCTGGTTGACCATGAGCAAGACCAGCACATTCTGTCTCTTCAGCCTCCACAGCTTACTTTTAAAATCTCTCCCAAAGCAGTTTCTACAAAGTTTATTAGTCATAGTGTGTATTCTAGCTTAAAGCCAAAAACACTGAAACAATCGAAAGAAAATAAAGCATTGTTTCTTGCCATTGTTCTTATTACCGAGAAATAATATCTCACCTCATGAAATGATCTCTGGCATCAAAATTCTTCATAGGTTTTGAATCCCTCTTGAGAAGTTCTTCAGCAAACTCTTGAGAGCAAGAAATAATCAAATATTGCAGCTAGTATGATTCTTCATAGTGAATCACCTGGGTAAATCCCCAAGTTGGTATTCTTAAATTGTCACATATGGAGAAGCTAGAACTCAGCACACAATAGGCAAACTCTTCTACCAACCAGCTTGGCTGATGTGTGATTTGCTGGTCAGCCGCCATATGTGGTCTAGAGGTAGAGAGTACATTCTTAGCCCTAACCCTTAGTGCCTGAGACCAATTCCTGCCTCCAGGGCCACGAGTATTTGTGAAACTTCCCATTAAGGGAACATTAAGACTGAGATGAAGATTATGAGTTTTTAAGCCATGTCTAAAAGACTTTCAAAGCTGTCTTTGAAAATTGGTGCTTTCTGTTCACAATAGCCAAAATCTGGAAACAACCAAGTGCCCTAGAAAGATGACTGGTTAAAGAAACTTTGGTACATCTACACAATGGAATACTATGCAGCTGTCAGGAGAGATGAAGTTATAAACTTTTCTTATAAATGGATAAACATAGAGAGTATCGTGATAAATGAAAAGAGTCAGAAAAAGAGGGACAGGCACAGAAGAACTGAATAACTGCACTCATTTGTGGAGTATAAAACAACATAACATGAGGCTGACACCTAAGGGTAGTAGATACACGGAACAGGTAGATTGCTCCATAGCTTGAAGCCTGCCTCATGAGCAAAGGGGAGAAGGCAGCTGGAATATAGAAGGAATCACTAAAAATATGATGGCTGGAGGAACTGCTTGGGATGGGAGATGTGTGGTGAAAGTAGATAAAAGACCAAACATGATGACCTCTCAGTGTCTGTGTTGCAAACCATAATCCCCAAAATTAGAGAGGGAGTATGGGAATTATTGTCTTCCATGGAGGAAGGGGGGAGGCTGGGAAAGGGGAGGTATCCCGGGTTATTGGTGGTGGGGAATGTGCACTGGTGGAGGGATGGGTGTTTGATCATTGTGTGACTGTAACCCAAAAGCTTGTAACTATCTCACGGTGATTCAATAAAATTAAAAAAAAAAAAAGAAAATTGGTGCTTGTTACCACAGAGACTGGCACACATCAAAAAGAACAAGAACAACCAGTGCTGGTGTGGTTGTGGGGAGAAAGGGACCCTCTCATTGTTGGTGAGAATGCTGAGTGGTCCAGCCTTTTTGGGAAACAATATGGGCACTCCTTAAAAAAATTGAACTTCCATATGATCCAGCAATACCACTTCTGGGAATATATCTTGAGGGTGAAAGAAAGCACAGTAGAAATGACGTCTGCATCTATATGTTCATTGCAGCACTGTTCACAATAGCCAGAATCTAGAAACAACCTGAATGCCTGAGAACAGACAACTGGTTAAAGAAACTTTGATATATCTACACAATGGAATACTATGCAGTTGTTAGGAAAGATGAAGTCATGAAATTTGCTTATAAGTGGATGGTCATGGAAAGTATCATACTAACTGAAACCAGTCAGAAAGAGATAGACAGACATAGAATGACCACACTCATTTGTGCAATATAAAATAATATACTGTGAGACTGACACCCAAGAGCAGTAGATACGAGGGCCAGAAATATTGCTCCATGGTTGGAAGGCTGCCTTATGAGCTGCGGGGAAGGCAGCTGGAATAGAGAAGGGATCACTAAGCCAATGATGGTTGGAGGAATCATTCAGTATGGGAGATGTGTGCTGCAAGGAGACAAGGACCAAACATGAGGGGCTCTCAGAATCTGTACTGTAAATCATAATGCCCAAAAGTAGAGAGAGGGTAACAGGGAAATTGTCTGCCATAGAATCAGGGGGAGGGTTGGGAGGGGAGTGGGGAACGCTGGTGACATCGGTGGTGAAAAATGTGCACTTGTGGAGGAATGGGTGACCAAATATTGTATGGCTGAAACTGAAACATGAAAGCTTTGTAACTGTATCTCATGGTGGTCAATAAAATTAAATAAATAAAAAGAAAATTGGTGCTTGGAAGCTTTCTCTAGCTCTGCGCTCAGAGGATCTTATGGTGCAGGGATCAAATCAGGGCCAGTGGCATGCACACAGCAAGACCTGAAGCCCTGACCTCTCTCTGGCCAGGACAATATATTGTAAGGTAAAGGTAAGGTAAAGGCCCTCCCGTTGATCGTCGATTTGCTCGAGCGGGCCCAGTAACGTCTCCATTGGAGACTTTGTTGTTACTGTGTCTGGCATATCGAATACTCTCGGTAGCTTGCCGGGCTCTGCGAGAGGGGCGGAGGAATCGAACTTGGGTCGGCCATGTTGGCTGCTTGTAAGGCGAACGCCCTACCCACTGTGCTATCGCTCCAGCAGAAACTGCCTCCATACACAGATTATTTGTATTAATGCCTTTTCAATGCTGAAATTCCCCATTATCTACCCCTTAAAAACTTGGAAACAGTACTTTTATTAAAAAATAACACATTGTATTTTCTTATTTTTTATAAAGTGTTTCAGATTTTAGGAAATAACGTAAATATGGTGAATAAACGCTTGAGCTTATTCACCAATATGCCTTGGCACAAGCTTCAGGCAACTACAAACGAATGTCTGAGCTTGCAAAGCAGTGCAGAGAAGCGATAAAGGAAGACCTCAAAGAGAGAAGAGCAGCAGTGCTGGCAGATGTGGCAGAAGCCAGGAAAAGCATTAGCAACACCCGCCTGTCCTTCGCCAACTACAAGACCAAGATGACTGCCCTCCAACGTCCTGATGGATCTACCTCATCTTCCAGAAGGGCAATGGAGATGATTATCCATGACTTCTACTCGGATCTCTTCGATAGCCACGTCCACCTGCCCACATACTAAATTCCACAGGATGGATATGTCATTCCCAACATTCTCCCTTTCGAAATTTGACGTGCCATTTTGTTGGTAAAGAAGCGAACAGCACCAGACCCAAACAAGGTTAGATTCGAACACCTGAAGAATCTGCCATCAGTACTCATCAATACACTGGCTCGGCTCTTCACATGCTACCTGTCTGAATGCAAGGTTCTATTCCAATGGAAAACAGCAGAACTGTACTACTGTACAAGGGAGACATCCACAAAATTGGTAACTATTGCCTGATATGTCCATTATCTGCCATCTACAAGCTGTTCACTTGAGTCATCCTTAATAGGATTGGCAGAACACTAGATGAAGGACAACCATGCGAGCAAGCCGGGTTCCGAAAAGGATTCAGCGCGATCGACCATATCCACACGATAACCAAGCTCACTGAGGTTTCTCAGGAGTCCAAGATACCGCTCTGTCTAATGTTCACTGATTTAAAGAAGGACTTTGATTCTGTTGAGATAGAAGTGGTCATTGAAGCCCTAGCCAATCAGGGCATTCAAATTCAATACATCAGGATCTTCTGTGAGCTGTATTATGGATTCACTATCAGGATCTCACCATTCTACAAAGAAGTGATCATCTATGTCAAGAGAGGGGTTTAGCAGGGTGATACCATTTCACCAAAACTCTTCAGTGGCACCCTCGAGAACATCCTGCGATGACTGGAATGGGAGAGAATGGGAGTGAAGATAGATGGTCGCAACTACACCACCTCCACTTTGCTGATGATATTGTTTTAATAACACCAAACATCAGCCAAGCAGCACAAATGCTGGCTGACTTCGACCGTGAATGTGGAAAGGTCGAACTACAGCTGAATCTTACGAAGACAATGTTTATGAGAAACAGCCTCGTTCCTGACGCTCCATTCGCTCACAATGGAATGACCATCTCCGAATGCAACAGTTATGTGTACTTAGGTCAAGAAGTCAACATGATGAATGACCTGGCACCTGAGTCGCGCAGGAGGAAGAGAGACTTGGAACGCCTTCAAGAGCGGCGAGGAAATAGCTAAGAGGATGAAGAAGCTCTGGCTCCGGGCACATCTCTTTGATTCCACTGTTCTTCCTGCATTAACATATGCCTCAGAGACCTGGGCCCTATGCAAACAGGATAAGAACACTATTCTTGTCTCCCAAAGAAGAATAGAAAGAGCTATGCTTGGAGTATCACGTTTCACTCAAATGAGAGAAAGAATCCAGAGTTCCGACCTCCGTTGGTGATCAAGAATCAGGGATGCTGTCTCGTTTGCTAAGACGTCAAAAATCAGATGGGCTGGTCACATAATGAGATTTGGAGATGACCGCTGGACTAGAGACGTTACCGACTGGATTCCACGGGATGTCAAAAGACCGCGTGGCCGCCCACCTACCAGGTGGTCAGACTTCTTCATCAAGATCATGAACGATCGGTTTGAGGCTCTTCGTATTCCTAGAATGAACAGACGCCATTGGGCTACACTAGCATGGGACAGGGACAAATGGAGACGTTACTGGCGCCCGCTCAAGCAAATCGACAACGGGAAGTCAAGTGATCAAGTGATGAATCACTTAAAGACATAACAAAATGAAATAATATAAATTATATCGATTATTTATATACTGTTTAATATCACCTATAGATGTATATATTATATATGTGCATATTTATTTATGATTTTTTATATTTATATAAACAGGTATTGATATTTTATATAAAACTTATGTATTATTACTTTCTTAAAATGAAGCATATTAATGGTTGGCAATTTAACTCAGATTTTCACACATACCAGGCATGTGCTACTTGAACCACAGGGTAGAATTTTTTTTATCATATGACATAAAATCACACGTATTCATATATTTTAGCTCTGGCTCTGCCCATATTCTCCCCTGAGTTTTTATGCTGATCACTACTGATAGAAAATGTCGATAGGAGTAGGCCAAAGAAAAACAAAGAGGCTTTCCTGAAATAAGCAGAACAACTTATGGAGAAACACAGTGTTCTCCACTACCCGAATATTATTCTGTTTAGTATGTTGGCTTTGGTTGAAGAGAGTCTTGGAGGTGGGCGAATTCTCTCATAAAAAAAAGTGTCCAGTTTTATAACTGTGACTTTTATTAATAGGACATAATCACCTAGAAAAATTAAGCCTGACAGTGTGAGAAACTTCTAAATTAATTGAAATATTAAAAATGTTTCTGTGCTGTGACTGTCAGAGAGGTAGATGCTCGTTTGCATAATAGACTCAGTGCACTGGATCTTTTCATAAGCAAGTAATATATAAATAAAAATAATGATTGGGAAAAATAATGATTGGTGTTGAAGTATTACTGGCCAGAAGACTGGACGAGATAGAGAAAAATTAAGACCATCGTAAAAATATTCTCTGTACTTGTTCTCTGTCAAACTGTCAAATTTCTCTGCTGTCAATGTTGGACATTTCTGCTCAATAAACTATGACATCATATAGATATGAATAACTTAAAACATAATAGAAATGTAGAAATTGCTTAAAACATAAGGCATGATTAAAATATGAAGTCTATTGTATATAATATTACAAATTTGAATCTAGGAAATTCCAAATTTCTGCTAGCAACGTCAGATGGTCACTGGTCTTGGAAGCAGATAATCATATGGAAATTCCCTAATGCCACCCCTAACTATTGCTGATCACTGAAGTTTGTCCCACATGTAGAATGTTTCTGGATTCAGAAAGTTACCAGGCCTCTCATAGGGACTTTCCCTCCCCTTGGGTGGTTTTCCCAGTTGTATACTCAATACATGAAATTTCAGGAAATTAAGGAATTTAAGAAAGTTGTATTAAAATTGACTTCTATAAAAACCACAAATTATCTTATATAAAAAAGATGCCTACATCTGGAATCCAGTTTTCTAGATTCATTTTTAAACTAAATATGGTTTTTTATAATCAAATATAGTCACATGTTTACAATGTAGATCACATGTTTACGACGGCATCAACATTCATGGTTTTGGTGTACATGATTACCACATATCATTTCTTTATTGCTGAATTGATCAAGGATTGGATCAGGGACTGGAGGGATAGCACAGTGAGGAGGGCATCTGCCTTGCATGCACTGACCTGGATTTGATTCCCAGCATCCCATATGGTCCCCTGAGCACCACCAGGAGTAATTCCTGATTACAGAGCCAGGAGTAACCCCTGAGCATCGCGGGTGTTATCTAAAAATTTAAAAAAAAGGATTGAGTCAAAGCCAATCAGACACCCAATCAGGTTTGAGTCTGCTAGTCAGGGATGTGATAGGGACCAGGAGGGAAGTTGTGGAAGCAGGGACTCTTATTCTATGTTTGATGCTTTACCAAATAATTCTGCCCACATTAATTTCCTAACACTTCTTGCTACAACCTTCTCATAGGAGCCCTTGATTTTTAAACACTGATTGATTCAACACCAGTCAAGTAGCAAGTTCCAGTGTCCAGAATTTTATTCTCTCAACAGAAACTGTCTTCATGGTTTCCTTTCAGAGACACTCCATGTAGGCAGGTCACTCCCTTTCCTTTCACAGTCGAGTCTTGGGTTGATCTGGTATCTTCTCTAGACCTCTGAGGCACCAGTTGCATCTGGTTGCATCTCTTCTTGAGAGTGACCTGAGTCAGTATACTTGTATCACCCTCAGAACTTCCCAACAGTGACAGCCTCTCCGCTAGCATGATGCTCTTCTTTATAGCCTTTCCTTTTTTGTTCAATTCCATTCCTCCAATACTGATCCAAATAATTTTATACATTAAATGTCACCCTGGTAGATAAGTGGTACCCTATTTTCCATGTGTGACCATTATTAAGATCTATCCAACACTAAGTATTAAGAATTGTGTAAGAAACTCAGTTTTAAAATACACGTTTCTTCAAGCAGGTAGATAGAGCATTTGCCTTGCATGCAGCTGACCAGGCCGACCCAAGTTTGATTCCTCTGCCCCTCTTGGAGAGACTGGCAAGCTACCAAGAGTATCTCGCTTGCACAGCAAAGCCTGGCAAGCTACAAGCTACCCATGACGAATTCAATATGTCAAACACAGTAACAACGAGTCTCACGATGGAGACGTTACTGCGCCCACTCGAGCAAATGGATGAGCAACGCAAGGAGAGTGCTACAGTGCTACTTATGTTTTATACTTGGTTATGTCTTAAAACTGGAAAGAACAGACTAGTTTTTACTAAGTCTGTAAATTTTACTCTGCTGGTATTTTCTGAAACATGGCAGCATCAGGGTTAATCATTATCAAGTTAAGTTTTGAAACTTTCAATAAAGTCACTCCTGAATCAAATGCATGGAAGAACCCAATAACTGCTCCATTTGATCTGTGACAGTAATGATAATTACAGTGATTCTAAGTGGAATGAAAGCTTCTAATTTTAATGGAGTATTAACCAAAAAATTTTTTTGATAAAGCTAAGGCTTTAGGCTTTATTTGCTAGACTAATGAGAATGATATTCTATCAATTATCCATTTTCATCTACGTACATTTTCCTCATCATAAAGCTGTTGGGAACTTGAATATATAACTGAACTGCAAATATGACAACTACTAAAGCATCCATTTTCATGCCTAAACTAAAACCAAGTCTACAGCCAATACACAAAATTAGATTTTTCTGAAGTTTAAGAAGTAACTTGCATATATATTGTTTATATCCATTGTTCTAAAATGATGAGCAAAAGAAAAAGAAGTTTGCTGCCATTTCTGTAATTCTCATGCAGCATGGACATTCTCTGTTCATTCTGAATATGCAGAGGGATGAGGCTAGGGAAATGTACACAGGCCCTGAGTTAAGATGGTTCAAATGACAAGGGCTTGCAGTTCCTTGAACTTGATGATGATGTCAAGGTGATTACTTGATCTCTTGACTTCCCGTTAATCATCGATTTGCTTGAGTGGCCACCAGTAATGTCTCCATTTGTCCCTGTTGCATGCTAGTGTAGCCCAATGGCGTCTGTTCATTCTAGGAACACGAAGAACCTCAAACCTGTCGTTCAGCGTCTTAACAAAGAAGTCTGACTATCTGGTAGGCGGGCAGCCACGCGGTCTTTTTATTTATTTATTTATTTTGAATACCCATCCCTCCACCAGTGCCCATTTCCCACCACCACGGATCCCAGTATCCCTCCCAACCACCCCCCCATCCCACCCTGTCTTTGTGGCAGGGCATTCCACTCTGTTCTCTCTCTCCTTATGGGTGTTGTGGTTTGAAAAACAGTTAAGCCTGATTTTCAGGGAGAAACATTGGATGATTTACTTTCCATTGATCACTTTGTATATAAGGAGATGATGCACGGCAGAGTAAGTTGCCGCGTGGTTCGAGAAAAAAATTTCCTGGTATGTGCATGCCAGAGCTATGCTTATAGAGGCTCATGGTCACCGGGATTCCATCTGGAGAAGGCGGGATGCAGCACCTACCCCATCTGGGACCTCCCAGTGATATTGGCTCTGTTTGGAACCTGGAGCTTTCTCCGGGAGCTGTGGGGCCCTCCAGCCAGTTTTCTTCTTTGTTGCTGTGTCCCCACACGGTCTTTTGACGTCCCGTGGAATCCAGTCAGTAATGGCTCTAGTCCAGTGGTCATCTCCAAATCTCATTATGTGTCCAGCCCATCTGATTTTCGACAACTTGGCAAATGAGACAGCATCCCTGATTCTTGATCACCAACGGAGGTCTCTGAGGCATATGTTAATGCAGGAAGAACAGTGGAATCAAAGAGATGTGCCCAGAGCCGGAGGTTCTTCATCCTCTTAGCTATTTCCTCGACGTTCTTGAAGGCGTTTCAAGCCGCTCTCTTCCTCCTGTGCAGCTCGGGTGCCAGGTCATTTGTCATGTTGACTTCTCGACCTAGGTACACATAGCTGTTGCATTTGGAGATGGTCGTTCCGTTGAGAGCGAATGGGGCGTCAGGAACAAGGCTGTTTCTCATAAACATTGTCTTCGTAAGATTCAGCTGTAGTCCTACCTTCCCACACTCATGGTCAAAGTTGGCCAGCATTTGTGCCGCTTGGCTGATGAAGGGCCTCAAACCGATCGTTCATGATCTTGACGAAGAAGTCTGACCATCTGGTAGGTGGGCGGCCACGCGGTCTTTTGACATCCCGTGGAATCCAGTCGGTAACAGCTCTAGTCCAGTGGTCATCTCTAAATCTCATTACGTGTCCAGCCCATCTGATTTTCAACACCTTGGCAAATGAGACAGCTTCCCTGATTCTTTATTAATTTTTTTTTGTGTGTGTGAAACACCATGAGGTGTAGTTGTAGATTTACAAATTTTTGTGCTTGGGTTTCGATTATACAATGATCAAATACCCATCCCTCCACCAGTGCCCATTTTCCACCACCATGGATCCCAGTATCCCTCCCACATCCCTCCCCCCCATCCCACCCTGCCTTTGTGGCAGGGCATTTCCTTTTGTTCTCTCTCTCCTTTTGGGTGTTGTGGTCTGCAAAAGAGGCATTGAGTGTCAATCATGTTCAGTCCATAGTCTACTTTCAACATGCATCTCCCCTCCTGGGAGGATCCTCCAAACACCCTTTATTTAGTGCTTCCTTCTCTATCTGAGCTGTGCTTTCCCCTAGAATGGCCGACTGGCCTCTAAGCTATGGCGTAATCCTCCTGACACTGATCTCGGCTATTCTTTGATATTAATCTCCTATTTTGTTATTTATATCGCCCAGATGAATGCAAACTTTCTATGTCTATCCCTCTCTTTCTGACTCATTTCGCTTAGCATGATACTTTTCATGTAGTACCACTTGTATGTAAATCTCATGACTTCATCTTTTCTAACAGCTACATAGTACTCCATTGTGTATATGGAGGTCAGAACTCCGGATTCTTTCTCTCATCTGAGTGAAACGTGATACTCCAAGCATAGCTCTTTCAATTCCTCTTTGAGAGACCTGAATAGCGTTCTCATCCTGTTTGCTTAGGGCCCAGGTTCTGAGACATACGCTAATGCAGGGTGAACAGTAGAATCAAAGAGATGTGCCCGGAGCAAGAGGTTCTTTGTCCTCTTAACTATATCTTTGAAGCTCTTGAAGGAGTTCCAAGCTGCTCTCTTTTTCCTGCACAACTCAGGTGCCAGGTCATTTTTCATGTTGACTTCTCGACCTAGGTACACATAACTGTTGCATTTGGAGATGGTCGTTCCGTTGAGAGCAAATGGAGCATCAGGAACGAGGCTGTTTCTCATAAACATTGTCTTCATGAGATTCAGCTGTAATCCGACCTTTCCACACTCACCATCAAAGTCGGCGAGCATTTGTGCTGCTTGGCTGATGTTTGGTGTTATTAAAACAATATCATCAGCAAAGCGGAGGTGGTGTAGTTGCCGACCATCTATCTTCACTCCCATTCCTTCGCATTCCAGTCGTCGCATGATGTTCTCGGGGGTGCCACTGAAGAGTTTTGGTGAAATGGTATCAACCTGCTGAACCCCTCCTTGACATAGGTGATTACTTCTTTGTAGAATGGTGAGATCCTGGTAATGAATCCATAATACAGCTCACAGAGGATCCTGATGTATTGAGTTTGAATACCCTGATTGGCTAGGGCTTCAATGACGGCTTCCGTTTCAACAGAATCAAAGACTTTCTTTAAATCAATGAACGTTAGACAGCAGCATCTTGAACTCTTGAGAAACCTCAATGAACTTGGTTATCGTGTTGATATGGTCGATCGTGCTGAATCCTTTGTGGAACCCGGCTTGTTCGCATGGTTGTCCTTCATCTAGTGTTCTGCCAATCCTATTCAGGATGACCGAGTGAACAGCTTGTAGATGACAGACAATAGGCAGATAGGGCTATAGTTGCCAATGTCATGGATGTCTCCCTTCTTGTACAGTGGTACAGTCCTGTTGGTTTTCCATTGGTACGGAACCTTGCATTCAGACAGGTAGCATGTGAAGAGCCAAGCCAGCGTATTGATGAGTACTGATGGCAGGTTCTTCAGTTGCTCAGCTCTGACCTAGTCTGGGCTGGTGCTGTTCATTTCTTTACCGACGAAATGGCTTGTTGGATTTCAGAAGGGAGAACGTTGGGAATGACATATTCATGCTGCAGAATTTGGTATGTGTGCAGGTGGACTTGGATATTGAAGTGATCCGAGTAGAAGTCATGGATAATCTTCTCCATTGCCCTTCTGGAAGATGTGATAGATTCATCAGGACATCGGAGGGCAGTCATCTTGGTCTTGTAGTTGGCAAAGGACAGACAGACAGAAAAGCACTGCGAATGCTTTTCCCAGCTTCTGTAGCATCTACCAGCACTTCTGCTCTTCTCTCTTTGAGGTCTTCCTTGATCGCATCTCTGCACTGTTTTGCGAGCTTGTGGCTGCCTGAGGCATGTGCCAAACCAAGTTGGCGAATAAGCTCAAGAGTTTTCGAAGACAGGCATTTTTTTGTGGCTATCTCTCTCTTGGTGTTCTTCGTACAATCATGGAGGTGCTGAAACAGTCGATCGTATTCCTCATCAATGTTGTCAACAGCGGAATCTTCCCATGTTGCAGCAATAATGCCAAGGAGCTCCCAGTTGGTGGCCATACTGGGAGTTCTCTTCTTAAACTTTTCAGCCCTTTGTCCCTGCTCTATGAAGTAGAATTTTGCACGAAGGAGACGGTGGTCCAATCTCATTTGGAATTTTGGGACAACAATGACATCGGTCAGGCAAAACCGTAGATTGAATATGATATGGTCAATTTTGTTGTCTAACCGTCCACTGGGAGACTCCATGTTCAACATTTAGATTTAACCTTCTGGAACTGTGAGTTACCTTGAATGGTCTTGGTCGACATGATGAACTCAGACAGTCTCTCACCCTGTTCAATTCCATTCTAGGCCACAGGTTCCGATGTGGAGTTCTTCAGCTGATCTTCTCGGACCTATCTTGGCATTAAAATCACCAACAATGATCTTGTAGAAGGTGTGGTCTTCTTCATAGAACTTCTCCAGCTCCATGTAGAACTTCTCGATTTCTCCTTCTTCATAATAGGATGTTGATGCGTAGACAAAGAAGATAGAAACTGCCGGCCATGAACCACATCTATTAAAGTGTAATCATCTGATTAGGGTTGTTAGGCATTCAAATGAATCAATGCTCATGGCCTAGTTCATGTTGACAAGGATACCGAGGGCCTCTGGCACCTCTTTTATCACATGTTCCGAGGAACAGTTCTTCTCCTGTGTCGAAAACAGCATGACATGATTGATGCCTTCTTGTCTCGGTGAGACCAATGATGTCGTACTTGATCTTTCGCGCTTGTGCCATCAGGTCCTCGATGGATGCATCTGATGCTAGCATACGTGCATTGAAAATACAGACAATCATTTCTGTCTTTCTTTCTTTTGGCAGCCTAGTTCGGCCTTGAGATTTTATCAGCCTCTCCTTCCTCATCCTTCTCAATGGTGCCATATTGGTGACACCTTCAGGGTCAGGGGAATGAGACCCATTGTAATTACTGGGGATATTTTGATTCAATAAAATGCAACTCAAATGTGAATTCTGACATTTCTTGAATTAGAGATAAAAAGATCTGATACAGTCTTTGCAAGCTGGGCAGCAAGGACCCACTGTCTCCATAAGTCACACGATCTGAAGGAGAAAGGAAGGGGAATCTGGAACTGTTTTTTCACTTGCAATACAGTACAATATTACAGCACTACAACCATTCAGCACTACAATAGCGTAGGCATTTTCTTAGTTGATGCTGTGACATTAAAGGTAGATTTTACAATCCTACTATACAGTGCAATACACGTTTTTCAGCTTATGATTCTGTCTTCCAGAAGTTTTAGAGTAACATAAGCCCTTTATAAATTGAAAAAATCTAAATTGGGCACGTTCACTAAAATTATCTGGGTAATAGATCTGGGACAGATAAAAGAAAAGAGATAGGAGTTGCTAGGTCTTAGGACATAAGGAAAGATCAAGTAAACTCTAAGAACCAACAACACACATCTTTCCAGAAACTGGAGCTGCCAGTTAGAGATGTGGTATTTTGGTGCTAAACTCAGCAAAGTATTTTCTTTGGGGCAAAGACTTTTCCTATGATTAATTCCATTTGATTCCTCAGCAAATTTGATCACAAATGAAGACAAATATGGTGAACAGTCTTTTGATTAATCTTTAGATATAGCTTAGTTCACACTCAAATGAGATTTTCCAGTAGATTGACCAAACCGTGCTCCAGAATATGAAGCAAACAAAGTATGTATAATGTATACCTGTATACACTTTGTGTGTATAGCTATGTATGTGTTCTTGTGTATGTATGAAGGACTGTTTATAAGTTCTCTGTTTTGACTTTTAAAGAAAATCCTGAACACTGAAACCTACTCCTAATCTCTCCTCAAATAAATTATGTATATGTCCAGTGATTTGGGAATAGGATGAGCATAACATCTCTTCAGGAGGTCCGCAAGAGGATGAGTATACAAATATTCTCAATAGTTCTTGAAGGCAGATGATATCTCATGAACAAGTCTGTGATGCTTCTTCTAAGAACTTTCAAAAGAA
The DNA here is from genome assembly GCF_029834395.1 of Sorex fumeus. Lineage (NCBI taxonomy): Eukaryota > Metazoa > Chordata > Mammalia > Eulipotyphla > Soricidae > Sorex > Sorex fumeus. Next base: position 3,341,190 of record NW_026606149.1, on the reverse strand, counting down.
GAATGAGCATAATTAAAAATAAGCCTTCTTCATTTTCATGCTTTAGATTTTAGAAGAGCCAGTTTCATAAAGATAATTCTTGAAGATTGTGATCAATAAAAAAAAACAATTTATTTTTTTGCCTGTCTTCCCTTCCATGTGCTGAGTGATGACCAGGGAAGGCACAAGTGCTTGGTGATTATGCCAACACACTTTACACATTCGGTTGAAATGCTCGCACAACTCCTTTAGCTGCAGTGTTCTCCAGCCTAGTCATATAGCTCTTCAGGGGTTGGCTGACATGCTCACAGGTGCTCACCTGGGCGAACACTCCTGGCCATAATACTTGCACCTCTTTAGTTTGGGTGCTTACCAGGGATTACTTCCTTTTCCATCATGGTAGTCACACTGCCTGTCCAGAAATATATTTAGAGGCCCCAGCTATCATAGATAGCAGATTTCTAGGTGCAAATGGCAGAGCTTGGTATAGCTGCTCACTCCGGATATGTAAGCCATGTTTTCATTCAAACAATGACTCCTTACTCATCAACTTACAATAGCAAGTGGAATTGGAAATTCACTTGCCGACAGCCCCAAGTTACGTATCTATTAGGGGGCATTCTGGAGCTGTCATGGATAAACAGAGATACTATTGGGCTGAGAGATAGTTCAGTGGATAAGGCGCTTGCATGTCACATGTCTGCCTGGATTCTATCCCCAGCACTGCCTATGGTTGTCCATTTCCTCCCAGGAATGACTGCTGAGCACCAGAGCTAGGAGAAATCTGAGTGTGGACCCCCTAACAAGAAAACAAACAAAAAGTACTAAAAATGGGTGACATTTTTAAGTACAATTAAATTAATAAATCTAAAAAGAGGTCACAGGCTGGAGCTACAGTACGGCATGCAGGTAGTTTGCTTTGCATGTGTCCCATCCAGAATTGATTCACAGAAGTCCATATGGTTCCTACTGAGCCCATGAGGAGTTATCCCTAAAGGCAAAGCAAAGAGTGAGCCCTGGGCACAGGTGGCGGTAGCCCCCAAACGAACAAAAAAAGTAGTCAAATATACTGAGGACAACTGTGATTTATGAATATTCAGCCAGCTATGGGCATTTATGGGAATATGCTCGTGCAGATTTGATAGTAACTTAGGCCCAGCTCAACTGATGGGGGAAGGTCTTGTGCTGGTTGACTTTTTAAAAAATATAGACGGTAAAATAAGAAGTTCTTGACCTTCATCAAAACACTTTTTTCTTTCATAACTTTTGCAGAAATGTCCTATTCTGCATCTCACTAGTACGTGTTTTGATATCCCCGTGGGGTATTTTCAAAGCACATATCCTTTTCTAAGACTGCCTTTTATATTTGTTAACTTGAAAGAACTGATTTTATATTATGAACATTCAACTCACACATGGGGAAATCTTAAAGGAGTCACTGTCTGTGCATCTACTGGGTGCCTGTTTGAAGTTGAATTTCACTGGGAAGATGTATTTCCTTGAACATAATCCTTGCTAATATATGTGTAATCAAAAGAGATTGAAAGCAACTGCTTATATTTCATCATGAAGACTTGCTACTAAAATTACTTCCACTGAGAACAGACACAATTTCTTGTTTAAATGTTTCATTAGTAGCCAGGATTTCTTTTCTTTTCTTTTTTTATTTAAATTCATTTCCCTCTGGTGGAGAATGCAAGCTTGTTGTTGTTTATGGTTTTTGCCAAATGTTCATTCATCCCTCTTTTAAATTCTCTTAATCAAAAGTGTTAACTAAGACAAACTTGTTTCAGCGATTTGCAATTAGGAAGCTACTTATGAGTAGTATCTGTAGGTAAAGGAGTTGCAAGTCAGAGTAGACTGCAAAACATAAATAGTTTGTAAGTAAATCTGAAGCACAGAGTATAAGGGTTTTTTAAGGGGCACAATGTATTATGACAGGGTGTTAGAGGAGGGTTATCCTCTCGAGATGCTGTGGACACTGAAGAGAGTTCATTTCCTATGGCTATTTTCAGTGTCCTCACTTCTTGCCAAGAGAGCCGCCAGCAGCCTCTATTCTGGACTGTCCTTTTCAAAGGCATTCAGATAGCAAGCACTCTTGAAAATGAGAGAATCCATCTTTCATGAGAGTCACAGGCAATCTTGTTTGCTCCCCAGTGTGTGGAAGATACTCTTCCTCTCCAGGGTGAGTGAAGATCAGGTGTGTTTACTGCTGATTAGAAATGATTTGTCTTCTCAAACTCAGGATGGTCACCATGAAACTCAACAAGCCCACTGAGTGTGAAGGTGTTATCTCACTCAGTTGGTTAACTTTATAAGAACCAAAACCAAGAAAGCATGTAAACACTGATATTCAGTAAAAGGTGATGGTTGTGGTCACACTCGATTTCAGTTCTGACCTTGTAGTCCATGTCAGAATCCAGATGTGGATTATGCTATGCTATCTTGTTGGCTCCTGGGCATGGAAACATTCACAACCTTCATCACTTTTGAAGACAGACCGAAGACTCTTCTTACATTCTGATAGACTTGAATTTGGATTTCAAAACTGCTTTGAGGTTGAATGGATGGTTTGAAAAGCTGGAATGAAAGTTTTGCATGACGTAGGCTTGAGTTCAATCCCTAGAGCCTTATGGTACACCACACACTGACTCAAGCAACTGCTGAGCTCAGAGGAGGAGGGGAGACCCTGAACACAGTTGGGTGTTATGCAAAAACAACAAAAGTCTTTGATTTATGGCTATTATTGATCTTCTCATAAATTATCACTTGATCACTTGACATCCTGTTACTCATTGATTTGCTCAAGCGGGCGCCAGTAACATCTCTGTTCATCCCTGTCATGTGTTAGTGTAGCCCAAAGGCGTCTGCTGGTTTTTGGAACACAAAGAGTCTCAAACCGATTGTTCAGGGTCTTGACGAAAAAGTCTGACCATCTTGTAGGTGGCCGGCCACACGATCTTTTGATGTCCCATGGAATCCAGTCAGTAATGACTCTAGTCCAGCCAATGTCTCCAAATCACATTATGTGTCCAGCCCATCTGATTTTTGACACCTTGGCAAATGAGACAGCATCTCTGATTCTTGACCATTGACGGAGGTTGGAACTCTGAATTCTTGCTCTCATTTGAGTGAAACATGATACTCCAAGCATAGCTCTTTTGACTCCTCTTGGGGAGACCTGCATAGAGTTCTCATTCTGTTTTCATAGGGCCCAGGTCTCTGAGGTGTATGTTAATGCAAGAACAGTGGAATCAAAGATAGGTACCTAGAGCCAGAGATTCTTCATCCTCTTAGTTATTTCTTCAATGCTATTGAAGGCATTCCATGTTGCTCACTTTCTTCTGCGCAACTCAGGTGCCAGGTCATTCATCATGTCGATTTCTCAACCTAGGTACACATAACTGTTGCATTTGGAGATGTTCATTCCATTGAGAGCAAATGCAACGTCAGGAACGAGACTGTTTCTCATAAACATTGTCTTTGTGAGATTCAGTTGTAGTCCAACCTTTCCACACACACAGTCAAAGTCGGTCAGCATTTGTGCCGCTTGGCTGATGTTTGGTGTTATAAGAATGATGTCATCAGCAAAGTGGAGGTGGTGTAGTTGCCGACCATCTATCTTCACTCCCATTCCTTCCCATCCCAGTCATCACATGATGTTCTCGAGGGTGACACTGAAGAGTTTCGGTGAAATGGTATTACCTTGCCCAACCCCTCTCTTGTCATGGATGATCACTTCTTTGTAGAATGATGAGATCCTGGTAGTGAATCTGTAATAGATCTCATGAAGGATCCTGATGTATTGAATTTGAATGCCCTGTTTGGCTAGGGCTTCAATGAGCACTTCCGTCTCAACAGAATCAAAGGCCTTCTTTAAATCAATGAACGTTAGACAGAGCGGCATCTTGAACTCCCAAGAAAACTCAACTAGCTTGGTTATAGTGTGGATATGGTTGATGGTGCTGAATCCTTTGCGGAACCCGCCTTGCTCGCATGATTGTCCTTCATCTAGTGTTCTGCCAATCCTATTCAGGATGACTCGAGTGAACAACTTGTAGAAGACAGACAATAGGTAGATCGGGCGATAGTTGCCAATGTCATGGATGTCTCCCTTATTGTACAGTAGTACAGTCCTGCTGGTTTTCCACTGGGACAGAACCTTGCATTCAGACAGGTAGTGTGTGAAGAGCTGAGCTGGTGTATTGATGAGTACTGATGGCAGGTTCTTCAGGTGTTCAGGTCTGACCTTGTCTGGGCAGGGTGCTGTTCCCTTCTTTTTTTAAAATTTATTTTTATTTTTATTTATTTACTTATTTATTTATAGCACAGCGGTAGGGCGTTTGCCTTGCACGCAGCCAACATGGCGGACCCTAGTTCGATTCCTCCGCCCCTCTCGGAGAGCCCGGCAAGCTACCGAAAGTATCTCGCCCACACAGCAGAGCCTGGCAAGCTCCCCGTGACGTATTCGATATGCCAGACACAGTAACAACAAAGTCTCCAATGGAGACGTTACTGGGCCCGCTCGAGCAAATCGATGATCAACGGGAGGGCCTTTTACTTACTTATTTATTTTTTTTCTTTTTGGGTCACACCCGGCAATGCACAGGGGTTACTCCTGGCTCTGCACTCAGGAATTACCCCTGGCGGTGTTCAGAGGACCATAAGGGATGCTGGGAATCAAATCCGGGTTGGCTGCATGCAAAGCAAATGCCCTGCCCTCTGTGCTATTGCTTCAGCCCCACTGTTCCCTTCTTTACTGATGAAAAGGCATGTCAGGTTTCAGAAGGGAGAACTTTGGGAACGACATATTCATCCTGCAGAATTTGGTATGTTGGCAGTTCGATGTGGCTATTGAAGAGATCCGGGTAGAAGTCATGGATAATCTTCTCCATTCCCCTTCTGGAAGATGTGATAGATCTATAAGGACATCAGAGGACAATCATCTTGGTCCTGTAGTTGGTGGTGACAGGAGGGTGTTGTGAGTTCTTTTTCTCGTTTCTGCTCTATAGGCTAGCACTGCTGCTTTTCTCTCTTTGAGATCTTCCTTTATCACTTCTATGAACCGCTTTGTGATCTCAGACATTCGCTTGCAGTTGCCTGACACTTGCGCCAAGCCACTTTGGTGAATGAGCTTGAGAGTTTTCAAAGACAGGCATTTTTTTTTGGCTTTCTCTTTTTTGGTGGTCCTCGCACAATCATGGAGGTGCTGAACCAGTCGATCGTATTCTTCGTCAATGTTGTCAATGATGGCATCATCCCATGTTTCCGCAATAGTGCCAAAGAGCTCCTAGTTGGTGGTCATTCTTTGAGTTCTCTTCTTAACCATTGCAGCCCTTTCTCCCCACTCTGTTAAGTAGAATTTTGCACGAAGGAGTAGGTGGTTCGATCCCGTTTGGAATTTTGGGACAACAGTGACATCGGTCAGGCAAAAACATCGATTGAATATGATGTAATCAATTTCCTGTGGAACTGTCCACTGGGAGACTCGAATGTCCAATGTCTAGATTCAACCTTCTGGAACTGTGAGTTAGCATGGATGGTCTTGGTCGACATGATGAACTCAGGTAGTCTCTCACTCTGTTCTTTCCATTCTAGGCCATGCGTCCCAATGTGGAATTCTAAGGCTAATCTTCTTGGTCCTAACTTGGCATTAAAACCACCGATAATTATCTTCTAGAAGGTGTGGTCTTCTTCATAGAAATTCTCCAGCTTCATGTAGAACTTCTCAATTTCTTCATCATAATGGATGTTGGTGTGTACACAACAAAGAAACTGCCGGCAGTGAACCACATCTATTCAAGTGTAATTGTCTGATTTGGTTTCTTAGGCATTTAAATGAATCAATGATGTTATGATGGTATGGTAGCATTTGCTGCTGTGAATACTATGATTATGTATAGACTGTGAAAATGAACTAAACTATCTTCTCCACTTTGAATAACCACAGAAGCTTTAGTTTTGGTGGGATCCTACCCGTTTGTCAAGTACTTGAAATATAACATCTGAATATGGAAAATTTGGGTCAATTGACTTCATTTGTTCCTTCCTTGTTCATTATTAAATTATATGGCCTTGTTATATAAGATCTTGGGAGCAAAATGTTCAATTCAATCAACATATCATTTTGTTAGAGAAAATCTTTTACACAGAGAGGCATGTGTATAATGTTTGCATCTATATGTACATATATGTGTGTATGCACCTTTACTTACACACATGTGTTAATGAAAAAAAAAAAGAAAACTTAAAAAAGGGGGAGAAAGAAAGAACTTCTCAAGTCCCAGAAGAACTTGAAGAGGAATGTGATGAAGAGAAAGAAATTATAGATAAGAATTTCCCATAATTGAGGAATACAGGCAACCAAATCCATGAAGCCTGAAGGATCCCAGTGAAAACAGAATCAACTAGGAAAACACAAGTCACTTGTAACTCAAAGAAACAGATGTGAAAGATAGAGAAAGCTTACTGGAAGCAGCAAGATCAAAAAAGGATCTTATAGGGGTCCGAGTGATAGTACAGTAGGCAAGGCTTACTATTCATCCAAGTTCAATCTCCAGCACCCCATATGGTCACCTGAGTCTGCCAGCCGTATTCTTTGAGCATAGAGTGAGGAGTAAGCCCTGAGTTCAGCTGGGTGTGGCCTAAATAAACAAAATAAAACAAAAATGAACTTGCAAAGGAAAACCCATAAGATTCACAGTAGATCAAATGAGACATTACAAACCAGATGAGAATGGAAAGAGCTAACACAAAAACTTAATGACATGAACACGTCATCAAGAATACTCTACCCAGCTAGATTACTGTTCAGATGTGAAGGAACTATACAGAGTTTTAGGAACAGGCAGCAGCTTAGGGAATTTATAATCTCGAAACCAGTCTTGCAAGAAGCATTAAAGGGACTTGGTTATACGGCAAGACAAACTTCCTCGCACTTGACATTGTGCATGGCATTCACCCATGGTGCTGACGGTTGCCCTTGACTAGATTAAGAAAAGTTTGTTTACTCCTAGGGATTTTATGCATCAGTAATAATGAATTAACGTCTCATGTATATTTAATGTTCTATATCTGATCAGGTGGAGAAATTTTTGCATCCATAGAGATTTTTATTATAATCTTTTAATTATTAATGCATACATAAGCAGTTGCTACAATATCATATTTTCTAACATAAACCCAATATTCCCTTTCTTATGATAATGCACACTCATACTTTTATAGCCTATCCAAATTTCCCTCTTAAATGTTTCTTTATTCTCTTCACTCTTACTGAATTTTACATTTGTAGAATTTAACTGTCATGAAAAAGTTTAAATTATTAGCAACGCTATTATAAATACTTATGCTATAGAAGGATATGGTTTTTGAAAAAAATTACTTTATCAATTTTGTTGAATTTCAGGAAATTAGCTCTATTCATCTGTATGTTACCACCTCCCCAAATAAAAGGGAAAAATAAAAGAAGAGATATCTCCCATATGTAAGATAAAAAAAGAAACATAGTAAGGAAACAAGAAGTGGTCAAAGTAATTAAAACTGAAGATTTTGTCTATAGAACTGAACTTAGGTGGAAAGGTCCTTGGGACACTGGTGGAAGGAGGCAGACTCCATGGCGATGAGTGTTTTGTGGGAATAACACAAGCAAGAAAAGATGATTACCAGTGTTTTAAATCCTGGTACCTCTGTAAAATAAAATTTTCAAAAACTGTCCATGTTTTATGAAGCATGCCCATAGATAATAATAAGCTGAACAGCAAGCGATAGAAACCATGCTGCTTTTCATGATCTATAATCCAACTGTAAAATCTTTTGTCTGGGAATTAATGCCTACTTTTATTTTCCTAACTTTTTCCTTCTCTTTTCTTCCTGATAAAATATATTTAATTTTTTTCAGTCATTTTATAGTATCTAAATCATATCTAAAATTTTACTTTTATTCTAAAACAAGACATTTTTCTTCAGATGCTGTTATTAAGTGTTGCTGGTTATTTTCATTTTTTTTTTTAAAGAAACACAGCATGCCACAAATCCAGTAAGGAAGCAATGCTTTGTTGGTGCCATGCAATAGAAGCAAGGGTATATCAATGCTGAGATGCCTCAACACCATCTCTGCCATCTCTGGAGAGATGCTTTCTCAGAGCTGTGCCTTCTGGTTACTTTTTTTTTAAATAAATTTTTATTAGTGAAACACCATGAGGTACAGTTGTAGACTCACAAATTTTTGTGCTTGGGTTTCAATTATACAATGTTCAAGTACCCATCCCTCCATCTAGTCACTTCTTAAGTAAGACAGGGACTCATTTAATTTGGAGAGAAATTCATGTATAACAATCACTCTGCTTCTATTTTCTATTTTTGAAAAAAAAAAAGGGTTAAGCAATAGAATAGTGGTGCTGTATAAATGCGATGACTCTGATAAGAAGGCTTTTCACAAGTACGAACCCATGATAGGAAGTGTGGGCTCTGAGGCGCCTGGAGATAGACTAACTCTTGGCTGGAGACAGAAGTGAAATTGACAAAACTTCCAAGTGGCCAGAGCAGCTGGAAACCTCAACGCTGAATGATTTTTTTATAGATTCTACCATCATCTTTTAAGATTTCTTTTTGTCACATGTATAAAGAAACTTCCATTGGTTAAGATTATTAGAAGATAGTGCCCTAATGGAAAATGTTCAGACCTTTGCAAATAAGCAGGTTTCTGGATA